>NC_140467.1:55452615-56052615 GCF_051167445.1 Perissodus microlepis | reverse complement strand
AAAACATGTCTAACCTTTACTGAAGAAATAGTTTACAATGTTTTGTACTTTATTTTGCTGAAAAACATTTTTATTCAGAATGTTTTTTTTAAATTGTAAACATTTAAACTATTGAGATTAACACTGAAGAAGCATTTAAAACCAATGTGAAGATTTTTACATCACTATTTTATTTTCCATTGTAAACAAGGTTAATGTTACAAGCAGTACTTTTATGTGCTACCAAATATTGAAGTGTAATTATTTGAAAACTTGGTGTGTCCTATTTCACTGACAGGTCAGGTTTGTTTGTTTGTTTTTTTAAATTGTGTTAGATGGATTCCACACCCTTTCGACTTTCAAACCTTTGTTGACGTCTCATTCATTTCACTGCTTCTGTACATAGCCAAACCTTCTGGTCCAAATCATTTGAGCTCCTTTAAAGGTTTTGGTGAAGTAAATTAAGGTGAAGTTAAGGTTTTTTTTTTTAAGTAACTATAGCATTACATAAGCAGCTTCTACCATTGACATTACCCTTCATCAGCCACTAGATTTTTACTCCCAGATGGCATGGATGTAATTAGTGTGCCAAGTATGTAAGTGTAAGTAGTGAACATAAGTTAGCAATAAAGACACTGCAAGAGGTTTTTAGGGGACTTTCATGATTTTTCCACTTTGAAATGGTTTACTTCCAGATTAGATTTCTTTTTTATACGTCAACAATTTTTGGATGCTGTTTTCCTTGTTGGGCTTTCCCTTCCCATCACCAGGCAAAACTTGCACCATTTGTGTTTTTTCTGTTGCCACGACAATGACTCAGATGGCTAGTAGGGAAGGGGGGTAGTGAAGGGGTAAAGTGAATTCGGGGAATATTGTAGTGTTGCTGTGTGTCTGCATGGGTCTGTTTTGTGTATTGTAGAAACTGCTGCTACGGTTCAAAATGTGTTACTTAAACATTAGATTAGTTGGTGATCCCATTTAAGGTTGGGAAATATGTGTTTAAGATTCTTTCAGTGGGCTAATCCAATAGTAGCAAAAACCACCTGTGCTGCACTTTCTTCCAATCCTTCATCCTGTATTTAGTTGTGACTCAAACCATTAAGTTACAGATGACATCCACTGAACATGACACAATGAAAACAAACGCAAATAGAGACCGCATCATTGCTTTTGCAGGGGGGCAATGAAATGAACATAATGTATACAAAAATCCAAAGAACTGGGGTTTATAATGAATCTTTTTTTAAAAACACATAGATGTAAATAGTTGCTGTATGTGTGACAATGTTGGTGCAAAGTTTTGTTTAGACTGGCCCACTGGTTAAGGAGGAGATGGTGTCCATACTGTACAAAGATTATCATCAGTATAGTAAGATTGCTCTCGTTTTGTTTGACTACTGTTTTTCACTCTCCTGACTCCATGCTCTTCTCAGAATCACCGACTTCGGGACCACTGGATGAAAGCCTGAGTGACCTCACAGATGTGGCCCCGTCTCGCAAACGGCGCTTTCGTCACCTCAGGGCCCCAGAGGCTGCAGTAAAGCGACCAAACCCAGAGACATCTCAGAGAAAAAGGTATGAGTGTCTCTGCGCTGCCTCATTCACATCAAGATCACTGCTGGTTATGCTGCTGTACTTCGTTTTGTATTCAGAGTAGCTCCTCCAACTTAACATCGCTGCCTTTATAGTTTCAAACACATCATCTAGGTCTGTTAAAATGTGTTCAGATGTGACAGGGAGGGACAGCTCCACCTGAAATAACACATTCTATATCAATGAACTTGATTGTCATAATACACACACACACACACACACACACACACACACACACATCTCCCTCTATTGCTGAGGAACTAAAATCAGAACACAAAGAGCTTGATCTGTTTTTTAATTTCCCAGTCCTTTCTGCTGTGTCATATTTTCCTTTCCTTCACATCCATCATCCCTTCTCTTCAGGGGTGGATCCAGAAGGGTGGCATGGGGTGGTATGTGCCACCCTAAAATGATCTCTTTCCACACCAAGTGCACCCTAGTTTTGCATATGACAGTGTTGTTTATTAAAATAAGATAGCATTAACACTTTGAGCGTAGTTACAGTTAACAGTGAATATAAATTCTAAAACTGAATATATTGCATAGTGTCCACCCCCTCCATAATTAACAAGTGGTTCAGCCCATAGCGCAGACTGGCTTTTTGTTTTCAGTAGCATGTGATGCCTATGATTGTGCCAGAGCACATTTTGAACAACACCATGGGAATTTCAGATTTCACACAGGTGGTTGGATGTTACACTCTGGAAATGGAATGAAGGTGAGTGTTATTAACCCTCTGGGGTCCACGGACATGCCGCACCTCCAGATCACATGACTGATATAAGCTGACATCAAGCTGCAACCAGCTGCAGCCGCGCAGAGTCTCAGCCGGTGTTTAAAGTTCTGACTTCAAAGTATACACCGGTGTTTAAATTTTAATGACAGGCCACTAAATCCAGAGTTTTATGATTAGAAAGCATATATAAGCAATGCTTTTTTCTAAATACTATTGTCATGTTTTTTAAAAAGCATTTTCTAATGACAGCGCAAAAACAGTAAAGAAAAAAAATAGCCACCTCTTTCCTATTGGTGGAAAAATGTACCATGTCGACCAATTAAAAAAAGTCAACACGTGGGATTTGGTTGTTTAGGAAGAGGGGAACGTTTTGGGAGTGAAGGCAGAGAGACAGAGCGAGCGAGTGAGTAAGACAGAGAGAGAGAGATATCAATAGCGATTAGATTTGGGAGATTTGTGACGTTTAGCGTGGAGTGTGTAGTCAGTGTGTTGCGTTGTCTTGTGTAGTTAGTCTGTTGTGTAGTCGTTGTTTTGTTTTGTGTCAGTGAGGGCACTAATGACTTATTGTGACACTTATTGTGATTGTTCTCTCAGTTCAGTTAGAGTAGTATTTTTAAATTGTTGTACAAAAAACAGCAGGTGTATTGGCTGCATTTTTAGATAAATATTTGGATATGTTTACAAAATGTGTGCATAAGTTTTCCAAAATGAACAATTTATATTTGCATTTCAAGTTATAAAAATAATTTACTAAACATGTCTTTGGTTTTTACAGTAAAAAAAAATAAAAAATACTACTAGGATTTTATGTCTTTTGTGTGATTTCAGATGAGTTGTGATAATACAGTATGTCAATGAAACAATAGCTGTAAATTTAGACACGTGAAGTTGTGCTGAAAAGAATGATACCAAGCAAGGCAAAGCAAACAAATAAACTGAAGCAATTTAAAGGTGAAATGCAAATGTAAAATCAAAAGGAGTCAAAAATAGCCAGTTATATTTTGGACCTCAGAGGGTTAACTCAACAAATCAAAAATTTTGTTCATGACAGTGCAAATTTCTGACATTTTGTGGAGCAATTTGATTTTTTTCTAACAAAAAATGGTGTGAAACTCAAGTTAGCTAGTTGGGCTACATATTTATTTATTATACAGGCTATACAGTACATAAAATCAAAATTTGCACGTATTATGTAACTAAAATGTTTAATTATGTGGGCTACAGAAAATAATTAAGTTATAGACTATATTTATGGAAAAATGTGTATACTTACTGCATTTGAATCGTTTTAACAATATGTAACCACCTGCATATGTGTTTAGAAAAAAAAGACTTTGATTTTGCCACCCCATTTGTTTTCCTTCTCACCCTAAGAAAATTTCTCTAGATCTGCCCCTGATCTTACCCCTTGGTAGTTACTTTAATAAAAAAATATCAAACATTCACTGTAGGGAATCATCTTTATGCTGTGTTATTAAGCCCAGTGTGTAGAGACAACTAAAGGAGGCCCCTACTGCCTTGCTTTTAATTTTTAAGGCACTTTTTTGCATGGAAGCCACATCCTTCTTTTATATACAGCCTATGCAATGTGCAGATTTGGATAAATGTTTGTAACACAAATTTGGATTCAGATATGTGTGTTCACTTTTAAAAGAACGTGCTTTATTTTTACATAAGTGGATAATATTTTTTTTTTTCATAATCAACCCTTTTAATATTTTGGATATCAGTGAATGCCGTTATTGTCTGGTTTGAAGACAGTTTGGAGTGGGGCTGCTAGGATGGGGGTGGGGGATTGTCAAAGGAGGTCTAGCATGTGAAGTGAGGAGCCAAAGAAACAATTGTGCAACTCTCTTCTATTCTCCTCGCTGTTGTTTCTATAGCCCCTCTTTTCAAGCTCAGTCAGACCATCACACTGCTCTGAAAGCCCCATTGCTGCACATCCAAAACCTCACAATACCATTGCGCTTGTTCCCGTTTCGTCCATTTGCCAGCTTCTTTTGGAGGTGTCTGTTTAGAAAATATTCTTAAAAGCATGTCTCAATCTGACATTGTTTCTGTAGCAGTCCCTACCAACAGAGTAAATATACTGTGTCCAAGTTTCTCAGAGTGCCAGTGACTGTAAAACGTGCCACATGCAGATAAGTGTTACCATCCATTTAAAGCTGCTGTCAGGATTTGGTACTGCTGCCCATTACCAGCTCTGCCTTCTCTAACAAGAAGCAGCAGTGAGCTAATGTACAGTTGTAGCTGCTGGACGTTTGATCACTGCAGTGGCTGCTAAAACTGCCCCCCCTCTGAGCTGGCACACACAGCAGAAAAGAGGCCCTTCTCCTGGTGGTGACTATTAACCACTGTTACCTCCACAGAGAAGATGGAGACCAGGATGAGGAAAAGTTAACATAGTGAAAGAGCCACATAAACAGAAGCATGGCTGGCAATGTAAAAGAGTGCTCAGCATTTTGGGAAATTCCTTTTTGTGTCACTTAACCTCACTGTGACTCCAGCAGCACCAAGCAGGTGTATAAAAGCAGTCAAGTTTGTCTTTAACAAAATATTTATACTTGAATGATATATAGATTAGAGATCAGTGGCTTAACAAAGAACCCATTTATGTCAAATTGGTCAGGTACAAGGACTGAAAATGTGTGATAAAGCAGGCAATGCCAAAAGGAACAATTTTAAAGACCTACAGGAAGCTGCAGAACTGTTGCTCAAGCGCACTTGAGCACAAAAATACAAGAAAGTCTGACTCCTTGGATACAAACTGTGAAGAAGTGAGTTTTTCACAGTACTGCAGGCTAGCAGCTGTTCTGCTCTTTGCAGTAAATATGTATTCCTACACTAAACTAACCATTTCCCATATTCTCTTCTTTACTTCACTAGTACACATATTTCTAACCCAAAACTCTTTGTTTGATGAAAGAAAGAAGGATTTCTCAGTTCCTCTGAAAATAAAGAGAGGTTTTCAGTTTACTACCCCATCTCCCTGTCCTGATCTTTGAACATGTAGTTAGGATATAATTGTTTGTATACACAGAGGACTGTTTTCCCATGAAAGGAAACTAAAAGAAAGTTACAGTGAAATCCTTCCTCCCTTTTACACATGGACTGGTTCTGTAAACGATCAAATATCGCTCCAAGCCATCACAGATAATCACTACAAGCCATGGCACTGTGAGGGTCTCACAAGTGTTTTCATTTTGATTTATACTGGGATCAACACAGAGTTTATACATCCTTTGTCCTTTGAAAACAGTCTAAGTCATATATATATATTTTCTTGATATTTTAGGTTTAAAGCGTCACAGTCTAATTAGCGAATTAATCCAAAACACCTGCATACTGGGCTTTTAAATGGTCTCTTAGAAGAGGCTGGATGTTCCCAAAGTGCTCTATCAAAGCACATTAATAGAAAGTTACGTGGAAGGGAAAGGTGCACAAGCAGCAGGGATGACCACAGCCTTGAGAGGATTGTCAGGAAAAGGACCTTCGCAAGGAGTGGACTGAGTTAGTACATTAAGAGCCACCGCACACAGACGGATCCTGGACATGGGCTTCAAATGTCGTATTCCTCTTGTCAAGCCGCACCTGAACAACAAACATCGGAAGCATCTTACCTTGGCTAAAGGAAAAAAAGAACTGGTCTGTTGCTGGTCTAAAGTCCTCTTTTCTGATGAGAGCAAATTTCGCATCTCATATGGAAACCAAGTTCCCAGAGTCTGGAGGAAGAGTGGAGAGGCATACAATCCAAGATGCTTGAAGTCCAGCATAAAGTTTCCACAGTCTGTGTTGATTTGGGGAGCCATGTCATCTGCCGGAGACGGTCTACTATGCTTTATTAAGTCCAGAGTCAGCGCAGCCATCTACCAGGACATTTTGGAGCACTTCATGCTTCCTTCCGCAGACAAGCTTTATGGAAATGCTGACTTCATTTTCCAGCAGGACTTGGCACCTGCCCACACTGCCAAAAGTACCCAAAACCTGGTTCAATGACACTGGGATTACTGTGCTTGGTTGGCCAGCAAACCTGCCTGACCTGAACCCCAGAGAGAATTTATAAGGCATTGCCAACAAAAAGATGAGAGACATGAGGCCGAACAATGCAGAAGAGCTGAAGGCTGCTAATTAAGCAACCTGGTCTTCCAAAGGCTGATAGCATCAAAAGGGGTCCAAACCAAGTACTGCGTACATATGTCTGATCATACTTTTTAGAGGTCCAACAGTTCTCTATTTAAAATCCTTGTTTTATTGATTTCATAAAATATTCTAATTTTCTGAGATTTTGAAATTGGGGTTTTCATAAGCTGTAAGCCATAATCATCAAAATAAAATAAAATAAAGGAATGAGTCTATATCATATTTTAGTTTGAACTTTTAAGTTGAATTAGTGAAATAAATGAACTTTTGCACGATATTCTAAATTTTTGAGTTTCACCTGTACACACACACACACACACACACACACACACACACACACACACACACACACACACACACACACACACAAAACTCTCAATGGTCATGATAATTTGCATATTAATAATCAAGGAACTGACCTCCCAGCCCATTGTTCATTCAGTGGTGCTAGTTTCAGTCATTGTGCAAATATAAGATTGGGTAAACCTGCTTTCAGCTGAGGCTGAAGAAGTCACTTGGATGAACGTTTCTCACACAGAAAACACCATCTCCCGATGAACAGAATCAACGTTTTGGGATATGCACCAGATAAGTTTGATATTGCTACATAGAGAAATCACATTATAAAACAGCTTTCAGTTTTTGATATATCGACTGCCTAATGTGCCTTATCTACAAAGCTGTAGTCTTCAGTGGAAATGCAGAACAAAGGTTTTGGACATTATCCTTGTAAATAAAGTTTCCAGGTGGGAATGCTGCTAAAGTACTTTATAAGGAGTTCATACGCCTATGGCTTTGCCAAAGTTAACCAGTTAGATATAACACGCTCATTAATGGCAGAAGCTGTATGCCCCCACCCTCCCGTCACTCCCGCTTTCTTGCTAAGCTAATATATGTTTCTATTCATCAACATGTAGCAAAGAAATGTGGAGACTCTTAAAGCACTAGTGTGACCAGCTGGTCCACATTTGTGTTTTCACTTATCACTTTTGATTTCTTTTCTCTCTGTCCTCTTTTATCTCCACACTTAAACATCACATGGTGTCACCATGGTTTCTGAAAGGCTGATCATTTAAATTTTGTGAGCCCTTTAAATCTTTTAATGTAGCATAGAACCACTGTTGGTAGTCACACCAAGAAAAGAAAAATTACAAAACCAGTATTTATTGATGAAACGACTTCATGTTTTGGGTTTTTTTTTTCTCAGAACCTCACATGAAGATGACCTGCACCACCTGGGTTCAGGTGGCCTGTAACTTCATATTCAAATAACCACAAAGAGAAAAATACACAAGAGACACAGAAAGCCGCAGAGTCAAAACCGGAAAGGCATAACAGTGAGAAGAAAGAATCATGACAGACGCAGAAGCAGGAAACTTCTTATGGACAGGGGCGTATCTAGAGAAATTTTCTTAGGGTGGCAAATCAAAGCCTTTTTTTCTAAACACATATGCAGGTGTTACATATGCAGGCCTGACAACAGGTGTATCACTCCTCCGGTTTTCCACCTCAAGACAGTGTTTTCATTGCAATCTGCTTTTGTGACATTCATTAGTACCCTCACTGACACACAAAACAAAACAACGACCACACAACACACTAACTACACACTCCACGCTAAACGTCACAAATCTCTCACATCTCAAAACTCGCTTTCTCTCTCTCGCTCACTCCTAAAACTTGCCCCTCTTCCTAAACAAAGAAATCCCACCTGTTGCTATTTTTCTATTGGTCGACATGGTACATTTTTTCACCAATAGGAGAGAGGTGGCTATTTTTTTTCTTTACTGTTTTCGCGCTGTCATTAGAAAATGCTTTTTAAAAAAGAAAAAAACAAACAAAAATGTGACAATAGTATTTAGAAAAAAGCTTGCTATGTCAGCTTAAATCAGTCATGGGATTTGGAGGTGTGTCGTGTCCTTTGACCCCAGAGGGTTAATAACATTCACCTTCTTTCCATTTCCAAACAACCAACCACTTGTGTGAAATGTGAAATTCCCATGGTGTTGTTTAAAAGGTGCTCTGGCACAGTCATA
Source organism: Perissodus microlepis (assembly GCF_051167445.1). Taxonomy (NCBI): domain Eukaryota; kingdom Metazoa; phylum Chordata; class Actinopteri; order Cichliformes; family Cichlidae; genus Perissodus; species Perissodus microlepis. The sequence goes on along the minus strand of NC_140467.1, from coordinate 56,044,131 downwards.
GGCATCACTTGCTACTAAAAACAAGAAAAAAAACATTTGTTAATGGTGAGTGGGGGGCACTATGTAATATATTCAGTTTTAGAATTTATATTCAGTGTTAACTGTAGCTACGCTCAAAGTGTTAATGCTATCTTATTATAATAAACAACATTGTCATGTGCAAAACTAGGGTAGCACTAGGGGTGGCAAGAGATCATTTTAGGGTGGCACATGCCACCCCATGCCACCCCTCTAGATCTGCCCCTGCTTATGGATTAACTAGTTTAAAGTATAAAATGTAAAAAATATTCATTGCTTGATGAAGCTCAGTTTTAAAAACCTTCAGTGTGACCTTCCACCAAGGCAGCTCACTGTCTGGGCATTATTTCCTTTTAGAGCTCAAATGTGACATGATATTTAAAACCCGTGTGTATCATTCCCTATATGCTTGTATGTAGAACAACAACCGTATGAAACATAGTTTTAAAAAGCTCGATATTGATTTACTATGGCTTTAACCATGTCAGAGGTCAAATGTGACATTTTTTGTCAATTTTCCACCAATAAATCATAACATTTAAAATATTGCATACAACAGCTATGATGTATATAGACCGAACACACGCTTATGCTACAGGAAAAAAACCTGCTTTGGGGAGGTAACATCATCAGACTTAAAAACTGGTGGAGAACATGAGCCTCTATGTGGAAATGCACAAAAACAAACAGAAGTAGTGATGTCTTTGATGTAGAACACTTAAAGTAGAGGAATTGCTGGGCCACAGTTACACACACGCGCACACACATTGCCCATGTGTTTCTTGTCTTGTGTCTTATAGAGCACATGACATATTTCCTGTTTCAACAGGAAAACGGTCCTGTAAACCAGTCTCATTAGCCCACTGACCTCTTTTCTGTCTGTGTGTGTGTGTGTGTGTGTGTGTGTGTGTGTGTGTGACCTCTTTTCTGTGTGTGTGTGTGTGTGTGTGTGTGTGTGTGGTTGACAGGAATGACTCCCCTGCAGGATCCAGTAAGCATCAGACTCCCCAGCTCTCTGCAGATGTTGCTGCAGCAAGTTCTGCAGTGGAAGACCTTTTTGAGGAATTCTGATGTTCCACGTCTGCACCTTATAGACGTAGACAAGACCACAGCAGTGAAATGCCAAGGCATCATATTTTTATTGTGATTGAATGCATCTAGTGCTGTATCTATATGGAAGGGTAAAGCACTGCAAAAAAAGGCGTTCAATGGATGCTGATGAGAGAAATGCTTGGTGATTCTTTATAGAGCACTGTAGAGGTTGCTTTTTTATAGTAAAGTACACTAATGACCAATGTTTGGAATAGTAAAAATAAACATGTTTTTACCAAAGTTTACATTAGCTCAGGACTTCTTTGAAATGCATTTTTTCTGATATACTTTGCAGGCTACACATCAACAACTAATTTTGATATTTGTGTAAATAAAAAGTGAAAGCAAATAGTTAATGGACTGATTCTTGCATAATTTTCTACTTTTCTGGAGCACTTAAACGAAGCATCTATAAAGCGCTTTTAGTGCTTTCTGGAACAAGCATGATAGTAGGGAGGAGAATTTTTATAATTTGACTTTAAAGATTTATATGGTTTGAATGAATGCTTGCTGTAATTTTCACACAAAAATAATAAAGAAGAAAAAGATTCTCACATTTAATTCAGTGTCACTTTTATAGTGCCTAATCACAACAGCAGTGCCTGATATTGTAAAGACCCTGCATTGATATTCGTAATTTGACATGAACTGCAGAAGCACCTGGCTCTCTATTAAAGTGCATAAAACACTACTCCACAGTCCGTACAGATGTTCGGTGTGTTCATGATCTGCTGATTAGCGTTACGGAGTCCTCCACAGTGTTGAAAAGTCAATCATACTGATTATTGAGTTAAGACAGTTATTGCCTTGCCCCCCCGGAACACCCTTCATTGTAACCTCCCCCTGCTCTTACTGATACACTTGTCCAGATGTTAACTTAACCGATTAAATACATTGCAGACTGTGTTCCTACAGAGTGCGAGAACAACATTACTAAACAAATCACACTCGTTAAAGGAATATGAGGCAGTTAGGGTTCCAAAGCCATCCCGCCCAGGAGTCAGGTCTTTCTGCCAGTAATACAAAGAAAAGTCTCCCCCTTTCCTTCATTTCTCCAAATTCAGCCTATCTATACTTTCCTCTTTTTGTCCCACTCAGATCTCCTTCCGCCTCCCAAGTCCCTCCCCCGTTTTTACGTTACTTTAGGGATTGTGCGCTCCTCCTCTTCCTAATATCAAGATAATAACGCGTGCAGAGTGGATTTGAACTTCCAGCCAGACCAGTGAAGTGGGTGAGTACAGTGGTCTGAAAAATAAGCACGCTCACACTCCGCGGATCATTTGGAGTCTCCGGCAGTTTCGTTTGGAAAAGTTTTAAGTGATCAACCCGAAACGAGCCAGCTGGACTTTGGATACACTTCCAAGGTTGTATTACATTATTATAATTATAATAATAATTATGATTATTATTATGTTTTCTCCGTGGCTCACCTGATATTAACTAAGGGTAATATTTGTGTGGTTATTTAGCGATATTACTATAATGTCAGTGTTTTATTCCCATATCAGGTGCTGCTTTTTAGGTGACGGGAATGTTCCCACACTGGTGGAGCCAAGTGATTAGATACTCATTGATAAAATTGAGCCAGGGACCAATTACGTCCCCTCAACCAGCTGATCACTTGATAAGCGGTATCACTGCGGCAGCCTCAGTGAAGCCCTGGGACAGCTCTTAGCACACACGTGGTCTCAGAAGCAGCGCTTTTCTCTTGTTTTTGAATTATTTTTTAATAATAATAATTATACAAACTAGAGCTATGTAAAGCATTAAAGCAAAACCTAAATGTGATTCACCGACACGAAGTGTCCTAATAAGATTAAGAAAGGTTTCTCAGTTATTCATAATTACTCAGAGACAGTTAACTGTATTTATGAATTAATTTATTTTTATTTAACGTTGAAATAGAACAAATAGTACTTTATATAGTCCAGGCAATGTGAATTCCAGACATACATGTCCTAGTTCATGCAATAATGGAAGAAAATTGGGAAAACATGTTATTCCATTATGTCTGTTCATTTATTTTAGTTAACAGTGATTCAAAACTGTAGGTTATATGAGCTACAATAAAACATTTGATTTTATTTCTATGAGATTAAGTGAGTAAAGAAAAATAAGATTTTAAAAGCCTATTTTTGTCCAAGTGAAATTGTCCTATAGATTGCTGAAATGCTGCATAAAAATCCACTTCACCTGGAAACACAGTATAGTCTTTTTATTTACAGTGTAAGGCTACAGCGCAGCAGTATTTGTGCTTGTCTGCACCAACACTACTGGTTGATATTCCTGTACAAACTACTAATCTAATAATTAATGGCTTGATTGGTCAGTTGAGACTAATTGACTACAGTTTAGAGGGTATTACTAATTTTTAAAATCATTTTAGAGGTTATGCTACTAGGTACTGCACTAGACTGCACTTTCTGTGGTTTGTGGTCACTGTGTTGCTTCTATGTTTAAAAAAAAAAGCTTATCTCATTCGAACATTATAACATATATTAACTAAAGTTAACTGTAGTCTTACAGTAGGCTAATATTTGGCATTTATTATAAGGTCCCACACTGACTGTCACTCCTTTTTTTCTTTCTTGCAGATACTGTTGAGATGATTAAACACATCCTTATACTCCTGCTCTGTCTTGTGTGTCTGTGTTCACCCCGTCCTCAGCCAGGTAAGTTGAGTCTAGCAGGATATGATGATTTTGTAGCTGAATCCAAACTTTGTAACCCGCCCTGGTGCTTTCTCTCTGACGTAGCTGTAATTACGTGCCAGATTTGCAGATCCAAGACTGACAAAGTGGAAAATTATTATACTCTCAACACAACACAAATTCACTCTGCATACACACTTAACCAGCATTCCCTGGTTAAGTGTGTATGCAGTCACACACACACACGCACGCACGCACACACACACACACACACACACACACACACACACACACACACACACACTTTCACTTGTTTTTTTTTTTTTCATTTTCTTCTTGCAGTTGAACGCTCCCACACTTTCTCAGAGCAGGTATTAGTGCAATACTTCTGCAGATTCCACAGTTGTTTATGCAGGTTAAACATATATTTCCATATAGAATTTCAATTCTCCAAATGGATTTATAGTTGAACTCCACAGAAACTGCTTTCCTGCTTTGAACCAAACCCTGCTCAGGTGTAGCTGGTCACTACTCTTGCTTTCAGATTGATCTGCAGCTATGTGTATATTGAGATCAATACAGCCATTAGGCCATGGGCATAGACTTCTGGGTATGACACATGGGCCTGAGGGGTAAGGTACTTAGCTATTGGCAGCAGATCCTACTTTTCCTGATTCTATTTTGGGTCCTGAGAGCTAAGGAGTGGGTCGCTGTAGATCAGTGTTTCATTGGATGGGAAGTGATGTTGATTCACTGCATTGGGCCTCTGCCTTATATTTTTGGAGCCAGACATGATCATATTTAGACAGGGTGGAGTACTAAGTTATCAGCTAATGTCAGCAAGCTGAGTTAGCTAGCCTCACACAAAAACTCGGTGTAACACACAGACAGAAATAGCAAAACTAGTAAAATACTGGAATTGCACTCATGAAAAGTGGAGTGTAGACTTCTTAGTTAGGTTGTACGTCCATTAAAATGCTGCAAAAAGCATTGCTTTTATTCATTTTAGACTCAAACTGGTTCCTGTTTTCCTTCCAGCACCTCCAGAGATGGCAGTGAAGATGGAGGAGAAATTGGCTGTAGCTGGCTCTCTAGCAGACGCAGTGGTGCTACCGTGTTACTTCTCCATAACGCAAGCTTATCCCAGCAGCTCCACACAAGCTCACAGCCAGAGCTCCGATGACTATGGCAGGATCAAGTGGACGAAGCTAGATGGGCAGGAGGAGAAAGTGGTGCTGGTGGCCCAGGGACTGGGAGTAAAGTTGGGGCATAGCTTTGAGAGCAGGGTGTCAGTGCTCAGCTACCCGCAGTGGTTTGGAGATGCTTCTCTGGTGATAGGGAAGCTCAGGGCCAGTGATGCTGGGTTATACCGCTGCGAGGTGATGCATGGGCTAGAGTCCACACAGGTCACAGTCATCCTCACTGTCAGAGGTGAGTAAAACATATAGGAACACTAGCAACTCACCATTTTATAGTCAGGTTAGGAGTCTGTATGCAAGTCTACAAACTTCATTGTCTGTAGCCAGATGTGCCCAGCTGGCAGAGACTTCAAAGTTGAAGGTGTCACCAAAAGTATTAACTGAAATGTGTGCACGTGCCATTTTCTTTAAAGTGCCCTTCCTCTCTGGTCATTGTAATGGTCTGTGTTCTAATCCATCTGCTGAAAGAGGAAAGATTCTCTGAGATGACCTAAAAACCTTTAGGCAACTAGTCCAAAGCTAACTGTGTCCAGCAAACACTTTACTCCAGTGTGATGTGGAAACCTAAAGTCTGCTTTACACAAACACTCGCACCAGTCCCAAAAAGCTGGTTCTGTTCATCGTAGTGTTTTCAGTGGGAGAAATGTTTCGGTATCATCCAAGTGACTTCTTCAGTCTCAGCTGACTGCAAGTTTCCCAACCTCATAAACAGTACATTTGCACAATGACTGAAACTAGCACCACTGGCAAACAATGGGCTGGGAGGTCTCACATCAGTCTTTCACTCATTCAGGAGACATCTTGTGTCTTGTTGTGTGTGCTACAAAGATATTATCACTATTTTAAGCAGTGTGCTGTATTGTGAGGAGAGAGTGTTTTTAAAAAAAACATATGCTGGAGATCCAGATCTGCATTATTTGCAGCCTAGGAGAGTGGCCAGCATTCATTTTTAAAAAGTTTAATTCTGATTTTTTAAAATTCTCAAAACACAACCTTTCAATTTTAGACAAAACTTTATTTAACACAGGCATCACTAAAGTCAAAGCATGGTGGACAAAGAAATTCACAGGACTGGGAGCCACTGCGATAGAGGGAGAGGTGTGTTATTTCACAAGCTCAGGTAGAAGGTGTGTATGCTTGCAATGGTGAGTGAAAGAAGGGTAAGAGGGCGAAGCAAGGCTACAGAGAGGGGTGGTTCACCGGGTGAGTGGGTGAGTGATGAACGAGCAGATGTCCGACGTCTTCTTTTCCACAGTGGGGGTATCTTGCAGCAAGCAGGAGGGCAGGCAAGTGAGATTTCAGGCTTACTCCAGGAAACCTAGAGGTAAGACCAGTGGCAGCTGGCAGGTAGCAAGTGGGCGAGGAGGACCAGCATCAGAGGGAATTCGGTTCTTAGTGGAGATGAGTGAATGCTGATCCAAGGATGCAAAACTGGAAACACAGAGCAATGTTACACAGGGAAATGAGTATGCTAACGGAACATGGAGACATAAGGAAAGGTGGACCTGGGAACTAGAAACAAAGCCTCAGGAGCAGAATGGAAAATATGCCAGAATACCAAAACACACCAGATCCTGACAGTACCCCAAGAGTCACCTGCAGGCACTGATCAGACACAGACCTGCAAAGACACTTGTAGAAGTAAGAGATTAAAGAATGGTCAAGGATGAATGCCCGCAGGACCCAGGAATGCTCCTACGGGCAGTACCCCTCCCAGTCCAACATGAACTGATTGCGCTGGCCTTGCTGACAAACGTTGACGAGCCAGCAAAAATCATAGGCCGGGTGGCTGTCGATGAGCCCGGTGGCTGTCGATGAGCCGGGTGGGTGGTGGGGGAGGATCGCACAGAGGCCACAATTGACTGGAATACACCGGTTTGAGTTGAGACACATGAAAGGTGGGATGACTGCGCAGTGATGGGGGCAACTTGAGTTTGACAGTCATGGGACTAATTACAGAGTCTATTTCATATGGACCGATAAAACGAGGAGCTAGTTTTTGGGTTAATGATTTTAATGGTAAATCTTTAGTTGGAAGCCATACTGTCTGACTGGGTAAGTAACTGGGTGCAAGGGAGCAATGACAATCAGTGTACTTTTTGTTGTGGTTTTCAGCAGAGTCCCCCTGGTTTGAGTCCAGACCTGCTGACTCAATTGGAGGTGATGTAAAAGTAACGCTGCTCATCACCATCCCCACTGTGAAACATGGTGATGGCAGCATCATGCTGTGGGGATGCTTTTCTTCAGCAGGGACAGAGAAGCTAATTAGTTAATGGGAAAATGGAAGGAGCAACATACAGGACAATCCTGAAAGAAAACCTGTTGGAGGCTGCAAAGGACTTGAGACTGGGAAGGGGATTAACCTTCCAGCAAGACGATTATCCTAAACATACAGCAATAGCTACAATGGAATTGATTAGCTATTGCTAATCTGGCTGATTGGCTATTGATTTTGTTTTGATTTTAAGTTTGATTTCCTGATATGTAGATTTGTTTTTCAAGCATGAACTGAAACCTTGACTTTTGGATATTCATAATTTTGGTCATATATGTTGATATTTTGTCTCGAGGACCTTCAATAATGGATCTAAAATTATGTTGATTTAATAAAACGCTATTGAAGGCATCCATATATTCCTGATTGTTGATAACCCTCCTGCAGGTGTGGTGTTCCACTACAGAGCTAACAGCAGCCGCTACAGTCTGAACTATTCTGAGGCTGTGGAAGCGTGCCACTCTGTAGACGCATCCATCGCTACACCTGAGCAGCTGACAGCTGCTTTTGAAGATGGCCTCGACCAGTGTGATGCGGGCTGGCTTGCAGACCAGTCAGTTAGGTATGTTCCTACATGTCTTTAAACAAATAATCTCAAGTTTAATGTCCCTTGTAATTTCATGATAAATTAGCAGATAAAATAACCGAAATTCAAAAGTTGAAGTGCCATTTTGAATCTCAGTGAGCCCAAATGTGATGGTAAATCAAGTGCGGTAGGCCAACTCTGCCACACCAACCCTCTGTATTTCCTCCTTCATTACATCCATGGATCTTCTCTGAGATCTTCCTCTTTTCCTCCTGCCTTGCAGCACCATCTTCATCATCCTGTCCTCTCTCTCGTCTGCCGTATTCAGACCACCTCAGCCTCACCTTCTAATTTTGCCTCCAAAGTGCTAAACCTGAGATGTGTTCTACTCGTTGCATGTTCACCTTTCCACCTGTCTCGCTCTTTTATTTACACACATGGATTACACACAGAATTTCATTCCTCTTCTCTCCAGAGAATACTTCCACCTCTCGAGGCTCTCCTACACATGCTCCCTACTTTCACTAAAATATGTATAAAAATATCTGTAATTCCTAAATGGTCAAAGCAATAATTCAGAGTTCAACTTGAATTAAGTTTGTTTTTGATTTAAAGCTGAAACTCTGCACTTAAGTCACATTTTCATCGTGTGCAGTTCACTGTGTTGGTGCACAGAGGCAAAACTACAAAAACTGTTATTGTACACGTACTTAGGGACCCAACTATAGAACATGAAATCCGAATAAACAAATAAATATGACCTCTTTAAGTATCAGATCATTTCTTGCTCTGCTTTTAAAAATATTGTCATTATTATTGTTCATTTTTCAGATATCCAGTCACAGTGACCCGTCCAGGCTGCGAAGGTAATCTAAAGAATCGGCCAGGTGTGAGAACCTACGGCATCCGTGACCCCATGGAGAAATATGATGTGTACTGTTACGTAGACAAACTACACGGTAAATACACATGCAAGACAAATACATACTGAAATACAGAATTATAGAGGCAGTGGTTAGCTTAGCTTAGCATTAAGTGTTTAGCAGAACACTTTTCTGAAGTTAAAATTTCAACCTTATAGCTCCTCCACTAGTTTCTGCTAGTCTGCTGCGGCTCTATACCAGGGGTGGGGAACTCCAGGCCTCAGGGGCCGGTGTCCTGCAGGTTTTAGATGTGTTCTTGAAACAACAAAGCTGATTTAAATGGCTAAATTACCTCCTCAACATGTCTTGAAGTTCTCCAGAGGCCTGGTAATGATAATAATCATTTGATTCAGGTGTGTTGATCCAGGGTGATATCTAAAACCTGTAGGACATCAGCCCGTGAGGCCTGGAGTTCCCCACCCCTGCCTTTTATCCAGCTGATTTTGTCGGATTTGGTTGAAGTTAGCTCATTGTCACAAATGTAATTCATTTAAAATATCAAGTAAAAAGACTGTGGTTAGCTGTAAACTGACTTTGTGTATCTGCTCTGTCTGTAGGCGAGGTATTCTATCCTACTTCCATCAGCAGTAAGCTCACCTGGCAGCAAGCAAGGGAAGAGTGCGAGAAGCATGATGCCGTGCTGGCATCGCCCGGTCATCTATTTGCAGCCTGGAGGGCGGGGCTAAACCGCTGCGACTTTGGCTGGCTATCTGACGGCAGTGTCCGTTACCCCATCACCATCCCCAGGCCTCAGTGTGGAGGAGGCCAGTTGGGGGTCCGCACACTTTACAAGTATGAAAACCAGACTGGTTACCCAGACCCCACTGACAGGCACGGGGCTTTCTGCTTCAAGGGTAAGACAGAAACACACATTGATCCAAACTGGACAGTAATTTACTCTGCTTATTTTCTTATTTGCATGAACTTAGTCTTGCAACAGAGTGGTCTCATATCTATTAAGTGTTTATCCCGTTATCTAGTTTCAAAGGGTGAAAAAGGCTGCGTAATAAACAGTTTTAAAAAGCATGTCAGTTTCGGCAGCTTCTTTCATTTAAGCCACTTACATCGAGCTGGTTTCACAGGACAGGAGTCTGTCACTGTTATTTAAGGGTTATTTTACCTTATATAAATATTAAGCACGTTGACATGTCTGTGCTTGTGATTTGGCGCTATATCAATAAAATCAAATTGAATTGAATCGAATAGTTGAAGTCTCTGCATCCTAGTTGACTTTTGAAACTCTAAAAACCACAAGCTTTAATTACAGATACAGTCCCGCTCAGGACCTTTGCAGGTCACAGAGCAGTGTTTCACAAGACACCGAGTCTCAAAGGTAATAATAATTTGGAGATCTATAAGCATGTATGTGCAAATTGTTTGGTCATATTTTAATGAGGAATTCTGCTTAGAGCAGCTGTGTCTTTAGATGCATTGTGTAACCTGGTTAAGAAACTTAGTAATATTACAGATAAAAAATTAAGACAAATTACAAAGTGTATGGAATCCAGGTCCATGCTGCACTGTTGAGCTTGCAATACTTGCCCTCCTTCAAACATCCACAACACTTTAACAAGAAAAGTCTAATTTGGTCAATAAACACTGAGGTGTCACAATCTGCAACCACTTAAAAGCCGAGTAAAAAGAAGTTACAAAGAACAAACCCAACCAAGAGAAGAATGATCTCTCAGTAGCCATGTTAATGGTGGGCCATGTTTTTTACGAGGGGAAAAACCCAGCACGTGCACTCTAACACAGATAGAACAGAAACAGGACAGGTCCCTAATGTTTCACAGCTGGGACCCTGCCCAAACTCAGACAGACAGACGGAGGAGGAGATGTAAAAGAGGGGGATTTCTCCCATAAGTGACATCATTGTATAAAAAGCACAAAACTTTAACAGTGAGCCCAGCTCAGTCTGCAGTGTGAAGCTGCAGCATCAAGTATGAGGCACTAAACATATAATTTCACTCACTTGCCTTTCTGAACATGAAACCTGTGTAATGTGCTTTACCGAGACTTAAGTATAGTGGCAGGACTGCAAGAGAAAGTAAATGTACAGTGACAGTGTACGGACAGACCCCAGCCAGATGGTTGAAGCTCGCCAAATACATGACATCATATCTGGGCAGGACTTAACATGCAGCCAGGGTCTCCTTCACAGTGCAAAAAGACAGACTCAACCACAGTTAAAGCACAAGTCTGCAGGCAATTCACACCTTTAGCAAGCTCTTTGATAGAAGCAGTAATCAAAAAATGCAGTTTAACAAGTATTCCTTCAATAAAAGTCACAATAAAGGTACAGACGTATAACAGCTTTTACTTAGTAAAAGTAGTGCAGAAACATTTGATTCAATTCAGTTCAATTTTATTTCTATAGTGCCAAATCACAGCATCGGTTGCCTCAGCATCTGCTCTGTGACTGCTTCACCTGTTCTGTTACAGACTTTCTGAGGACTTGTGTAACCCAGTGGAGTCTAACTGAATGGAGCATGACCGTAACATCATTTTCAGTTTTGTTTTAGGTTGTCAGAAAGGTATTTTCTCTAGATTATAGAGGATAATAGTGGTGTTGTACCTGCAGTATAAAGCATCATATAAGAATCAGTCCATTTACCATTATGTTGAAAAGTCTTCCTTATATGTCTCTCTAGATCTAAAATAATGGCTATAGTGCTAAAGAGAAACAGGAAAAAAGCACCGTCACACAAAACCCACCCAACCAAACACCCTCCTGCACATTCACACATGGAGGGGACTATGTTACATCCAGTTTATTAAAGCATTATGTATGTGACGCTCAAACCCCCCACTCATTCCCAGGACACTAACCATTTGAACTCAGCACTTAGACACACACAAAGGAATGCATTGTATGTTCAGGAGCCCTAATTGTTAGTTTTTCATGTGGTATATGCTCCATTATAACAAGGCATTAATCTTCCCTATAATCAGAGATTACTTGGAGAAGGGCCATATAACAAAACTCTTATGCACTGTCTAAAATTCTTTTAAAAGCCTGATCAATGTGAGTCAGTTACAGGCTTAAAGAAAGTACAGCTGTTTCAGCTGAAAGTTGTTTTTTTTTCACAAATCACAACATAAAAATTATCTGGTTCTCACCAAGTCTGAGATAAACAACAGCCCATGTTGTGATACAGCGTGTCAATAACGAGAGTATCATTTAATAAAAATGGCAAAAGCATTGTGGGAAAAGCTAAGCACACCTCATGACTGAACAGCTTCTAGAGCCACCTGTAGCAGCAATAATTTGGACTAATTATTTTCTGTCTGACTTTATCAGTCTCTCACATTGTTGTGGAGGAATTTCAGCCCATTCTTCTTCACAGCATTTCTTCAGTTCATAAACTTTGTGAGGATTTATTCATGCACAGCTCTCTGAAGGTCCACCACATCATTTCTATCAGGTTGAGGTCTGGATCACTGATTCTTTGCTTTTTCAGTTATTCTGTTGTAGATAAGCTGCTGTGTTTGGGATTATTGTCCTGTTGATGACCTAGTTTCACCCAGGCTTTAGCTGTCAGACAGATGGCTTAACATTTGACACTAGAACTGTCACGGTCCTGGGTCGGTGACCCAGTGTTTTGGTTTTTGTCTGATTATTGATCTTTGTTTTTATCTGGAGTTTGACTGCTAGTGTGATTTTTTTCTGTTTTGTATTTCTAGTTCTTAGGTTTTGGTCCCTGTACTCCGTGTCCCCTGTGTAGTTTCAAGTCCCTGCCCTTGAGCCAGTTGTATTTCCTGTTTTACTTGAAGGTCCATGTCTCAGGTCATGTATTCTGCTTTGCTTCCCCATTGTCTTGTCTAATTAGGTTCAGCTGTGTCTCACTCCTGTGTGCCATCTCCTTGTTACCTTGTGTGAATATTTAGTGGCATTTTAGTTCAGGGATAGCTCAGTAGGTAGAGTGATGGCCCCATGATCGGAAGGTCGGGGGTTCGATTCCACTGAACGGTGACCCTGAGCAAGGTACCGCCCCTACACACCACTGCCCACTGCTTCACAGAGTGAATGGGTTAAATACAGAGAGGAATTTCCCCTTGGGGATAAATAAAGTATACGTTATTATTATTAGTGTGTGGTTACCTCTCTTCTTTGTTGGAGCATCTGTGTATCATTCTGTGTATTATGCCTGTTGGTCATCTTGTTCATCTTCCCCAGTGTCTCTCCAGCTAAGTTTCCATCTTTCAGTTTGTTTAGTTTTATGTTTCTAGCTTCATGTTTAGCTGTCCCCAGTTTAGGTTTTTATTAGTGGTTTTGAGGTAATTCTTCCAGCCGCAATAAAGGCTCATTCTCAGTTTGAAACACTCTCCATCATTGTCTGCACCTGGGTCCACGCCTCTTATCTCCACACTGTTTGTGAGGCAAACCGTGACAAGAAAGCAGTCTTCTCTGCTAAGATGACTGGCAAAAGTCTTCTGCGTTTTCCACTTATGAATAATCGTTCAAACTGTACAATGATGGACTTGGAAAGGTTTGGATATAGCCTTACATTATAACCCTTCCTAGACTGATTGATTACTGATGTACAATTGATAATGTGATAATGTGTTCACACTTACTGATGATCAGATAATCAAGTGAATTTGGTTAGCAGAAACACAGAATTTTACGTAGTTTTTCACACACTTTCTGTATTTTGCCTCAGTTGATACGATGTAATATGTCATGTTTTTGTTCTTTATCTGAGGTTGTATTTAACCAATTTTAAGATAATTTTTATTATGTCTTGAGGGTGTGCTATTTTTTCTGGGGACTGAAACAGCTTCATTCTTGACAGGTGACTTAATGTTTCCAAAATCAGCAATCAATCTGCTGCATTTCCTTTTATAGCTTGCTGTGTGCTAGCTGCTGTCTGACAGCTTCCCAGACACCTGTTTCTTTATTTAATGACTCATTGGTTTTGCTGATTTCATTCTGTGAACATTTTTCACTCAGTATAAATGTTGCTTTCTTGCCTAAATGGTTTTTAACACACTCATAGTTTTCCACATTTTCCCACTGCCGGTGCTGTGTCTTATTTTCCAAAGCAGACGGGTTTATTTTCTACCTAATCATTCTTTACATTATATGCCAGCTTTATATGATTTTCGCAAATACTCATTTGTAACTCACTGCTACGTTGATCACTAACACTTCTTCCTTCCTAGCATTTGTTTCTGAATGACTGACAATAACATGGACAAACTGAAAAGAAAGAAAGGAGGAAATGAGAATGATTTACTTTAGTATTAAAGGGATGTTTTAATGTGAATTCCTACTTCCGAGGTTTTCCTGTAATTATTTCCTAAATGCTTCTTTAATCACAAGTGCATGATTTGTATTTGATTTTGACATTTTGTGACCAATAAAGGTGAAAAGTGTAATCTTCCATACTGACCTTTTGGCCTTCGTTGTTCTTGCACTCATGTAGCTTTATGAATGATGCCACCCATTTGACATACTGCACTGGTGTTGTTAGGCCCTTGCAGTGATTCAAACCAGTAGGGAGCGCCTCTTGCTGCCACCACATTTGATATAAAGAAAGACTTGTGAATATGGCTAGTTTTAGTGAAAATGTTGCTTCCTTACATTAGTATTATGTGTTTTGCAATTATTTTTTTTGTAGTGACTAAGAATAAATTATGCCTTTTTCATTAACAGAGTTGCAGTTGGGCAGCACTTCTTAACTGCCAAGCTCTTTGTAGGACCCACTTCTAAATTCTTGTCTTGCTCCTGTGTTCCCCTCTTTTACAGTTAGACTGGAAGAGCCAACTACTACGAGTTCCCTGATGACTCCAATTGTGTACAAACCTGATATCCCTACATATAGTCCCCATGCTACAATAGCTTCACACGTTGAAAGAGCTGAAATCCAAGGAAAAGGACCAGAACCTGTTGGACATTCACCCACAGACAGCCCACTTACTTCTATACACATCACAGCCTCAGCAACTCTTACTACCACTTCACAAGAGCTTGTATCAGGAGATATCTTGCAGCTGCCTCCATTACCCACCACCCGCACTCAGCCTCCACGTCTGGACATCTCCCAATTAGATCAGGCAGGACCAGGCAGAGGTGAGACCAGTGGCAGAGGGGAAGAAGGCAGCAGCCAGGGCAACTCTGGTGGGTCTGAGGTAGGAGCAACGGCAACCCCGGAGATCACATCAAGGCCTAGTAAACTTCAGGACATCAGTGCACGGGTTGAAACGTCATCAGTTGAAGACGCCGCTGCACACCCAGTTCCATCAGAGATCCTTACACCAAAGCCAGACATCGCAGCTGGGACTACTGAAGTGGGGGAACAACCTGCAGTTGTTTTCAAAGAGGATTACACCATTAGAGCTCAAACGATATTTGACCATGAGAAGTCTCTGGACATTCCTGAGACGACATCAGCAAAACCTCCTATCCATCTCATTATTGTCAATGTGCAAAGCACCAATGAGTCAGAATCAGGTGAGCTGGGTGGGGTGTTAATTAAGTCATGTAGTAATTTAAGTCATACTGTTAGGCCCTGGAAAGCATTAAGAGAAATGGCATATAGATGCCAGTACTGTGTTGAAAATTGGGCTGCAAGTACTGGCAAAAATAATAAGTACATGTTAGCATGTCATGTAAGCATCGTTCTCTAGAAAGAAGGAGAAGTATGATGACAAAAACACACATATGTCCATGCCAAAACATGTCTTTTTTTCTTGGCGTGATTTACGTAATAACCTATCCCACAACAGAACACATTAACCGGAAGCCAGCAGGCATTTAAAGCCCCCAGTATGGGGCCTGTAGAGGTAGACCTCCAGAGTGGGAATATTTCACCATTGGCAATAAAAAGATTATTATCTAACATGTGGTGCAATGTGCCCTCCTGAATCTTATAAAAGGCTTTGGCTGAGAACATTTATCTTGGGAATTACTTTATGTTTGTTATGTTGTGCTGTTGAGGACTGAAGAACAGCTGATTTTGTTGTCTCAGTGGAGCCACATACACCACAGCCTTGAACTTGTCTAAATACTAGTCTAAAGAGGTTTATGTGTAAACATAAGTGTCGACACAGCTTTAAAATGATTGAGAAATCTTGAATGTAAGCACACTGATTTGCAGCACTGTGATAACAGTGCAGATAATTCAATTCAATGTTATTTATACAGCGCCAAATCACAACAACAGTTGCCTCAAGGCTTTATATCGTAAGGTAGACCCTAAAATAATACATACAGAAAAAACCCCCAACAATGACATGACCCCCTCTATGAGCAAGCACTTTGCACTTTGGCGACAGTGGGAAGGAAAAACTCCTTCCCACTTAGGAGTTTTTTTAAAAGGGAAAAACTCCCTTTTAACAGGATGAAACCTCCGACAGAACCAGGCTCAGGGAGGGGCGGCCATCTGTCACGACCAATTGGGGTGAAATGGCGATAACAGCACCTTGCAAGTGGCTCTCCTGTCTACTGCATGTTATACCGAGGCAGCATCCACTGCAGCAGTGAAATAACACTGAAACAAACTGTAGACTGACCCAATTCTATCAACAATTTGTAGTAAGAACTTCATGTGTAAAATGGCAAAGGACACAGCTCATTGTGTGCAACCTTTTTTTTATATGCTCACACATTTTCACACAAAACATGCTGTATTTGTAGAGCCAGATGTGGAAATGATGAAGTCAGTCATTGCTGTGCAGCCAGTTTGTAGTTAAACACACTGTAAACACACCACAGCACTGGAAAAAACAGGATGGGTTCGGCAAAAGACAAACACTGTATATCAACAGTCTTTCTGAACACTTTCTTTTCTTTTCACTCACACGCAAAGAGACAGTGGAGGTCTGATGGAGTGATTAGTCTGCTGGCTTTAGACATTGGTGATTAGTCTCTGCTGGCTTTAGACATGCCTACAGAGTTTGGTCTTCAACTTTCCCATCAGGATTTCTGCACAAAGAGTTGCCAACAAACCACAAATACTGGACTGTAATAATCTTTTCTCCAGGGAGCAGTTTGAGTTGCTAAAATTAACAAGTTCTCAAACAATCCCTATATTCTACACTTCATTTTCCCTTAATTCGTTTGAATTAGCACCATTACCACCAATGTTTGATTACATTAAACAGGCTAACCAAGAACTGGCAGACAGTCATGTTATTTTTTCCCCTTCTGATTAGGCTGGATATGGCCACAGTAGGTCCTGTGTTGTGTCTTTAATCTAGGTTCTCTAGAGAGAAGAGAAATTTCTCTGTTCGAATTACAACCATATCAAAAGTACATATTTATAATTAAAAAATTAAAATCACTTGCTGACAAATGTGAGATGTAGGGCGTGATTTGCAGTGAATGCAGTGGGGTTTACAGCAGTAAAACAAAGACACTGTATTTTCACCAGCTTGCTCAGATCTTTGTTTTGGCATATTTTGTGCCTGGAAATGGTTAATAGCACTTGACAAGAGAGAGGCCCTATCTGCCCAGAGCCTAATAATCATTGATTCAGATTACAGTGCATATGTGTTTGCTACCCTTAGCCAAGTGGTACCATCTTCCAGAAGTTGTGTTTGTTATTAAAATGATGAAGGCATGTTCTGTTACATGTGTAATATACCATCACATGAAGCAGAGGCTGTTTTGTATGAGGCCCTCCAACTCTCAGTTCATATCCTCAGGAAATTAGGAAAGTTGAACCATTGAGTGTTACAATGAAGAATGACTTCTTCATGTGGTGTCAAGTTCAGAGTGACACAGAGGCTGACATGGACCAATTAACTAGTCACTTAACAGTAACAGCATGCTTCTTGGTCAACTGTTTTTTTTTTGCTGAAGTTTTGTATATATTTATTCAATTTAAGGTCTGTAAGTTCTCTGTTATGACTTTGTATACATTTGCATACTCTGCTTCCCCTCTGTATAGCTTCCATGTGTACCACAAAGTCTTAATGAAGAGACACAAGCATGCATTGTTTGAGAGAGGCCGCTGGCACAGACTGACCTTAATCATAGGAAACTCAGACTTTTAACTGTTAACCATCCAAATATGCTCTTTGGCTCATTTTAACAAATATCAGAAATGCGCTACTGTGGGTCTGTGCCAGAGCTGTAAGATCTTAGATCCTTCACTGAAGTTGCAGTACCACAATGCAAAAGCTCTGCTTTCAAATGCTTTACTGATGTTAAGGTGAAGAAATGTCATCAGGAATATTAAAAAATTAAAAATATAAAAACCTCTGCAGGTTTACGATGAAAAGATCACCATAGCTAGTGTGTCTTCGAAGTGAAGCCTTTAAGCTTGGATTCTGATGGAAAACCAAGATTTCCAAATGTATTGTAGTCTGTGGTGAAGCCACCCTGGCTGGATTTTGTGAATGTAGTACAAACTCTTCTGATGAGTCTATGGTCTCGATCACATTGATTTTTAAAGCTTAGTAAGCAAGATATGCTTTAAAACTGGCTACCTTGATTCTAACTATAACTGCATGTCTGTCAGTATCACAGTCAAATCTGACCCTTGGTCTTGAGTTTTAAAAGTTTAAGGCAGCAAAAATGTCTAGCTTGAGGCATTATAACAGAACTTAACATAACAACATATGATGCTGTCTTGGATACATCCATCTTTTTTTCTGCTGTCTGTGATTCCCTCGCTCAAGAGCACACTTAACTACGACGAAACCACCAGAATGTCACCTGTTGTTTGGGATCACTGACTGATCTTTAGCCTGTGCGAGTGGGGCTTTAGCAATCAGTTTCACATCAACTGCCAGCAACCTGTCTAGGAACATATGTTTTTCCTCTCAACTGCTGGTTGCTAGTTCATGACTGACCCGTCTCTAGACCTGTGTTTCTGAGGCCTTCATTATACATGACTTTATGCTACAATACCATGATGATCTAGTTTAATTATAATAAGCAAAACTTTTTTCTACCAGGCTGCAAACAATTTTAAATTTGCTCTAAAGTTATTCATTTTAACATAGAGGCTGTATGGTGATTTATTTGATTTTTCCCAAGAGGCTGTGGCCTGGTACTGACATTGCACTTTAAGTAAGGAATAAAATCATAACACTTGTTCCTTGTTTTTCTTTTCTTTTTTCTTTTTTTGCCTTGATGTGTTATATGGCTGCTTCTCATCTGCCTCTAGTGAATCGTCTCCTGGAATTCCTGAACCAGCCTGTGAACGGCTCTGACATTTTCCAGATGACCAGTAAAGGTATCCAGGGCAGCGGGGAGATCACTTCCCTTGAGGTGCCTCCGATTGATATGGCACAAATAGTCAGCTTTGTCAATGGAAAACATGAGGTACTTTCTATACACTGATATGTCTACTAAATAATTCTAGTTTAATCCTCCAATATACATATATATGTATGTCTGTGTTTGTGTTTGTGTGTTCTCCCATTTTTTTTCTATCACTGCTAGTAAACACAGCTGTGTCTTCAGCAAACGAATTCATTCAAATCATTCAACCAGACGCCCTCTCCGTGAATGTGTAAAATAGTCTAATCTGGTCTGAGTCAAGCTACTGGCTCTTTGTCATTCTTTCTCATTTGTTAAAAATAGCCAATTTGTTTCAATCCATCCAGGTAACACCTGAACCACAGCAGCCAGAGGAGGCCAGAGGAGATCAGTTTGAGACGGCCACTCCTGGAAATGTGAATGAGACAGAAGTAGAGGAGGAAGAAGACATCAGCATGACTCCCTTTACCTTTGAAATTGAAACCGGGGAGATATTTCCAGAGGAAACCACGGACAAGATCATTTATCTTCAAACTCCATACCCAGATGATGTTGCAGTCTCAGGCCTGGATGCAGACACAGTTTCTTATGTTTTTACAGATGCCATGAGAATCAACACTCAAGAACCACATGAAACAGCAGTCTCAACCACATACACTCCCCCTGTCTCTACAATATCAACTCCAGTCCTGCTTAGTGTTTCCAAGGATGTTGCTCATGTTGCCTTAACTGATGAGGACATGGAAGGCTCGGCAAGCAACTCCACAGATGATGAGGTTGGCAGTATGCAGGAGGGCTCTGCAGATGGTGCTATACCCACCCTGGCTACCGGACACCAGTTGGATGCGAGGACTGATGAGACAGAAATCGGAGGAACAGAGGTTGCGACTTTTATCCCAGACACAAAGTCACAGGAAACCACTGAGCAGGCCCAGACTGGGGACTTTGAAGGGTCTTCCTCTGGAGAAGATGAGGCTTCAGGTCAAGATGTATACCCGTCAGACACACCCAGTCTTAGCACCATGCTTAGCACTATGATTTCAAATGACCTTTATACCCAACAGCCTTCACCTGCAGTACCTACAGAAATCGCAGATGTGCTTGGAGTTTCATCAGGTGATGTTGCAGTTACAGACCCAGACTCAGGTGCAGACCAGCTGTCTGATGAGGAGGGAGCTTCTGGGGAACTTTTCAGAGAAGTCGCTATTACTGTTTCACCAGCCATGGCAGCTGTGACCTTCACCAATATAAAGAGCACAACTGCAGAAATGAGCAAACTTAAACCCTTTGCCCATCCCTCCTTTGAAGATAAGAGCCATCCAGCTGTCGCTACTGAGTCTCCGTCTGCCTCCTCTGACATCCACGCTCAGTTTTACAGAGAACATGCTGACCTGTCCACCATGGAGAACATAGACCAGACCACACTCTCCACTACTTCACCCTTTTATACTTCTGAGCAAAAAAGCTATTCTGTCCCCCAGTGGGCTCTAATCCCTGACCTGGCTGCCACTGCTGTACCAGAGGAGAAATTTGTAGACGATGATAAAGACATCACCCCCTTTTTTGTGGAGTCCCAACCTCAGATGCCTGAACAGACAGTGGCCACAGTTCAACCTGAGACCAGCTCGGACACAACTTATTCAGTCATGACCAGCACTATAAACATTACAGGTACATGAACTCTGTTGTTGTTGGTTTGGTTCATAGCTGCTTCAGTTGTTTTAAACAGCACAGCAGCTTGGTTTGGTTCCCCTGCTTAACATTTTTGCCAGTTACTTGAGTCAGCAGCTATAATGTTTGAGCTGAGCCCTCTCTCAGCCTTCTGCCGTAGTTAAAAGGGATAGAACATGCTTTTTCAATGATAATACCCACTTGTGCTATCAAAAGTCTGTAATACACTTTTAAAGTTCCCAAATACAAGGTTTTTCCTTTGCACATCAAGTATTAAATAGACAGCTTAACAGCTGCTCACAAAAAATTATTACATAGTTTCCACCTTCATAACAACTCACCCATTGTTAACTCACCCTCATGGATTTGTAAAACTTTAGGGGCATGATGATTTCAGTCAGATGTGAGGTAGCTAGCAGGTGTCTGGTAGGCCTGACCTAGCAGTTTTAATGAAATTATACGACAAATAATGAACTGTCAGATCCGTGAGCTGACCTTACTGTCCTTAGCTGACATGTTAGTCCACCTGCTTGTTCAAATGCGGTTACTTCATGGCTCCAAAAAAACGAACATTTTGGCATTGTGTGATGTTTTTCAAACCAGAAGTGACCAAATCCAGCTTAAAAATGCAGAGTCTTGAACCCAAGACATTCAATTTAGTTTTATTTATCCATTTATTCTCTTGTGCTTATCTTTGTCAGGGTGGCTGCAGCCTATCCCAGCTCTCTTAGGGCAAGAGGCAGGGTACACACTGGACAGGTCGCCAGTCTGTCGCAGGGCTAAGCAGCATTTAGCATTTAGCTTCCAGGTTTGCCTATGTGATTTGTAACAACAGTGTATTTAAGTTGTCCCTTGTTGGCCTCGCTTTTCTAGAAGATGGAGAGGTTCTACAAATATATGCATTAAAAATTCACAGCAGGATAAAAGCCTGTCCTGTTTGCAATTGAAGGTTCCTTGTAAACATTTGTGCAGACATTGAATTTTCTGATATACTTTAATATGAGCAGGTCAGCCCACCAACAAACCGAGTGTCTATTACCACAAACATGGACAGCCCTGCTGTGCCAATAAGGAGCTGTAAAGCCTTTCTGAACTGCAGTACGTTTCACCGCTCTTAATGATGTTGATGATTTTAATCGTTTTCCATTCTCATTGTCTCCTTGGCAGATCTCCTGCCATGCTCAACCAATGTGTGTCAGAACGGAGGCTCGTGCTACAAGAAGGGACCACAAAATGTCTGCATCTGTGCACCTGGATACACCGGGTGGCACTGTGAAACAGGTACAGAGAGCCTCAGAGCCAGGTGTGCTCTTTTAACAAGCCATCCTGACCCTTCCTGACAGGTGGATGTATAATAATGCTTGTCTGTGTTGCATGTCTGACAGATATTGATGAGTGCCAGTCTAACCCGTGTCTGAATGGAGCCACTTGCCTGGATGGGATCAACTCCTTCACCTGTCTCTGCCTCCCGAGCTACAAAGGAGAGTTCTGTGAACAAGGTCAGGAAACAGAATTAATAAGCAACTGTGTCAAAATCATTAATCTATGGAAGTCAGTTCTCAGATATATGTTCTGACCAC
The DNA here is from genome assembly GCF_051167445.1 of Perissodus microlepis. Classification (NCBI taxonomy): domain Eukaryota; kingdom Metazoa; phylum Chordata; class Actinopteri; order Cichliformes; family Cichlidae; genus Perissodus; species Perissodus microlepis. Next base: position 56,021,980 of record NC_140467.1, on the reverse strand, counting down.
CATTCTTTTAAAGTAAGTCTGAACTTACTGCAGAGTTTGGGTCTTTGGGCCATCATTCAGCTTTGGGCGTTGGCTCTTCAACAGATGAGTTCCAGCCGTAGGACTAATATTTCTGCCGTTACTCAGCAGATAATCAAAACTCAGGCACACAAGTGGACTCCGAGGATTAATATTTTCCAAACAAGGAAACAGTTCTCAGCAGCAACAGTTTTTTTTCTGCTGCTCTGAGCAAAATGTTTGGTTTCAGAATGAGGCCCCATAGTTTTTCTTTTGTATCATGTAGTCATGATAAGAAGCCATTTAACTAAATTCTGCTTTTATTTGCTTGCTTAAAATTATTTTACTCAGTCTATTAATGGTTTGGAGTCATACATTATACACTACTTAATGTATTCATATGCAGTCATTGTAGAATAAAAGTACAACAACTGGATCTGTCAATTCTGAGGTTTTACAGTGTATATCAGGATATTTAAAAGGTTATTTGGTCCTCAGCAAGTCTTGAAATGAGTTAAATACAACCACAGATGAACAAGAACAAATTACATATTATGTGCTATTATTTATTTAACAAAAATGTGGCGGAGGTGTAGTGTGGTGTGCCACTCCAGTCGCTAGTTCAGTGACACTGGGACCTAGAGAAGGGTGTGTGCCAAGCAGAAGATGCGACAACTGTAAAGTTTCCACCACGAAAAGCAAAACCACAAAAGTGTATTTGTTGTGGGGTCTTCCAGTCACAAAAAGCTAAGCCAAAATGCAGAAGAAGTTGTAGATTTGCTTCTGTGCTTGGGATCACTGTCCTGTTGATGACCCAGTTACATCCAGGCTTTAGCTGTCAGACGGTGGCCTTACTTTTGACTCTAGAACACTTTTGTATACAGACGAGTTCATGCTCCACTCAGTGACTGCAAGGTGCTCAAATCATCATCGCTCCACCACTGTGCTGACAGTTGGTCTGAGGTGTTTAGGCTGTTTGGTTTACTCCAAACATGCTGCTGTTATTATGGTCAAACAGCTCCATTTTGGTTTTGTTGTTCAAATTTAGCTCTGCAAAGCTAAGCCATGCCAACATCTTTTTTGGGGAGAGAAGAGGCTTTCTTCCAAACATCCTTTGGGGTTAATATGGTGGTACCTACACTCCTGAGGAAATTTGCATTTTGTTCTGCTTATCCAAGTCAGCATTGTTGGAGTCTTGTGGAAAAAATAGAAACATTGGTGCTATAAGAATTCCCAGTTTGCAGGGCGTATCTATTTGAATGATGAATACAGTGTGTAAAGCTAAATGTAGACACTCAGACATAAATTATGGACTGTTTACTGCTTATTTTTCCTTCCTAGTATATGCAAGAGTTCAAAAATCAGGGACACAGCTGTCCTCTTGCAGCTTTTTGCCAATGGAAAGAATGAGGGAAGAAAGATAATTGCCCTCTATTTTCCCAGAAAGCTTTTGCAGCTGCGTGTGGAATTGAATCAATACTGACAATACTGCTTCAGTTTTTTCAGGCTGGGCTTAATATCCTGGGTGATGCTGAGTGATGCTATGTTTCATACTCAACTGACCACTCTGCTAATTTCAAACTGGCAGAGAGACCTGTGGCTTATAGTGCTGCATTCATTAGAGACCTCACCTTTCATTCCAGGTAGCTGCACAGAGGCAGGATTAAAATGAAGTCAGTTGATGATGGCTACTACCTTAAAAGACTCGACAGATACTGTCCATCATGACTTTACTGGCATGTATAATTCTGGTGCCACTGATACAAAACAGCCATTGTTTGTATGGCCAGACAAAGCACAGGGCTGATTATGTGACTTGTATATGAAGTTGAATGTGTGTTATACATGAGCTCTTTGTGTGTGTCTCTGTGTGCTTGACCTGCAGACAACTGGATGTTTGTGAGACTTAATGAAGTCCAACTGTGTGTTGCTGAGCTCATTCAGTGAGGGGCTTTCACTCCCCAGCTGGACCTCAGCTCTCTCTGTGCCTCTCTTTCTCTCTCACCGTCTCTGGCCAGAGCACAGAAATAAAATTCAGAGCTGTTGTGTTGCTGTTAGCTTCACTGTTACAACAGCATGTTTCCAAAACAACATGTAACTTCATCAACAAATGAAAATCTGATTCCAGATTATGAAGTGTACTAGAAGGCAGTGATAGGCAACCAGGGAAATGTAGTATAGCTACTTTTAGACAGAAGTTTGATTAGCTCACATTAACACCTAAGGAGTGGGTAAAATGTGGTTACAAAGCAGCAAAGTCTAAACATTTTCTTGAATATACCACATGAAGTTTGAAAAAAGGCACTTATTCATAGTAAGAGATATTGTGTCTTACAGTCTGTTTAGTAGAAACCGCATACTAATGCTGGTTGAAGCTTCCCTTTGCTCTCAAACAGCTTCAGCTCTTTATTGTTATGATCCTAGTTTTGGTTGTTATAGTTTTGATTGCTAGGTTTTAATTTGTTATCTAGCCTTACATTTTCCCTCCTCCTGTCATATTGTGTCTACTTTCCGGTAGTCGTATCCCTCTTTGAAATCAGTCCTGTCTCAATGCTCAATTTGTCTGTTTCCCAGTTATGCCTCCGTGTGTAGTCCATGTGTGTTATGTATTTTAAGTTCTATCCCTTGTTCGGTGTCTCCATAGACTCGCCTCCGTCTCCATGTTTATTCGCTTCTTTCCCAGTGGTGCCTCTGTCTCTTGCTCCCTCTGTTCCTTGTATTTAGTCAGTCTGCATCTCAGTGTGTTTCTCATACTTCCTGTTTTACTTTGATAGTCTTCTGTCCTGTTTTCAGCATGTTCTGTTTTGGTTCCCCGTCTCGTTAGTTAGACTATGTTCAGCTCGATCCCCACCTGTGGTCTGTTCCCTTGTTTGCCTCTGCTCATTGTCATGATCTCTCTCAGTTTTGTGTGTTCTGCCACTATGTTTGTTTAGTTTATACGGTTTTTATTTTCATCGTCAAATTTGTGCTGCTGTCCTGCTGTGTCAGAACCTGTGTAGTATCAGGTCCATAGACCATACTGTATAAACACTGATTTACACCTGTGGTCTTTCTAATGGTGATGTCTGCAAGAGCAAAAAGGTTGGTTCTGTCACGATCCTGGGTCTCTGACTCAGCGTTTTCAGTTTACGTTTTGAGTTCTTAAGTTATTCCTTTGTTATGTTGAGTAATTGGATTATCTTTTGGTTGCCTTTAGTTTATTTATGTTTCACTTAGGTCTTCTGTGTTAGTCTGTCATGTTTCTTGTATTCTTGTCCTTGTTGTGAACTTGTATTGTCATGTCTGCTTTCCGTTCAGTTTCCTGTTTTATTTTGAAGGTCTATGTCCTATGTCAGTGTAGTCAGTTTTGCTTCTTTTGTCTCGTTATGTCAGATTAGTGTCAGCTGTTTCCTCCTGTGTTTCCACTTCCCCTATCACCCTTGTGTGTATTTAGTCTGTGTGTTTCTGTTGATTCATTGTCAGGTCAGCTGCTGTGTTTCATGTCCCAGGTAGCTTTGTATTTTTAATTTCCCCAGTTTAGGTTGTTAGTTTAGGGTCATCTTTGTTTGCCTTAGTATTTTTCTACCAGCCTTAATAAACAGCTCGCCTTTTGTTAATATTCAAGTTTTGGTTCCTTGTTGTCTACATTTTGGTTCCTCTTCGCAAATTCATACACTGTGGTGCCGCATACTGTGACAGGTTCTATAGAAGTCTTTCCCTCCTTTGAGTTGTGATCTTGAAAGCCACTAAATTAATTTTCATCTTCATTAAATTGATTTGCCAAACAATTTCTTTCTGCATTATCCTGATGAAAGTAGCTGTTAAAAGATGCCAAAAGGGATTCAGGTGATCTGTCACAATAATCAGTCAGAATGTGGTAATAATCAGTCAGAATGTGGTATTTAATTCAGAAATGAGAGGTGTACTATGAAACAGGTGTACATAGTCTTTGTTAGCTGGCCTAATAAAACCAAGAACCCTAGTCAGAGATACTGGCTATCATAACAGTGGTTCACAGTTTTTTGGGTTAACCCATGGTGTTAATTTCTATTGTAACAGCTGTATATTAAAGGTAAGTCCTTGGAGTTAGTCATACAAAATGCACAATGTTTGGTGAATTGAAGATTCTAGACTGGCTGTAGGTGTGTAGGATAAGTCTCTTACCTGTTAATCTAATAGAAGGGCATCCCTCGGATACAGGCAGGTTGACATTCAGATTGCAAGCACGGCATCTGCAGCCAGATTAAATGTAGCTTTATCAAACATGGCTATGGTTTTAAGTCTTCAGGAGTGCAGTTTCAGTGAAACTGTTCATAGTTAATGACAGTAGAAACAAACATTCTGAGAGCCTATTTGATGTAGTTGTTAACCGAAGCTCCTGGCATGTCCTAAATTTGATATTTCAGTATGTGGATTTTGTTTTATTGCCTTAAAGATATGTAGGGACTTGTCATTAGTTATGATATAACCACATACATACCACATTTTTAATTCTGCACCAACACAAGAAGTCAAGATAAAGTGTATATAATATGAAATATTTTTTCCACCTGCTTTGATGGTTCTTTCACATTTTGTTTTTCTCTTTCTGCAGACATTGAGATGTGTGGTTTTGGTTGGAAGAAGTTTCAATCTCACTGCTACAGGCACTTTACACACCGTCGGACCTGGGACGCTGCAGAGAGGGAATGTCGGATACACGGCGCCCACCTGACCAGCATCCTGTCGCATGAGGAGCAAATTTTTGTCAATAGTAAGTTTGTGTTGTTTCGATGAGGTGTCTTAAATGTTAATATAATGCTCAGTCGACAGTATAAGGAATTATGGGTCTAGAGAGTCTGTGAATAAGTCCTTAAATGAAACAGTTTTTGGCCGTGCTAGCAGCACAACTTTGTTGTTTGTGGTCAACCACTCGTCCAGACTACTTTTGGTTGGATAGTCTAAAACTAAATCTGATCATATTTTTGAAAATACAGTAGAAATGGCTACCTAAAACATTAGTTACATTTTGAGTAGCTGCTTTGTTATTTGATTGCATTGATTTCAACATGTCTTTGGGTTTCATTCACAACGAATGTATGTAAAAAAAGCAAACAAGCAAACAAAGAAACTTTGATGATAAATAATAATTTGATTGTTGGTTTTACCAAATTTGAAAACGCAAGCAAATGCTACACGATTTGCAGTCACTGCTCTACTACAGAAATCAGTCTGAGAATAGTGATGGAGCTGCAAGTAAACTCTGGTGAAGCTACTGACACTGAGCTCAACGGTGCTTCTCCATAATTCTTTGTTGTCTGTTTACACTCCTCTCCAAAATGCTTTGTTTGGTATTGATCAGGTTCTGCTTCAGTAAAATGATCTCGGACTCAGTGCATCGTGCTTTTCCCCTGCAGATCTAGGAAGTGACTACCAGTGGATAGGCCTGAATGACAAGATGTTTGAGAGAGACTTCAGATGGACTGATGGCAGACCAATGGTAAGATAAGCACTATTGATAAGATAAGTGGCTATGGATATAGTTACATTTACAGACATCAATGTTTATTGTTCCCCAGTGTAACCATTTGCAATTTGATTTAAAATCAGCCTTCAATGATACATGATGGCTCTCATATAGCAGTAGCAGAGATGTTTTATTAAGGTACTGTTAATAGCCAGAGTATAACAGTTTCACATTTAACTGAAAGAAAGAAAAACACAAGGCAGCTTTCCAAGTCTTTAATAAATGTAGAGCAAACATGTTACAAGAAATGTCTCGGCTCTTAGTGAGCTGTCTACTATCTACATTAGTCAGGCTTATTTCAGTACAGTTTCAAGATGAACCATTTTATATGAACGAATCCAAAATAGATCAGAACCAGATGAAGTGGGAAATGACTGGAACCGAACTGGACTTGGGCCAGATTGGGCCTCCAGATTCATTCCGTGATCTTTATTCATTTTGGATATTCAGATTCATTCTACTGTGCAAGTAGAACCAGACGTGGTTTGCTAATCTGTTATGGAGCCTACAGGTTCAGGTAGATTTCTTTGATTTTCAGTGGAAACTATGTTGGGGTTCAGATGTTCTCAGACACTGTACCTTTCAGAATGTTGTTTGACTTCAAAAATCACGAGTTCAATGACAGAATCATGCCTGTTTTTAATGCTGTGCCACCTGAGGGCCCAGATTGATTTTTTTATTATGAACTGTAGCTGATGAAATATTGAGGCCTATTTTTTCTTCATTGAAGAAAATTATTCAGAAAATGTCCCACAATTAGTAGACAGTTTTTTTTGCAGATTGGGGAACCTCTGCCCATCTTTACTTCTGCATCTCTAAGGTGCTGATTTTATCCTCAGTCAAGTTTGTTGCTATATTTAACTTGCTGCTGTACCACTCTGAGCATGCCTGATGTCATTTGATCTCAGTCTCTAGGCAGGCCTGGTTAGTACAGTACAATCTGGGAATATCAGGTGCAGTAAGGTTTCAATCTTAAATACCATCAGCCTCTCTCTTTTAATGGGTTATGTGCCACAGGCATTCAAGCTGGCAGTAATTAAACCACTACTTAAAAAGCTACTTAAAAAGCTGGGTCAAGATCACTTGAGTTAATCTGCAGGAATATCTTAAAGATATAATGATGTGGATGATTAATTTCCTTCTTCTAAATTCAGATAAAACTGAGGTTATTTTACTTGGCCATAAATATCTTAGAAATATGATATCTTACACACACTAGATGGCATTACCTTGGCCTCCACTGTGAGAATTCTTGGAGTCATTTTTGACCAGGATATGTACTTCAATTAAGCAACTTTGTAGGACTGCTTTCTTCCATTTGCGCAGTATCTCTAAAATTTGAAACATCCTGTTTCAAAGTGATGCTGAAAATCTAGTTCATGCATTTATTACTTCTATGCTGGACTACTGTAATTCATTATTATCAGGATGCCCTAAAAACTCCCTGAAAAGCCTTCAGCGCTGCACCAAGACTACTGACAGGGACTAGAAAATGAGAGCATATTTCTCCTATATTGGCTTCCTTTCATTGGCTCCCTTGTAGATCCAGAATCAAATTTAAAATGCTGCTCCTCATATACAAGGTCTATAATCAGGCTCCATCTTATCTTAAAGACCTTTATAGTACCATATCACCCTATTAGAGCACTTTGCTCTCAGGCTGCTGTCTTGTGGATATTTAAAGTAGAATAGGAGACAGAGTGTTGAGCTTTCAGGCCCCTCTTCTGTGGAACCAGCACCTAGTTTGGATTCGGCAGACAGACACTTTTAACATTAGGCTTAAAACTTTACTTTTTGACAAAGCATATAGTGAAGTTTGGCTCAGTTGACCCTGAACGCGCTAAAGTTATCCCAGCTAAGAGAAGATTCAGGCTACTATGGGGCTTCTCATCATGCACTGAGCGTTTCTTCTTCACTGATCTTTTATCACTCACTATGTGTTTATAAACCATTTTGCATTAGTTATTATTACTCTCTGGCCACCCTTCCCTGAAGCTGGTTCTGGTGGAGGATTTTTCCTATTAAAAGAGAGTTTTTCCTTCCCACTGTTGCTAAAGCACTTGCTCATAGAGGGGCATCTGATTGTTGGGGTTTCTCTATATTATTGAAGTCTTTACCTTTTAATATAAAGCACCTTTGGTGATTTATAAATAAAAGTGAATTGAATTTAAATTGCCAATAAACCTTATTCGGGGCAAAATGTTCATGTGATGTAGCAGTTGTAGGCAGTGATAACACAATCTCAAACACATGGTTCATCTGCTGGAAACTCAGAGCAAGAAAATTGAAATCTGATCCTGAAGAGGGAGGACTGTGTCATGTGTTATCATTCTTAATACAGACACACCCTGAATGGGTCAAATCGGAGCCATACACCATGTTAAGTGCGTGCAGTAGATATACAGTATAAAATGAACAAAAATGAACTTTTTGTGTATTTCGTCTGGTATATAAGGCCACACAACCTTGGGTTTGTTTAGGCCTGTTGTTTTTTGTCTCTGCAGCACCACTGTCTGTATATTTTTTGAATTACATCCAGTCACTTGTGATGAGTATTGACTGCCTTCTGAAGAGGATAGGTGGGGACTTCATAGTCTATATTCACAAAAGAGTCCATAAGTTGTCCATAAGTAGATACAGCTATCAGTAGTTACGATCGTAAAGAGGACATTAATGAGAAAAATACTGGCAACAGCCAGTGCTGCCCCTTAACCACCCAGCAGTTTCAAAATCCTACATTACCTCATTTTTGAGTTATCGCATTGACAAGTTTTTCAGAAAACCTGACTTCGAATTTGAGTTTGAGGCCACTAAGATTCTAACTTGTAGATTTTTAGCAGATACAACTCATTTTCAAGTTCTCTCATTCTCAAACCTTGGTGTCCACACAGTGTCAGGCTGACAGGTTAAAAATCCCCCCAAATTATCTTGTTTTTTTGTTGGAGTTTCTTGATTTGTGATTTGACTCTATATAAATAAACCTGAATTGAATTTGTTTTTTTTCTGTGCATTTTCCGAGAACAGGAAAGGTGCTTAAATCACAACTAAGATCACAAGTGCCTAAAATATTTGGCCAGTAATGTATGTTTTTGCTAAATTTGCAGTTCAAGGTTCAAGATTACTTTATTTCTATCCCTAGGTAAATTTGCTTTACATAAAAAATGATAGCATTTGGCATCCCCTCACAAAGCACACACACGCCCATTAAACCTGACAAACACATATTTGATAATTAGATGTGTGATAAAAAACAATATAAATAAGATGAAGATGAATCAAACAAAACAGTAGCACCAGTAGGGACAAAGCTGTTTTTATAACGCTAACTTGGGACTAGAAACCTCCGTCCAGAGGAAAGAAGCTGAAATTCACCCCATAGAGGATGGGGGGCCATTATTAACAATTGATAAAGCCATCCTTTGTATCTGTTTGAAGTACAGGGAGGCTAGAAGGGCTGTGACTCACCTGTCAGGACCATCTCACTATCTGATTCAATGAGTTTTTTCTCTGTGACAGAGGTCTGACTGAACCATGCCACCAAACAAAAAAAGTGCCTGTAGCTTATGCCCTACTTCTGTGATAATGTTGAGGTGGAGGGGGAGAGGTGAGCCCTCGGGTGAACATAGACTATAGTACTGAAAAGTTGTGGAAACTCATGAGGGGGGCAAAAAGGGCACAGTGGCAACCGATAAAAGTTCAACGTCTGGTGTGCAAATAAACTCTCTAACAGTCACAGCGCTATAGTAACGTTTATTCACATACCAGCATACTCCCCCTCCTTGGGATTTCCCCGTTACCCCCACATCCTGATCCCGATGAAATGGAGCTCCAAATCCGTCAACTGAAAAATCGACGTCCTGGTCCTGCTCTGTCAGCCATGTCTCGGAAAAGTCATCACACAGCTGTCCCTGTGTGAAGTCTTTCTGGAACCTAACGTTCCGCTGGAGTTCATGCAGCTTGCTGCTCACAGACTGAACATTTCCCAGGATAACAAAGGGCAGGGGAGTTCGACTGACCTGTTGTCTCCTCAGACACAATTTGACACCTCCGTGTCTCCCTCTTTTTGTCTTCCTCTTATCACTTGTTCTGTCTTTTGGTATAAAACCCAGCATACATGGGGTGAGGTCCTTACCACCATACAAGAAGTTAAGTTGTAGCAGCTCCTCACGGGAGTAAACAATCCTCAGCGGGCTTACAGCCTCACACGCATCATGGGAAACAGGTCAGCACAGCTGGGGCGTTATTTAGAAAAGGAAAAAAAAACAAACACAAAAAAACAGAAAAACAAACTTAGGATGCTAAGCTCTTGTTCAAGTGCACATGCCATCTTAAATGTAACAGCATTACTTTGTAAACTAATTTAATTAGACAGTCTGTAACATAATGCCCTTTGTAATTTGTCTTCTGATAGCAATATGACCATTGGAGGCCAAACCAGCCGGACAACTTCTTCCAGTCAGGAGAGGACTGTGTGGTGATGATCTGGCATGAGGGAGGACAGTGGAATGACGTGCCCTGCAACTATCACCTGACATTTACCTGCAAAAAGGGAACAGGTATGCACATGGAAAAACATACGTGTCCTCTTTGGAGACTAAAGGACAACTGGGAAAAATGCTTTCTTTAAGTAAAAAAGCTTAGAGAAGCTTTTTTATTTAACTTTAACTTTGAAGCTTAGCTTCAAAGTTATTGGCTAGGGATAGTAAACATAGAATGAGCTGCATTCATAAACTGTGCAGGTGTAATACACAGACACATATTAGCTCATTTGTGCAGACTAAGTCTGCAGACCAAGTAACAGTCTTTTCAATTTAATTCAGTTTTATTGCCAGCAGTTGCCAAAGCTGTGTTCTGTACCAGACTCTTCAACATGGATTAGGTTTAAGGGCCAGCCTCAAGTGGCCACGAGAGGAACTGTACTTTTGCGTTAGCTTTGTTTTGTTCAGTGCAGTACTTACATGGGGTGTGGATGAAAAGTAAGTGTTGTCTGGTGCTTCTAATTTTGTCTCGGTGATCATTCTAAACTTAAACAACAGAATCACAGTACAGTCTTTAACTTTTACTTATCTTTATCTTTATCTTTCACTTACAGTGCTGTGCATTGTATTAAAAAATGCACATTTTTTGCATATTTGACACGTTTCAGATCATCAATCAAATTTTGGTTTTTGACGAAGAGTAAAAACAAAATACAAAGATGGTGGTGTGTGGTCTAATGGGTGCTAGTTGCCATTTAACACATCTATAGTCACATGGAGGTTGAGAACATCATATTACAGTGTCAGGGTATAGTTATTAGAGAGTTCCACTGGAGTCATATGTTGTACAGCATGCCAGATATAGCCAGACTGCCAGAATCTTCCTGGTGTGTTCTCAACCCTGGAAAGTAGCACAGGTGGCATAGGGAGCACAGCCAAAAGCTGGGAAGCTAACCATTTAAATCCCCATTACTCAACATATGGAAGAGCCATCTTGCATATGAAGACCAACAAACTAGAGCTATTGCTGGAAACTACCTCCTCTATTTGGGACTGCTGCGTGTTAATAATCATGGAGACCTGGCTACATCATTAGAGACTATGTTTATTCACACCAGAAGCTAAGGATGACATCTCTTCCACAGCATGTCTTTTATCCTGTCTTCCTTCTCTCACCCCAACCGGTCGCAGCAGATGGCCGCCCCTCCCTGAGCCTGGTTCTGCCGGAGGTTTCTTCCTGTTAAAAGGGAGTTTTTCCTTCCCACTGTCGCCAAAGTGCTTGCTCATAGGGGGTCATATGATTGTTGGGTTTTTCTCTGTATCTATGAAGCGCCTTGAGGCGACTTTTGTTGTGATTTGGCGCTATATAAATAAAATTGAATTGAATTGAATTGAATTGAATTGAAGTCCAGTTACCACTACTGAAGTCCAGTCACCATGTTTGACTGGTAGTCTGATGTTCTGTTTATGAAATGCTGTGTTAGTTTGATGCCAGATGTAATGGGACTCAAACGTCCAGAAAGTCCAACTTTTGCCTTGTCTAAGTCTAAAGTATAAAAGTCTTGGAGATCATCAAGATGTTTTTGGCCAATCTGAGATGAGCCTTTGTTGTGTTTTGGGCAGCTGTAGTTTTCTCCTTGGGACTCACAGAACTGCAACAAATATGCAGAGCTTTGCTTATGTTTAGAGTTTCCTGCACTGTCCCAAGTGTCAATGGAAATGATTGGTACAGGTTTGAGAATAACATTATTAAACTCTGCATCTCCTGCCAACAGTATCATGCGGTCAGCCTCCTGTAGTGAAGGATGCCCGAGTTTTTGGGGCCACAAATTTGCGCTATGAGATCAACACCCTGCTCCGTTATCAGTGTAAGCAGGGCTTCATTCAGAGACACACCCCAACTATACGCTGCCAGGCCAACGGCCAGTGGGACTCACCTAAAGTCACCTGCACAAGCCGTGAGTCTCCTCCTGATTGTACTTTAGCTAACTTTTTCATTAAAGGTCTGTAAAGTATTTTCAACTGTACTCACTTTTAGTTAATTTCTACATCTGTGCTCTCAGCTGCAACCTACCACAAGACATTTGTTCTTCAACGCCGCCACACCCAGAACAAGCATCAACACAGGCACTATCAACACCACACCAAGAGTCAGGAGGAACACAGACAAAACCAAGGGCAACAGCAGATTTCCAACATCCTGCAGAGCAACTGGATGGCCATTCAGAGTCATCGACAGCTGAGTAAGGAGAGGCAGCTGCAGGTCCGCACTCGCAGCCAGGATCAGATGAAACACTCAGTGGGTTTGTAGTTGTGGACATCAGATTTTTGGTGATGACTAATTGCAGCAGGCTATCTACAGTCTGTCTAGAGGCATTGATAGAGAGTGATGTTCCACTGAACTGTCTATCAGTGTCTCTTGAGGGGACATTTTTACAATTGCATTCCAGGATCAGACACCAAGGACAGTTTAGCTTCATTTCCAAACTTCATTTATTGACCACATCAGTCTCCCCACAAAATCATGGTGCTCAGATTATTGATATGCTTCCTTTTCACTGCTTCAAACACCAGCTAGTGCCATTGTTCAAATACTTGGATATGTTGTGTCTGATATAGATGCAGCCATGTCTCCTAAGGAGGTCGCCCTAAAACCAGGTCTATCAGTCACAACACAGGAGCACTGGAGCCTTTAGCTCCTCACTGTGTTGTACACTTAATAGTCAAAGTGTTCAGTGTAACTTAAGCCATCAGCTTTTAACCTGTGCTCATAAGTCTAGTGCCTTCTGTCAGATTTTAATGCAGCCCAGTGGCAAATTTTTAATTAAAAGGAATTCAAGTCTTTATTCTTTGTTAAACAGTGTAGTCATGTCCAAGCTGGTTAAAGACACTCACACTTTGTTAACTTTTAAAAGGGATGGAAATGGAAAAATTAAATGGAAACATTTTAGCAGTTCTTGAGCAAAACTAACAAAAAATGACAACTTTGAACTTGTCACTGAATTAAAAAGATGAGTGAGAATTCCTCACCTCAAATCACCTCAGATTGTTACCTTTGACCACATTTTCATTGTGTCTGCCTATCTGAACTCATTGTTTTTCATTGTTTGTCTATGTAGGATTTTGTACAAAATATTTTACCTGAGTTTTTTTCTTAATTGAGATTTGATGAACACAAGTAGGAAATTGTGATGAATATGTCGTCTGTCTGTGCTGTGGCTATTAATCATAGGATATATATTATAAATATTATCTGAAGCCATAAGAATTTAATTTATTGTATACTTCAAAACTATGAAAGGACTGTGATATTGAATAAAGGTCAATGGAACTGAAGTGATATCTTCTGCACTGTTTACAGACGCTTGTCATGATCTTTCTTATTGAGAAATCATGTTGTCATTGACAGTATGTATACGCAATGCCGTCCTGTAGTTTTATTGAGATTGTTGATTTTTTTTTTATTGTGCTGTGACTCAAAATTGACTTCCTCCATTGTCAACGAAAACACTTCTGGTTATTTCTACGTTATTTTTACATTATTAGACACATACCTTCATGCTGCCTTTTCCTGTAGATCTGGAATCAGTTTGTTTATTGTTTTCAAGGAATAAGAGAATGTATAAGAAACAAATAAACATGACCACCTGCTATATAAGATTTTTTTTTTATGCAGCTCACGTTGTCTTCATGTCCTTCATACATTTTCCTTTAGTATGTAGCATGATAGTATGTAACAATATGAGAACAGCACCACCAAGGCTGGAGGCAGAGCAATATTGGAAAAGCACATGGGAGAAGGACGCAGCCTATAACGGTAATGCTCAATGGCTCGTGAATCTAAGAGCAGACCACAGCAAACTCCCTGAACAAGGTCCAGTAACCATCACAGTGGCAAACATTCAAGAAAGGGTCTCCAGTACTAAGAGCTAGACAGCACCAGCCCCCAACATGAGTCGCGCCTACTGGCTGAAGAAGCTGACAGCACTCCATGAGCATTGGGCAGCACAAATGAACCAGCTGCTAGTTGATGAGAGATACCCAGAATGGCTTACTGAAGGCCAGACAGTCTTGATCTCCAAGGACCCCAGAAGAGAACTTTCCCATCCAACTACTGGCCAATAACCTGCCTCAGTACCGCATGGAAGCTCCTGTCAGGCGTCATAGCAGCTAAGAAGAACAATATATGAGTGGGGGGACAAAAAGGAATTGTCAGGAATACCGGAGCAGTGAAAGACCAGCTACTGGTAGACAGGGCAGTGTGGACTAGGCTGACCAACCTGAGCACTCCCTGGATTGATTACAAGAAAGCCTATGACTCAATGCCCCACACCTGGATCCTGGAATGCCTAGGCTCTTAGGATCAACAGGACCCTAAGAGCCTTCATCAGGAACTCAGTGGGGATGTGGTGGACAACACTAGAGACCAACTTCAAGCCCATAGGACAGGTTGCCATCAAGTGCGGGATCTACCAAGGAAATGCTCTATCCCCACTGCTGTTCTGCATAGGCCTGAACCCTCTCAGTGAGATCACTGACAGGACTGGCTACGTATACTAACTACAGAATGGAGCAATATGTGTATATATATATATATATATATATATATATATATATATATATATATGTATATGTGTGTGTGTCATTGCCAGACATAATACAAATAAGCAACTGAAGTTAAAGAGGTAATCATGGAATCAATTATTAAACAAAAGTGTATTCTAAATTTTTGACTCATCAAAGTCCTTTGGCAGATGTAACAGCTGAACACACACGTAGCATTCTTTCTACATTCTTTTCTACTTCAGAAAGCTCTCCCCATATCTGTTGCTTTCACTCCAGTTCATCCCAAAGCAGGTCAATGGGGTTTAAGTCTGGAGACTGTGCTGGTCACTCCATGTTTTCAAGCTTACCAGCTTGTTCTTTTTTTCCTAAGGTAGTTCTGGCATAGCTGGGTCTTATATTTGGGTCATTATCTTGCTGTAGAATGGACCCCTGACCAACTAGGCACATACCAGAGGATACTACATGGCGCTACAGAAAGTTGTGGTAGCTGTTTTGGTTTAGGGTGCCTGTCACTCTGTACAAGTCACCGACCCTGGATCCAGCAAAACAGCCCCAGACCATCACACTTCCTCCATGTTTAACAGTTGATGCCACACACTGTGGAACCATCCTTTCACCTACTTGACGGCATACAAAGATCCTGTGTGATGAACCGAAGATTTGAAATTTTAATTCATCAGTTCATAATACCTTCTTCCAGTCTTCAGTATCCCAATGGCAATGTTTCATGGCCCAGGGAAGCCTCTATGTCTTATTCTGACATCTTAGCAATGGCTTTATTCCTGCAACTTGTCCTGTCAAACCTACAGCTTGAAGTCTTCTCTTCTTTTTTTTTTTTTTTTTTTGCCTGGATCTTTAGCCATCAGAATTGTTGTCTGAAGGCCAAGAAAGATGCCAAGTGGATTTACTTTACCAAGTGGATCATCATGGCCTTGCCATATTGGTCCATTTGATTGACCTTTATTATAATTATGTATTTATTTTATTTTCGTTTTTTAAAGACGGGACAGACATGACTGGGGGATAGGACAGGGAGAAAGAATGAAAGAAAGAGAGGGAGAGAAAGAAAAATAGAGGGGAGAAGAGATGGTGAGAAAGAGGGGAAGAAAAAAAAAGAAAAACAAACAAAACACCTGGATCACCTGTATGGAGATAAAAAACCAGAAGAAAAAACAAACAACAAAGAGCAACATAATAAAAACAACACCATCACAATAAACTAGCTAACAATAGATAACAGTAGATACTTTTTTAATTTCACCTGTTGAGAATGAAAAAAGAAAACAAGCAGAAGAAAACGAGAGCAATAGAATAAACAACATCACGATGATCTATGGGAATATAACTATAAGTACTAAATATTAAACATTATTGTGCAGCACGTAAGATTGACAGCGCGCAGTGTGCTTTGAGGTAGGAGCCAAAAAGGGTGTAGTTTGTGTGTGTGTGTGAGCACCCGTGTGTACACCTGTGAGCATGAGCGCGCTTGTTTTTAAAAGGTTCCTTCATGTAATGATCTGCTAGAGGGTGTGGGGGTCACAGCCCCGTCCACCAGGGCATGAAGCAGGTATGGAGGAGATCAAAACTCCAGACATCCAGAGGCCCTCAGAACACAAGAGACCAAGGAAGACCAACAGAGGGGCAGACGCGCCACTATCCCAGAAAGAGGTGATGAGAGTCCCAGATGAGGGGTCACTCAGCAGCCGCGGAGCAGAAGCCGGGGGGGGGGGGGGGGGGGGGGGCCTTTTGATGGTGAAGGAAACTGTACTCACTGACACCTTAACTTTCTTTCCAATTTCTCTGTAGGAAAGACCTACATTTCTAAGTGTTATGATGGTCTGGCTCTCTTCCCTTGTTATTTGCCCTTTTCTCACCATTTTTCTAGCAACGCACTACTTTCTGCAGTACAAGACTGTTCAACTGATGCTCACGAGGGTACGGTACCACAGTGTGTTCCAACACTGCTGTTATGCAGACAGAGGGGGTTGTAAGTGATCCAGAAAAGTTGGAACACCTGTAGGAATTAGTAGCACGAGCTTTGAGGGCTTGATCAACCTCCAATCCTGCAGAACAGCTTTAAATTGTTAATGCATTTTGTGTTCCCTGAAACAGGCCTTTTTTATAATTCTGAAAACTTTTGACCGGTACTGCTGTCTTTGTTGATTGTGGATGTCTATATATAATCTGTGCTCTCTTTGTAATGTTAAACAGACAGCTTTCCTGAAAATAGCACAAAAAAAAAAAGAATCAGCATGAAAACCAACATGCCGTCACTCAGCTTTTAAAACACTCATTTACTTTGGCAACATGCTGTATTTCAGTTACAGAATTAACTGATGCAGCACCATGAATGGCCTCAGTGTTCCCACTGGAAAAACATTTTCATGTAAGCAGGACCCCTCCCTCTGCAAACATTTACACATTACAGCATTACCCAAGAACTACAGCTCTGCAAATACATATCCTAACAAATAAAGGGCAGACATTAACTTTGATGATTTTTCTTTTCCGCTGCAACTACAGTGGAATCGCTCATCATAGCTATGATGTATTTATGTTAATTCAGTTATGGTTGTATACATTGATAGAGGCTGAGTCATGGTTTATATATTCTTTTATTATCCCTTTGTCTGCAAGTCCCTAAGATTTTTTTCTATGCTGTGGTTCTCGAAGAACAATATCAGAAAGACAATAGAATACAAAATAGAAGCTTTTAAATGAACAGTTGAAATGGTGAAAACATAGATATTTACTTTCTTGTGATATGACAAAAGTGATACCACTGTCATATCTGTACAGTAGATACAAAGTGGTAGATAAGCAGGAGACACGTAACTTCATTTAGCATAAAAGAAAGGCTAGTAAACGTGAGACGTGAAAACATTTGCTGAAATGTGATATTCCTGACAACTACTTGAACTTTAGCTACACACAGAATGTAGACTAGCAACTGGTAGAAACAGGTAATCTGGTTAGGAAAAATGTAACATACTAAGTAAGGCAAGTAACAAATGTAAACAGGTAGCTGAGCTGCACTAAACTTGAAACACTGGACAACTAATTAGCAAAATATCCCCACTATTTTCTTCATTTAACGAGTAGCAGGTTGAGACAACTTGACTGTAGGAAATATGGATGATGTAACATCAATTGTAAAATTTCTTTCAATCCGCACTGATGCACTGAAGCACTGCCTTGCATATCTTATTATATATCTTATATATTAGTTTCATTCTATTTATTTTACAGGATTTTTCAGGTATTTTTCTATGCTAGCTAATGAGCTTGTGGGTGTCCTAAATTTAAACACTGGTGTGAGCTTGGTGTCAACATGTAGCTCAGAATCTTACCAATTAACACATAATATTGTTTACTTTCAAAAAATATCTTGATTTTATAGCCCATTATGAGATCTAGCTATTACACAGCTGTGTGTTAGCATACCAGTTTGCACTTTCACAAATGTCAAACTATTCATTTAATTGACTGTAACTTCTGCAATAATTCTAATCAATACACTAATACAAAAGGAGTAAATTAAATAAAACAGATCTTTAGTAAGTGTTTACTTCATAGCTGTTATAGCATTTTATCTTCCACATCGTCAGTGTGTGATCATTACAGGCTATTTTTGTCCAGCAGTTCACTGATGATAAGTATAGCAAAACTCTGATTGTGCAGTGACTTGAGTAGCCAAGTATAGCCAACTCTGCACCATTCCAATTAGATTACCTAAACTTCAGTCTTTTCCATCCTGGGCTGTGTACAGTGAGCTTACACATTACATTTACTGTTATACCCTTAAATGGAAGAAACCTTTAGAGGCTCCTGCAGGAAGAACTGGTTGGCTGCTTCATGGCTGTGCCTTGCAGAACTTAGATAGCAATTAAGGGGCCAGTTCAGGACCTTAGACTTCATCTCTATATACATTAGTGTGTAAGTCAGTCACAGAGTGTTATCTCTGTTAACCTCAGCACCTTATTCTATCCATTACTATCCTAGCATTAGTCCCAATTTATTCAAAAAAGTTGCATATTATTTTTAGTCACAATTTAGTTTCTTGTCAACAAAAACTAAGACTTTATTACGTTTTTATTCCCCCCCCCGCCCACACACACAAAAAGCATCAATACTATATGACTTGTTAAAGAGAGGGTAGATTTTTGGGTCCAAAAAGTTTGCAAGTCTTGTTTAGGCTGACAATCCACAGTGTGAGTAGTAGTCATTGGCCATGTGTGTCTGTTAGCATACTAACAGTCACTATTTTGCTTTTTTCTTTGCATTTGGCACAAAGAACTTTGCAATTTCAGTGGTACAAACAACTAAATCTTTGCTTTTGTGACATGACTAATATTTATTTCTTTTTATTGTTTTGCTTTTTTGTTGACTAAAATAGATCAAACATAAACCTGAGCATAACCCGGATTTAAATCTAAATTTTCCAATGCTAGCTACAATTCTAGTTAACAGCAGCCTAGCACCATCATAGGAGAGGAATGCAGTAGAAAATTTTGATTTAAAGGTCAAGCAACACTGTATGCAGAAAGCAGATTTTTATGATATTACAAACACATGCTGAAGGTCAAACCCACAACTGAATAACAGGATTTTCTTTGATTGTCCTCTCAGGTTGCACTGGGATTGCTGGGCTAATGAGCAACATGAGTCACAAGCAGGGCAAAGCCTGGCTCTGGTAATAAGCTAGAAGAATCTATGGCATTTGTATCAAAAATAGCAGTCTATAAGGCGCTAAATAGATAGCAAGAGTAGCTATACCCTAATAGCGATTTTGCTGTTGAAGTCAAGGCATGCTCTGAAGAACAAAACGTACTCTAGCACTGCAAAGTATTTTTTCATGCCAGGCATTCTGTATTGCTGCAAAGAGCAAACTGCTGTTTGCCTTGTCTTCTCTCTTCTATGCATCATATTCGGTAAATTCAGTGCAAAATCATTTTTTGTGGTGTTTTTTTCCACCGTTATTGTATGTTTCATGTAAACCCAATAGACTTGGATAGTTTGACCAGAAAGATAAAAATTATATTCTAAATATTTCTACAGTATATCAAAAAATAGTCATTAACAGAAATACATTTCTAGATTATCACATTCTACATACTTAGAAAACATAAACAATGCTAACAGTTAAATGATTTCTTTTTCATTTTGGTGATGAGACTAGTGTTTGGTTCATCACGTTTGTATAAAAAAATAAAACACTGGGTGGTAGGATGATTTACAAAGTACCTGTCTTAGCACCTTGTTAACATTGAACAGCAGAGATTGGATTAGTTATGCTTCAGACTTTCAGACTTTCAGACTTTGACGAGCCTAGTCCATTTGTAAATGACAGTATGTCTGTAGCCGTAGGTTATCTAATCCCCACAACAATGTGCCCACCTCTCTGAAGGGCATTGATTAAATAATATAAACCTTAAATATGCGTAAACTATCCCTTGTAGAATATAAGGTCCCAGTTTACAAAGCACAACATGAATCGGTCTGGATAAAACATCTTAAGGTTTCCATTAAAAAAAAAAAAAAAAACTATCACAGTTTGAATGTGCTTTTTTCTCTGTTTTTTTTCTCTCAATTATTATGCTCATTATTGTATGTGTTGATGCATGTTAGTGTATGTAATTGTTTGCTGGATGTGTGTTGTGGCTCAGTTGTGGCCCTTGAAACAATACACTCCATACAGCTTATGCTTCTTGTCAGGGAAGCCACTGAACCTAACAGCAGCTTCAGTGGGACTGCAGCGCCGGCGGGGGTGGGAGATGGGGTAACGGACACTGCCATCTTCCAACCAGCCTGCATCACAGCGGTCATAGCCCAGCAGCTTCCAGGCAGCATACATCTGGCCAACCTTGGCAATTTGAGCACCATCTTTTTGGCATGCCCTGACTGCCTCATCATAGGTCAGCTTGAAGGGTTGGATCAGGTAGTAGAAACGACCTGAGGTGACAAGAAAACAGAAGGACGACCATAATGGGTTAGAACATACAGAAGAAAATATATCAATGTATCAAATTCCTGCTACCTAACCAGAGTGACATGATCCTGTCACCAAACAAGACAGGATATACATGCTTTGATGCCTTTACAAATTTGACGAAATTAAAACATCCATCATTTCATATTATACGCCATCGTTTGTTTTGTGGTGTTGCAAAATACACTGTTTACGGCAATACTGAGACAATGAAGATCAGATGAGAAGCAAAAAAGAGCCATCCGGTGCTCAAAAATAAACCTTAGACTCAAACGTTAGAACAGCCTTTTTCACACAGCACGCCATGTAATAAATAGAAAGTAAATGGCAGCCGTTACAACAATCTAAAGATATATAGTTTCATGCATCGGTCACAGGTACACTCCAGGTACACAACGCCCAGCTGAAAACACTTTACACAAGTCGAGTTGCCCAAGATTCACAGAATTTACCAAAAATGCGATATATATCATTATCGGGATGAGAAATGTCTTACATCAGGATAAGAGATTTTGGTCATATTGCACAGCCCTCAAAATCTGTTGAGACCATGTGTAACATTCAAACAATCCGGAATATAATAAAATAACTGTAATTTGTCATTTTCATCAAAAATAATAATAATAATGATGTGATTTACTATCTTTTTTCAGCTATTTTGTAAAACTGTACATTAAAAGAATTTGGACTACAATATTTGTATTTTATGATTAAATATATCATCATAAAGAGCTTGCAAATATTAGTGGAAGCATAAAAAATCATTTTGATAATTACCAGTACTTAGTACGCAGCTGTGACATAAAACTTACACTGAGTGGTGGTCTAAAAAATCGGATATCACATCCTAACCCCACAAGCTCTAAGTTACCCTCTGTTCCACACTATTCAGTATTGTGCCCTGGGACACCTGAACAAAGAGGGAGGAGTCCAGTGGTGGAAACCATGGTCTGTCTCCTGAGCCACATCTATTCTAGGTGCTGCTAGTAGGAAGTAAGATGCAAGCATCCCAGTTGGAGCTCACATGGCTCTTCATACTAACTAGCTGGATTGAATAGTGTGTAAAAAACAAAAACAACAAAAAAACCCAACAACAACAATTTGATAAATATGAGGTCACTAGCTACATTTTAAAGACATGTTAATACCAAGTGTTAATTAACTTCTTTAGTCTAACCTGCTATCCATCAGGGCACTAGCATCCCATTTGTGGTTAGGGCTGGATTTTGTTTTAGCCACATAAAAAAGAAGCACACTTTCAGAAACTCTTACATGTTGGTATTATAGTATTAACATTCGTTTCTTTTTCAATTTCAGGTGGCCAAACAGGTAAAAATGTAACCCAGTAACCACAGAGAGGGTTACAAACCAGAGCATGTTGCCCTCAGTATTGCAGATGTGTTTGTCGCCAATACCTACAAAAACACAGTTTTAGTGCTGTTCCTCACCTTTGTAGTGGGAGGTAAAGCAGAAAACATCATAGTGGTTCTTGTCCTTGTCTCTCAACCCATAGTTCCGAATGCCTGGCACTGTGTTCTTGCCACCACAGGGTTCTCTGGGGGTGTTGATGGGATACTGGACTGTGCCATCAGACAGCCAGCCAGCATTGCACCAGTCCATCCCTCCACGCCATGTGTCATACAGCTGGTCAAAAGATGCCACGATAGCATCCTGATCATGGCATGCCCGCTCTGCATCGTAGAAATTAAGGTTGTAGCGTCCCAAGCGGGGGTAGTATGGGAAGACAACACCTGCACAGACAGGGTGAAAACAGAAAATGAGGGCAGAGAAGGAGATGCAATAGAATAGAATATAATTTATTTTGAACATGTCAATATAACTAAAATAACAAGAAAACACATACACAAAACAAAGGCATCAAGGTTGTCATTAATATCTCTGTATCCACTCAATTAATACGCTTGAAAAGGGGTAGAAAAGGTTTACACCTATTTGTTGCTACCTGCTTGTTTCAAATACCAAAATTTGCTAAAAATATAAAAATGAGACAAGGATTCAATAGAACACAATGATGCAGCAATATTCATGTAACTTATTGTTTTTACATGAATCCTTACTACATAGGGTTTCCTCTAAGGGTATTTGGTCTTATTTGGAACAAGTTCTGAATGTTGTGGCTCAAAGATTTGTTTCCTACTTTATACATTATTTGTGCAGCTATCAGGTCAACCAAGTCTTTAAATTTAAGAATATTTAATTTAATAAAAAGTGGATTTGATGGTTCTTTTTTGCAGAATATATATTGGATGGGTGTGTGTTCTATAGGTGGCTCCCCACAATTCCACACAGTACAGAACAGAAGTATAATGGAACAATACAAAGTATATAATGATGTTTGATTTAGAAGATCCTTAACTTTATAGAGATGACCTGCAGCCAGGATAAACTGGATGTGTTTGGTCAGCTGTGTGTGTGTTTGACTGGCTCCAGCATTTTTGTCTTCAGCTGACATTAACTCCCCCCCCTTTTCCATATTTAAATTCTAGTAATTTTTGAAGTAGTTCCAAATATTATACCTTCAAGGTCCAGCGACACCACTGCTGTTCCATCTTCCAGCCCGTCAATTACTTCACATTTATACCTCCCATAATCCTCCAAAGTGATTTCTGTAATGACTAGAGAAGCATCCATGGCCGAAGAACCTTGTAGGTGGACACGTCCATGGAATCTGCCATAACTCCTTTTGTGATAATCCATGGCAACAAACACATCCACCTAGAGCACGATGAAAAGTGTTCATGTTATACTTTTCCACTGCTTTCAGTTTTTGGAATTTCTTAAGAATAGTCCAGCACATTTTGAACAGAATAAACAAGAAATTAAATTCAATTTTATTTATACAGCGCCAAATCACAACAACAGTCGCCTCAATGCACTTTATATTGTAAGCTAGACCCTTCCATAATACAACAGAGAAAACCCCGACCCTCTATGAGCAAGTGCTTTGATGACAGTGGGAGGGAAGATGTCTTAGCAAGGGATGAATAATAAGATAATAAGGCCACCATTAGACATGTGTAACAAAACTAGTTTATAATGCTTCTACATAAATTATATATTGATACTTTGGAATGCTACACACAATGTTTTGAAAAAAAAAATACTAATGACAGTTCATTTCAAATAAATGATAACCTCTTTTAGATAGTCTGAGGTCAGCTTGGTCCATTTGATCCGCATCTTACGGTTTTGTGCCAGTGTTTGGTCCCTTAGAATCGTGCATGGTAAAGTAGCATTTCCCCCTCGTCTCGACACCACTTTGGTTTTTTCTGCTACCACTGACAGTTGGGGGCCATTTTCTGAAAAACAGCAACAAAACCTTACCTGAGACATTGACTGGAGATCCACATTCAATATATACATAGGACAAACCTAAGATAGTGATGTGATCAGTTGTGCGATGAGGAGAATAAGAATTGATGAAAAGGAAAGGGATTATTCAGGGACACCTGATTCAAACTGGGAGTTCATTGCACAGAAGAGAGGCCTAAAAGTTAAAGGCTCTGCCTCCCATTCTACTCTTAAATATCCTAGGAAGCACAAGTAAGCCCGCAGTCTGAGAGCAAAGTGCTTCAATGGGACGGTTTTTAAGAAATGAATGCAGACTGATTATTAGCGACTTTATATGTGAGAAGAACTCCTGTCGAATGTTTTGGATCAGCTGACAAGATGTTTCTAGTTTTAGCAATTGTGCAGGTGAAAGAAGACAGATCTGTGGGGTATGAACCCTCTAAAATGTTTGTCCTCCAGTTTTAAAGAGGGAAATTCTATTACATTTTAGTCTCTAACTGAGATCAGACTATAACAAATTTGAGAATGCTGCAGCTATACAGCTGAATATCCAAGCCTGCTAGGCTTAGCTGAAAACTTTGAGGTTCTGGCATTCTGCCATCTTCTCTATGTATGGTCACGTTAGACTAGAAAAACAAAAATAAATAAATGAATAAACAAACAAAAACAAAAACCCCCCAAAATGAAGCAAAAATGTTAAAAAATGCTAGTCCAGTTAAGACGAAACTGCTCCAAGGTCTCAAACCAAACAGCAAAGAATATTTGTGCCATAGATCCAAACAGTGCCAAAGACTCAGCTGCTGCTAAACTGCTTTAAACTTTACTTTAAACAATAACTAATAGAGATTAATTTATCATGTTTTATTTTATTAAAAATATTATACATTAGCTAGTGATATTGAAAAAAAAAAGGAAATTGGAAGTCATGCTGGTAAAGATTTATATCATCGTTCTCACTGAATCACGCAGCCTAAATGAAAAGGGCTTTGGTTTTGTTCGTATCTCACAAACAAGGAAAACCAAACAATAGATAAATAAATACATTTCCGAAGTGACTTGCATAACAAAATAGCTGTTATGTGTTGTTGGGTTTTTTTTACTATGTAAAAACTAGAGATATACAATGTTTTAATTTGCTGATAAAAGCCAAACTGGATAGCTCTGTCTAAGTTAGCTAAAAGTCCCTACATAGCAGTCTTATCACTGAAAACATGCTGATAAACTGAGGGAAGAAAGGACACTGCAGAGTGAGTGTTGTAAACGAAACACAGAAACAGACACTGGAATGACATTGTCACTCTCACAAAGAAACACAAGTGAACATGTACTCACCTGTGACATAAATGGTTCTCGAATGCTCCAGGTCAGGGTACAGAGCATCTAAGTCATTTTCTGCTACATTCAGTGATATCAAAGCCCAGATTAGCACAGGAATCATCTTCACTCACCAGCTAGGTTCTGACCACTGCAGAGACACACAGACAGAGGGTGGGGTTATGCTACAGTGAGGATGCTAAGGAAAGTTTTCCATGTATAAGCTATACAGAAAGCCCGTTTATAAGCTTCTTCTGTATGCAACTGTATGACCCTGTGATTTTATCTGCAGTGCTTTTTCTCCCCCGAGAGCTCCGTAATTACAGTTGGTTAACAGGACGCCTGCCTGCTGGATACTGAGCACATCTAAAGATAAACACACATCTCAAAATCCCATTTCTAAGTTGTTGAACGCAGTTAAACATACAGTCAGACTCAGCACATTAAAAGAAAGCTTCTCAATGCACAAACCAGACATCCCTACAAGCTACAGCCCACAGAAGACGTTCACACAAATACACATTCTGTGTAAGCTATATAGTACATACTGTGCAGGAAGTATTCTGTCATTCAGCACTGTGAGAAAGCAGCATGTCCTGATGACAGCCCACACTTTTAGAAGGAGACTGCCACCGTGCAACGTCACCCCTGCACCTCAAGCTTCATTCACACTCACACACTGGCGTAACTGTAGTTGCATCCTTGTGAGGACACCAGCTGACACAACAGAAATTCTTGATTTAACAGCTAACTAGCCCTTTGAGGTTCCCCACATTCTGTTCATTGCTCTCAATTTGACTTAAAAAAATTCCTCACTAGTCCAAGTGGCATTACATGTAAATATACATGTAATGTATTTACATGTAATATATATATATATATTGGTGGTTTCTGTGGTATTTGTTTAGGTGATGATGGGTGAAAAATTATTGTTGTACCCTTATATATCTTATACAAAATATAACAGAAGAAAAAAACCCAACAATTTCATTTTAATATTGGCAGGACAGGTTTTGTATAACCTGTAAAAAATATTTTACAGCTTGTGTGACAATATATGTGCTGGAGGATGGTTAGGAGTGCTGGCCGACTTTGCCAGGTGGAGTTCCTGAAGTCAGCAGAAAAACTGCAGCGTGTACACACACACACACACACACACACACACACACACACACACACACACACACACACACACACACACACTTTATACCCCTCCCAGCCTGAAAATAGTCATTATGGGCGGAACAACTGGGGAGGGTGCAATGATAAGGAAGTGAAGTAATATTGGGAAAGATGCATGTAGTTTAAAAAAAGGTAAAAATGCTTGAGTCAGAATGTGCATTGCAGGACACAAGAAGAGCAGGTGATGTGTGAAATGATAATTGAGAAGCAGACAGAGAGAGACTAAGACTGGGAGATACGGTGAAAAAAAAAGAAGCTAAAGCAGGGAGGGAGGGAGGCGGAGGAAGCTGAGGGGACTGCAGCAGCAAAAATGATGCAGTTTGAATCTTCACTGGCACCATTAGTAGTATCCATGTAGGTGATGAGCTTCAGCACCTCATCATCCACAACTGTCATGTGCTGACTTTATTTGAACAAAATGTTAACATTATTAAATAAATATTAAAGTGAATAAGTAGTGTTTTTTCCATACAGCTGAAGAGTGGAAGTTTAGATCAGTTTGATAACATTTGCATTTATAGTACACCTCGTACGAAGAACCATTTCTTTTACCTACATAGATACTTACCAAGTTATAAGTTCATTGAGTCTTTTTACTTATCCATTTAATTCATGTATTTCAGTTGTGTAATCCTGGACATGTTACAGCAAGGGAATGTTTTTAATGTCTCTACATTGAACTGCAGGTATGTCTGTGATGTTTTATCAAATTCTTGATTACTTTTAAGACCTTGTAAGAGAAAGTCATATTTAAGTTTCTGAAGATGTTTCAACTCTTATTCAAGAGGCTTCTTCAGTCCTAAACCCAAAAGGTGGAGTGCGCAGGTATTTAAATCCTAGTGGGCGTTGTCCCCTTTGGAGATTAAACCATTAGTGATCATGTGCGTAATCACATGAGCCGAGGTGTGAAAAAGGGTATGACTCATTGCCATCACTGACTTTGCCTCACCCTATCATGTGACCTATTGAGGTCATCAGATGCAAGTTGTGAGTGGGGGTTTAGATGCCTGGTAAGGGATTTCAAGACTGAATTGTAGGTGTCATAATTCACCAAAACATGGTCATTAACATGGCCTTTTTTACTCCTCTTTCAAACCCTCTGTCTTCTCTGTCCAAAATGTGAACATTGGCATCCTCGAGTGACCTTTGACTCTGCATTAAATTATTAGTTATAATTAATCTCTGGCTATCTACTGCAAGATCTCTTTGATCTCTTTCTCCCCTCACCCCAACCAGTTGCTCAGATGGCCGCCCCTCCCCGAGCCTGGTTCTGCTTGAGGTTTCTTCCTATTAAAAGGGAGTTTTTCCTTGCCTGACCTGCTGTAAAGTATGGTTTGGAGAATGAAACGGACAAAGGATGTTGAACGTGGAGCTGCCAGGCAAGAGAAAAAGAGAAAGACCAAAAAGAACATCCATGGATATAGTGAAGGAAGACATGCAGAGGGCTGGTGTGATAGTGGAGGATGCTGGGACAGTGAGATGGAGGCACATGATCTGCATTTGGTGATGAAGACATGCCAAAAGAGATATCATGTCATTTTTCAAAAAATAATACATTTATACATTCGTTTTCCTAACGGCATCTTGAGGTAAAGCAAACTGTACCAGAAACAAGTGCATTCATGGGGTTCCTACCATTTTCAGCATTGCCTGTAGTCACTTAATAAATCAGTGTTTATGGTACAAAATTACATAAAGCATTAAGTTGGATATGTTCATGCTCAACTTTGTTTTTAAGTGTATTAGCATAAGGTACTCAAAGTACAGGATCTCGAGGATTTTGTCAGACACAGGAACAGAAATACTCTCTCTTAGTTAAGTAAATGGTAAATGGCCTGTATTTGTATAGCGCTTAACTTAGTCCCTAAGGACCCCAAAGCACTTTACACTACATTCAGTCAGTCACCCATTCACACACACATTCACACACTGGTGATGGCAAGCTACATTGTAGCTACAGCTGCCCTGGGGCGCACTGACAGAGGCAGTCATCAAAAAGTAGAAGTAAGATATTTTGGTGTCTTTTGCCTTGAGTTTGACATTGGCTGCACAGTAGAGTAAATATGCTGCTGGTTCATCAGTTCATTGCTTTAGTCTAAGTATTATGTATGAAGAGGATGCTAGGGACAGGGCAGATTCTTTACCCTGCTGTTGGACATCCATTGATTTTTTTCCCCACCTTACTCATGAACCCACAGGTAAGTCTTAGTTTCAAAACTTACTAGTTTAGTATTATGCCATAAAAATAGAATTAAACCCATTTGGGATATATAAGTAAATTCCTTCTTTAGCACTGAAAAGACATTGTGTATGACATCATAATGTGCCTTTACCCTCAGTTTTGGTTGAGTTTGATATGCTCAAAATGAGAACAGCAGGTATTGGTGAAAGGGGCATATATAGCCTGAGGCCGGAAGGGGTGTGAATGGTCCTGTTCCTGAAATTCAGATGATATCTCCACTTGCTTCTTATCTGCATTTAACATATAAGATAATTGACTAATATGCTAATATGTCCTTTGGGCATGCTAGCACAGGGGTCACAGCAGTCATAGTTTGGAATCTCTTGAACTTTTAGTGTTCCATGACTAACAGAGGACCAGAGCACTGATGTGATTTACAAACATAGCTGTTTGAACATGTGTTTCTTGGTAACATCATTCTCATGAAACTGGGAGTTTTCCAGTTGAATCTACAACTTTAAGAGCTATTCCAGGCTACTTTTTCAAACAGACTGGATTATGAGCTGTGAGTTGAATCAAATGCAGCATTAACCTTGTTTAATTAGTCTTTAATCAACCGCCACTGGAACACTGTGGCACTATTTTAAATGAACCCATGAATTCATTAAACCTTCAACATTTCTAACAAACTGCTGTGGCAGTGGATGTGGATTGGAGACGGGCATCTGAACCACCTCAAATCGCTCCCTTTAATGTGGAGGAGTAGCAGCTCTACTCTGAGCCCGTCATGAACGACTGAACTTCTCGCCCTTTCTCTGAAGGCCAACCACCCTTCAGAGAAATCTAATTTCTGCTGCTTGTATCCATAATCTTATTCTTTCGATCACTACCCCACATAGCAGACAGGTCTGGCCCGGATCTGGTGTTAAGCCGGCACTGCTGGCTGACGTCTGGCATGGTAAGTGGTATGTCATTCAGATATGGGCCAGGCCTGGCGTATATGGCACTGTTTATATGATGGCATGCCACATCTGGCCCGATTGTGGATTGGTTTATCTGGCCAAGGCTCACAGAAAACAGGTCTGGCCTGTATCCGGCAATAAACTGGCACTTCTGACTGACTGGTGTCATGTCAGGGTGTATGTCAACCAGATGTGGGCCAGGTCTGGCAATGATAGTGCTATTTATTTTCCTATTTTCCTATTTTAGTTAGAGGACCCAAATGCCATGTTGCAATACTATACTGCTATGGTAGCCAACTTTTAAAATGCAGGTTTGACAGGTTTGTGAGTGTACACTTCATTGAAAACCTAGTGAGGGTTTACTTACGTTTACCACTGGATTCCTGTAGCTCAGGAGGTAGAGCGGGTTATCGTCTGATCGGAAGGTTAGTGGTTCGATCCCTGGCTCCTCCAGGCTGCATGTCAAGAGTGTGACTGTGTATGAATGTACAGGGTGGGCATTTATATGGATACACCGTAATAAAATGGGAATGGTTGGTGATATTAAAGTCCTGTTTGTGGCACATTAGTATATGTGGGGGGGCAAACTCCTCAAGATGGATGGTGGCCATCTTGGATACAACTTATGTTTTTTTTCTATAGGAAGAGGGCCATGTGACACATCAAACTTATTAGTAATGTCACAAGAAAAACAATGGTGTGCTTGGTTTCAACGTAACTTTATTCTTTCATGAGTTATTTACAAGTTAAGGAGCACGTGAGGAGCAGATCGAAATTGTGTTGATATCTGGTAAACGCAGTAACCGGGTCATTGGAGCAGATTTCAATGCAAGACACCCTACGAGACCACCCATCTCCCATGCTACAGTTAGCAAACTGCTTGCTAAGTTTCGTGAAACTGGTTCAGTGTTGGATTTGCCAAAATGTGGATGCGAGAAGACTGTCACTGAAGAAACATCAGTGGCTGTCCTAGCTTCATTCAGCAAGAGCCCACATCGTAGCACTCGCCGCATGTCACTGGAGAGTGGCATTAGTCAAACATCCCTTCAGCAGATATTAGCTACTCACAAATGGCACCCTTACAAACTCCAGCTACTGCAGCATATCAGCGAGGATGACCCAGATCGGCGCACAGAATTTGCAGAATGGGCAAAACAAAAATTGGAACAGGACCCTCAGTTCACGCAGAAGATTTTGTTCTGTGATGAGGCAAACTTTTATGTGAATGGTGAAGTTAACAAACAAAACCACCGCTATTGGTCTGACACTAACCCACATTGGATGGATCCCTCCAAGGCTGTTGGAACAACAAAAGTGATGGTTTGGTGTGGTATATATGGTACAACGATAGTGGGTCCATTCTTCATCAATGGAAACCTCAAGGCCACTGGATATTTGAAATTGCTACATGATGATGTGTCTGTGAAGGTTCTCAGTCATCCAGGTCATCGTAGTCAAAGGAGCTTGCAAAGAAAAGCGTCTGGACTTCTTTAAGTTGCTTGAAGACGTTTCACCTCTCATCCGAGAAGCTTCTTCAGTTCTAAGGTCAAATGGTGGGGAGTCCCAGATTTAAACCTAGTGGGAGTATCCCCCCGCAGAGGGACAAAAGGACCCCCTGATGATCCTCTAATCGCCTGAGCCAAGGTGTGAAACTGGGTGTGGGCCCCAATCAGCCAGGGTTTCGGATGAGCTCGTTGTGAAACCTGGCCCCACCTTATCATGCGAATTCCTGAGGTCAGATGGCCCAGGATGTAAGTGGGCGTTAAGGCGTCTGGGGAGGGAACTCAAAACTGGATTATAGATGGCAGACAGTTGGTGTCGTAAACCACCGCCTCTGTTCAAAGATAGTCGCTCACAGTGGACATAGATGGCTTCTTTCACTCCTCTTTCAAACCATCTGTCCTCTCTGTCCAAAATGTGAACATTGGCATCCTCAAAAGAGTGACCTTTGTCCTTAAGATGCAGATGGACTGCTGAGTCTTGCCCTGTGGATGTGGCTCTTCTATGTTGTGCCATGCGCTTGTGAAGTGGCTGTTTGGTATCTCCAATGTAGAGGTCTGGGCATTCCTCGCTGCACTGTACCACATACACCACATTGTTAAGTCTGTGTTTTGGGGTTTTGTCTTTCGGGTGAACCAGTTTTTGTCTCAGCGTGTTGCTGGGTCTGAAATGCACCGGGATGTCATGCTTGGAGAAAACTCTCCTGAGTTTTTCTGATACACCGGCTACATAGGGGATGACAATGTTGTTGCGTCTGTCCTTCTTATCCTCCCTCGCTGGTGTCTCATCTTCTTTTCTGTGCCTCTTTGCTGACTTTAAGAACGCCCATTTAGGATAACCGCACGTTTTGAGTGCTTCCTTTACATGTGTGTGTTCCTTCTTTTTCCCTTCAGGCTTAGAGGGAACATGTTCTGCCCGGTGGTGTAGGGTCCTAATTACTCCAAGTTTGTGTTCCAGAGGGTGATGGGAGTCAAAGAGGAGGTACTGGTCCGTGTGTGTGGGCTTCCGGTAAACCTCGATGCTGAGGTTGCCATTCTCTTCAATGTGCACAGCACAGTCCAGGAAAGGCAAACAGTTATCCTTTGTGTCTTCCTTGGTGAACTATATTGTAGCCAACCTTTACATGGAGGAAGTGGAAAGGAAGGCTCTTGGCTCTTTCAAAGGAAGAGTACCCAGGCACTGGTACAGATATGTAGACGACACGTGGGTCAAAATCAAGACACATGAAGTGGAATCCTTCACTGCGCACATTAACGCTGTGGATAAAAACATCAAGTTCACCAGGGAAGACACAAAGGATAACTGTTTGCCTTTCCTGGACTGCGCTGTGCACATTGAAGAGAATGGCAACCTCAACATCGAGGTTTACCGGAAGCCCACACACACGGACCAGTACCTCCTCTTTGACTCCCATCACCCTCTGGAACACAAACTTGGAGTAATTAGGACCCTACACCACCGGGCAGAACATGTTCCCTCTAAGCCTGAAGGGAAAAAGAAGGAACACACACATGTAAAGGAAGCACTCAAAACGTGCGGTTATCCTAAATGGGCGTTCTTAAAGTCAGCAAAGAGGCACAGAAAAGAAGATGAGACACCAGCGAGGGAGGATAAGAAGGACAGACGCAACAACATTGTCATCCCCTATGTAGCCGGTGTATCAGAAAAACTCAGGAGAGTTTTCTCCAAGCATGACATCCCGGTGCATTTCAGACCCAGCAACACGCTGAGACAAAAACTGGTTCACCCGAAAGACAAAACCCCAAAACACAGACTTAACAATGTGGTGTATGTGGTACAGTGCAGCGAGGAATGCCCAGACCTCTACATTGGAGAGACCAAACAGCCACTTCACAAGCGCATGGCACAACATAGAAGAGCCACCTCCACAGGGCAAGACTCAGCAGTCCATCTGCATCTTAAGGACAAAGGTCACTCTTTTGAGGATGCCAATGTTCACATTTTGGACAGAGAGGACAGATGGTTTGAAAGAGGAGTGAAAGAAGCCATCTATGTCCACTGTGAGCGACTATCTTTGAACAGAGGCGGTGGTTTACGACACCAACTGTCTGCCATCTATAATCCAGTTTTGAGTTCCCTCCCCAGACGCCTTAACGCCCACTCACATCCTGGGCCATCTGACCTCAGGAATTCGCATGATAAGGTGGGGCCAGGTTTCACAACGAGCTCATCCGAAACCCTGGCTGATTGGGGCCCACACCCAGTTTCACACCTTGGCTCAGGCGATTAGAGGATCATCAGGGGGTCCTTTTGTCCCTCTGCGGGGGGATACTCCCACTAGGTTTAAATCTGGAACTCCCCACCATTTGACCTTAGAACTGAAGAAGCTTCTCGGATGAGAGGTGAAACGTCTTCAAGCAACTTAAAGAAGTCCAGACGCTTTTCTTTGCAAGCTCCTTTGACTACATGATGACGTGTTTCCCTCTTTGTGCACTGAAGCTGGCACGTTCCCTGACTTTTTCCAGCAAGATGGTGCACCACCACATTATGGGTGCCTGGTCCGAGCATTCCTAGATGAACAGTTTCCTGGAAAGTGGATTGGTCGTCGTGGGCCAGTTGATTGGCCCCAAGACCTCCCGATCTGACCCCCTTAGACTTTTATCTTTGGGGTCATCTGAAGGCAATTGTCTATGGTGTGAAGATACATGGTAAAAATGGTAATGGTCTGTATTTGTATAGTGCTTTACTTGATCCTAAGGACCCCAAAGCACTTTACACAATCATCCACCCATTCACACACACATTCACACACTGGTGATGGCAAGCTACAGTGTAGCCACAGCCGCCCTGGGGCGCAGTGACAGAGGCGAGGCTGCCGGACACTGGCGCCACCGGGCCCTCTGAAGAGGGATGTGCAGCACCTGAAACTACGGATACTGGATGCCTGTGCTGGAATTTCTCCTGCGGTGTTGCTATCAGTGTGTGAAGAGTGGGAGAAGAGGGTTGCATTGAAAATCCGACACAATGGGCAGCACACTGAACACATTTTATAAGTGGTCAGAAACTTGTAAATAACTCATGAAAAAATAAAGTTACGTTGAAACCAAGCACACCAATACATTACCAATAAGTTTGATGTGTCACATGGCCCTCTTCCTATTGAAAAAACAAAAGTTGTATCCAAGATGGCCGACTTCTAAATGGCCACCATGGTCACCACCCATCTTGAAGAGTTTGCCCCCTCACATATACTAATGTGCCACAAACAGGACTTTAATATCACCAACCATTCGGTGTATCCATATAAATGGCCCACCCTGTAGTTAGGAAGCACTCAGTTTAGAGAAATTGGGTGAATGTTGTATAGAGCACTATGAATAATCCAGGAGAGTAGAAAAGCGCTATGTAAGAAACAGTCCATTCACTGTCTGAACAAAGTTTCGTTATGTTTCTTTTGTGCCATCATGTTCCGGCACATGTTGTTATTACATGGCTTGAATAAGGTACACATTAGGCTGACATCTGGGGCCAGAGCTGAAACTGTTCTGGGCCAGCACAGGGCCAGCAGTGTGTCTGCACAACACTGCTGGCCCACAACACAACTTACACATGGCCCACATACCACAAAGAATGATGAGCCTTAGGTGGCCCAGATCTGGTTTGCCAGAGGTAATCCAAACATGGGCCAGCACAGGACCACCAGTGTGTCTGCAACTGGCCTTGTGGTGGCCCATGTGTGGATCTAGGCCATACCAATTTTGCTATGTGGGACCCAGAGCTTATGACCATAGGTAAGGGTAGGGACATCTTTGCTTTTGCACTCAGCTTTCTCTTCACTACGAAAGATTTGTACAGTTACTGCATGACTGCAGCCCCAATCCATCTGTCAATCTCTCGATCCTCTATCCAATCACTAATGAACAAGACCCTGAGATACCTAAACTCCTCTACTTGGGGCAGCAACGCATCCCTGACCCAGAGTGGGCACTGCACCTTTTTCCCACTGAGGACCACGGCCAGAGATCTGTGGGTGCTGATTCTCATTCCCGGCGCTTCACACTCAGCTGTGAGCCACTCCAGTGCAAGCTATAGAACACCTCCTGATGGCTAACTAAGCCCAATAGGACGGACTCCTCCTTCAGCTTGATGGCTCTCTTCTCGGATTACCACCACAAAAAGCACCAACCACCTTGCAGTAAAACTGCAGTAAAAAACAGATGCCACAGATGTTCAAAAGCAGCCACAAAGCATTAAAGTAAATGCAGTTTAGAATACATCTATGTCATGAGCTTGTGAATTAATGTGTTGGGTTGATTTTGCTGCCTTACAATTTGTGTGGATTGAAAACAGATTCTTCTTAACTATTATGTAGAAGTTGCTAAGCTCACTTTTCCATTTCAAAGCAACAACAGGAAATTTTACTGAGAGCGTTTTATATAAGGTTTTAAAAGCTGTGGGGTTACTTTTTTATTAAGCTGAGAGGCAGCAGCACGCAGAGAAAGCATCGGGATATGAAAACTAGGCTAACACTAGCTAGCTAGCAAGTTCATGAACCTGGTGCTAAACTGCAAGAAAGTACAAC
This sequence comes from Perissodus microlepis, assembly GCF_051167445.1. Classification (NCBI taxonomy): domain Eukaryota; kingdom Metazoa; phylum Chordata; class Actinopteri; order Cichliformes; family Cichlidae; genus Perissodus; species Perissodus microlepis. The sequence continues at coordinate 55,986,470 of NC_140467.1, read as the reverse complement.
ATAACAGTAAACCACTTACTCACCAAATCAGTGTACCACACATAAGAATCACAGTGGTGCCAATAATAACCACTTAAGTGGAATCATTCTCCAGCTGCACGCTGGTTTGCTCAACATATTCTAGAAGACCCGTGCTGGCTACAATATTCTCATCAGGTTGAAAAGAAGGGTAAACATCCTTTAAACTTCTTAAATGTCTCCTTTGCACACGTCATTACTACATGTGATGCAATTTTATCTTATGTATTCAGAACTGGTTTTTTTTTTATTAATATCCAGATACTCTGTTTTTTTTTTTAAATTTAATGTTCTTTCCAAATTCCAGGTTTGGAATATGGAAATTGTTTACATTTATGACTAAGCCACAAAACAGAGTAACTTGAACCTCAAAAAAACCTCCTTTAGAGAGAAAACTACATTTAGTGTAAAAACCTTAAAAGAGAGACCTGATGAGCCACTTAGAGAGAAAGAAAAGTCTGTGTATTTTCTTTTTTATTTGTAAGCCATCATTTGCTCAGTTATGGGTTATCTCCTTTAAGGTACACATTTGTGTGTTATAACAGGGAGCCAAGCATCTCTGGACTGTTGCCTTCTTTTTAAACAAAAGCACCAAAACCTCAGGACAATGATACATGCAAAGGAATGCATGGGTAATGACATTAACGAGACAATGAGATGTGAAGACCACCACAAAGAGACAAAACAATCATTTATGTCATTGTAAAGTGACACTACTTGTTCTTGTAAGAAATGCACAAGTGATCATGAGATTTGGAATGTTTCTTTGAACACTCAACTGTATAACTAGAAAATAGTTCACAGGTTAATGCAGACATCTCTCTATCTTCTTTCAGTTATACAATTCAGGGTCACAAGGAGTTTAGAGGCTATCACAGAACAAGGGACAGACTCCACCTGGGAGAGGTCGCTAATTTGTCTTAAGGCTAACACATACAGACAAACAACTATCACCAATGCATGTTTATGGACTGTGGGAGGAAGCCAGGGAGTCCATACAGAGAAGAACATGCAAACACCACACAGAAAGGCTGGATACAAGCCCAGGACCTTCTTGCTGTGAGGCAACAGCAACCACACCACCACACTTCCCCAGTGTAAGCTTACAAATAAAATAACCATTATGAATTAAAGAGGCGGAGTTTTGTTCTGCTTGAATGGACCTCTCACTTCTGACTGAGTGAGAAGGTGATGTAAGAGCTCCTGAGACTTTGTAGCCTGAGCGATAAACACAATACTTTCATTACATACAAGTTGTTAACCTGGCTTATGCTGAAAACCAGTACAAAGGAGATGCTTTCCTCCATGTGTTTATAGACCACTCTGCATTTAATTGTTAATCATTTTAAACTGTAACTCTTTTCCATAGCGTGTCTTTTATCCTGTCTTCCTCCTCTCACTCCATACTGGTCGTGAACAAGAAAAAAAAAGAAAGAAATCAGCAAGGGAGCATATACTTTTCACAGCACTGTACATGTCCTTCTGAGCTGTAGATTAAGCAGGACAATTGAAGCATTCAGTTTTAGTCAGTATCTTAACCAGCTACAGAACAAGCTTCAGCTACAGCTATAAAAAGACAAAAAATCTAGTGATAAAAGCAGCTTCTTTATCTCCCAAGTTGTAAAAGAGTCTGGGGAAAACTGGTTTCAGACAGGTATCAATTTGTAGATTGAATGTGAATTCAATAAATGAGATTGCATTCAACAAACGTAACAATGCAACAGGCCAGATCAGGCTGTTGTGGTTGGGTGAATAACTTCATGGTACAGGTAGTGACAGACTCCTTTAATGTGCTGCTATCTCTGCTGCAAGCCTGCAAATGTTCAGAGCTCTGGACAACATTTAGGGTTACCTGGCTTACACTGAAACTTCTGGCAAACAGAGAGGCATTCAGTCTCTGCAGCACCAGTGCAGAAGTATAAATGCTAAACATATTTATTTTTCTTATGAAGGAGTCCACAAAGATCACATTAAAACTCTGGCACGGAAAAAAAATAAAACATGTAAAGATTACATAGGAGAATCATTCTTAAAATAAACTGAATGGAAACTTGGAGGTTTAGTGTAAACCTTAGCCTAGGGTATGCTTATGCATTTCCTTTCCTCGTGTAGTCTTTCCACAGGGAAATGATGCAGAAAACATTCTATATTCAGCATCTCTAAAGTGGAGTAGGAACACCCTGTTGGAGAACGTTTTTTAAAAGCTGTGAGGCAACCTGCTTTGGAAAAGCAAACCCTGCCAAGCATACAGACATTAGCAGTCACTAGAATCTACTATGTGTTTGCATGTGGGTGGGGTGCAATTCGATGGGTGTGGTATTTACTGTATATGCAGCCTTAGGTATTCACAAATAGTCTGTCTCCTTATTGCACAGCTGATATATTTTCCTCCTATGGTTGACGTGGTGAGTTCAAACTAGTCTACTGAATTCTTTATTATACATCACCAGCACACCACGTCATACCTGCCACAAAGAGCCCTCAGTACAGAGCACAAGATTTTCCTTTTAATATTCCATATAAATATTATGAGAAAACAGTAATACTGTTGGTGACACTGATTCTATTGCAGGAACGAGAATAGCTAGAAATGTATGATCCTACAATCCTGCCCATCTCTGTTTTTGTTTCTGCTTTTGTTTTCTGTGGGAAATCAAGCTTCGGTTAGGGTTAGATACACTCCTCATAAGCATCTAAATGGGTACAGGGTACTCACTGCTAGCCAAACACAGGAGGCACTATCAGAGCTAAAAGTAACTAAGTGTTCAAGTGCTTTTTTAAATCCTTGCCTTGTTAACTGCCCATCCATTTTATTCCACTTATCTAATTCAGGGTCACGGGGTTGCTCTCCGATGTGTTCAGTAAGGTGTGAATTTTAGATAGAAAGCACTTAGACTTAGAAAAAAAAGTGCTTCTGTGAATGGGTAAATAAGGTAAGAAGAAAAGTACTATATAAGAATCAGTCCATTGGAATGACCGGCCGCATCTTCTCCTTAACTTGCTGTCTGTCTGAGTGTTGTCCAGAAAAAACGATGTGGGCTTTAGATAATTGGGAAACTTTCTGGTGGAAACCTGGTCTTGTTAGAAGAGACAGCATCCATCCCACTTTGGATGGAGCAGCTCTCATTTCTAGAAACCTTGCCAAATTTATTAACCCCCCCAAAACGTGATTATCCAGAGTTGGGACCAGGAAGCAGAATTGCAGTCTTACAAGCCTCTCTGCAGCTTCTCTCCTCCTGTTATACCCCCTTAGAGACTGTGTCAGCTTCCAAACAGACATAAAAAACAAACTAAAAACCAGCAAAAAAAATAGCTTCAGTATGAGAAAAAGTTACCAAGAAAGATATTTCACAAATACTCTTGTAGTGAGAAAAATCTCGACCTTGTAATTTCGTCCATCCACTCAACACCACAATAGACTCACCTACAGCATTTAACTGGGAGCACGGTTAAATAATAAATAAGGTAAAGTAATGTTACTGAAGAGAGAAAACGTTCAGAAAATTTGGCTCATGTGTCTTGCTTGACATTTGCTATATAAAGGTGAATACACATAAATAGACACACACAAGACATACTGATGCATATTTTTCCCTTTCAAGCTAGCTGCCAGTAGATGTTGCTGTTTCCTGCTCACTACTAATTCATATAAAATGTGTGTGTGTGCGTGTGTGTGTGTGTGTGTGTGTGTGTGTGTGTGTAGAATAACACTCCCTTTTTGATTAAGGGTTGACATGGTCCACTGCAGGCCCCAGTGTGTGTGTGTGTGTGTGTGTGTGTGTGTGTGTGCGTGTGTGTGTGTGTGTGTGTGTAGAATAACACCCCCTTTTTGATTAAGGGTTGACATGGTCCACTGCAGGCCCCAGTCTGAATGTATGTTTGTGTGTGTGTGTGTGTGCTCTGGGTGGGTGCAGGGGTAATGGGTGGGGGTCCGGGTGGAGCCGCAGAGTCTAAGCCAGCAAACAGAGAGGGGTTGTTGAGCTGAGAGCTGCTCACAGTCCTGATGTTTTCAGCTCTAAATCACTTGGCCTGTTGCTGCACAACATGGTCGACCACAACTATTCTCAGAAGTCTCACAAATATGATCAGCTGCACGATTCCATGATGAGCAGATGAATGAAGATGGGGAAAGAAAACAAAACCTTGGTTTATAGCGCAATGGAGTTTATAGAAGGAATTTCTGCATTCCACTTGCAATAGTCCAATAAGTCAATCAGTGAAAACTGTCAATATCAACTATTCTTAAAAAATAAATTCATCCTTGTTATGTAAGACACTGCTCTTTGCTCTTTGCTCTTTGCAGGTTGCTGCAGTGGGACATTCTTCTTTATTCACAGATATTCACTTCACTTCTGTGGCTTGGTTAGATGTTCCACCAGAACATTTTGCTTAGTGTTTCCACGGCCGGGCCCCTGAACAATCAAGCAACCTGGCTTTGAATAGCACAAATTTCCGATTCCCTGTTCACAGTGTATAACAAAACCTGTATGTACATCAGTTGTAATATGTCTTGGTCTGCTCGTGCTACAAGAAAAACTACCTGACTGCTTTTACAGATATTAGGGAAAAAAATTCAGGTTGTATTACTTTGCTTCAGAAAACAGTAGACTTATCACTGATAAGTTGATAAGTATCACTGAGCTGCAAGTCCCTCAACAGATGTTCCTGTACTGTGTGAAAGTACTACCCCCAAGCAGGAGCATTTTGTGGGTAAAAACTCCCGAAACCTAAGCGAGACCCTGCCTCTTCTTCACTTCATCAAAAGGTTACACCCTCTAGCATGCATATTGAAAACTCAACTAAAGCTCAAGTACCTTTAAGCCTATGTCTAAATATAGCACTCAACGAAGGGTGTTTGGAGTCTACTGCAGTGGAAATCCTTAAAAGTCCAGCTCCACAAGGAGACAAATATTTCAGTTACCTTTTACAAAATCCCCCAAAATGTTCCAGACATGTACACAGAACACAACCTCAGGCAAGTATTTATGTTGAGGAGGAAAAACAAGCAGGGCTTTTTAAAAGGAAAATTAAATAGTTTTTGATCTGTGGCAGTCAGAATGCTTTTTGTTTTTTTACATTTTAATATTTGTTATAAGATAGTAGAGTTGATGATGATGATAATAATAATAATAACAATAAAAATAATAACAGTAATAACTACAACAACAACAATAATAATAATAAGAAGAAGAAGAAGTAGATTTACAAGGCGCTTAGTGAGTGAACGTTCGTTTCTGCTGTTAAAAGGACAAGTCGGTTTTCTTTTATGAAAACAGTTATATAGCAAAAACAAAAACAAAAAACAAACAAAAATAGTGTTACTGCTTATTCCTATTAGGTTTGGTTTGTGATATGCACTTTAATGTCTTCATTACTGTTACACGTCTTTCCTTTTCCCTAAAACACCTTGAGATTATTACAAGGTGTTATATTTATCATTCCAATAAACATCGCATCAATTCTCATATTCTTTGTAATGCGTCAAAGTGACAAGAGTTTCACAGGACTTTTTTTTTTGTAAACACAAAACGAAATAAAAAACCCCCAGCTCTTTACCTCGCCCTGTGCGCTGTTTGGAAGCCTCAATCCTGCGGCAGCCAAGAAGGTGATTGAAGCGTAAACCGTTTACGCACCAAGTTAAGAGCAGCAGGCGGTGCGGGTGTTTCTCTATCTACTCCAATAACAGGTTCCACTATCAGCACTAATAGCAGTGCGGCAGCGCGGTCCTCCAGTTTACACGCACATGGGTAAGAACAGTCCGACTTGCGAGCGGCACCGCGCGCATGCAGGTGAAGTGCGTGAAGTGCAAATTCACACTGTGAAGTGGATGTTTAGCCTTTTTGGACAACTATTTCCAAATGCCTCACACCCATTTCAGGAAAAGTGTCAAACAAAGGAGGTACCCGGCCCTGTTGCTCAATCTGTGCTTACAGACTAGATTTGCACAAGCCCATCACCCCGCCTTCTCATTGCTTCTCAGCGCCTCTCAGCTTTAATCACACGTCGTGTTTAAAGTTAGTAAACATTCAAACGTGCCTTTGTCAGCAGTAGTGATGTACTGTTTATGTGTTCTTCTCTTTTTACCTGAAGAGAAACAAAAAATCAGACATCAAATCAAAAACATGCTCATGAAAAGAATGAGTCAGTCTTTCTTACACTCAGTAAAATGTAGTTCAGTATTTGAGTTCCACCATGATGAGCTCTTTTCACTGCTATGACAGAACAAATCAACAAAGTATTATAAACTGAGCCTTTACAGGGTCACCAGCAAACTACTTTACTGATATTTGACATGCATAATGGAGCTACAGTCACATAGTTTAGTTCAAGTTTGTACCAGGCATAGTTTCAGAAACTAGTAAATGGGAGGTGCATTTTGGCCAACCATTTTAATTCAATTCAGTTTTATTTATACAGCATCAAATCACAACAACAATCAACTCAAGTTGGTTTATATTGCAAAGTAGACCTTATAATAATACAACAGAGACCCCAACAATCATAGGACCCCAGAAAGCGCTTTGGCAACAGTGGGAAGGAAAAACTCCCTTTAATAGCAGAACCAGGCTCAGGGAGGGGTGGCCATCTGCCATGATTGGTTGAGGTTAGGAGAGGGAGACAAAACAAAAGACATGCTGCACAAGACAGCCACAGATTAATAACAAGCATGATTCAAAGCAGAGAGGTCTATTAACACATAGCCAGTGAGAAAGGTGGCTGACTAAGAAATACTCAATGCATCATGCGAATCCCCCAGCAGTCTACGGCTATTGCAGCATCACTAAGGGAAGATTCAGGGTCAAATGATCCAGTGAAAAGGAAAGTTTTAAGCCTGTTCTTAAAAGTAGAGACAGTGTCTGTCTGCCAAATCCAAATTGGAAGCTGGGCGCCTGAAAGCTGAGGCTCTCCTTCCCATTCTACTTTTAAATACTCTAGGAACCACAAGTAAGACAGCAGTAAAAGAGCAAAGTGCTTCAATGGGATGATACGGTTCTACAAGGTCATTAAGACACGATGGAGCTTGATTATTCAAGACCTTGCATGTGAGGAATAGGACTTTAAATTCAATTCTGGATTTAACAGTGAGCCAATGAAGGGAAGCCAATATAGGAGAAATATGCTCTCTCTCTTTCTAGTCCCTGTCAGTACTCTTGCTGCAGGAATTTGGTTTATCTGAAGGCTTTTCAGGGAGTTTTTAGGACATCCTGATAATAACAATTTACAGTAGTCCAACCTAGAAGTAATAAATACATAACTAGTTTTTCCCAAGTCACTCTGAGACAGGATATTTCTAATTTTAGAGATATTGTGCAAATGGAAGAAAGCAGTCCTACATATTTGTTTAATATGTGCATTGAAGGACACACTCTGGTCAAAAATGACTCCAAGGTTCCTCAAAGTGTTACCAAGGTTATGCTATCAAGAGTAAGTATCTGGTTAGATACCATATTTCTGGTTAGATAACATGTGTGTTATCTGGCTTCATGAATAGATAAAGTTGGGTGTCATCTGCATAGCAGTGAAAATATATGCTATCTATACTAATGGTACTGCCTAAAGCAGCGGTTCCCAAACTTTTTTTGCTAGGCCCCCCTTTGTTTTACAAGAAAAATGTTCGCAAAAACACATCCTCCAACCACACACACCCGTATTTTGCTCCATTGCGGTTTATTTCACACCTCAAACATTTAGTAAACAATTAAGCAAATACAAGTAATATGCAATAAATTACAGGTAGTAATAAAATAAACTACTAACTCTTTTATGCTGCGTCCGCACCTACACGGGTATTTTTGAAAACGCAGCTGTTTCGTCCACACGTAAATGGCGTTTCGAATCACCGAAAACTGAGATTTTTAAAACTCCTTGTTTTGCGTTTACGTGTGGACAAGGAATACAGAGTTGGTCACGCAACGTTAAAGGTATGTGCCTTTTTCACGTCAGGCTGTGCGCCACGTTATTGTTTACATGAGATGAATTGCAGAATGGCAGATAGAGACAAAATACTGTTAATCTGACTATCTGCAGGTTTTACACGCTAACACACACACACAGTTACTGTCCCTCCATTCAGAAAGGCAGAGGCGTCATGGTGTGATTATTTTATGTGTAGTTGTTTTTTTCCTGTGTAATAATATTCAACATTGCTATCAATACATTTTTCAAAAAATGCCTCTGTGTTTAATGGGTTTAAAAACATAAACAGCTGTGGGATACTGTTTGTCCGTGATTTGAACCGAGGGAACAAATCGTGGCAGGATCAGCCTGATATTATTTGTATCCCGCTGTAACTTTACTGTATAAGGGGCTAACATCTCCAAAACATCAGTAGTTAGTTATTACAACGAGTGTTTGTGAACTAAAAATCAAGAATGTAGGATACTGTTTGTCCGTGATTTGAAGAACCCAGCGATGCTCCCGACGAAGGGAAAACCAATTCTGCATGGGGAGACCTACCTTGGCACTTGTGCAGGTGAAGCCAAAGGGAAGATATGCTTCACCATATTTTCTAGTATTTGGCTTAGAATGAAGTTGGTTTGGAAACATATTCAGCGATGCTTCATCTCCTGCTTTGCGTTTGTGTAGGCGCCCGTGCTAGCAGAGTCCAAGCGTTGTTTTTTTTCCCCCTTTTCATACGCGCCACCCCTGCAATGGCGTATCAGATTTCCACTCTCTTAAAACAGAAGTGTGGAAAACAGTTGTAGGTAATCCCATGCACCCTTGGCAACAGAACAACCTAGATAGAGTATCTCTTTCAGTTAAAAAAAAAAGTGCTTGGCAGGCAATTTTGGTTACAAAGGATTCCAAAGTAACCAGTTACTGTAATTACATAAAATCTTTCAGTAACATGCTAAATTCAGTTATCACAAAAAAGTTGTAATTGTTGCTTTTGTTACAAAGATCCTTCAGTTAGCTGCTCACAACCGTTGGACAAAAAAACAAACAAACAAACAAAAAAAACCCAGGCATACATTTTTTTTCCTGTGCAGATAGTCAGCTGATTTCAGTTCCTATGCAGGGAGGTGGAACTTTTAAGGGGTGGAGATGTGGACATTACTTTTACTTTTATTGCACAAAAGGACAAGAGCATGATGTTAAAGTGTAAGTTGTGTCCAAGACATAAAACAACTGCATTATGCTGCTAATACAACTTTAGCTCTTTGCAAGCATCTCCACATATAGCATGCTAATGCAAACCTCACCCAGAACCTAGTGAGGTGTTATAGTTGAATGGATCCCGCTGTTGATCCAAAAAGCGATCACCTGTCAAAAAATGATTGCAAGTGTTTCTACTCATTATTGTAAAGTGTAATATCTTTGCTTATATTGGGAAATAGACATTATAAATAGACACTGGGAAATTGGGTATAGACAACAGGAGTTACAAAAGGATTATATATATTATTGATAACATATAAAAACCATTTTAACTAGCATCTTTAAAGAAATCCAAGGATACTTTACAGAAGAAAAGAATATAAAAATAAAAAGGCTTGAACTACAGTTTCTCTTTGTTCTACATTAGAATAAATGCATTTCTTTTTCACCACTTAAAATATTTTTGTAAAAGCATTATGTTTGTTGCAATTTCTGCTTCCCTCTTCACCACATCTGTCTTGAAAAATACATTTGTAACTTAAGATTTGTAAATTATGTTTTTTAGCTGCAAAGATAAAAAGAATATCTAAGAATCACTTTGCCAAAATTGAGCAGTGTCACAGCCTGGTGGTCGATGTGTTGTAAGTGAAGAACTAAATGTAGTAAAACAAGACAAGGAAGCGGGATCTTAATGAAAGGTGAACCGATTTATTGGCTGATTCAAGGATAAGAAACAAAGGCACACGGAAACTAAGGCAACACTAACACTAGGGATAAGAGACAAAAAAAAACCCTCTGAACATGAGATACATTGACCGTGATACATGATAAAGAGATAAACATAAGTTAAGCATTACGAGACATGGGGAAGCAAAACAGAACACACTAAACACAGCACATGACACTGTCAAAGTAAAACAGGAAACACAAGACGCTGACTAATCACATACCAGGAAGGAAGGAAGGCTCAGGGAAACTGGACGGGCTGGGGAGACAACGAGGGGGGACACAAAGAGGGGAACACAGAAAACTGTCAAGGGACGCGAAGCGAGAGAGACACAAGAAGAGCTGGGGAGAACATACACAAAGGAAAAACAAGGAGGGAAACATGCAAACAGGAAGATGAGATAAGATAAGATAAGACTTTATTGATCCCATGGTGGGGAAATTTGTGTGTTAGGGGAGATGAGACACACCAACAAGACAGAATGAAAACAGAAATATAAATAAAAAGATAAAGCAATACTAAATAATAGAAAGTAAAACATTAAATCACAAAAACACCATAACCCAAAATGCTGGATCAAAATGACCCAGAACCATGACATGCAGTTTCTACCTTGTGACAAGAATGCTCATTCCTGCTCAATATAACTTAACATCATTCATAAGAGATATAGGCAAACAACTCATTCGAAATATTTTAAATACTGGCAATGAGTTTTTGGCAAATACTGGAAATTGCAACCCACCAGCTAAGTCTGAACTTAAACAGGTAACAGAGGTACCAGTGAGCAGTAGGACTGTAGCCTCTGTTTCTACCTGTTTACGTAGAATCACTGTGATGATCATTTCGAAGTCTCTTTGTGCTCATCTTTGCTTTGCTGGTTTTATGTTCATTTGTGTGGTCTCACTAGGGCAGGAGTTTGTGTTGGTATGTGGAACTGTAGCCTCAGGTTTATATTGTTAACTAATAATTATGGGGCCATGTATCTTTGGTCATGTTATGAAGTAGCGAGAAAGTAATGTAACAAGTTACTTTCTCTGAGTAATTACTGCATTACTGTTAAAAAATAAATAAATAAACAATTTGTAATAGATTGCTTTTTTAAACAACTACATCCTTGCCATGGTCCCTGATATTAAATGTGTTCTTTGCCTAAAATTCTTAGAGAATATAACTGAGGTTGAGTTCTAGTGTTGGGAGATTTTGACTCTTGTTTCAATTTCTGTGTAATTCTTTGATTGTTGTTTTCATCTCTTGCTATCCTGGTATGTTGAACATCAGTTTTACGGTATTATTTGAATCTTGTTTAATGCCGTTTTGTGGAATTTGGGATGTCTGTTTTGATGATTTACTGATTTGTCTTTCTTTTGAGTTGGTTAATTGTGTGTTTGAACCTTTGTGCTTTCTTATTCATGCATCCCCTTTCTTACATTTACTTACTTTGCTTTCTTTCTTTCTTTCTTATCCATCCATCTATTTTCTTCTGCTTATCCAATTCAGTTTCAATGGAACATTAAAGGAACAGTAAAGTGGAAAATTAAAGTACTTATTGTGCTGTGATGAGATGTAAACGTATTACAGAACATTATGTCATAGTGAACAAACAGGCACTGCTACATGCTTTCAACATTCAAATTTAAGAAACTGAGAGCTAAATGGAAAGTGTCCTATAGGAAACGACCTTCTTCTGTATACATCTGTTTGCCCCGTCTTTAGGCTAATTAGGAGCATTTCTCAAGTGTCTCCAGTATGAACCACATGCTGTGGGAATGTTTCACAACACCATATGCCCAGAATTAATTACACTCTTGTTATCACACCCCATTCCTCCCTCTATGTCTCTCCAGCTATCATTACTTATCTTCTTCTAACTGCCTCACCATTGTCTGCTTTACAGCTTTTCTGGACACTGTGCTTCCTTCTTTTTGTTTCCCTATCTTCTGATCCTGTTGTTTTGGGGGTACAGTACGAGACTGTTAAAGACAAAGAGGCACAAAGCCAAATGTCAAACAGTTAAACAACAAATAATCAAAGCAAACAATTACTTAAGCTTAGGGTGCAATTCAAACTCTATAGAAAGGATCATACTAAGTAAAATGTAATCTGTGCTGAATGAAGACGGACTGATTTTTCCATGGAAAGATGGCTTGGCTGGTCAAGCTTAAAGCTTGCCTTTTCTTTTCTTCAGCAGCTACTCCAGCTGGTTATGCTCCATTCCATCGCATCCTAAGGCATCTCCTTTATCCTGTTATCTCCTCTCTGGTTTCTGTGGAAGGACTATGTGTCCATAACCCTGCTAGCTGCTGTTTTTCGCTTCTTGAGAGTCGTGGAATAAGCTTTTTCAATTTTTGCCCATTAACTTGGGCTTCACAGACAACCTCTACCCAGGCTCTGGCTCCAACGAGGATGGCTCTAATACAGTCCTGATCAAAAGTTTAAGACCACTTGAAGAATGGCAAAAATCATATTTTGCAAGGCTGATATTAACAAGGTTCCAAGTAGAGCTTCAACATGCAACAAGAAGAAATGGGAGTGAGAAAAAAAATAATTTTTAAGCGTGCAACTTATTGAAAACAACGCTTAAACTGAAACAGGCTGTTTTTCAGCTGATTGAAAGTTTAGGACTGCATGCCTTTAAACAGTTAAATCTGTGCAAAAATGGTGATTCTGTCACGGCGAGTGGAGTGAGCCGTGTGGAGAAAATAAAGGAGGATCCAATTGCAGGCAGTCATGAAGGTGTGAAGGTGGTTTATTGAACACAGGGGAAAAAATGGCAAACGAAGATTAAACTAAACTATACTGGGAATAACTAAACTACTAAACACAAACCAGAACACAAACATGAAGGAGGGTAGACAGAGGCAAACGACAGTTGACAGCAGGTAGAACACACGGGTGACACATGGTAGATACACAGACAGACCAGCAACTATTACGACAGAAGACACGGCTTAAATACACTCAGAGAAAAACAGGGAGATTACACACAGGTGGGGGACACAGCTGGGAGTAATTAACAAGACGAGACAAGGGAGGTAAAACTGAATACACTCACATGAGACGCAGACCTTCACAATAAAACAGGAAACAAGAAATCACTACACAAAGACGCAGACTGGGCACAGATCAAAACCCACACCAAACATGAGAACACAAAACCTGAGAGCAAAAACCAGAATCACAGAAACAATAGATAAATAATAATAATAATAATCAACAAAGTGCCAGCAAACAAAACGATCATTCAAAAATAAACCAAAACAAGAGAACTCAAAATGCTGGGTCGAACCGACCCAGAAGCGTGACAGATTCATTGTCAGTTTCTGTCAGGTAGTCACACTGTCATGACTTTTTGATGGCAAAGGCAAAACACCTTTCCCTTTTTGGTCGAGTTGTTGAACTGCATAAGCAGGGTCACTCGGATGGTTTCCAACATTACTGGCATGACAAGCAAATCCCACCTCAGATGAATTCTACGCGCCACAGTGGAGGGGGCGCCATAATGGTCTAGAGTGCTTTGTCCTCCAGTGGAACAATGGAACTTCAGGAGGATCCCTATCAGGATCCAACAATGCAAAATATCATTTTTTGCCATTTTTTAAGTGGTCTTAAACTTTTAATCGGGGCTGTAAATGTGCAGTCCTTCGCAAATAAAACATTCATTATACATTTTTTTTCTTCTGCTGGGTTGGATCTCCTTTTTGTGAATGAGACATGGATGAGAGTTGGTGAATCTAGCATTATTTATGAAATGTTACTCTCCAACTGCTCATTTCTTAATGCTCCAAGGATGTCAGGTAGAGGAGGAAGAATATTGACTGTTTTTAAATATAATTTTCACTGCAAACTACTCCAGGTGCTAGTTTCCTCCTCCAGCTTTGAACTTGCATATTTGAACAGGGATGTTCTCAACTAGTAGTGTACAGTAATCTAATCTAATCTAATCAGTTTAAAAAACATTTTTTAAATGACTTTTCATGATTTTTGGCTGAAATTGTGCCTAAATATTTTAATAGTTAGTGATTTTAATATTCATGTCTGTTGCCCTGATAAACTGTTAGCTTAGGAGTTTTTAAATCTTATTTAGTGTTTTAACCTTGTACAAAAGACCCTACACACTGCACACTCTTGACCTGGTGTTATCATGTTATATGGTTTATCTGTTTTTAATTTGGAAATTGGGATTCAGTGTTTTCTGATCACAAACCTGTTTTATTTGAAATTTCTCTTGTGCAAGCTTGCTTTCCACCCAGGCGCTGCTGCACGTTTAACTCTTCCGTTGCGGCTCTCTCCTCCTCCACTTTTATGAAGAAAATCTTTAGGCCAAGCACCCAAAACGCATTCCTCAGTCCTGGTTAAATGAATCGACCCGAGCATCAGTGTAAGAAAGCAGAGTGAAAGTGGAAGAAAGACAAATTGCAGGTTTCTTTTGAAATGTAAATAAAAGAGAAAAACAGAGATTTTTCTCAGATCACTCTGCCATCTGTCATAATCCCTGTGTTCTTCTTAAGACTATCAGCTCTATTTTAAATGTGCTGCAGTCTACCACCCTGAAAGCCTCTGCTGACTCATGTAATCAATTCCTTTCTTTCTTTGTAAACATGTCGAGGTCAGGTCAGCAATAGTACTTCCAACATATGACCCACCCATGCTAATTCCCTGCTCAGCTGTTTTACATCAGTTTGAGCCTGTTTCATTTAAGTTCTCAAAGAGGTGGTTAGGCAAATGAAACCCTCTGGCTCTCACGGGATGTTATACCTGCATGGCTCTTTAAAGAGGTTTTTCCCTCGACTGGAGCCTCAGTCCTTGCCATTATAAATAGCAGTATTACTTCCAATGTGTTTCCTGGTGGTTTTAAACATGCAATTGTAAATCCTTTATTTAAAAAAAACTGGCCTTGACTTTGCTCAAATTTTAGATCAATCTCAAATTGATCTCATCCTTTCAAAGTTATTAGAGAAAATAGTTTTTACCCAGTTGAATAATGATAAATGGCCTGTATTTGTATAGCGCTTTATTAGTCCCTAAGGACCCCAAAGCACTTTACACATCCAGTCATCCACCGGTGATGGCAAGCTACATTGTAGCCACAGCCACCCTGGGGCGCACTGACAGGCTGCCAGACACTGGTGCCACCGGGCCCTCTGACCACCACCAGTAGGCAACGGGTGAAGTGTCTTGCCCAAGGACACAACGACCGAGACTGTCCGAGCCGGGGCTCGAACCGGCAACCTTCCGATTACAAGGCACACTCCCAACTCTTGAGCCCCGATCGCCCCTTTAATGGTCTCATCAAGGATTTTTAGTCTGGTTCTAAACATTTACATTCCACTGAAACAGCACTCTAATGGGTTTTTAATTACATCCTTATAGCAAATGATTCTGGAAGCTCTGTGATTCTTGTGTTTTTAGATGTTACTGCAGCATTTGATACTGTGGACCACAGTATTCTTATCTCACGTTTGGAACACTGGGTTCCAACTGGGTGGCAGAACATTTAGTGTTACTATTGAACATTTTTTATCCACCTCAGTCCCCCTTTCCTGTGGGGTACTTCAGGGGTCAGTCCTTGGTCATCTTTTTTCCCCCTTGTTCTTGCAGCCTTTGGGCTCTATTCCTAGAAAACATGAGATATCCTTCCACTGCTATGCAGACGACTGCCAAATTTACCTGCCTTTAACACCTAATAATCCAGGCACCATCAAACTCTTTTAAAACTGCCCTTAAGATGTCAAGGCTTTGATGGCTCTGAACTTTTTGAGCTTCAATGAAAGCAAAACAGAGGCAATTATATGCAGGCCTAATAATACCTGATGCAACCCAGTTATTAATTATGGTTGGCTTCGATCATAAATAGACAGCATGTCACAAATCTGGGAGTCATTATGGACTTGGATTTTAAATGTAATAAACAAATCAGTTCTGTGTTGCAACAAAGCTTTTTCCACGTAAGGCAAATAGCAAAGCTTCAGCCAGTTTTGTCAAGGCATGGCTTGGAGAAAATAATACTTGCCTTTATCTCAACTCGGCTTGAGTATTTGTAACAGTTGCTATTGTAATGCAGTGTACCACCACATGGGGGCGCCTCCTGTCTCATGACTGGTGTGTCACCCCCTTTTTGTTCTTCTTCGCACTCCTCCTGTAATGGATGCTCCCGTGTGTACGCGGACTAGTGTGCTCTTTAGTAATGTGTGGTAGAGGTAGCACTTTTATTTTTGATATTGTAAATAAATGAGTACTTTTTGGAAAGTCGGAAGCTGTTGCTCATTCGCTATCCACCTGCACACCTCCGCGGCTGGCTTCATCTCCACCGCACGTTACATATTGTAATGCACTTTATGCTGGAGTCGGCCAAGCATCCCTCTCACGTCTTCAGCTTGTTCAACATGCTGCTGTCCATCTCTTAACTGGTACACACAGGCATGAACATATCTCTCCTATCCTGTCCTCTCTTCACTGGCTTCCTGTTTATCACAGAATTAGTTTTAAAGTCCTAATGTTGGCTTATAAGTGCCTAAACAGTCCTGCTCCTCCATACTTTTCTGATGTACTTCAGCCTTATATTCCCTCCTGGGCCCTTAGATCAGCCAACTGCTTTCTCAAAAACTAAGCTGGCACTTAGGGGAGTACAATCTTTTTCACTTGTGGCTCCCAAATTTTGGAATATGTTGCCTTTGAGAGAGGCACCTTCACTTCCTGTTTTTAAGTCTTGAAGTCTTTGAAAACACATCTTTTTTCAAAAGCATTTGGACCAGTGTGAGTTGACATGCTCTTTTTATTCTCTTTGTTTTACTGGTGGTTTAGTGGTTTTGTCTTTTGTTTTATCTCTTGTTTTGTTTTTGTACAACATCTGCTATATAGTCAGTATTGCATAATAAATGTCACTTCAGGAAGTTTCAATTATCTTTAGTGCACAATTTTTTTTATTTGACCACATTTTGAAATAGACTGTTAGTAACAACACATGGGAAATAGAGTGGAACCCCGGCTTACGAAGACCCCATTTAACGAAAAATTCAAGTTATGAAATCACCTAACGGCAATATTTCTGCCCGTGGTACGGCAAAATGCCCTCGTAACGTACACGTATGTATGTATGCTTTCTTCAGCCTCCACCAAGAACTTCGTCTTCAGCCAGCATTGCCTCACTCAAAAAGGCGATGGAAAAAGGCTCTTTGACTTCCGAAAATTTGGACTTACGAAACACCCTCTGTTCCACTGTATATTATTCTGAGACAGAAATTGTGGTATTATGATATGGAAGGCAAACGTCTGCAGTTAACACCACTTTCCTGATTAGTTTATTGGATGAAAAGTTAATTTCACTTCTTGAGGGAAACAGTAAGCTGTTTAGTTTATTTTGTAGGTTAGAGGTCTCATTAAAGTGAGAAGGGGGGTAAAGCAGTGTATGCTTATTGGTGAATGACTTATCAATCACTTGTCTGCCATTGCAGAGCAGAGTGTTGGTTTTCCACATCTGTGACATGTGATTAAAAAAGCAATTGATGCTCAGCTTGAGGCTTTGAAATGACACTTGACTAACAATGGTTACATCTGTCTTGTATTTACAGTCTACAGTTATCTCCATCCACACTCAACTCTGCTGCGTATAGGATAGGTGCGCTGCTCAAGCTGGTCTATAGTCTGCATAAGTATATTGATAAAGAAAAAAATATTATTTTGATCAGCCCACAAGTGCAGTGGCACACCAGACAAATACCCGGTATTCCAGATAACCAGTGCAGGACTGCTTGAGACTGTGCGAAGATGTAACTGCCATTAACTAATGCTTAAATATGATTAACCTATCTCTAATCGGTTATATACCACAGACCTTCAAGCTGGCAGTCTCAACATCTCTTGACCCAGCTGTCTTGGCTAATTATAGGCCAACCTTTGTTTTATCTCAAAAATTCTTGAAAGAGTAATTGTAAAACAGAACTAATCCCCACTCCAACCACTCCAAGAAAGGCCAGCAACAAAGCAGAGAAAGGTGCTAAGCAGCAATTTATGTCCTTCAGATGTAAGCAGTGCCCAAAATAACCAAGAAAAAGTTTCTAATTTTCCTTAATCTTTCCTATCAGAAAACAAAAGCAAACAAAAGACAATTCTCTAACCTAAGCTCCTATCCAAAAACCATGAGAAAAAGGGTTCAACAAAAAGGGCTTCTTACTCCTACTAACCTGCTGCAATGCTCAATATATACAGTGAATAGGAAATTACAAGAATCTTTTACAACAACCATTTACAAAAACTCTTAGCTCCAACAACATATCTAAATTATAAATGGCTTTCAGTTTACGAAAAAGACCAAAGATTCTCACAGAAATGCTCAAAAGTACAAACAACTAGATGGCACTTTGTTGGTATAGATGAGACATGGAGAGGGGCGAGGTGGCTACAGGTGGAGGTTAACAGGCTGCTGTCCAGTCAATCATCCAATCCTAACTTCAGGAGCTTGTTGGAATCAACCAATCACAGACACACCCACACAACCAGCCTTGTGGGAGGAGAAAGAAAATACACACCCAACACCCCAGTGGGAGGAGCCACACATCAACACAGGCGGCATGTGATCACAAACCATAACATTGAATCATAACAGCAGAAACAGCTTTAGCTAAAGTTAAAAATGATCTTCTTATGGCCTCTGCAGTGGACTCATCTCTGTGCTTGTCCTGCAGTGTTCAATATTGTTGACCATAATATTTTATTACAGTGAGAAGCAATGTTCCCTCTAATTTTTCCCGTGTCTGAGCGAACACACAAACTCCCTGAGCGGTCCCTTGGACCACTGTGAGCAACATTAGACGTGTGCACTGTGGTCACGCCAGCATCGAATCCATCCAAGTTACATGGTTTATTAAAATAATCATATTACAGCATTTACATTTATGTTAGACTACTTTTAATTAACTGCTTTAGCCCTCTTACAATGAAAATTTAAATAAATCTTGTTCATGACCTGTGTAGCATGTTAACACTATTGGAAGTAAAAATAACTTGAACTCCAATTTTGAAAACAACTTTTTTTTTTTAAATTAATTAATTTTTTTTTATAAAGCTCTGACTTGTATTATGAGTCTGTGGTCTGGGAGAGAGTCCTGTGACTCTCTGTCTGCAAAATACAGTATATAATGACCACTGTTCCTTCAGTGGGCTGGTTTCAGTCATTATGCAAATGTACTGTTTATAACATTTGGGAAACCTGGAGTCAGCTGAGACTGAAAAAGTCACTTGGATGAGTGACGAAACGTTTCTCCCACAAAATGCTACGTCCAGATGAACAGAATCAACTTTTGGAGATTTACTTTCCTGGATGATTGAGAATGCATCAAGACTGCAAAACAGAATTGTTAAAGTATTAATTTTAATTTCAATTAAGGTTAGATTTTTTTTTCTGTGCGCAACGCAGATTTTCTGTGCACAGAGATCGTGCCAGCAGTGCGCAATTGCGCACGCGCGCAGCTTAGAGGGAACATTGGTGATAAGAGCATTCTGTAGATATTAGGTATTCAAACCTGCAGTGGTTTGAATCATATCTATCAAATAAATCCCAGTCTGTTCATCTAAATGGAGAGTCCTCTTCACACACTAACGTTCCACAGAATTCTGTGCTAAGACCAATTCTGTTTACAGGGAGTGCAGAATTATTAGGCAAATGAGTATTTTGTCCACACCATCCTCTGCATGCATGTTGTCTTACTCCAAGCTGTATAAGCTCGAAAGCCTACTACCAATTAAGCATATTAGGTGATGTGCATCTCTGTAATGAGAAGGGGTGTGGTCTAATGACATCAACACCCTATATCAGGTGTGCATAATTATTAGGCAACGTCCTTTCCTTTGGCAAAATGGGTCAAAAGAAGGACTTGACAGGCTCAGAAAAGTCAAAAATAGTGAGATATCTTGCAGAGGGATGCAGCAGTCTCAAAATTGCAAAGCTTCTGAAGCGTGATCATCGAACAATCAAGAGTTTCATTCAAAATAGTCAACAGGGTCGCAGGAAGCGTGTGGAAAAACCAAGGCGCAAAATAACTGCCCATGAACTGAGAAAAGTCAAGCGTGCAGTTGCCAAGATGCCACTTGCCACCAGTTTGGCCATATTTCAGAGCTGCAACATCACTGGAGTGCCCAAAAGCACAAGTTGTGCAATACTCAGAGACATGGCCAAGGTAAGAAAGGCTGAAAGACGACCACCACTGAACAAGACACACAAGCTGAAACGTCAAGACTGGGCCAAGAAATATCTCAACACTGATTTTTCTAAGGTTTTATGGACTGATGAAATGAGAGTGAGTCTTGATGGGCCAGATGGATGGGCCCGTGGCTGGATTGGTAAAGGGCAGAGAGCTCCAGTCCGACTCAGACGCCAGCAAGGTGGAGGTGGAGTACTGGTTTGGGCTGGTATCATCAAAGATGAGCTTGTGGGGCCTTTTCGGGTTGAGGATGGAGTCAAGCTCAACTCCCAGTCCTACTGCCAGTTTCTGGAAGACACCTTCTTCAAGCAGTGGTACAGGAAGAAGTCTGCATCCTTCAAGAAAAACATGATTTTCATGCAGGACAATGCTCCATCACACGCGTCCAAGTACTCCACAGCGTGGCTGGCAAGAAAGGGTATAAAAGAAGAAAAACTAATGACATGGCCTCCTTGTTCACCTGATCTGAACCCCATTGAGAACCTGTGGTCCATCATCAAATGTGAGATTTACAAGGAGGGAAAACAGTACACCTCTCTGAACGGTGTCTGGGAGGCTGTGGTTGCTGCTGCACGCAATGTTGATGGTGAACAGATCAAAACACTGACAGAATCCATGGATGGCAGGCTTTTGAGTGTCCTTGCAAAGAAAGGTGGCTATATTGGTCGCTGATTTGTTTTTGTTTTGTTTTTGAATGTCAGAAATGTATATTTGTGAATGTGGAGATGTTATATTTGTTTCATAGGTAAAAATAAATCATTGAAATGGGTATATATTTGTTTTTTGTTAAGTTGCCTAATAATTATGCACAGTAATAGTCACCTGCACACACAGATATCCCCCTAAAATAGCTAAAACTAAAAACAAACTAAAAACTACTTCCAAAAACATTCAGCTTTGATATTAATGAGTTTTGTGGGTTCATTGAGAACATGGTTGTTGTTCAATAATAAAATTATTCCTCAAAAATACAACTTGCCTAATAATTCTGCACTCCCTGTACATTATACATGCTTTCTTTAGGCAGTATCATCAGAAGGCATAGCATACATTTTCATTGCTATGCAGATGACACCCAACTTCATCTATTCATGAAGCCAGATAACACACATGTTATCTAACCAGAAATATGGTATCTAACCAGATACTTACTCTTGATAGCATAACCTTGGTAACACTTTGAGGAACCTTGGAGTCATTTTTGACCAGAGTGTGTCTTTCAATGCAAATATTATACAAATATATAGGACTGCTTTCTTCCATTTGTGCAATATCTCTAAGATTAGAAACATTCTGTCTCAGAGTGACATTGAAAAAACTAGTTATGTGTTTATTACTTCTAGGCTGGACTGCTGTAATTTGTTATTATCAGGATGTCCTAAAAACTCTATGAAAAGCCTTCAGTTGATCCAAAATGCTGCAGCAAGAGTACTGACAGGGACTAGAAAGAGAGCATATTTCTCCTGTACTGGCTTCTGGTTTTTGGCTCACTGTTAAATCCAGATTCTAATTTAAAATCCAGATCCTCAGATACAAGGTCTTGAATAATCCGGTCCCATCTTATCTTAAAGACCTTATAGTACTGTATCACCCCGTTGAAGCACTTTGCTCTCAGACTGCAAGATTATTTATGGTTCCTAGAGTACGTAAAAGTAGAATGGGAGGCCGAGTCAGCTTCTAATATGGACTTGGGAGACGGACACTGTCTTTAAGATCAGGGTTAAAGTTTTCTTTTTTACTAAAGCATATAGTTCAGGCTAGATCAGATGATCCTGAATCCTCCCTTAGTTATACTGTAATAGGTATGGGCTGCTGGGGGATTCCCATGGTTCATTGAGTATTTCTTTTTCAGTCACCTTTTATACTTAATAAGTGTTTATACACCTGTCTGCATTGAATCATTACTTATTATTAATCTCTGGCTCTCTTTCACAGCATGTCTTTTGTCCTGTCTTCCTCCCCTCACCCCAACCCGTTGCGGCAAATGGGCGGCTCGCCCTGAGTCAGGTCACCAGTGTCGCCAAAGTACTGCCTCTTAGGGGGTTGAATGATTATTGGAGTTTTTTGTGTTGTATTATTGTAGGGTCTTTACCTTACAATATAAAGCGCCCTGAGGCAACTGTTGTTGTGATTTGGCGAACTGTCACTGACATGTTGTTAGGGCGATTCTTGCAGATATTATGGTATGTAAATAGGGACGACGGTAAAAATATTAATTGCATATATAAGTTGCTGTTTATAAGTGTTATAATTGATTGCGGTAAAAGCAATACTAACCAGCAGCTGATAGTGTTTGTACCACACTTAACATGTTAATAATTGTTAACCGTAAAAGCTTTACATCAATAGTGTATGAAAATCTTTTATGTTTTCAGCATTTACAAAACAGTAATGTCATACCTTTGGTAGGCCCAGTCTCCAGGACTAAATACAGTGTGGTTGTTTTTTTTCCCTATACATCAACCCATTTCTTCTACCTTTTGAAAACACTCCTGATAACATGAAAAGATCACTTGATGCACATTGGTCTACCTTATTGGTACCAGAGAACAAGAACATTTGCACAGTTTAAAATCACTTTGATAAAAATGTCTAATGGATCACCAAACAGCATAAATAACTCAGGACCACATGCAATACATGCTTTAGTGTAGCTCACTCTGCTCAACTTGCATCATTAACTACACCATTATGTGACTTTTCCGGCAGAATAAGTAATAAAACGTTGTAAGTGTCAGCAGTCAGGCTGTGAGCCGTAACAGCTGAGGAGGAGGTTTGTCAGAGGAAGTAAATCTTGCTCTGAACTTAATGAGTTTTGCTTGGAAAAAGTGCTGTTGTCATGTTACAATCAGCGCTTCAGCAAAAACTGTTATTCTTCTGAATAACAAGAATAACAAAAATGAAGCCGGTTTTTAAAGAAAACCCACACTGCATAAAAAATTGAAATGGGCACCCAAAAGTTCTCCCTGTACATTAAAGTGATCTTATAGGTATTCTTGGTGTCATCGTATAACAGCCTCACTTTTCTGATTTCATTTCACCACAGTCACGTCACCATTAAAACTGCGAAACATAACTTTGAAATACATTCATTTCAGCAGTGTAGTAGAGTCCCTGGCAAGGAGCTTAAATGAACCCCCTGAGGAGTGGCGACCCCAACCTGATCTGAACACTACACCTAAGAGACAAGGAAAAATAACTTTTTTGAAAGACATATAAATACTTCTTAGACTTGTCAATTAGAGTGATTACTGTCATATCCCCATGACAGGAGACTATCAAGACTTTGGAGAACAATTCAAAAGCAAACAAAACGGCAGCAGACATCACACTGGATTATGCCCTAATAAACGTGTTGTTGAGTGTTATCTAGGCAACCAGTGCCTGGAATACTGACTAGCAACTGACTGTCAGTCATAAAGCCATGCATGTGAGTGTCTTCCTGTATAGACATCCTTTTTTGTGTTTTTAACCTCATAGATTTAAAAATAGTGTTATTTAAAATCTTTAAGCAAATATTTGGAGTCCAAACAGGATGAAGCTCTTCAAATATTTGATTTCATTTTCACAATTTATTTGACCTCCTTTGCAAAAAGGACATTGTTGTGGAGTATATATAGATGATGGATGTAGCTACCATAATATCAACCATCGGTCAGTTCTATTCCATTTTGAAGCCTTGATTCTTGAATTATGAACACCACCAATTCCACTTTTTGGAAACAGATGTGACAATATTTGGACTAAGAGTGTTGGGTGGCTAAACACTAGAAAGTTTTGTTTTCAACCACTCCTCAAAAGTTGTAGATGCTCCAGCAGTTTCCTCCTCCCTGCACAAGAATAGAAATCAGCTGATTGTAGTACAGTGCACAGTTAGAAAAAAGTATAATTGGAGAATCTTTGTAACACAATTAAGAACATACTTATAACTTTAACATGATTACTGAATTTAGTACAGCAATGTGTTTCATTGCATTATCATTATTGCAATACTTGAAAATGTAATGTGATTACAGTATACTGAACACTGACCACTATAGGGATGAAACTGCTGTGAACGTTTACTGCATGCATGTGTCAGTGCAACAATATCACTGCTTGTTAATACAGAATCCTACAGATTTCTAGTCAAGTGAGTGCCATATTTTCTGTTAGTCCCTTTGTACTTCCATACTTGCTATTTTAAGTGCTTGTGTATTGACATTAGCTTTATGAAGTACACTGCTATTATACTGCTGGCGTGCTTAATAAATATAGAAATAAAACTGAACTGAATTTAATTTAATATTTTTTTAACAGTGAAACATCCATAGCTGACCGAAGTAGACCTTACTAATTTACAGTCAACCCAAAGAGAGCGAATAGACAGAAAGGGCAAAGCTGTCTGCATTTTGTAATCCAGTTTGTGATTAACTGCTCCAAAAATTCCTCCAAAATACATCCAAGCATTGAAAGTGAAGTGAGGATGCTTTCAAACATAATGCCACAAACAGTTTTTATGTGTTCAATAACTTCAGCAGACATGCTCACAGCTTTTCAACTACTTGTCTTCTATCTTGTTATCTGTCTTGTTCTGCTGTGGCTTTAGGGCACTCACTGTCTACTGCCTCTATCACCAAGAAGTGCTACAGCTTAAGTAGCACCAAGGTGTGCAGGAAGTATAGCTAGTTGGTATTTCTACTTGTTTAGTGAGAGTTCAGAGGGTATTGTTTTAATAAGGTGAATCACACACGTACACTTCAACTTTAACATTCTGCAGCCCCACCCCCAACACCTTGAATGACTCTAGGCAACCATTCATAATTCATGTTTTATAAGAAATTTTAATCTTTTAGAAACTGTTATTTATCATTTGTAGCTGGTTTATTTTTTTAAACAACCATTACAGTACTTGCTGTTTTATTTTGAAAACCAGTTCTATTGGTCAGTGTTAGGAAGATTTAATCCAATAACATAACTATAGCATAGAACTGTGAACTGTGTGAATTCTGCTAAATCCTACTATGAGGAGTTCAGCGTTGCATTTGTAGTCAACATAAAATATTACAGTTAGCTCAGAGGCCACAGAATAACGGTAAGTTCCCATAGAGTGAAGTATACAGAGGTATCCTAATATAGTAGTGAATGGTCAGTCACAGGGTAGTTACACTCTAAAGCATATCCAGATAATCTTCTATTTTACTTTAAATGTAACTGCAATTTTCAAATATAACTTCACGCTCTATTGAAAAAGACTTGATACTAAAGATTTAAAACCATCAACAGAAGGGAATAGTTTAATAGGGCAATAAAGTGGAAGTCTCACCACTTTGCAGCTACATTAAAATGATGCTGTGTACTTTGCTTTTTCCCCCTGAAAAATGGTACTGCCATTGCTTTTCATTTTATTTTATTTTTTATAATTAACTGTATCTAGGCATCTATCTTTTATTGTTGTATTATTCAACCAATAATACGAAATACAACTTCAAACTATTTTTCTCTGTGATCTGCTAATGTTTTTTAATTGTTATTTTTTTTCATTTACACAATCCAGTAAATAGTCTCCAGCAGTATGGTGAGCAAAGGCTTCACTACGTCAAACACTCTGAATTGCTTAAACTTGAATTTTATCAAAAGTTAAAGTTTGACAGCTATAAGTAATTATAAATATAACTAAATTTATAAAGGTCTCCTGAAAAAGAAATACAGTACACTGTACACTGAAATAGCCCAGGGTTCAAGCCTCAGACTCAGTTATCTGTGTATGTAGAGTGGAGTCCTTCAACAAAGCTCCTTTAACCAGAGCTAAACTTCTGAAAAATGTGAATCAAACTCTGTCCGAGTAGAAACAAGCACTCCTTTCTGAGTCCAGCTCTCTAACCTGCCACTGATGTCTCCATTAGCCTACCTCAGGCAAAGTCAGACACACACACCTACATACATGCACAGGCTGACCGTTTGCTGGTCTGTTTACATAGCATGTGCTTCAAGCGTCACGCTCACATGTGGCTTCTTGAGAAAGCCACCTCTGTGCAGCCTGCTGATCCTGAATGTGCTTGTTTTATTAGACCTAAAGAACTGGGTTCAACCATGGAGAGGGGGTATGAAATACAAGCTTGGTCTGAGGCATGGAGGTCTGACACACAACTAGCTACAGTCAAACGCAGTACAGCGCTACTGGTTATTTTTATTACTCGGCTTCCTCCTCCTGACATAACTAGAACACATTACTGATTGTATTCACCTTCATTTGACAATGAAGTCCAAGTCTTGAGATTTAGACTCTCTTTTGTGAAGACCCATGGAGACAACCAGCGTAACCACCGGGAAAACATCCAGAGTTAACATACTAGAACCCACCATAGTTTTAGTAACAAGCAACAGTCCTAACCACTAATTAAACAGAGCTTAATACTCCCAGTTGCTAGTTTCAAGTCTTCTTCAAAATGCATGAATGGCTCATATGTAAAACGTGTCCATTTAGAGTAGAATGAGTGATTAAAGGTGTGCTTTAGGCATGTCTGTCATGATCCTTGCTTTTCTGTTTCATATATTCCGTTTGAATTTGTTGTAGTTTTCAGTTTAAAAGTGACCTTTGCTTAGGTTAGGTTATGTTTATTTTTTTCTGTCAAGTTTATGTGTGTAGTCTCAGGCTTTTAGTTTTCTGTTTTATTTTGATAGTCTTTCGTCCTTTGTGCCATATTCAGTTTTGCTGCCCCTGTCATTAGTCTGATTTAATTCACTTGTGCCTTGTTTTCCCCAAGTGTGTCCCATCTCTTTAATTACCTCCTGTGTATATTTATATCCTCAGTCTCCCTCTGATCCCTGTCATATTGTTCCCATTTGCTGTGTGTTTCCATGTGTTCAGTGCTTTCTATCAATTTTTCCTCATTCCCAATTTCTAATTCTTGGAATTTTGTACTTTTGTATTTCTTTTTAGTCTAGCAGTTACAGCAAATAAAGTGGCCTCTTTTAATTACCGCTTTGCTTCTGAGTGCTGTGTTTGGGTCCTACCTCTGCTTGCCACTGCCTGCTATGATGACAGTGACCGAAGAGGTGCTACTTTGTTAGCATGTTTTCACATTACAAACTGAAGACCTTAGCTTACAACATCACAGGAAGAAGCCCAAGAATTCTCCATAAATAAAACTGTTAGATCCAGCCTTTGTCTGTAAAGTCAAGTTAAAAAAACAACAACCAAACAAGGCATCTAATCTAAAAATGCCACGCTTTAGTTTTCAGAAGTACATAAACCAGTGAGCGATGCCAATGACCCATCCTTTGGCCAATTTCTCTCATATGCTGTAGATTTTTTTTTTTTTCAGACATTACCATGAGGAGAAGATTTATGGAGGGCATGCAGAGGAGGATATTGGAATAGTCATGGCAAGGCAAAATTTTCCAGAATTCATCTGTAAACAGCCCAGGATTTTTTTTCCCTCCAAGTACTATAAAAAGCAATAATAACAACTATATGTTTGTGTTTGTAGCTGACCAAGTGTTCACGTGTTTTGACTTTTAAGAGTGTAATTCATTTGACCTGCTGTAGTCCATCTGTTATGTTTGTGAAACAATATTTTGCAGCAACAGCCCAATTGAAAGCCTAACAGTGAACTCTGGGTTTTCCACTGTAATGCTGAAACTATTTCTAGATGTGAATACCATTTTTGAAAGCTGCAGTGTCTACAAATTAAAGACCACACCACAAATTTCTGTGATGATGGACATAAATCTCATAAAACAATAAACTTTCAGAGTTCTCTTAAAATGACAATACATAACGACAATCTATTTTCATAATCTGAATGAAACACAGCTTTAAACACAGCAAATAATTACTGGTCATTTAATCTCACCATGTTCAAACCGATGGAACATCTGTGCAGGAACAGTCGCACCCATCTCTTCTTCAGTATGATGCTTTACTGCACTCGAGGGAACCCATTCACCGCAGCAGGGTGTAGTTTGGTTATGAGCCGTTTGTCATTTCTGTCATTTTGCTCGTGCAAAAGGGAATGAAGCCTCTCTAGGTAGATTTACAAGAACAGTTTACGCCTGGTTGGACGTCAGGACATTATCAAGTAAAGAAGAGACTTTGAGGAACAGAGATCTGCTTTCCTTCCAGCTTCTATCTCAGCATACACATGTGAAACAGGAGACTGACTTGGAGATAACCAGAGACCCAGTGGCACCTACTTCACACAGTGCTGTCACTACCAGTGAGAACTCTCTGTAGGAAGTTCATGACAGTGGTGAAGAAAGTCTTTGAAGAGACAACATTCACATGGACTGGAAAGATAAGCAGATCTAGAACCGTTTTATCTGAAATGTCTGCCTTCAGATAACTACAGAAGAGTTGTCAATGAATGAAACCCCAAGCACTCTATACAATAAACCACATTCACCTACTCATACAGCTTTTATTATATGTGCTTAAGTATTTAAACACCATGCTTCATCTATTGCAAATTTAGAACCAGCAGATAATGGAGGATGCACGTTTTTGGAACTATTTGGCTGTGACTAAAATATCTGAAACACTTGTGATGAGATAAATGACAGAGATCATCTCATAAAAGCTCCTACCAAGAGTTTTCTAATGTTTGATCATTTTACTGGTTATGCATACTTTCCGGACTAATCAGACAGGAGAGTGTGCTTTCAGCCATCTGATAGCTTTGTCTTGTTTGTTTTGCTTTTTAAGTTTCGAAACTTAGTCAATAAACACTATGTTTTTAGGTTAATGTTCTGAGAACTACTTGGTTAGGCTTAGGGAAAGATAGTGTTTTGGTTTCATGGACGTTCCCTGCATGCAAAAAGATCATATGCTCCTCACAGCAATCCCATAATTCAGCATGTCAGAGATCACTGCCAGAAGACACCTTGCACAGAAATGAGCAGTGTCTTTGGCAGAAAAGCATGAATTAACGTCCTGGAAAACATGATAGGGGGATACTTATTACCTTTCGGGCAGATAGTATCTCTTAGAGGGACTGTGTGAATTACATTTTTAAGTTGGGTTGTTTGGGATAATTTTGTATGGGGTAAACTCTGTGTTTAGTTCATTGGCCTCCCCATTCATTAGGTCTCAGTCTCACAGAACACCTTTGGAAAGCACTTAAAGATCTGCTTAACTGATGTGATGCAATGACATGCTAGCATATGTTAGCAGATTATCAAAGAAGGTTCACCTTTAATACAGAACTGAGTCTTTCTGAAAGTAAGGAGCCATTCCTAATATAGTGGACACTGTGTGTAATATATTTGAGCAGTGCAAAATAACTGATGGGAAGCATAGCAAGCATTGGTATGTTTTGTTTCATAGGTGTTTCTCTATTGCTGAAGACAGAGGCAGCTCACATAAGCAGCACAAGAAGCCTCTGTCTGCTGTTCCACAGCTGACTGTTTAAGTTGAACTCAGTTCTACAAGAAACAGACTCAGTGGATGTCCCCAGGTGTGTGTCTCAGTTCAGCTCTGACACTCTTAATGAGATGAATTTGTTGCTTTTATATACTGTGTTCCCATGTTTGGCTGACAAAAATAAATAAATAAATAAATAAATAAATAAATAAAAGCCTAGTTCAATCTCAGTGAAGTTATAAAAAGGTAGACCAGTTTTCTAATTTGGTTTGGTTTAATGTATGTGAAATATTAACTGCTTGCCTCAAAACAAATATGCAAATACTTTTTGCAAGCTTGCAAGCTTGCAATGCAAGCTTTTATTGCATTTTATGGAAATTTTGGTAAGGAAAGCAAATCTTGAACCCACAGTGAAAATGCAGGCTACAACATGATGGAGGAAATAACCATGAGATATCTTCATGGTGTAAGTAATGTTCATTTGGAGCATAATCACAGTGTAGCCAAGTACAGGATAGGGTAGGGGAAGTTAAAGTAAGATGGAGAGAATGGGCCAATAGCTAGATTCGTAGGAGGGATAAAGTGAGTTGCGTGGAGAAGAATGACAGGAGCCACAGGTAAAGTTGCTATGAATTGTATTAAACTATTTAGCAACAATTTAACAGCATTTCATGAACAGGAATGAAAACATAAAATAAAATACAGTGACAGCAATAATAATAACAATCAGAATCCTATCTGAGCTCAGACATGTCAGTCGTGCCGGCTTAATAGTCAGTGTTCAGTCAAGTCAAATCCAATAGGTCAAAAGTTTGTGATTGGTGCGATTTCATCCTACCGCACTGTTGCAATTGTTCGTGAGAGAAGAGCAACCTGCCCTTCTGGGCAAACTCGGAATGGCTGTGGTTCGGTTCAAAGGGAAAGGCTCGCCATCTTCCTCGTCAGGAAGAGATCCAGGTCTCACGATCCCATAAAAAAAACCTAGCCTGTAAACAACAGGACTATTACTAATTCAGTTCCCACTCTAATGATATACATGGCCATATGTGTAAATAATGCAAGTGCTATAACAAAACAAGCACAAAACATTAATTCTAATTTCTAACTATAGTCTATACAGTGCATCTTAATCATGAATGCAATCTTTAAATCACAATCAGCTTATTCTATCATCAAGGTGCACATTTCTATCAGAAATCAGAAATAAACCATAAACTATGGTAGATTGTTTTTTTACAGTATTGCCCTTTAACTGAATTACAGGAGCATTGCTTTACACTGCATAGCAATGAAGCAATATATTATTTACACTCAATGTACAGAATAAAATTACCAAAAGAATATACAAAAACACACAGGCTGTAGTTTTACAGTATGTGGTAA
The DNA here is from genome assembly GCF_051167445.1 of Perissodus microlepis. Lineage (NCBI taxonomy): Eukaryota > Metazoa > Chordata > Actinopteri > Cichliformes > Cichlidae > Perissodus > Perissodus microlepis. The sequence goes on along the minus strand of NC_140467.1, from coordinate 55,955,701 downwards.
CGTATCAGCACAGTAAGAATACACACGGACATCTATCCAGTGCCGCTCGAGCATCAAATGTAACAAAAATAAAGTAGATTCATGACCTTTAAGATCAACATTAACTTATTCCATCATCTAATTTTAGTGCATTTAATATTCAACAAGTAATACTAGAACATCATCAGCACACAAGCTGAGTGCTCAGAATGGCTGAACTCCGTGAGAAACCCCGTGTGTTCTCCCACAGTGAAAACGTGGTCAGCTACAGCTATAAGCATCAGGCTAGTTAGCTTTTCAATTAGCCTGATTCGCCCAGCCCCAGTTTAACTCACCAGCACACTTCTAATGTTCAACTCTCAGAGAGGATCTTGTCCATTTCATCCGCTCCCGTGCAGATCTACAACATTGAAATTGGGCCATTATATTCCCCGTTAACTTCTTGTTAGCTTTTTAGCTTCAAGGTTAGCTTAACAGCTTCTGACTCACCGCGATGGTTTCAAGGTCCAAAATGTTCACAACAAATCAGGTCTGTTTCTCCAAGGTCCATGCAGATCTCCGGTATGGATATTTGCTCAATTTACCAAGTTAATAGTTATTTTCCAGCAAAAAGCTTGGCGGTGAAAATCAGCGATGGTCTCGTGCACCTCCGTCTCTCTCTGTGTCTGAGCACGTGACGGTACAGAGCAGGGGAAGGCGGGGCTTGTTCCTTCCTAACCAGTAGGGGTGTTAAATATACTCTTTGGGTTTTATTCTTATATTTATAGTATTTATCTTTTATTATTGATTTACTACTCAGTGATTAACAGAGTAATGATGAATCACAATTAACAATAACATGTTGTAGTGCATTACTGAGTCGTGTAAACTCACTGGGTTACATCCTCCCCCCTTAAATCTCATGCACGTCCCCGTGCATGGCTCTAGTGGAATAGTCAACATCATGAGCAAGGGAGTCGATGAAAGCTTTGTTCAATCCTTGAAAGAGTGATTTAACCACTGTTACTAGTGGGTTACCTAGCTGAGGATAAGTGAGTCTTTGGGATGGTAGGCAAATTCTTTCAGATCTTCTGATCTGTGTTTCTGTTTGCAAGGTTTAAGGTTCATCATCGTTTTCAACTTGTCTTTCAGGTGAAAGTTGATGAGTTGAGTTCTCTGACAACGGTGAATCTGACAAACTGGTCGACAAAACATTTTTGTCTTTTCGAGTGTCTGTTTCAGACTCACTTGGTGTGTTGTTTTGTAGGCTTGTGTCACTTTCACTTGGTGGTAAGTTTGCTTCACTTTCACGTTCTGTCTGAGGTAGGTCTGTTTCACTGTCCATTTGAGGTAAGTTGGTGTCAGTTGAACTTCCAATTTCGCCTTCAGGTAAGTATGTTTCAGTTTCGTTCTCAGTTTCCTGCTCAGGTAAGTATGTTTCAGTTTCGTTCTCAGTTTCCTTTTCAGGTAAGTCTGTCATGTCCGATAATGTGTTAGGTTGTTCGTTATCATTTACAGGATATTTGTTTTGTTTAAATCCTTGTGTTGGCGGCATGGCACATACTTGGTAGAAATGTCTGTCTTTCACTTGTGGAGGTTCAGGGTAATAAAACTCATCTTCCTCTTCCTCAAGTGTTTGGTCGGAGTCAACTTCCAAAGCTGAACTTTGTCTTGTGCGTGGTCTGTTAGTTTTTGTGACTCGCTCAGGTTCATGCTCTGTTGGTGAGAGAAATCCACAAGGAAGTAACAGATCTCTGTGGAGTGTTCTGTTGGGTCCATCTCCGTTTTCCGGTTTTACAGTATATACTGGTAAGTTTTCCATTTGTTTGGTGATGATATATACCGTTTGCTCCCATTTGTCCGCTAATTTGTGCTTCTCTCTCAGACGGAGATTTCGAACCAAGACTCGGTCTCCCACATGTAGTGTGGATTCACGGATGATTTTGTCAAACTGTTTCTTGTTTTTGTCAGCTATTTTCTGGGAGTTTTTGATGGCTATTTCGTAGCTCTGTTCGAGGTAGCTTTTCAACTGCTTGACGTATTGAGAGTGAGTCAACTGTGGCTTGTTTGGCTGTGGCAGGCCAAAGGCAATATCAATGGGCAAGCGAGGCTGTCTACCAAACATTAACTCATAAGGAGAATAGCCTGTCATTTTTTGTACAGTTATAAGCGTGAGTAAGTGGTTTTACGAAGTCACGCCAGTGATGTTTCTCGGTGTCTTTCAAGGTACCAAGCATACTGAGTAACGTGCGATTGTATCGCTCAACAGGGTTGCCACGAGGATGATAAGGACTTGTTCGGACTTTGCGGATACCGAGCAGAGAGCACAGTTCTTTGATTGTACGCGATTCAAAGTCTCTCCCTTGATCGCTATGAAGTCGCTCTGGAAAGCCATAATGAACTAGGAAGTTCTCCCATAAGTTCTTTGCAACGGTGGTGGCTTTCTGGTCTTTGGTTGGAATGGACACAGCATACTTTGTAAAATGATCCGTGATCACTAGGACATCTTTAGTATTTTTACTGTCGGGTTCTATTGAGAGGAAATCCATGCAGACTAGCTCCATGGGCCTGGAAGTTTTAATATTTACCAGAGGAGCAGCCTTATCTGGCAGGGCTTTTCTACGGACACATCTCTCGCAAGCTTTCACTTTCTTTTCGACATCAATTGCCATTTTTGGCCAGTAGAAACGTGACCGAATGAGTTCCAGTGTGCGTTCGACCCCTAAATGCCCCATGTTGTCATGAAGACTGAGCATAACTGTAGGGCGTAAGGAATCAGGAAGGACCAACTGCAACAAGGTCTCTGGCCCCAACTGGCGTTTCCGGTACAGCAAGTCATTTTGGAGGTCAAGACGTTTCCACTCCCTTAAAAATAAGAGAACATCGTGAGACTCAGACTTAGTATTGGCTGGTGGACGTGAGTCAGCTGCCAGCAGCTTGATGACTTCACTAATGGCTGGGTCTTTTCTCTGCAGGTTGACAAGATCAGTATGGGTGTATCTGGGTAAGGCTAGGAGATTGTTATCATTGCCTTCTTCTTGAAACATGTCTGGAATGGCAACTGCAGACATGGCAAGTGACTGGACTAGAGCACAAGAGGGTTCAGTCTGATCCATGGCCATATGTCTTTGACAGGCTGCCATCACGGTATCAGATTGAAGTTGGAGCTCGACATCTTTGACTGAGGACAAGAGATGGGATCTGAACTTGTCAATGCGTTGACATTCCTCAATAAAAACTGGATCGTCTTCAGGTTTGTCATGTGGTTTCCTAGATAGTCCATCTGCATCAAGATTTTGTCTCCCAGCTCTGTACTTAATGTCAAAGTTATAGGTGGACAATGCAGCCAACCAACGATAACTCGTGGCATCAAGCTTTGCTGTGGTCAGAAGGTAAGTCAATGGGTTATTGTCGGTGATGACTGTTAATGTGTTCCCATATAAATAGTCATGAAACTTGTCAGTTATGGCCCACTCTAAAGCTAGAAATTCTAACTTGTGGGCGGGGTATCTAGCTTCACTACGGGATAGACCACGACTTGCATAGGCTATAACCTGTGTGGTTCCATTATGCACTTGATAAAGAGCTGCCCCAAGTCCGGTTGTACTGGCATCTGTGTGTACCAGGTAAGGTAACTTTGCATCAGCATACCCAAGGACTGGTGAGGTGGTGAGTTTTTCAATAATAGTTTGAAACGATTTCTGGCACTCTGGTCCCCAACGATCACCAAAGGGTTCTTTGGGGTTCAGATACTTTGGATCACTGGGTGGGTTTTTACAATGCTTTCGTCTCGGAGGATAGCTAGCTGTGAGGGAGGTGAGGGGCTTGACAATTTTTGAGTAATCTTTGACAAATCTCCGGTAATAACCGGTAAAACCAAGAAACGATTGGAGTTCTTTTAAGGTTTGGGGTCTCGGCCAGGTCTTGAGTGCTTCAGTTTTTTCGGGGTCAGTCTTTGCGCCGTCTCTAGATACAATGTGGCCTAGATAACGGACTAATGTTTGGAAGAAGCGACATTTGTCGGGCGAGAGTTTCAGCCCGTACTCTCTGAGTCGCTCAAGAACATGAATGAGTCGGGCCTCATGATCTTCAAGGGAACTGGAAAAGACTATCAAATCATCCAAAAAGACTAACACTTCTTTCAGATTGATGTCTTTCATACACTTTTCCATAAGCCTTTGGAAAGTGCTTGGGGCATTTGTTATTCCCTGGGGCATACGATTAAATTCGTAGAAGCCGAAGGGGCACACGAAGGCTGTCTTTGGCTTATCTTCTTCACACATCTCAATTTGACAGTACCCTGACTTAAGGTCCATCACAGAGAACCACTGAGATCCTGCAAGAGCAGAAAACGACTCCTCTAAGTTTGGCAAGGCATAGGCATCGCGGATAGTCTGCAAGTTAAGCTTCCTAAAATCAATGCATAACCGCACATCACCATTCTTTTTGCGGACCACCACTATCGGTGATGAGAATGGAGATTCAGATTCTCTGATTATGCCTGCATCTAAGAGGGCTTGTAAGTGCTTTTTAACTGCCTCGTAATCATGGGGATGAATCAGGCGAGATCTCTGTTTGAAGGGGGTTTCGTCTTTTAAGTTGATGTGATGTTTTACATGTGTGGCATGCCCAAAATCAAGATCATTGTGTGAGAAAACATCAGAGAAGGTGTTTAGCTTTTCAGCTATCTTCTCTTTCCACTCTTCAGATAGTGGTGATTCACCAAAGTCGAAACTGAGAGGGGGTCTTGAGGTTGAAGTCTGCTGCTGAGAGTTACACGTTGCAGACACCTTTTGGTCGCCTTTCTCAGGCTCAGGACATGGCATGACACAGTCAGGGGCAACTAACTCAGCAATTACACACTTAGTGGGCAATGTAATGTCATGGTTAGTCTCGTTTCTCAGCAACACAGGAACTTTATAAGGTCCGTGCTTTGGCAGAGATATAAGGCAACAATCTACAAACACACCACCAGGTAGGGAGCCGGTAGTGGGCTGTTCAATAAGTGCACACTCTTCAGGCTTAGCGTGGCTAGCATGCATAAAACCTTCCACTAGTAGCTTTTGATTTGCAGGAAGGACTTCTTGGGTTCTACTTTGAAGTTTTACCAAGCCGATCTTGCCACTGTCAGTTTGTCTTTTTCTGGATGCTAATGTCTTTAGCACTTGTTGGTATCCATAAGGGAGTACCTTAAAGTCAGGTAAGGTGCTCTCACAAAGATGCTCATATAAGGGGTCAAGTGTATTTGTGCCAATTAGTAGAGGTGTGTCTGAGTTTGAGCGAATGTCAGGGACAACTAAGGCAAGAGTAGATAGTTCAAGCTCTGACTGATCGAGATCTTTGGGGAACATGATACTCGTCTCAATGTATCCCAAGTAAGGGACTGTCTGACCATTCGCACCTTCGACCTCTAGGAGATCACTGATGGGTTTTATAGGATGATCAGGTAAGTGTTCTTGATAGAAGGATTTGGCAATAGTGGTTACTTGAGAGCCTGAGTCGAGCAAGCAACTACATTCAACGCCGTTGATAACAACTCTGGCTGTGCATTTTCTACCCACAAGTCTTTTGGGAAGTTTAGGCACTGAGTGAACATTAGCTGTTTCACATTGGGCTTTTGTTGTCTTTTTCTCAGTGGGACTTGGTTCAGATTTAGCACCCATCTGTCCCGCGACAGGGGCTCCTTCTAGTTTAAATTAAAGGACTCATCGACTGGTCTGGATATTTCCCATTCTCGCTGCTTTTGTCTGAGGGCATTCCTTTTAGCTGCTACTAATGCTGGGTTGGGATCGTTACTACAGCTGGAAGCGATAAGACCATCTTCTCCACACTTGAAACAGTATCCAGGTTTGGGTTTGGCTGACACTGCAACAATTTGTGGTATCTGTTCCGGCTTGTTCTGAGTTTTGGTACTTGTGTTCCTTTTTGCTTCCTTTTGAAGTTTCTGTGATCTTTTCTCTGTTTTGTCAGCTCTGAGCTGTGCGATTTGAGACCTGAGGTCAGCAATTTGCTTCTGGAGGTCAGACGAATTGCTGTCCATTTCATGCTCATAATCGTTCCTACCTTGAGAGCGTGTGGTTTGCATGTTAGAATAAACACGAGTCTTTTGGATCCCCAAATGTTGTTTCATGCGGGTTGCTTTACTTGCCTGTTTGTCCTCCTCGGTGCGTAGGTGGAGGAGTAGCTCTGCAAAATGAGGTGGGTCGTCTTTCTTTTGTTCAAGTTGAAGGTTTGCAATCAATGAGCTGTCCCAACACCCTCTACAAAATTGTCTCAGGAGCTGTTTATTGATGTCACTAGAAGCAATTACGTCTCTTTTTATGACTAGGTTTAACACTGTGTGCAATCTTTGCAGGTAATGTGAGGGTTTTTCACTCAAGCGAGCAAAGAGTTCGTCACCGTCCTCTACAGTTGCATAGGCAGAATCAAGATGTTCAAGGTAAGTTTTGGGGTTTGCTTTTGGACCAAGAGCTTTCACCAGGTCCGCTGCAGGGGGTGAAAGACTTTCAACAATCTTTCGCACAACTTGAGTTTCGGTGAGCGAGGGATCAGTCAAGCAAAACTCTACGCTGCTGCGCCAAGTGTCATAGTCAGTTTCGAAAGGAGGATGTGGAACTCTCCCTGAAAAAGGTTTCAGTCTGTATTGCGAGTTTGGTGGGGGAATGACTTCACTTCTTTTAACAATGTGCTCTACAATAACCCGCTGCACTTCAGGTGTGCTTAAAAGGTCGGTGGGAATCTGAGGGGTTTGTTTCTCAGCCTCTGCTGGTGGGTGAGTATTCAAGGCACTTACATGGTTGCTATTGGGTGTTAAAGGGGGAGAAGGTAGGGCCTCATCACTGTGGGGCACTGGCTCTTGTTCAGTGGAAGGCTCAACTGTGTGGACATCCCCTCCCAATGACTCCCCAATTTTAGCTAGTTCATCCATCAAAAGGTCTTTAAACGATCGGTTGCTTCGTGCTGCCACATCTTTAAGCTGTGACAGGTAAGTTACAGTAGCTGATGCGCTGGTTTCAATGCTATACGCACTGGCTAGGTCTCGAATGTGATAGACAACTTCAGGTTTCACAGTGCAAAGTCTGTCATAAGGCAAATATCTTTTCTCTAGTTCTTTAGCAGTAGCCTCAAATTGAAACTCCACAATAATCTGACCACCAGTTGGTAACTTAATCTGCCTACTGACAGGACCGAAAGCTTCTAAGAACTCAATTATTTCTTTATCAATGTCTGTGTTAGTTAAACCACTGACCAAGACAGCATTTTGAACTTTAACATTCTCTGTTTTCACAACTTCCATTGTTAGGACACGTAAAAGTACCAGTAGAAAAAAAACAAGTCACTGTGAAGCTCCAGGCACTCTTAAATGTTTTATTAAATTTTGGGTGGACTAACAACTCTGCAAACCCTCCTGGCTGGCTCGCCACTTTCTGTAGCCAAGTACAGGATAGGGTAGGGGAAGTTAAAGTAAGATGGAGAGAATGGGCCAATAGCTAGATTCGTAGGAGGGATAAAGTGAGTTGCGTGGAGAAGAATGACAGGAGCCACAGGTAAAGTTGCTATGAATTGTATTAAACTATTTAGCAACAATTTAACAGCATTTCATGAACAGGAATGAAAACATAAAATAAAATACAGTGACAGCAATAATAATAACAATCAGAATCCTATCTGAGCTCAGATATGTCAGTCGTGCCGGCTTAATAGTCAGTGTTCAGTCAAGTCAAATCCAATAGGTCAAAAGTTTGTGATTGGTGCGATTTCGTCCTACCGCACTGTTGCAATTGTTCGTGAGAGAAGAGCAACCTGCCCTTCTGGGCCAACTCGGAATGGCTGTGGTTCGGTTCAAAGGGAAAGGCTCGCCATCTTCCTCGTCAGGAAGAGATCCAGGTCTCACGATCCCATAAAAAAAACCTAGCCTGTAAACAACAGGACTATTACTAATTCAGTTCCCACTCTAATGATATACATGGCCATATGTGTAAATAATGCAAGTGCTATAACAAAACAAGCACAAAACATTAATTCTAATTTCTAACTATAGTCTATACAGTGCATCTTAATCATGAATGCAATCTTTAAATCACAATCAGCTTATTCTATCATCAAGGTGCACATTTCGTTAAACCCCGAAGAAGAAGAAGTAGCTCTGTCCCAGAATTCATAGCGCGGCCCTGCTCAGTTTCCAACAATGGCGGCAGCTAGTTAGTTTTAATGTTACTCTTATTATTCTTTCTGGGTCACAAAATAAACGTTTAACATATTTTCAGGCGAGAATGTAGCTGTGTAAACTTCAAACATCTGCTCAGTTTATCAAGACACCACATATTTTCAAAAGCGCTCCGACGTTTTCGGAGACGTCTGTTACCCACTAGCTCGTTAGCTAGCCGGGTTTACAGGCTCACTAGAGCCGGTGAGAACACCAGACTCCCGGCAAATCGTTTTCAAACCCACCGCCATCTTTCACTAACTCAGGTTAAATATATATAAGTCAATTAGAGAACTTAAAAATGTTATTGTTTGGCTTTTTTCAGTATTTTATTTGTTCCTGAGTAAATCGGTTTGGCTGAGATTAAAGTTATAGTTTTTACACAGCTGAATAAATGTCAAGCAGACAACTGATTATCAGAAGTGTGAGATGCTCGAGAATATACTGCGGTGTCCTGTTATATTTTAGATAGCAAGGAGCAGACGTCTCAGTTTACTAAACTCCACCGAAACAATCTGCAAACTTCATTAAAATTTAATAAACTATCATCTTGTCTTTATTTTTAGTTAGCGCATACCTTAAACACTTAAAGCTGTAAGCTAATAATAGTTATATAAGAGCAGATGCATGCTGGTGCAATAAGCTGTACGTTTTACGTTCAATGGATGCATGATCCGATTAGTCGACTAATCGCAAAAATAATCGGTGACTAGTCGACTATCAAAATAATCGTTTGTGGCAGCCCTACTTTACACTGCATAGTAATGAAGCAATATATTATTTACACTCAATGTACAGAATAAAATTACCAAAAGAATATACAAAAACACACAGGCTGTAGTTTTACAGTATGTGGTAACGTATCAGCACAGTAAGAATACACACGGACATCTATCCAGTGCCGCTCGAGCATCAAATGTAACAAAAATAAAGTAGATTCATGACCTTTAAGATCAACATTAACTTATTCCATCATCTAATTTTAGTGCATTTAATATTCAACAAGTAATACTAGAACATCATCAGCACACAAGCTGAGTGCTCAGAATGGCTGAACTCCGTGAGAAACCCCGTGTGTTCTCCCACAGTGAAAACGTGGTCAGCTACAGCTATAAGCATCAGGCTAGTTAGCTTTTCAATTAGCCTGATTCGCCCAGCCCCAGTTTAACTCACCAGCACACTTCTAATGTTCAACTCTCAGAGAGGATCTTGTCCATTTCATCCGCTCCCGTGCAGATCTACAACATTGAAATTGGGCCATTATATTCCCCGTTAACTTCTTGTTAGCTTTTTAGCTTCAAGGTTAGCTTAACAGCTTCTGACTCACCGCGATGGTTTCAAGGTCCAAAATGTTCACAACAAATCAGGTCCGTTTCTCCAAGGTCCATGCAGAGCTCCAGTATGGATATTTGCTCAATTTACCAAGTTAATAGTTATTTTCCAGCAAAAAGCTTGGCGGTGAAAATCAGCGATGGTCTCGTGCACCTCCGGCTCTCTCTGTGTCTGAGCACGTGACGGTACAGAGCAGGGGAAGGCGGGGCTTGTTCCTTCCTAACCAGTAGGGGTGTTAAATATACTCTTTGGGTTTTATTCTTATATTTATAGTATTTATCTTTTATTATTGATTTACTACTCAGTGATTAACAGAGTAATGATGAATCACAATTAACAATAACATGTTGTAGTGCATTACTGAGTCGTGTAAACTCACTGGGTTACAACAGCATAATCCCTCTGCTGCCCTGCCTGTAACAAAAGGCTCAGTGAAGAGAGAGGCTTTCTCATCATTATTGCAATACTCAGTTTTAGACAGCAGATGTCTTTATCTAATTTAGAGAAAAGACTGCAGTTTTTTTTATCATAAGTGGTATACACTGTATACTGCTAAATAAAGATATAATAGAGCAATGCAGCTAATGTCTTGTAAGAGAAACTGCAGGTTTTGGCACTTAAAGCACTGCCTTCATTTTTCATCCCTTGAGGTAATTAATACCTCAGTTATACAGTACTGACAGAGTACTAGGGGGTGACTGTGGCTCAGGCAGTAGAGGAGATAGAGTGGCGAGTTGGAGGTTTGAGTCCCACCACTGTTAGTTATGAAGTACTTAGAGCAGCATAAAGTATCACATGCATGTATGTGCCAATGGGTAAATGTGGCTTTTATTAAAATATGCTGTAAGTGTTAGAATTGAAAGTGTAGGTGATAGAAAACAGAGAAGCTCATTTGGTTAGCAGGAGAAAGATGCCCATTCAGGAAGTGCTGGGGATGCACCTGCTACTGAAATCAAACTCATGTCTGCACCTCATCAAAAGGTTCACACTATAAAATCTGCAGACAAATAAAGATTCAGATTGAAGATTGTTATTAGTGTATGTATAAAATACATACACGTGAAGTGATCTTCTCAAACAATAATCCATACTTTGCATTTCAGAGAGAAACAGATTTTTCATTGCACAGCATTCATCTTATATGAAGGTAATTGTGTACAAAACACCTTAAAATATGATAATTTAAAAAATTGTTATAGATTTAAAAGACTCCTGCAGGGTTTCTGTTTGAAGTTGAGAGTTCTTGTTAAAAAGTCAATAAAATCTGAAAAGATTACAAAGAGACACAAATGACTAAAACAAACAAACAAACAAATGAAACAAACAACTACTGATTGCTGAACAAATAAATAAAATGAAAATGTATTGTTTTATTCAGGTGGAGGAGGTCTAGAGTAGGAAGACGGAGACATAAAATACACATATGTGAACACATGAAAAATGTTCATGGTTCGACATTTTCTTTTTGCACTGACTGCAAAGGTCCAGCATCATTTTCTAAATGCTTAAAAAAAACCCAATCAATCAACTTACCAAGAAAATATCAGCACAACAATATTAAAAATACTTTATTTATCCTACATAGGATATTGCTTTGTTCAGCAGTTGAAATACTACTACTACTACGACTGCTAAAAAAATGAAAATAAATAAATAAATAAATAAATAAATAAATAAATAAATTAATTAATTAATTAATTAATTAATTAATTATTAATAATAATAATAATAATAATAATAATAATAATGCTGATGATGATGATGATGTCAAGTACATTTTAAACATTAATTTAAATAATAATTAGTCACAGCCTCGTATAAAATAGCTTTTAAACATAGCTGGCACACAATAAAATGCAGTAAAAAAATAAATAAATAAATAAAACACTCATAGGATCTTGTTCTATGGTGAATACTGTTCAGAATTATACTTAAATACTTACTACATTTTAGGGACTTTTACGTGTTATAATCGTCGTAGTTTAAATGATTTGTATTGATTTGCCATACACATGTGCACGTCTACTGCATTGTTATACAGTGCAGCACACGTGGAGCTGGCGGCGATACTGCTCCGATCCGCTGTAATTGCACTAGAGGAAATATTAAAATAAATAAATAAGCAGAAGAAGAAGAAGAAGAAGAAGATGAAGAAGAACACTCTAAGCCAACCAGAAAGCAATTTGCTGCTGCCTGGTGACCAGCGACCAATAGGAAATGTGAATGTGAGCGCGGATAAACGGAATTGTTGTGTGTCGGCCTCGGTGATATTGTGTTTGGTGACAGTAATAAGAGTAATTGTTTCAGGGCCGTTAAATCCCCTCACAATGAGCCTGTCTCTGAGGTAAGCCGGTTTGTCGCAGTTATTCCAACGTTCCTCAAACCAGCGCACAGAGCTATTCGCTAGCTCTTTCACATAAGAGGCGCTAGCATGTTAACTTTGCAACGTGTTTGCTGTGTTTGTTCGGGAGCGATAGTGCATAGGAATTAGCTGCAGCTACTAATCAGTGTAGAGTCGACGTTAGCTGCTTACTGTTTTTTTGTTTTTCGTTTCTTTGAATGTGACTTGGACGACTACAATGTACTGTACTATAGACCACATTTAGTTGCAAAACTACTGTTCAGATGCCACCCCTGTGCATCGTTTGTCTTTCATCAGACGTACACGTTCAGTAAGGCTCGACTGCATAGCCACAGCACAAAGTCATCAGTACCAGTACAAAGGAGCGTTTTTTCTCATTTATTTTTTAAACAAATCAGCATTCTTGACCAACATAGTTGCTGATTCCGTTTTATTCAGTGCACATACACTTTTGTGTATGTGTAGTGGAATTGTAAGGGGAAAACCCTATATTAAACATTATACATGGATAATCTTGTGTTGAATTGGCACAGAAAGGGGGAAAAAGGACCAAAAACAAAGAAAATCTAACCGACGAAAGTAGCTGTATCAGCTGTCAGCCAAACACTTCAGTGTTATGTGTATCTGACAATTAATGTTATAGTGATACTACAGTCAATTTGTTTTGTTATGTTATTTTGTAATGTTATTGATATTTAGATAAACAGGTGTCAGAGTATTACTCTATCATGTTGTTAAGTTGCTGATAAATCAGATATTATTGAATAAGTATTTGGTCGTAGATACTTCGTTAGATTGCTAACGATATATGCACTGCACTCTGCTTGTGTTGCAAACACAGAGCGTAGATACCTGTAAACTTCAGTCTGTAAATAGTTACAGATTTTAAGTTTGTTTTCTCAGGCTGGGTAAAACTGATCACAAGGCTGTGTACGTTGTCTAAACACTGAGTGCACTGCCTGCATATTTGTCTATTGTGTGTTTTGTCAGCCCTTTGCTTTTTAGCTAACCTTCTTCTGTAAAGCTGTGGTGTCCTGCCATACGCTGTACAACATACTCTGTATTGAAGCTTTAATTTGGGGTAACAGCAGATAAGTGTGTCACTTAAGTTAAAGAAAAATGTTTGCAATATGATTGCAGCTGAAACCTGTGTACATTTGTATATCACATGCTGCATCTGTCTCTCTCCAGAACGGAGCTCATGGCAGACAAAACCAAGCGTAAGAAGAGGAGAGAGCTCACTGAGGATCAGAAACATGAAATCAAAGAAGCATTTGAGTTGTTTGACACAGACAAAGACAAAGAAATTGACTACCACGAGCTGAAGGTGAGCACTGGATGATGAGAGGAAAACAAGTTTGACAGCTAAGAACAGTCCGGTGACGCAGTATTTAATCTGCTGTGTTTAGTATGTTAAAATGTGCCATATGTCTGTCATAATGAACTCAAAAAGCAGTTTTTCCTCACATGTTTACATCTGCTGTGCTGCTGTTGGAATACAGAAACATCTCACTGTCACAAACTGTCAACAGGTGGCAATGCGTGCACTCGGCTTTGAAGTGAAGAAAGTGGATGTTCTCAAGATCCTTAAGGATTATGACAGAGAGGGAAATGGGAAAATAACATTCGAGGACTTCAGCGAAGTTGGTAAGTTTGCCTTCCCTGCATGTGCCCCTGTGCAGACAGGGACCGAGAGGAAGAAAATCTCTGACATCTTTAACTGAAGTGTTTCAGTAACTCTGATGCATGTTATGTATGGTTCTGCAGTGACTGATCGCATCCTAGAGCGAGATCCGAAAGAGGAGATCATGAAAGCCTTTAAGCTGTTTGATGATGACGAATCAGGAAAGATCAGTTTGAGGAACCTGAGACGTGTGGCTCGGGAACTTGGGGAGAATATCAGCGATGAAGAGCTCCGCAGCATGATCGAGGAGTTTGATACTGATGGAGATGGTGAAAGTAAGTCAGCACTTGCTCTTTTCTTCAACATTGATAATTATTGATATACATTTAATCCCTAGAAGGGACGTTCAGTTTGTTTAAGTGAGCAGGAGTGGATGAGCGGGACTTGTTTGTTTTGGTGTACACACAAAAGAGGCGTATGAACACCATTTAAAAGGTGCTCGTATGGAGACATATTTATTGTCAAGTAGTTTGGGAAAAATACATATCTTAATAGTTTTTTATCTTTACCGTGTACGACTCTGACTACTGGAGTTCCTCTGAAAAAGAAAGCCTCAAATCTCAAAAAATTGTTTGTGGTTCTGTTAAGCGCTATTGCGTCAATCATTCTTTAAACTTACTTAATAATGCCTTCATGAGATTTTAACCATTTAAGCAAAATTACTCATAACCATCTCACAGACGTACCATTATGTTCAGCTACTTTCAGGACCATTGATAATTACGTAGACTCTTTTTCTCCTATTGATCTTTGAGTTAAATTAAGCAATTACTTCCTCCAAACTGTCAATTTATCCCTTATTTTCTACCCCGATTTTATGGGGTTTTTTTTCTGATTTTAAATCTGAAATATACTCAAATTTTAGAGCCAGTTAGGGGTTAAAGTGGGATTCAGCTGGTGGGGGAACCCTTAAATTGGTTGTAATGGCTTAATGTGGGGGAAAAGACTCATAACTCACAATAATTTCTACTGAGACCTTCAGTAGATTTTCTTAGTGTAAAGGCTGTGATCAGCTGATCAGATGTACACAACTGAATTCAACCAGATGTAAGCAGATGTTTTATGAGTTGTCCTGGCTGATTTCCATCTTCTAAGCTGATAATAAACTATTTAAGCTGTCTTTTTCCTATACGGTATAAAGTTAGTATGAAGGTAGAATTAAGTCAGTGGATTTCAGCATCATCAGTGAAAATTCATGTGAATTTCTGCTACACTGAATGTAACCTTACACTGACCATGGACCCACAGCCAGTGTGCGCTAGTCACACACTGTTCTTTACTTTAAATCCATCACAGTACAGCAAACTAACTTGTTTACCTGCACTAACCTGCAGAGGATTTTCATGCAACTTTTTAATAACACAACAGTTAGTCTATCTCAGTTTGATTTGCAGCATGTTTCACAATATGAAAAAACATAATGTCACATGTACATGTAAGCTTTTAAATCTGCATAATCTGCATTTAAATCAAATACCATTGAGCAGTCCTTACCTTTAAATCTAAGCTCTCTTCTTCCTCTCCCGTCCTGTCTTTCTTGTCTTTCTAATCTTTCTCCATCTTTCAGTGAAGTTAGCGCTCTTTCTTTTCTCTTCCTTGTGAAACACAGCAGCTGGACCTGTAGCTAGCAACACACTGTGAGACAAACTGCACACAGTTTGTGTGTTTGTTGACCTGATAGAAACCTTGCATTTGAAATTACCTGACACAAATAGCTCGACCCAAATACATTAAAGCAAAAGTAATGAACCTGTTTTGAGTAAAAGTAAAAAGAAGTTGGAAAGATAAATACTGAAGTAGAGTAAAGATACCTGAAAGTTGTACTTAAGCACAGTAACAACGTATTTTTTACTTTGTTACTACTTCCTACTTTTGGAAGCTAGGTTGCACAGAGAGATGGGGGTGCTGGATTTAAATGCCTGCGTGTCAGGAAAATGTGAAGAAACAAGTGAAAAAGTAAATTTAGCAGCATCGGGCTGCATTTCAGTGACTTTGTAGACTGCAAAGCTTAGTGCAGAATTGATTAAATGGCTGAAGTGATACCCTTTTCCATTTTCATTGTAGGGGGACAAAAGGTTTCAAAAGAATGGCAGAGATGTAGAAATGTCTGCATGTACCACTTTTTTTTTTTTTTTTTTTAAACCACTACAGTTTAAAACAAACAAACAAAAAACCCTTCGGGCAATTAGCTACCAGAACCTTTTCTGTAGTTTTATTTCTTACAATTTAAGTCCAAAGAGTCCTGTTGACAGATTTCTTTCTTTGTCACAGCAGCTTTTTTTTTGTCATGTAAAAGAACAGTAAATTATGTAACATGTTTACACTGACAGAAAAAGGAGTTTCACAGCTCCAGCCCACTTAAGGTCAAAGTGGGCTGAACAGAGAAACTGTAGTCAAAATAAAAGAATTTAAATAAATAAGATAAAAAGGTTACAAGAAATTCATATATACACATACATGCAAAAACGAAAGGTTTTTTGTATTTTAGAGAACTGAAACTGTCATTTTTAAACCTTTTTTTCTTTTGTGTTTGGTGCTCTCATTGACTGACTGGACTTGTTTACCCCCTTTCCAGTAAACCAGGAGGAGTTCCTTACAATTATGGGCGGGGACTCCTGATGAGGGATTTCTCTGTTGCTGAGGACTTCTGGGTTGGATTGGTCGTCTAATTTGTGAGCAGTTAAGCGACTTGACTGTCAACAAGGACGCACAGCTTCCTCTGAAGCATCGCAGGTGGACAGAAGTTGTTTCATTGACCCTGAGGGTTGTACTTGAGTCATTCCATAAAAGTACTGAACTGTGTGACAGATTCAATGTCAGCCAAACTCATTTCTTATTGAAGGTGAAAGTTAAAGTATCAATATCATGCTAGTCTCTAAAATTAGCTAATTGTTGTTGAGGTTTTTTTTGTTGGGTTTTTTCCCCCATGTCATAACATCTATGTTAAATATTTAATGTGTTTTTGCAACCATTTCACACCTTTCTGTAATTAGATCCTGTAAAAAGATCTTTTCACTCTTTTATAAACACATTAATTTACTGTTGGGGAAAATATAGACAAATAGGAGTAAAATGTTGTTGCTTTTATCAGAAGTGTCTGTATATTGTAAAGGACACATATTTCATACATGGCTATTTTGAATGGTTGTATTTCCAGTTTACATGTGCATGTTCAAGTGTTCTATTTATTTTTGACACATTAAACTGGTTTCCCAGCAAGTCGCACCATTTTTACCATTTTACTTTCTCTGAGTGCTGGTAAGTGTGTCTCTGTTGTGGGACCTAGTTTGTAGTGATGGACAAATGAAGCCTTGTGAAGTATTGAAGCTTTTATTGAAAAATGGTTCATTACTCGAACCTTTTCAACACAGTCATCTTTAGTGACATTTGGTGGCCTAAAATATGATGAACACCATAAATCTACAACTTACAATGAACTGCTTCATTATGATTGCCCACTCTACAGCGCTGAATTGACAGCTTCTGTTTGATATCATGTGACGGCTCTGTCTGATATTGGGCTGATATGGTGCTTTGTTTAAACATGTGCCATAGTGTGTTTGTGACTTCTTTAAGTTTTTTACTAATAAAAAAAACCACCCCAAACACTATATATAAGATGTACAACACAACCTTATAATAGGTGTCTTGTGCTGTGAGGTCCCTGGCTCCACGTGATTATATAATTAGCCAATGGACAAGTACGCTTATATTGTAACTTATACTATAACTTCTATAATTATAGCTATAGTATGTGTACTTCTTATGTACATTTTAGACCTGGGAGCAGAACTGCTGATAAACTGTTTTTTTGGTTTTTTTTCAGGAATAGGCAGAGCGTCCACTCTTCCTGGCTTTATGTCTGTAATTATGTCACACACTGGTTTGCTATCACACAAAATCACCACCAAAACACAGCATAAATCCCACCAATGATTCAATTCCTTAAAAGCAACTAAATCAAGTACTGAAGCAGTCGCATGCCAAATGAAGCTTTGATCACGTCATTGATCCCGTGACTCTTTCAGACAAACAAAGCCTCGACACAGTGTTGCTGAAGCAGTGTGTTGATTTTTTTTTTTTTGGACACATGAGCTTCAGCTTCAAACGCACCATCACTATTCTCTGCCATTTCCTCGTTATGTAAACCTTTTCTTCTGTTTTGTGGCCAGGCACAGGCATAGTACTTTTTCTTTGGTCTTAACCTAGAATTTAGTGTGTTCTTCTTTTTCCAGGAGGAGTGGGGTTTTTGTTTCTTGTTTTGGCCTTGGAGACCCTGAAAATTAATATGCTTCCTTTTCCCCTCCTAATTAAGTTAACAGTGTAAAGAATTTGTAAATGGTTTTTTGGAAATTGTAAAATCTTTGACACTGTTTGTAGTCTGAGCTTATATAGCTCGTGCTGTTGCCCTTGTTGTGTTGCACCCCTCATGAACCCTAGACTTTGCAGATAAGGGGGGACGTTCATAAGGGTATCGGCCCTCTGCCGGGGTCTCTCTAAACATGTTTTAGATTATCCTGTGGGCTCGGTTGTTCGGTTCAGGTCATACGGTACAGAAAGTGGACTCCATTTTCTTAATTTTGGTTGTTTTGCAACTGTGAGAAATGAGGGCTATTTTTGATCTTCTCACTGGGTACCAATTTATGGTTGACAAGCCATTAGCCAATGAGCATGCAGTTTAAGTCAGAGCTGACCCTGTTCATTGCATCTGGTTTCGAAACACCAAAATGATGTCCTGCTAGCTATATCCATACTATATACTGTAATGTGACTGTGATGAGCTTTGAACTCTTCTTCACTGATCCAACATGAATGACTGATATGAGGTGTGCATGACTGCACAACCAGTGAGACTGTGGATCTTGATTAAAAGGAAGCAGTGGATATTTAACGTGTGTGAGCAGGGAGCAGGATGTTACATGGTTCAGCTGTGCCCTCCTCTGGAGGGTGGGTGTTGTTCAGCTGCTTAGGGCTGCCAGTAACAGTGAGGGGATTGGTTGTTCCTAAATTAAGAGTGGAGGCTTGTTGCATCACTTGACTTCCAACCAGGGCCACCTAACTTCATAGTTGAGTGATGCCTTACTCAATTATGTAGAGACTTGCTGTGGGATTTAGGAGGGATTTCACTGTGTTCAACTGAAAAAAAGCATTTTCCCTGCATTTTCTGTGGTTGTTTTAATCACCAGTTATTGCAATACTGTTATTGCTCATGAAAGATGACTAATAAAAACAAATTTCTATGTAGCAAAAATAAAGGGCATGTCTACTTATTTTTTATGTAGTTAAATATGGGCTAAAAAGGCAAGGCTTGTGGAGTGGGTACTGAAGACTCACTCTGAAAATTGAGCATGACATTTTGAGCATCGATTGTAATCTCTTAACAGTTTATTTCTTTTTTAACCTCTCAGCCTTAAAATGCTCAGGGGGCAGGCGTGGACACCCAAATAAGTGGTTTAATAAGTTTTCTGACATTTAGTGGGAAGTCCTCTTTTATTAGCAGCATATGTGATAGCATGGGATATCAAATATCTCCTGTGTCTGTGCTCATGGGAGTGGAGCTGAAAAAGATGGCACAGTCCCTTGTGGAGCTCCTTTATGCACATCAGACATTTACTTGCATACTGTGCAGCTTATCTCTTTAGCAGTGGGACGGTGTGGGGTGTACTTAGGTTTTCACAGGACTACAGAGTCCTGTGAAAACTTTCCAAATGGCTGCATAGTAATATTCAAGGTCATGTTAGTTACACTAAATTAGGGCACTCCTTTGCCTCGTGTACATTGCCTCGTAGTGGAAAAAAACAACATTCAAAATTAATGGTACACAATATAATTGATACAGACTAGTATAGCAAAACCACAAATTACTACAAAAAAACAGTATTTGATACCAGTTACTTAAAATAATATGTAAATCCAATCGGTCTCCTGGCTCGGCAGTTATGAATAAAGCAGACAAAGTGTTTGCTGTATGTTAATGTCTCCACCTGCGGACAGAATGCACACTTGCATGCAGTAGTTTTGAACCAAGCTTGTACAGCCTTCCTGCTGTACTTCGACTGCCCACAAGATGGAGTGATGTGTGACAGCACATTATGCACCTGATCACTGCATGCACTCTGTGTCCTTCAGGTCTTTGTGAGCACTACTTCTGGTAAAGTTTACATTTTAATTTTATTATTTTATATTAAAATTTAAAAAAAAAAAAAAAAAAAAGAGGACAGTGGATAAAAGCACAGTAAAATTTGCCCACAGAGCTTTTCGGCGAATCCTCATGAACTCCGTCACTTGACTCCCCACAGGCTTTTACATATTGGTTTGGATGAAGGCATCTGGATCGCATTGCTTTACACTTCATCTGTCCCAGGCCCCATCAAGTACTCAGATGTTTAAGAGGATTGGGGTTGAATAACCCAGTTTGCTTTGGTACTACCCTGTGCCAATGAGTAAAGGATTCTGTGGTTTTTCTCTTGAGCAGTAGAGTTGAAGTCTGTAAATGGGACAAATGTTAGTGATGCTGTAAAAGGCTGAGAAACAAAGTACTGTATGTATGTACACAACTAGGCTGAAAGTCATCATTAATGTTGATTATATGAACGTGCATGTGGTTATTACAGTGAGGCCCTGAGCTTAGCCTTCCTCTGGTACATGCTCAGCTGTCACGTCCCGGACTGGAGCAGCACATGCTCTAGAAATAACCCAACCCAGTTCCTTCCTAGTGACAACCTCAAAGTCGCCCCCCTGTGGTTTCCACTGTATGACTTTCCACACTCACTCTCTTGTATTACTAGTAGTAATCTGTGCTGATGAGAATTCTACAAATGCATCAGACGGCAGACCAAGATCTTATTGCTCTGTGATTGGGGGTAAAAACATAGATTACCTGTGGTTCCACATGTAGATTCGCTAATTGGCTTGGTTAAAAAGCTTTCTGGTTTCTATGAACAGTCCTTTTGCAGTTGATGGTTTAATCATGTCTTCATTGAATTCATCTAAATAATCTGTGAAGTGAGAAAACCATCTGCTAAAATGTAATCTTGAAATAATTTGATGGGATCAAATAATTTAGGTCTTTATTCAGGTATTAACTGCATTTGTACAAAGAAAAAAAAAGTCTTAGACAATAATTGTGGGCCATACAATATTATTACCAAGGAATAAAAAAATGGGCCTCTTGCACAGAATTCTGTGGTTTTATCTTATCTACTTTGTCATAATGGTTAAAAACAGATGATTTGTATGGGACACATCAGTGAGACTAACATGCTAGGATTGTTTTGAGGACTCAAAAAAGGTCCTTCACCAGATGCTCCTCCATTATTGTCTAGTATTTGGTTGTACTGAAATAAACTGTGTGGCTGTTCAGTTCAGTTGCTTCAGGTGCTCTGCTGGGCTCTTCTTCCCTTGGTTCCATCAAGATCGCCAGAGGTCTCTGTTATACAACAGCCATAGAAATCTGATGTTCATCTGGGTGTCATGAGATGCCATCAAAAGAGTAAGCAACTGGACTGAAACACTGGCAAATCAGTGGCTTACTGCAAAAACATGAAACATGTCTGCAATGGATGATATTCTTCTGAGCTAATACTTGATTAATCTTTCTTGTTCCTGTGATGGATTTCAATGGTTGCATGAGTATAGTGTCATAAGATATAATGATAATCTCGTGTAAGTGTCTGCCATCCACAATGTCCTCACCTCTCAGCACAACGGGGTCTGCACATCTCTTCACTGTCGCCCCAATGCCATCTGGGGCACCCTTGCCATGGGATGTAGGGAATTCCATGTTGCATTCTTGAATCTCAGTTGGAGGAAGGACAGCAAAACTGTTTGCTTCGACCATTATATCTTTCAGGACATGATCCATGTCGGTCCATATGGCTGCTACATCCTGGTGCTTGGACTGAAGTTGTGAAGAATCCTGCCTTTTCATGTTTGGTGTAAAACATGCCCGTGTGAAGTGTTATCTGTAGGAGGTTTTGTCCATAATGGCAGGGTTGTATTTCTGAGCTGAATTTACATTTCCAGGCCTCAGAAGTCGACATGCACAATAACTGTTGTTTCATTGCAACTTCTTATGTTCCTGTACTCCTCATGTTTGATTTTGAAGTAGGTGGACATGGGCGGTTGTTTCACTTCTTAATTTGTCTTGGTTGAGAACCATAAACTCTGACAGACTGCCAGTATGTTTCTGAAGTTTGGTGTGAAAGTGAGCTCCATCTTCTGTTTGCCTTTGAATGCTTTAATCTCTTTGTAATGCATTTTTTCAAGCTATGTATCTTAATGATTCACCAGCAAGTAGCTGCCTACTGCTGCTCGGTTCCTCAAAACTGATGTCTAAAGGAGTCTGTGGGTTTATGTTTACATACTGCTGGACTTGTTGCTTTTTTTTTCCTTCAGATCACCAATGTTCTTTAATTTTTCCTGTTAAACTCCATTTCTCCATATTTCCCTTTCCTTTCTGAGCTTTGACTGCCTGTTAATTTTCTTTCTCATTTTTTGATACTCCCTGTTCCTACTTTCCTTCTTCAAAAAAAAAGTTAGGTTTTGCCATTCTAGCCTGAAATTGACCATTTTATACTTACTAGAAATTTTTCTGACACGTATTTATCCTTAAGTGTTATTTATATGCATATATACAGATTATGTATTAAGCAACAGATGCTATTACAATGAGACTGTAAAGCTAAATTATACTTTTGTTGTATAAACATTGCCTTGGTTTGTCTTTTAGTTAACTGGGTTAAGACTTTTATGCATGTATTTAGCCCAAGAATAAGGTTTTATCTGTGGGACATGTTTTGTCCATTATTTTGAGAATTGCTCAGCTACATTTGGTTTCAAAAAATTTAAAGACAATGGATTCAGTGAAAAGTCAGAAATTATTGAGGCAAAACATTCAATCACTAAAACTAATTTTTTAGGAATGCAAGTAAGTATCTAATTTCTGGCATTTAAATCAAATGTTTTTAAAAAGCCAAATATTTTTACTTTACTTTTTTCAACTTTTTTTTTAAACAGCATGGATAACGACTCTAATTAGATTTTAATATTAAAAATATCCTTTTGATTATACCAGTCAATTAACCATTACAGATAGATTTTTTTTAATTTTTTTTAAAGGAGTTTGGTAATTATCAATACTTTTAATTTAAGGCAGCTGTGGAATAAGCCTTACTTTCTGTATTTGCAGGAAAATACTGAAAATGTCAAATATTGTTAATTACACAGGTTGACCACCAGAGGGAACAACAAGATTTCTTGTTCTTAACCAAAAATGTCAGTGTTATTATGTATCTTAATTATAATTCACGTCTCACAAAAATGTATCTTTTTTTTTTAAAGAAGCTGGTTGAGTGACTATTTTCAGACAGTGCCTTAGTTGTATGACCTAGACATGCACCTCATGGGGGTTGACTTAAAATGCACTTCATGAAATGTAACAGGAATGCCTCCTTAACTGTGGTGTCTCCAGCTGTTTGTGTCCGAAACAGAGGGTAGTCCCAGTCCAAAGATAACTACAGTTTTTCATCACTTCTTGTGAGCTATGTTTACTGTTCACTCAGAATTTGTTGTTATGCAAAGTACATAAAAAATATCGTGGTAATTTTTAAAAACTTCAATATCCAAAGTTATTCCTATTCATGAGAAACCATCTAATAAATTCACAAAAATGTATCAGCAAGGATATCTCAACATTTTATATTTTTCAAACATTTTCAAAAGAATGATTCTACAATACTTTAATTTTGGTGATAAATGGCAGACAAATATTAACAAATATTTTACTAAATAAAATATTTGTTTGGAATAATTCTTTGTTTAGTTGGGTTTGTGTATATCTGTTTGGACAAAACCAGACCAATATTTAAATTTGTATGTCAAATGCTTCAAAACTCTGATGGGAAACCAGTGTTCAGATCTGGTGCCCACCTGTCAGTCATTAGGCGAGCTATCCCAAATATGTGACAATAGTTACCCTCTAACCCTGACAGGAGAACATGGGAGGAAAGACCACTGGACTGTTTACTGTTGTGCTTGGTTATATCTGAATGAAAATACATTTTATATATACTATTAAAAAAAGAAAACATAAGACAAATTTTACTAATGGGTAAATAAAAAGCTGGGGGGGAATGTTTTAAAAAGTCTTTTTAATATTTGTTTTTATGTCACATCTGTGGCAGTTTTGATACATTACTATTTAATACACCAAGTCAAAAAAAGGAAACTATATTGAATCAAAAATTTAAACATTTTGAAAATTCTGGATTAGAGTGTAAAAAGTTAAAAAGTTAAAGCACATACAAGTAAGTTAAATCAAATGGTTACAAATTTGAGACTGTGATGTATAGCTATTGCTTAAACATTAAATATGTAAAGGAAAATGTGGTCGGTGTTTTTTTTTTTTGCAGCTTATGAAGGTGAAAAGGGCAGTTAATCATAGATGGACAATGTTGGGTATCATTTGCATAGCAATGAAAATGTATGCTATGCCTTTTAATCAGTCATATGTAAACAGAACTGGTCAGAGTTTGGATACAGTTCTTGCCTTATGTTTGTGTCCTCTCTCTTGCTCCCTCGGCTCTGTCACGTCTCTGTCCATGACTCAGTGTTAACGATTTCCTGTTTTATTTTGGTAGTCCTTGTCCTGTGTGGTTCATGTTCAGTTTTGTTTCCCCTTGTCATTCAGTTCAGCTGCATTCCCATGTGCCTCCACTTCCCCTAATCACCTGCCTGTGTATTTATTGTCTCAGTCTCACCTGATCACTTGTCCGATCATCAAGTCAACTTTCCTTCATGTCCTGTCTCCTAGCATCTCTAGTTTAATTTCCTTGTTCCCTTTTGTTTTTTGCCTTATGTTTGTACCGGTCATCAAGCTTAACAAAAACAAGCTATTTTATCAACACCTGCCTGTGAGTTGACATTTGGTTCCTTTACTCCACAACACCTGATATGCGTTCCTGTAGATCATGACATAGAGCTGGATCAGGTGACCCTGAATCCTCACTTAGTTACACTGCAATAAATATAGGCTGCTGGGGGATTCCCATGTGTTTAATTCAGTCACCTTTTTCACTCAATATGTGTTTATACACCACTCTGCATGTAATCATTAGTTCTTATCAATCCTTGGGGCTTTTCCAAAGTGCGTCTTTGTGATTTGGCATTATATAAATAGAATTTGAACTGAATAACTATCAGGTAATTCAACAGAGGGATAAAGCATTTTAATTTCTTATTTCATAGCATAATCTCATCTAAATGTTTTTAAATAAATTGGCGACACAGAACACCACTGTCCATCCTCGAAGCCAACAGACATGCTGGGTCTCCAACTCCAACAAACACACAGCACCTGAAGGACACAAAGGGAGGTACACAAATAAACACATAATTTTGCTGTGTGTTACACACACAAAAGACCCAGGAGACCCCAGCCATTGGCAACAAGAGGGCTGAAGGAGGACAATTTTGCAACTATTTAATTAAACAATTGGCAATAGGCCAGTAGCATAATTGGGTATAAAAAGAGCATCTTGGAGTTTCAGAGAAGTAATGATGGGCAGAAGTTCACCAGCGTGGCTTTGTAGTAGAAGAGTCCGGGTGCTGAACTAGGCTGCCTGCAGTCCAGACCTTTCATCAACTGACAACATTTGGAGCATCATGAAACCAAAAATGGGACAATGAGAAGCCAGAATTAGATTTTTTTCTGTTCTTTTGTGAATAAAAGATTAATTTATAAGATTCTAAAATAATTGCTACTCATCTCAACTCTTTTGGAACTGTGATGGAACTGTGGAGAGTTAGACAATATCTGTGCTGTGCATGCTTTATATATTCACCATCCACCCCAACCACCTCTTATTTATAAATCAAGTACTGGATTTTAAAACAGTGAGTATGATTCTGAGACTAATGACTTTACATACAGTAGTGTCACAAGTATTATGTTGTTCAGCAATTCTTTGCAATAAAGTATTTCATAAATTGTATTGTATAAGATAAAAGAAATGGTTAATGCTGATGGAGGAGCTGGAGGAAAACACAGACACGAAGAGGGAATGTCTTGACACACGCAGTGGATTGTGGACTATGCTTGGCAGCTGGGTGAAGATGGATTCGTTTTCACACGCTCATGGATTTCACAGTAACTTCATCTCTCGACATCCCAGCTTCACCCAGCCACACTGCTGTGGACCCTCAATGGCACTGAAAGAAAAAAAAAATCCTCCTAACAACATTGTAGTTTCCATACATTTGATCATTTTATTGGAATTTGGCAAAGTGATGGAGTGACTTTTCTATTATAGTGGCACATACTTTGCAATAAAGCACACAGTTTTATTTATGTTGGACAAAAATAAAACTTGCCTCTAGTAATAACATTTTTAGGATTATCTGTACATTATCTGTACATAGCAGGGGTGTACCCCTGCTATGTGCCTATTGTGGGGAGGGAGCCTGTGACCACTAGGAGTATTAGGAGGTGGTCAGAGGAGGTCTTAGCAGAACAGCAGAGCTGTTTTGAGGTTGCAGACTGGGAGACACTCTGTGAACCTCACCTTAAGGACATTAATGGGCTTACTGAGTGTATTACTGAGTACATAACCTTCTACATCGACTCCATTTTCCTAGCTTGGACTGTCCATTGTTACCCAAATAACAAGCCGTGAGTGACAGAGGACATCAAATCACTCCTGAATGACAAGAATAGGGCCTTCAGAGTGGGAAACAAAGAGGAGGTAGCCTTACCCCTACAGCCTTACCTGTAGTCAGCCTGCAATCCACAGCCACACCACTCTCTCTCCACATTGCACCATAGCCTCCTGTGAAAGTCCTGACACTCCTTCCCCATCTTTTACTTTCATTCATAAACAAGTTCAGAGACAAATGAGAAGATTCCACTCAGGCAAGTCTGCTGGAACAAAAGAGGTGAGTCCCCGTGTCCTTAAGGCCTTTGCCCCCAGCTTTGTGGAGTCTTTCATAAACTGTTCATGATGAATCTGAGTCATTCCTGACACCACGTCCCAGTGGCCCCCAGGATTACAGACCTTTGGTACTGACTACTGGGTTGTGGTTAACTGCTTTATCACGTGGTGTGAGCGGAATCATCTGCAGCTCGACATGACAAAGATCAAAGAATTGATTGTGGACCCCCTTTTCAATCCAAGAGGTTGATGTGGAGGACTATAAATATCTTGAGTACACACTGAAAATAAACTAGGCTACCTCTATTTTAGAATAGAATAGAATAGAATAGAATAGCCTTTTAGTGTCACTGTACATGTACAACAAAATTGTGGGTTTTTTTTATTTTTTGTTTCTTTTTTTTTAGAATAGAATAATTTTTTTGAGATGGTTGAGGTATTTTAACATCTTTTGGACAATGGTCAGGATTTTCTCTGAGTCTCTTGTGGCCAGTTCCATTCTCTATGCCGCTGCATGCTGGGGCAGCAGGTTGAGGGTCGCAGATGCCAACAGACTCAATAAACTGATCCGCAGGGCCAGTAGCGTTGTGGGACACCCTTAATATGGTGTCAGAGGTGGATGTTGTCCAAGATAAAGACAATGCTGGAGAATACCTCTCACCCACTCCATGACCTGCTGGCCAGTCACAGGAGCATGTTCAGTGACACACTGAGTGGCACCACTGAACGATCTCCACTAGTTTCCCTGTTCAACAGCTCTATCTAATGTACAGTACACACTGCAATAGTTACACCCTTTCGCACATCCTCTAAAGTGAAAATAACAAGTAGCAAAGTTGTACAGTTTGCAGTAAAATGTCAGTCATATATATTCTGTATTATTGTAATTGAGCTATTTGTATATATTAGAGCTATTTCTTATATTTTGTAACTTATATATGGAACTTATACTTTATTCAGTTTAATTTTATACAGTGTCAACAACAACAGTCGCCTCAAGGCGCTTCATATTGTACCTTTTTCTACTTTTTTATATGTTGTACATATATTGGATATATATTCTATTATTTAATTTAGTTCAGTCTGTTACTGTTCTTATTGTCTTAGAGGAACTGTAGTCACATAATTTCCTTAGAGATTAATAAAGTATTGATTCTCATTCTGATTCTGATGAGACATTACAGCACATGTAAAACAATGAGAGGCAATGTGACGCATGGGGATGTGTGACTTTCAAGATCCCTGGGTCATTAGTGTTTATTAAGGATATCAGGGACAACATAAGCAGCCTGTTGAATTTTCAAGTACATAAGTTTAAACTTTATGCTCACACTCAACAAACGCAGCAAAGTTGACCGGACAGAACTCCAGACTCATGAGAACATAAGAAAGAGAAACCGCATTGTTTGATGAAATTGCAGTCATTAACTCAATACAAAAGCAATCACAAAGTTATTAATGTTAATGGTAGTACCAAACAATATTATTTAGGCCAGTGTTGTATATGCTAATGTGTAGCGCAAACCCTGAGTTCCTGCCATGATGTTAGTCACCACTATTGTTATCATTCAGCCTGTTTAACATTGTGTGTGTGACAGGCTGTTGAAAAATAGGAGTACATATAATATTTTAATTGATTTTATAGTATTCAAATTCTTATCACCAGTGGTTGTTTTTAAATGTAATGGAACCAACTAGTAAATGAATGATTTTGTGATAGCTCTAATTTCCATCTAATATTTCAGTTAATCTGCTTTGGAATAGTTGTCTCCAGTCGAGAAACAAGTAGGGCTGTTGTCTTTGGGGTTTTCAGACACTCAGCCTGCACCCTTGTCTGATGGTTTCATTGACTAAGGAATTCAACCGAACATGCTTGTCCCCTTTCCTCCCTCTGCTCAGAAGTGACAGGAGTGGACAGCTGACCTAATCCTCTGCTGCAGATGCTTGAAGTGCTGATATCTACGACATGCTCACAGGTTTGATCACTCTCTCTATCTCTCTGTAATGTGTAGAGCCGATGGTCTATGGGAAGTAATCCAGCGTTCTTACACCACGGCCCATGTAGGCTTCTGAGTGTCAGCAACACATTTCTGTCTCTGTAGCACACACACACACACACACACACACACACACACACACACACACACACACACACACACTGGTAGCATTTGTGGCAAATCTAAATATACCATGAGTGATAACAGCAGGTGAGCCTGTTCCTTCAGATACATACACTCAGCTGGCTCGGACATAGGGGGTCACTGGGTGTGTGTGTGTGTGTGTGTACAACTGTGTGTGGTGGTGGAATGGAGTGGGCGGTGTTTGAGTGTGTGGGGTATCTGCTGCTCAGTGCAGAGAGAGAGCTCAGATCCAAACACTGCCCAGTTCTGGGTACCCCTTCTTCTAAGCCAGCTGGTCTGGCTTAAAATCTCTTCTCGTGTTTGAGTTCTGTTTTTTCTTTTATAAAAAGAATCCTTTCTTGTTTGATACAAGGGATTGACTGAGCAAACCCACAGCTGGAGCTGCTGGGGAACCTTCCAGGTGAAGACTGAACCAAAAGCACCGGTGAGTTAGCGAGAGAAATATGTCTGTTAGTAATGGACAAATGGAAGGACTGAATTAAACTAGAACACTCTTGTTTAGAAGGTGATAAAGCGTTGTTATTACACGGGAAAGAAACATTAACTTTGAAGACAATAAGTAAAGTTGAGGTGGAAGTGGTAGACTTTTGACCACTTGGTGGCAGCAGAAACAAGCTGTAAACGTGCTAAATACAAATATCCATATCCAATAGATATGAAGCAACACTGACACTGATCATAAGTCACTTTCTTCTTTATGGCTTTTTTTTGTTGATGTCTAGCCATCCCTGAAAAAATGCTTTAGTTGCTAAATGGCCCGCTTTTTTAAAAAAAGTATCTAATTCTAGTATTAAAGCACAAAATGATCTGTTTCAAAAAGTTATGTAATGAAAATAAACTAATATAGAAATTGTGTATGTATTTTCACAGGTGGAAGTATTTTCATGTTAAGGTAGTAGACATGCTAATTTTTCTTATTTTATATACTATTTCCTCTTTAATTATTACTAGAGCAATGTTTTATAAATTCAATTTTTGTATATGTGGAAAATATTTATTTTGATTGTAATGACGACTGCCAGTGTTTCATCTGACAATCACTTTACAGTTTTTTTATACATAATTTTACGTTAAATTATGTCATGAAATCTTTTTTTATTAAGTTATCAACTAGACCATACCACAGTTAATAACATAAGCTCCTCAGTGCTCTCTGGTGAACAAAAATATGGAAAAAAGGCCTCATTGCGGGATTTTGTTTTGTCTTTACTAGAGACTTGTGCTGACATACCGTAAATATAGATGAGCTCTATTAAACCAAACCAATGATCATTCGCATTGTGTTTGTCATTCAAGTGAGGCTCATTTGATTCAGTGTTAATACAAAAATATTGATTAGTGCAGCTTTAAATATTGCTCTTTGTTCAGGATGTTTGATGGGCTGGGGTTCGATGCTGGTATGTATGTGTTTACTGCTCACGGAGTGAATTGCACAGTGTGTTTTTGAACTGTATCTGCTTTTGTATGTGCTTGTTATATAGATCAGAAATGTACAAACTGTATATATTGTTATTT
This sequence comes from Perissodus microlepis, assembly GCF_051167445.1. NCBI lineage: Eukaryota > Metazoa > Chordata > Actinopteri > Cichliformes > Cichlidae > Perissodus > Perissodus microlepis. Next base: position 55,925,574 of record NC_140467.1, on the reverse strand, counting down.
GAATTAACGTGTACGACAAAAAATTCCAAATAAGTGAAAGTTGCTGAAACGTAAGTACTGACATACATTTAAAAATTCACTTCATATAAATGAAGGCAAAATAAAGATACTTTAAAGAAACGTTTTGCAGATAATACTGAACATAAAGGAATAATAGTATAAAAAGTGTAAAGGAGAACTTAAGGATGAGTAATATTATTTCTTTTATTTAATGTACTTATTTATTTATGTGTATAAATAACACCAAATCACAACAACACTCACCTCAAGGCGCTTTATATCGCAAGGTAAAGACCCTACAATAATTTAAATCGAACACACGCACGCACACACACACTACCAGTCAAAGGTTTTAGAACACCTAATGGCATGTTGCCTATTTGGGCAACATGTGATTTCTTCTTCTATAACGTCCTCCTCTCCCTTCAAATCTCAAATTTGTTCACAGTATGAGCTGGATACATTAATGCATACATGCATAATAAATCATCTGTCAATCAAACTTTATTCATATAGTGCCTTGCACACGAGTTTGAAGGCTCTACAGCTGACTGAAGAACTAATAATAAGAAAATGTAAACAGTATAAGAAATTGGGAGTAATGCACAAGAGAAATAAAGTTTTATAAATGAAAATTGTGGAATGATGTGCTGTGGTTAACAGCTAATATATAGACCAATGACAGGCAGATGAAACTGTCACCAAAGCTGTTTATGCTGCCTGTCAGATAAAATAGGAAAGCTGATGACAATTAAAGCAGATAAAACCATCACTCTATTATGTATCTGTTTATGGTGAAATCCAACTAAACCAAGTAGAAGAAGCCATGTGTCTTTAGGTTCATTCAGTAGTGTTTGTGACCAGCTGTTTTCGTAAAAAAATTTAAAAAAAAAATCTTATAATTAAATGTGATATTGTACATGCTGCATTTATGCAAGACTTACAACATTTTTAACACTTTTGACTTTTTAAAATTTATACACATCACAGCAACAGCTACCTAGTGATATGTGCAAAGCAAACATAACCAACATATGCCACATATGTCAGCATATGATGACATTAAATTGTTGCCATCAGGAATAAAGATCTAAAAATATAACAGATAAAATATTTAAAAATATAATGGACACTTCTTCTGTACTTTCATGGAAATAAAATAGACTTAATTTCTGAGAAGTCTTCCACTTACTTTCTCCATATGAAAAGGGGAATACACAAATTTCCACAAAGGGATTTCCCAGTAAAATGTTTTGACTTGTCATCCTGTCAACATTTGTGAGGGGACCTATTAGATGCAAAGTTACTCCAGTAGTCTCTACTAGAGTAGCTTTGTATCATAGTTCAACAGAATCCTTATTAACCTTATACAGGGTGTTGGTGGAGCTTAGGTTCATGACTGAAGCCATCAGTTTTAGCTTGAGCTTCTGTTTTAAACAACTTTCTTCTGATTGGCTGCACCTCATAAACAAAAGACCTGAACAGCATGTGGACCAGGAGTCAGTGCTCTTGAGGAGACCATATTAGAGATCTACACTCTGCATGGCATCATATAGATCCAAGAGTAGAAAAAAATGTGTGTTTAATGCACCCTGAAGTGTTGGCTTTTTACTCAGTGATACTTGCACATACCTTGAGTTCAAATGCTAAATATAAGCATTCACCAATGAAACAGGACATAGATGACAGAAGATAAAGTCCCTTTGAAATAAAGACACTTAAATGTTAAGTTCACACTATGAGCAACAAAGGCTACATTCTTACCAACTTGCTGCAACGTCGTCTGTGGACTCGTGTGTTAGTGTGCCAACATGGCATGTTTCATCACAACTGCAACACTGAAAAATTATAGTCGAGGTCAGCTTTGTTGCTGTCAAACATACATTTATAGCTTCCACTGAAAAGGAGTGTGAACACATAAAAAACTCTTGAGAAATTAATAAATTATGACAAAAAGTGAAGAAAACAAAACAGAAACTGTAACTATCACCAAAAAAGTGAAGCCTAATTAACAGGTGTAAATTATATTATGTCTTTGATAGTTCAAATTCTTAACTTAGTTGTCTTGTTGCATGCTCAATCACCCAGGCAAGGAAACCCCCAAATGTTGATTCTGTTCATCTCGACGTAGCATTTTCAGTGGGAGAAATGTTTTATCACTCACTGACTTCTTCATTCTCAAATGACTGCAGGTTTCCCCAACATTATAAACAGTCCATTTACATAATGACGGAAACTAGCACCACTGACGAACAATGGACTGTGAGGCCAATTTCCTGATCATTAATATGTAAATTGTCATGACCACTAATCAACAACCACTCATCATGAGTACCATTTGCAGAGAATTGGTGCACTTTTCAGTAGTTTCCACAGAGAGACAGTAGTGAGCCTGAACAAGAGTAAACAGTGTGTTCCCGTGTTTGTAGACCTGTTGAAAGTATGAATTCAAATGGAAATAATCAAGAAACAATCTAGACTGTGTCTCTTCAGTCTAGATTGTGTAACTAGAATCTAGTTACACATTTATTTTTATTTAACCAATATATCTCGTTGTTTTCCCTCGCAAGTTTCGTTTATTTCATTTTTGTGTTTCTGCCTCTGTGTGTGTGTGTGTGTGTGTGTGTTTGTGTGCGCCCGCGTGACGATGCCGCCTCCTGACGTCCAGGTGCTCGTTGACAGTCAGAAGCGCGTGCTCTAGGAGGAGACTCACCGATGGAGTGATCCGCTGGACGGAGGGAAGTCACAAATAATTAGACATGCGGGAGTGAGCGTGGAGGTAAGCTGCTTCACCTCAATGCGCTTTGTGTGTGTGTGCGCGCGCGATGCTGGCTTGACACGGCATTTGACAAATAAACAAGAGGAAGCAAACAGCAGAGGGTTATCCTTTTCTGTCTGCACATCGGATTCCACAGTCAGAGGAGGCTCGCCGGTTTCCGGACAACTTGTATTCCGGTGTCGGCTCCCTGCTAACTTAATTTAATTGTCTTTATTTTGTTCGGCTTGGTCGTACTATCGCGTAGTTTACATTTCGGATCGGTACTCGACTTGCCCTCCGGTTCAGACTGGTGGAGTCACTCGGGACCTTTCCTGTACCGTCGCCGCTCCGCCTCAGGAATGTTTCCGCTGTGCTGCAGCAGCGCAGGTAAGACAGCTGGAGTGAGTGCTTGGAGAAAGTTTGCAGCTGATGGAAACCACTGTACTTATTCATCCGCCTGCTTATCGAGGTGCTTATCTGGACGGGATGAATTCCTGATGAGGCAGGTTTGTTGTAAGTGACCACTATTAAAGGCTGAAGCTGTGTAACCCAGAAACTGACCAGCTGTAGCCAATATGACAAGAATCTTGATAAATAAATAATAGTTGAAGTTATATGTCTCCGGTACTGTATCTTCTCAGGTGATCTCGTTCACCAGTTCAGGATCTAAAGTTGTTGTGTAAAAAAAATGACTGTATAATCACTGAAAGTTTAAAAAAATAATAATATTTAAATTTGGAAAGCAGGCATCATATATATATATATATATATATATATATATATATATATATATCTATATATATATATATATCTATCTATCTATCTATCTATATATATATATATATATATATACGTATACGTATATGTATATGTATATATATATATATATATGTGTATGTATATATATATATATATATATATGTATGTATTTTTTTGCTCATAGCAACTTTTAGAATTACATTGGTGAGATTATAGGAGACAAAACATACAGCATGCATCCAGGGGGTATGTACAGAGGTGGTCACAGGGTGTCCCCCACCCCCTTGTTACTTAGATTCTACTAGAAACACTGTCAAACCTAAATGAAGATGTGGTCCCAGCTAATAATATACATTTATAATAGGGCACGCAGCCATACACAAGCCTGATGTGTTCCCCATTATATCTATGTAGTATTCTGATTCAGAATCAGAATAATTTATTCATCCCTGAGGAAATGATGTTGTCAGAGTTGCTCTAAGAAAGTAAGAATAGTAACTGACTAAACTAAATTAAATAACACTAAGTGTTGAAATATATACACTACCAGTCAAAAGTTTTAGAACACCCCATTTTTTTCAGTTATTTATTGCAGTTCAAGTCGTTCAAGTCCAATGAATAGCTTGAAATGGTACCGCCACTGGTCTACTGAAGACTGGAAGAATGATGAATCAAAATTTCAAATCTTTAGTTCATCACACAGCATCTTTGTATAATGTCCAGTAGGCAAAAGCATGGTTCTACAGTGTGTGGCATCAACTGTCAAACATGGAGGAGTAATTGTGATGGTCTCGGGCCAGCAAAACCCCATCAAGCTGGTTTGGGATGAACTGGACATAAGAGTGAAAGCAAAGCAACCTACAAGTGCCACACATTTATGGGACCTTCTGCAACAGATATGGTCCCATAAATATTTGATTTCCATTGTAGAAAGAAAGCCACGAGTGTATTCAGCTGTTATACCTGCCAAAATTTGTGTCTTCCAACAACCGAAAGAACTGGGGATCTTTTGCTTGTTAGGTGAATGTTTAAACCACTACACTATAGAGCCACTCAGTGGCCAAAAAGACTAAATAGTACTTTCTTAAATAAAATGTTAGAATTTTGTGTTGTGTGTTTCTGAAACAGACATTTACTTGCACTCCAGTTCATCATAGCTTTGCACAGATAAATGTAAAACCCTTTAAAGATGCTGCAAATGTCTGTATGATGTCATTCGCTTATGCTGAGCATGTGTTTTAGTGTCTGTGCCACAAAGTGACTCATCTGCTGCTTATAGAGGGATGTCCCTAACCAAACCACATGTATTAGATCAGGTTACACATGTCTATATCTGAAGCCTTAAAATGAACTTTAATCAGTAGTTTAGCCTTGCATACTTATTTGTTGGTAAAAGTTTATGAGAGACTTTGAACTTTGCTATCATATTGCTCTGCCTCGTATCAGGCACCCAAACATATGCTTTTTGCACTTTTGAAGCATTGCACAGCTCTCCCACACCACACACCAGCTGTTAGCCTGCTGTGTGCAGTACTCATGAGGTTGCTTTCCTCCCAAAGTTCAAATTTGCCAATAGTAAAAGTCTTCCAACATTTTTTTAATGTCCACTTCTACAGTAGGTAGAAAATTGAACAAAGTATTGTACAGAGGTATCAAAACGCCCGAGGTCTGAAATGATTTCTTTATGCCACCGCTGGACAGAACAGCCTGGATGTTTAAGTGTACTATAGTAGTTCCCTTATCAGTGTTTCTGTGAGACAGAGCTGGGTGGAGCCAGCTGGTTTACGGAAAGTAGGCTTTCAAAATAAAATGCACTGGACTTTTCTCAGCGAGTTCTGTTTATTAGCAGTAGGTCCTCTAAGAGTGATGAGACATCCACTTCTTCTGTAGCTCCATGTGTTTTTGTCAAAGTGCAAACACAAAACAGCTAAACTTGATTGTAGGTTTTTTAAAGTGTGAGCTCAGAAATGCTGTAAAAAACACTAAAGTAACATTTTTATCTTTTGGGGGTTAAACATTCTCTCTGAATTTGCATTTATATCCTGGTTCTTCCAGGATAAATCCCCCAGAGAGGTCATCTCCAAAGAAGATCAGGTTACCAAACCTCAGTGTAAAAGTGCACCCTATAAAGAAAGCGCTGTCAAAGACAAAATGGGTGCTTTATAGAACAAAATACAAATCATAATAGTATCCAAGTTATCACGTTTTTATGGTCATTAAAATCCAGAACTTCAATTAAGATTAAAATCCAGCAGGGAGAAATCAAGTGAGAGTTCATTAAATGGGTTCTTTTGCTCCAAAAATGTCTTTTGAGTGCACACCATTTAAAAAAAACTACTGTGTGTTACTGAGATATTTAATGATTATCACATGGCTACACAACCATAAATACTTGTTGATCTTTGCACCACCATTACAATGTGTTATTACTGGGTCTGTCAACTTAGCAACAGTATATTTGTACTAAATCAGTTAAGTTGCCAGTGTTATCTTCTACAATAACTTTCAGATAATATCACCTCATAATAAAAATCATAAAAGTTTCTTAACTAGCAGTGTCTTGATAAGCTGAGTAAACTGATGCTCTATTTGGAGTTGTGTTCACTGTTTTTAGCTCTTTTTTTGGTCATCACCTTCACAGGTAATCAGCCTGTTAGGAACAATTTAGCAGAGGTCTCAACAATTGTTTCTCTCTACCTTGAGGAGTGTTGCTAGCAGGAGCGAGTCCACACATTCAGAACCAGTTCTGGAACTGGAACTCATCAGGTGTGACTTGCTCCTGTTCCTGATGTCTGGTGGTTCTTGTGAACTGGGATGCCTGGGATGGAGTCAGATTTCCGGCATGATTTACTGCTGTCCTATGCCTCACTGTGTCCACCAGCTAGTTGTTAAGTCTGCCTGCTGTTTGTTGTGTCTGTACTGTAGCTTAAATGGAGTTTGTTTGCTGCGAAAACGCTGAGAAAACTGTTTGCAGTCAAGAAATATAAGAGAATTCCCATCTGGACCTGAGATTAAATATTTTCTATGCATACAGCTAATTTCAAGCTTTGTGGCTTGTAGCGGAAAATCACATTTTGTGACTTTTGTTGATACCCATTTTGTAAAACATGGACAAATCCAGAGAACTGCAGTACCTGTTACCAGTGTTGGGCAAGTTACTTTGAAAAAGTAATTAATTATAGTTACTTCTTCAAATAAGTAACAGAGTTAGTAACTGAGTTACAAGATTCTAAAAGTAATTAATTAATTGAAAAGTAACTATTGCGTTACTTGGGGGTCCAGGGTATAATTGGCCATTTTTAACTACTTTTGATTTGACCTCTGCATTTCACCTTTAAAAACTATTTACTTTGCCTTGTTTGGTATCATTCTTTTCAGCACAACCTCACATGTCTGAATTTACAGTTGGGTTTTCATTTTGACATACTGTATTAACACAATTGATCTAAAATCAGACAAAAAACATAAAATCTGAGTAGAAAAAGTTATATTTTTTACTGTAACAACCTCAAACATGTTTATTGAATCATATTTCATAACTTTAAATTCAAATATAAATATAAATTTTAAAATCATACGCGCAAGTTTTGCAAACAACAAAGTTATTTGCACCCATTTACCTTTTACCCTTTTTTTTAAATAACCTTCAAACTATTTACATAACCATCAGCTGTTCTGCATTCAATAAGATGTCACACAAATTATTTGTGCCACTCCAAAAAAATCATTTCTGTCCACTATAAAGGAGAACATCACAGATACCTGCAGGCCTGACAGCAGCAGGTGTATCACTCCTCCTTTTTTCATTCAGCAGTCGCCTCATTGTTCTGACACACAACACAAAACTATCCACAACACTACACACTAACTACACACTCCAAACATGCTAAACGTCACAAATCTCTCACATTTCAAAACTCGCTCTCTCTCTCTCTCTCGCCGTCACTCCTAAAACTTCCCCCTCTTCCTAAACAACCAAATGTCATTGGCTCAATTGGCTCTTCCAAAGGAAGAGTACCCAGCCACTGGTACAGTGGTAGACGACACGTGGGTCAAAATCAAGACACAAGAAGTGGAATCCTTCACTGCGCACATTAACGCTGTGGATAAAAACATCAAGTTCACCAGGGAAGACACAAAGGATAACTGTTTGCCTTTCCTGGACTGCGCTGTGCACATTGAAGAGAATGGCAACCTTAACATCGAGGTTTACCGGAAGCCCACACACACGGACCAGTACCTCCTCTTTGACTCCCATCACCCTCTGGAACACAAACTTGGAGTAATTAGGACCCTACACCACCGGGCAGAACATGTTCCCTCTAAGCCTGAAGGAAAAAAGAAGGAACACACACATGTAAAGGAAGCACTCAAAACATGCGGTTATCCTAATTGGGCGTTCATAAAGTCAGCAAAGAGGCACAGAAAAGAAGATCAGACACCAGCGAGGGAGGATAAGAAGGACAGATGCAACAACACTCTCATCCCCTATGTAGCCGGTGTATCAGAAAAACTCAGGAGAGTTTTCTCCAAGCATTTCAGACCCAGCAACACACTCAGACAAAAACTGGTTCACCCGAAAGACAAAACTCCTAAACACAAACTTAACAATGTGGTGTATGCTGTACAGTGTAGCAAGGAATGCCCAGACCTCTACATTGGAGAGACCAAACAGCCACTTCACAAGCGCATGGCACAACATAGAAGAGCCACCTCCACAGGACAAGACTCAGCAGTCCATCTGCATCTTAGGGATAAAGGACACTCTTTCGAGGATGCCAATGTTCACATTTTGGACAGAGAGGACAGATGGTTTGAAAGAGGAGTGAAAGAAGCCATCTACGTCCACTGTGAGCGACCATCTTTGAACAGAGGCGGTGGTTTACGACACCAACTGTCTGCCATCTATAATCCAGTTTTGAGTTCCCTCCCCAGACGCCTTAACGCCCACTCACATCCTGGGCCATCTGACCTCAGGAATTCGCATGATAAGGTGGGGCCAGGTTTCACAACGAGCTCACCCGAAACCCTGGCTGATTGGGACCCACACCCAGTTTCACACCTTGGCTCAGGCGATTAGAGGATCATCAGGGGGTCCTTTTGTCCCTCTTTGGGGGGATACTCCCACTAGGTTTAAATCTGGGACTCCCCACCATTTGACCTTAGAACTGAAGAAGCTTCTCGGATGAGAGGTGAAACGTCTTCAAGCAACTTAAAGAAGTCCAGACGCTTTTCTTTGCAAGCTCCTTTGACTACGATGACCTGGATGACTGAGAACCTTCACAGACAAATGTCATGGTGCGATATCATTTTTTGATTGGTCGACATGGTGCATTTTTCCACCAACATGAACGGGCTGTTTTTTGTTTTGTTTTGTTTCTTGTTTTTTGGTCATAAGCAGAGAGTGCTTGCTTGCGCTGTCCTTAGACTGTAAACGTGACAAAACTATTGAGGAAAAAACGCTGCGTATATATTGTTTATCATGACTCTGGTTTTACGTGGCCTATCAACACAGTTTAAAAACTGGTATATGTCACCTTGTTGCTTTGTCATCTTGAAGTGGTCATGTGATTGGCTTACCACGATTACTTTATTCTTCCTCAGTCAAACAGCAGCACTCGTGCAATGTTTTGCCCCCTTAGCTCCAGGTGTTGTGCCAAAAGTGACTGCCACCCGCGGGAGTGCACGCAGCTGCTTAAAGCTGTAGCGCCCAGATTACTTACAGCTACTTCCGTGCAGCTGATATAAGATGCGATAAGCTGAACACAGCTTCAACCGTCTGTTGAAAAATAGTAACGCGACCGTACCGCATTTTCTTGTTAGTGACGGTAACAGCGTTGTAAAGATACAAATAGTAATTAGTTAGATTACTCGTTACTGAAAAAAGTAACGCCGTTAATAACGCCATTACTTGTAACGCCGCTATTCCCATCACTGCCTGTTACTGAGAGAAGACTGATCACAGCAGGTGGTATTAGCAGAAAGCAGAAATAACACTCATGCAGTCTTCTCACATGACACATTTGATTCATTGCATGTTGATTCCAGCACCCTTAGTTCTGCTCACTCTGTAGCTGCTGCTTTTCAAATGATTCACTTCCAGGTTGATCTAAAAACACTCAACATTAGACTCACTGAAGGCAGTGACCATTCAGAATTCACCATCCACATCCTGTATCTGTCAGACCCCTCACACCCGCAGTCTCCACCCACCCCCACCCTCTCCGGCTCTATGTCTCTATGTAGAGACATGCGGTGTCCTGCCAAGAAATACAAGGGCACTGCCGCATGTCAGCCATTAGCCGTTCCTATGTAACAAGACACACGCACACAGGAAAAAATGTACAGCACATAGGCAATCACATACACACAGCCACACTCTGTCTGTGAGGTTTGGTGTGTAGGAAAATAATTGCCGAGGGAGCAGCTGAGGGCTGCGTGAGATGGCTGATTTTCATCTTTTCCTTTGTTTAACAGTTGTTCCTCTGTCTGCGAACCAAAAACCAGCCGTATTGTTGTTCAGGGTAAAAAGTTCATTCTTGTATTTTTGGAATCCTGTTTTAAAACGAGTCTAAAAATACCTGGGAGGTTCGTGCATGTGGGCGTGTGGAGTGTGAGCTGGGTGTAGATTTGCCGTCATCCAAGAAAAGATCAAACTCTGCGTTAAATCACTGGCAGACAAGTGCCCACATACTGATTTTTATTGTTTTACGCAATCTTCCTTCACCAGCTTACATCTCCATTTGGCCTAAAATTCCCTACAATATGCTGACTGTGCTCGCCTGTGAGGCCCTAAATTTAAACCATGTTGTTCCTTGTAATGTCCTAAAATGAGGAAGGCTCACAGGCAGGATGACTCACACACTAGATATTCATGTAATGCTCTTTAGTCGGCATGCTGCTACTTGCTGCAGACGATTTTGATACTGTAAAATAACTGCTTAATTTTGGTCATTTGTTGTGGCAATACCAACAACAACTATGGGGCTTCATGTCATGAACAATCATTCTGTACAATACGATAATTATAATTCTACAACTGTTTACAACTGTTTATAACTTGCATATTTCTGTATAGCTTTATATTTCACATTTCTGTATAGTTTCATATTTATATCCTGTTCATAGCCTGTACATAGCTTGTATACCCACTACAGCCTGTACATACTTTTAGTTATAGCATATTCATAACATACCTTCTTACCGTGTACATTGTAACATACCCATAATAGACCCATTTCTGTAATATATCTATATACCTATATTATTGCTAATATATATTTTGTAATATATCTATATCATGGCTAAAGCACTTCTGGATGGATGCAAACTGCATTTCGTTGCCTTGTACTTGTGACATGTGCAATGACAATAAAGTTGAATTCTATTCTATGAGCTGTCTGTTTTTGACACAACAACAAAAAAGTAGACAGTAATGGGGACGAGGTAAAGGAAATTACACAGTGTAAGTTTTTCCTCCATTGTATAAGTGAGAACTGAGGTGGAGAAGTTTGTTTCTCTGTCTACAAAGGAAGAAGCCTTTTCTGTGTGGCTGTAGCTCATGAGGTAGAACTGGTCATCTACTAATCGGAAAATTGGTGGCTTGATCCCTGGCTGCTTCAGTCTGCATGCCAGACTTGGGCAAGATACTAACCCCAAGTTGCTCTTAGATGCATGCATTGGAGTGTGAATGTGTGTGAAAGTTAGATAGAAAAAAGTGCTTGTATGAATGGGTGAATGAGGTATGCTGTATAAAGTGCTTTGAGTGCTTCTTGAGAGCAGAAAATGTGTACAGTATATAAGAATCAGTCAATTTACCATGAAAAAAGTTAAACTTTGGCATCTATTTAAGAGTGAACCCCATGAGATCAGGTGATACCTTATGATCAAACACTGGGTGAGGGCAAAGTCCCTTTTAACAGGAAGACCTCTGGCAGAGTATGGCTGAGGCAGTGGCAGCCATCTGCTGCAAACACAAAACATTGAAAAATGTCTTCTTACTCATCGTTCTTGCTTTTATAACTCAGGCACACAGTATGAACCACTGAGGGGTTTCGAAGCACATGACGAGTGCAGAAGCGTCGTGATCAACATGAACAAACCACTAAAGCCAGCACTGCAGTTTCAGCTTTAATTATTTAATGTGATGCTGCCTTTCTCTCCTGTTGCCAACAGCCTTATTTTATACAAAATCTTTTACTGAATTCTCGGTGGTCACATTGAGCGGTTGGTTGTTGTTTTATGGATTATTTATGTGTTATTTGTGACATGGCAGACTGATTCAGCTCACACATTTAGTGTGAACTAACAAACTATACAAGAGTGTTTTGGTAGTAATTATTATTTGGATGGATCTTCTCAGAGTGCAGTCAATCTTTGTTCTTTAGATTGTGTAACATGAAAACAAGTAGAGATGTGAACACCAGGGCTGAAATGAGAAGTAGTTTTCATAGGTAATTAAGGTTCAGAACCTTCTGTTTTTATTTTTAGATTGGTTAAGCTGAAAAATAGTCCCCAGTACAGTGTCCATTGATGTATACTCACCTCTTGCCCCTGCAGGCGGTCTATCTCTCAAGCTCAGATCCTCTACCAGATACCTGGGAGGATCCTGCGCAGCATTTTAGCTGTTCCTAGGACTGCGCTCTTCTGGACAGAGCTCTTGGATGTTGTTCCTAGGATCTGCTGGAGCCACTCACCTAGCTTGGGAGTCACTGCACCTAGTGCTCCGATGACCACTGGGACCACTGTTACCTTCTCCCTCCACATCTTCTTGAGCTCTTCTCTGAGCCCTTGGTACTTCTTCAGCTTCAAATGTTCCTTGTTCAGAAGATGCCATCATTCGGTATTTCTACGTCTATCACTACGGCCATCTTCCTCTGCTTGTCTACCACTACTATATTCAGTTGGTTAGCCACCACCATTTTGTTGGTCTGTTTGTATCTGGAAGTCCCACAGTATCTTAGCTCAGTAATTTTCAACCACCCTAGGCGGGGTGTTCCATTTTGACCTCGTAACTTCCAGATGTTTCTGTATACAATGCTGACGACTTGGTTATGGCGTTTCATGTATGTCCTGCGTGCTAGCCTCTTGCACCTTGCTGTCATGTGCTGGATTGTCTCGGGGGTATCTTTACACAGCCTGCACCTGGGGTCTTGCCTGGTGTGATAGACCCCAGCCTCTATGGATCTTGCACTCAGAGCTTGTTCCTGTGCTGCCATGATTTATGTCTGTGTAAATCAGACATAAATCTGATTTACTTTGGGATGGTGACATCTTCCTCTGCTTTGGGATGGTGACATCCCAAAGTCCTACCAGTCCAGTCACTGGTAGGACTTTGGGATGTCACCAACTTTCTCTATCTGCAAGTGGTATGTACCGTGCAGGGGCCTGACCTTCCATGATGGTTCCTCCTCTTTCTTGGGTTTCTGCTGCCTGAGGTATTTACTAAAAATGCACAGTCTCATCCTGGACTGTGGTGCTGACACTCACTAGTCCCTGGCCACCTTCCCTCCGCTTAGCATACAGCCTCAGGGTGCTGGACTTAGGGTGAAACCCTCGATGCATAGGAGCTTCCTTGTCTTGATGTCAGTAGCTTCTATCTACCCGTACCAGATCACGGGCAGGTCGTAGGTGTTGATAGCCCGGATCTTGTTCTTACCGTTCAGCTGTCTTCTCAGTACTTGCCTGACCCTCTGCAGGTACTTGGTGGTTGCAGCTTTCCTAGAGGCCTCTTCATGGTTCCCATTTGCCTGTGGGATCCCCAGGTACTTGTAGCTGTCTTCTATGTCTGAAATGTTGCCTTCTGGTAGTGCAAACAACATTCCGATGTCATTGCTGTATATCCTGGTGGTGGGTGTAGCAATGAATCGATTGCTTGTACTATTGGCTTGAAGTTGGCATCTAGTGTTGTACGCCACATCCCCCATACATTTCTAGGCATACCAGGATCCAGGTGTGGGGCATTGAGTAATAGGCCTTCTTGTAATCAATCCAGGCAGTGCACAGGTTGGTCAGCCTAGTCTTTCAGTCTCGGCTGACTGCTCGGTCTACCAGTAGCTGGTGTTTTGCTCCTGTGGTATTCTTGCCAATTCCTTTCTGTGCCCCACCATGTGCCTTTTCATCTTAGCTGCTATAATGCCTAAAAGGAGTTTCCACGTGGTGCTGAGGGAGGTTATTGGCCAGTAGTTGGATGGGATATTTATATATGTATGTATGTATATGTATATTTGGGCCACTTTAGTTCCATGGTAGCCTTCATACCTTTTAAATAGTCTTGATGATGGTTCCAAAGAGATGAGGCAAAAGAAGAAGTACACTCTGCAGCAAAGTCATTCTAGCTTTTGTTCAGAGAGCACACACCTTCGTCATCGCTTACATCAGCATAAATCCTTATTTTATTGTTCGTTTCATCCTGTGTGCCCAAAGGCTGACACCACCTTAACAGTCACACCTCTTCTGTCCTCGCAGTGCGGCGATGATGATGACGGCAGAGAAGCTGCCAAGAAAACCTGCCATGTGTGTTTGTTTGTGGGTGTCTGTTCCTGCATGTGTGAACATCCAGTTAATTCAGCGTGCTCTTAAGCGCCACTTCAGGAGTGTGACACAGGTCACATGGCATACGCAGTCTCTCTTACTCACTCACACACACACACACACACACACACACACACACACACACACACACTGCATTAACTAAATTTTCTATGTCCCCTGTTTAGCTCACATCCTGCTTCATGCTCTGTGCAACACAAGTTATTAACAAACCCTTTGCTTAGATTCATGCTGCTACTAAGAATTGTCACATTCTGCACCAAGAGGACAGGAGGCTCTTTTCTCTTAAATGTGAGCTTTAGTAACACAACGCCACATACTGCTCACTGTGATTCTTCTCACACACTCACTGCATGGTCAAAAGTATTGGATCCCTCTTTGAGTTCATGTGTTTTCAGTCGATTTGCGACAGGTGTCTAAAATCAAGCACCTATCCATGCAGTCTGTCTTTACACATAGTTGTGAAAGAACAGGTCATTTTAAAGTCTGTGCCTTTTTCCAGAGAATTAAATCTTTGCATGGGTCATTTAAAACAAAAAATTAGCCCCCTTTCAGCTGCATTAGAGGCACTGGTATGTAACTTACATTACATTTTGTGCAATTACAGAAATAATCACAAAAAGTCGGAAGATGCTTTTGGAAGAAATGGAAGAAATGACATATGATGATGTCCTGTACCTGATTTTTGTGTTAACTGTTAGTCACAAGATAAGCCAGTAAAAATGCATGGGCAGGGAAATGAAAACTGTCTTAGATATTATACCGTTGAGCTTAGAATAAGCAGGAGAGTATGGTTTTGTGTGTGTAGAGTTTGCAATGTCCGCTGTGTGGGTTTTCAGTGGTTGTCCCACCACTGAAAACCTGCTACATTAATGTTTTATATATCGACGCTGCACACTCTTAACATCACTAGTTTCACTTCCTTATTTCCTTTGTTTTTTCTTGCCGGAATAATGGCTAGATTTCTACTTGCAACTAACTCCTTGTGGTAACAGTGGGTACCCTGAGAGGTTAGCTCCTCATGTTGCCAAAGCAAGTGAAATTCAGTTGTACTGAAATCACTTACCGGATCTGTGACCGCAGTCAGCCTTTGCCTGATCAGTTTATGGTCTTGTTGATAGTTTCAAGTCTTACCAAATACAACATGGTGTTGGTTTTATAAATCATGGTCCTACTTGAATTTCTTTTTAACTAGTTGCTGCTATTTGAGTGTGGGTTGTTTCTCATTCAGTTCTGTCCTTTGCTCATCAAGATTTTGAAGGCTAGATTAAAGACGGTACAAAAAAACACAATTTACTGAATAACTGTTAGTTATGTAAGTTCTACTTGTGTTATCAAATTGTAATTTTCATCAGTGAATTGTCCTTTTTTAAGCTCTGCTTAGGACTGATTTTCAAAGACACCAGTCTGAGGGTAAAGACTGTAGTTGGAGTTGGGTCGTGGTGTTTCCCGCTCTCTTGTCCGATTCAGCTCCGCCCAAAGAGGAAGTTTTCTGGTGAGCGGTTGAGATGTACCTAATTCCAGTCTGCGACTGTGGTTTTTCAAACATAGATGTTTTTTTATATACCGTATGACATTGCCAGACTCCTCCGTCTTTATCATTTGCATTCTGACATGCCCAGTTGTTTCACTTCCTCCTGAGTGTACAGTAAACCCCTTGAGGAAGCTGGGTTTATGGGTGTGTCTGGGGGATACAACAGCGGTGACATGCAAACAGACAATGTGCTGCCTGACCACGCATGCATGTCAGTTAAACTGTGCACTGTAGCATGAGAAGATACCCACTCACAATTAATTTTTTGGTAATTATTTCAATTATGCATGTATGTGTTCATACATGTTCCTGTTGGAGTCTGTTTTGGTTAATTGGGAGTGGGTTGAAATGTAGAAAACCACACAGACACACACATTTCTTTGTGCGTGTGTGTGTAAAATCCCATTTGTAAAACAAAAAACGTTCTGAGTTTTGATCATCAACACGACTTACAGACAGTGAATTTTGTAGTATACATAAGTTTTGTTAATCTCGATTTGTTTATTGCTGTTTTTCTGCAGGAACCACACAACAGTTCGAAAGTGAGAAGTGAAAAAGCGTGAGGACTTGGAAGTAAATCGAAGGAACCTGAAAATACAACAGTTCTGAAAAAGAAGAACAGTCAACGATAAAAAAGATGGGGCGAAAGAAGATCCAGATAGCACGGATTATGGATGAACGGAACAGACATGTAAGTGATGTAAGACTCTGACTAGCACTTATTTCACAGTGTGCTTCCAGTTTATTATTTTAATCACTGAGATATGAAAGAACAGAATCTTATGAGTTACACTTTCGCAAGTTTAAATTCAATTCAATTAACCACTCAGCCTCCATGCTGCCTTGTTGCAGGTAAAGGATAAAGTAAGGAGCTGCACCGGGCCAAGTATAAGCTGAAGAAGGATTATTTGAATTAAATTGAGCTGGAAATGAGTATAAAACATCTCCTTTAAAGTACTTAAAGAGTTTTTTTTTTTAATTTACCAAACAGTTTTTCTGGCTCAGCCTCTGACTGAACTTAGGACTCACCTTCTTCCTGTGATTCCCCCTCAGTCTTTCCCCTGTTTATTCTCATCAGAGTGTATTTATAGAACAAGTTCATTAAGGGTACATTTTTAGCTCCACTTGAAAACTTCACAACTCGAACTGAAGTGTTTTCATGTCAGTTTCCAAAGTGCGCATTGTTTAAAATAAAAAATAACCTTAATAATTCACAAAGGAAAAGCTGCTGCACTTAAGTAAAAATCAAAAATTAAAGGATAGGATCAAATCAAACAAAAAGATCATACAGCAGAAAGAGGAATTATACAAATTGATGGCCTCATTAAGAAAGGAGCTTCTGTGACATGCAATGAAACATTTAGTCATGATTACTCTGAGCAAGAACCCTGTGCAGAGGGATGTCTGTGTTTAGGTGAACACATGAAACGCTGCTGTATATACACGTTCACGCTCTTTCTTTCGCCTGCTTTCACTCAACTACAACACAAACCAAGAACACTTAATACAGACAAGCTAGCAAAACCATGTCATGTGACGCCCACAAACACGACTGTGTGATTGTGTGTGAGAATCATTTCAAAATGTGCCAGCACCATCTAGCTCATGGCAAAATAACAACTGGGTTATAACGACTGATTGTAAATAGGTGCACTGACACACACAGGCGCAAACACACACACATATCTTTTCTGGGGGAGTGGTTCCTTTCTTCCTGTTATGACAGGAAATGCAGGCACATGTGCTTCCTGACCCCCCCTGACAGGGCAGAACTGACCTCCTAGTCCTTCCCTGGTCTGTACCAAGGTATACCAGTGCCTCTTTGTGTGCAGACTTGTGGTGTGAACACAGTAAAAGTATGTGTATTTGGTCATATTGATGACAATTATTCATAATGAAAAAAAATAACATTTCCTTTTTTATGTCAGTGGCTCAGTTTATGATGGTTGACGTGTGGAAAATAGCAGCAAGCACCAGCGATTGCTAACCTGACACACTTGTACTCTTTGTAGTGCAAATGCAAGCTGGTTTGCAACCCACCTCCACCCAAGCTACCAAGTTGTTGAGATCATCTTGTTGTCCTGATATTTATTTATGTTTTACTTTTCTATGCTTTATTCCTGTCTTCTCTGCCCCTCTCTGACTCTGATTTTAACCATATTTTCAGCAACAAATCATTGGAACATACATTTATCAGCAGTGTGAAAGGCAATAATGTTACTTATTATAAACATTTGGCCTTCACTTGCCTATCCTGTTGACCGAGCAAGATTATTGGTAGTTGTAATACCTTTGACAGTAACCTAGCCACAGAAACCTGTAATTGTTTAAGCTGGACATTTTATCAGTTTCGTCTTTGACTGCTGACACCAATAGTTAGCATGGAGTTAGGAAGGATAAAAACATTATGCCTTTATCTTATATGCTTTTATTCTATAGCCTATGCTTTCATACTGAGATTCTTCTGGTGGCACACTGTACTTCACATGTTCTGTTATTTTGTCAGGCCCACATGCAATATCTCAACAGCAGTTTACACCTGTTCACAACCTTTATGGCTTTCCAAAATTGATGAAGATGATTCTGTTGCATACCTAAATCCATATATATGACCATATAAGTTATATATAATATGTCATAGGGTGACGATTTGCAAAATGGTAGATGGACTCATTAATAACTAGACATTTCACGGTTCTCCTTTTACCTTCCTTTCTTCCAGGTGACTTTCACTAAGCGTAAATTTGGCCTAATGAAGAAAGCTTATGAGCTCAGTGTGTTGTGCGACTGTGAGATTGCACTGATCATCTTCAACAGCACCAACAAGCTGTTTCAGTATGCCAGCACAGACATGGACAAAGTTCTGCTGAAATACACCGAATACAATGAACCACACGAGAGCAGGACCAACTCCGACATTGTGGATGTAAGTAAAACACACACACGTTGAACATGTATAAGCTGTTGACTTTGGTCTTTTCAGTTTCCTGATTGAGCAAAAAGAATTCTGAGAAACCATCCATTAATCTTTTTTATACTATTCTTACTTATTCTATTTGATGTGGACACCCTGTCACATCAAGACTACTTTCTCCCAACTAGCTGCCCCTCATATCAGAATTGCAGGAGCGGGACCACGCCTCCAAACATGCTCCCTCTGGTTCTCATCTATTTATGTTCCCCCCAGTTCTACAAGCTGTTCATTCTTGTTTACGTGCCCTACCGTCCCTCCCCTTTTCAGTTCTTTAACTTCTTTACTTTTATTTAGTACGTGGGGATCTTCCAGGCCCAGGAGCCACCGCCAGTCCTCTTCGAGGCCTTCCCCAAACCGCAGCTCAATTCATGTTTAAGCCATTCGCCTTTATCTACTAAAACGCTGACAAACCTAAAATGAGGACGTGGGCCCAGCAAGTTAAAGAGCAGTTTTGAACAACTGGTGGGTGGAGCTTATGTCCTCACAGCCAGTGTTGTGTAGCTAAAACTCTTTCTGTATAGTTTATTAATCGGAACTATGATGCTTTGAGAATCTGACCTCACTGTGCAAATGTGTGTGTGACACACTGTATAGCATTTCAGCAACACACAGTACTAAAGTTTGTGCTGGACTGAACCTTGTTCTGCCTAATTTTAATAGTCATAGTATTAGGAAAAGAGCACAATAGCAACTGCCTCTGCAGACACATGCAAACACACACTCTGTGGAAACACGCACCCACGTTTTGGACACTTGCTAAGCACACCATGACACCAAGGTCAAATCTAAGCTGTAAGATGTCAGAATCCAGGCAGTTCTGAATGAAACATGTGACATATTGCTAAACAACAGATTATGTTTAGGAAATGATGAGGAAGATGACTCAGACAATTAAATGTAAACATCCAAGGTTTGTTCTCATAAGCAGGACTATCCTGTTGAGACGAGAAGGCAGAGGACTGTGTTGATGCCGTTCTCTGCTCTCTGCCTGCACATGGACACACCGTATGCGTGCATCACCTGAGCTTTTCCCCCACATTGCCAACCACATGAACTTTCGGGCAACCCCATCAGAGCCAGCTTTACGCACTATGTAATCCTCTGTAATCTACTACAATCCTGTTTAGCTCATTACTATAATCTATACCTGCAGTCCCTTCATCTCCGTGCTGTAAAGACACAGTTTGAACAGCAGCGTTATTTACTGCTCACTGCTGTCGCTGCCACTGTAACCTCTGTACAACTTATCCTCCCTCGCTACTGTTCAGCTTTCTTTTCCTGTGTGTGTGGACACTTTTTCTTGTTTCCTAACCTTCGTAAAATTGTAGTGGAAAGGAGTGATGAATAAGTGGATCATTTTGATAAAGCCAGTGGAGTTTTTCTTCTCCGGACTCATTTTAATTCCAGCTCTGTATGTAAGGGTGCCATTGTTAATTGCCAAATGAAATGGACTGAGACTTTAACTGAGCACTCAAAGCACTTTTTACTTGAAGCCTCGCCCAGTGACACAAGTGCTTTTCTCAATACCTAAGCATCTTATCTGCACACACACTTAGATGGATGCTGCAAATTCATTCCAGTCTGGAAAAAGCCCATGATGAGTGGATGGAAGCCTTTGAGCACAACTGTAAATTTGTGCCCCATAATCTATGAAAGATGGACCTTTTTTTAAAAAAAACAACAACAACACTTTTTTAAATGTATTATGATACAGTGTTATAGTGAATTGCCATACACCCTGAGCTGTGGCTGCATGCTCAGGCATGCAGTCTGACAAGAAAGCTCTCACTTTAGCTGTCATACAAATGGCCTCACGTTTGATTATTTGGTTTATCAAAGAGATCATGCTCCACTCACTGACTGCAAGCTTTCTCTGATCATTGTATTGTGTGAGCCTGGGGTGAATGTGCTTCACTTCTGTGACGATTGTGATATTGTGTTAGCACACATCTGAATGCTTCAGTGCAGCAAACTGGCAAAAGTTCAGCTTTTCTGGAGGTGCACACGTTCACTGATGATCAGTTAATCAAGTGAATTTGATTAGCAGCACCTGGCTGCTGAGCTTCTCTCTTAGTTCCTGTGGAAGCAGTAAGATTGAGTAAGGAAGCAGTTGAATGTCCTGTGGAGACTATTTTTCATGTAACTCTATGTCATGGTATAAATTATAGATATTAAAGACTAGACTTGACCACCATAACATCATCTATTGCATTTTTGACTGTTCAATATGAAGGCTTGGTATGTTTAGGTCTGTCTCAGGGTTGATTTTAATTATTAATTACCTTTTTTAGCATAGGACTGATCATTTTTGCCAGGTTCATAAGCTAACATGCCAGGAAGTGTAGAAATGAACTTAACCCAGACTTCTTGGTCAGTCTATACCACACAGTAAACCATATCTTTTGTGTCCTAATCCCTTTAAAAATGCCCAAAAAGGGACCAACAGCACAAACAAAGGACTACACAGCAAAATCTCCAGTGTTAAATTAACACTAGAGAGTGTCTATATGGGTCCACACCTCTGAGTGTTAAATACAACACTGTTGAGTGTTAAATTAACACTTTTGACAGTGTTATATGTTTAAAAGTAACCTAGTCAGTTTTAAAGATTAACAATGGCTAACACTGAGCAGTGCTGATTTTCTAACACTGGAATATTTCTAACATTTTGAGTTATTTTCCAGTGTTAGAAAATCAGCACTGCTCAGTGTTAGCCATTGTTAATCTTTAAAACTGACTAGGTTACTTTTAAACATATAACACTGTCAAAAGTGTTAATTTAACACTCAACAGTGTTGTATTTAACACTCAGAGGTGTGGACCCATATAGACACTCTCTAGTGTTAATTTAACACTGGAGATTTTGCTGTGTAGTATTCAAATGTGTCAGTTATGTAAAAAACATTCACCCACAGCTGTCATTAAGTGCAGAGTATCTTTAAAGACCAAGAGGATTTTTTTAGTTCAATTTTATTTATATAGCACCAAATGACAACAACAGTTACCTCAAGGCGCTTTATATTGTAAGGTCAAGACCCTACAACGATACGAAGAAAACAGAGAAAAACCCAACAATCACATCACTCCCTATGAGCGAAACGCTTATTTATGCAGGAGTACTGGAAAAACTGAGCTGGATGGGGAATGAAGTGTAAGTTCTAGATGATAGTATGTCCACATAGATGTGAAAAGACTTCGCCAATGAAATATCTGGCAGGCAGGAATTTAGTAGAAGAGAGGCTCCTTTGTTTTGGTTATCTTTTTTTGTTCTCATGTGCTTGTTTGTGTGTGTACAGGCTACTGGCCAGATAACTATCAGCTTATTGTTTTGTGTTCATTTAGACTGGGAACATTGCTGCTATTTATAAGTCTGCATTCCTCACTTTTACTCTGTTAACCTTCTTTTGCTTTAGCCCGCTGTGTGTGTTTGTGTGTGCGTGTGTGTGTTAAACTGTGGATCCGTGCCGTGTTCTGATTAGAAACAGATGAAACCTACACTCACATATGCTTGCGGAGTGAGTCCAGTTCCTTTGTGTTGGCTGAGATCCCTCCCTGCTAAATGGCTGGAAACCGGTAGTGGTCTAAAAATAGCCCAGAACACAGCTAAGAATAGCCATGACGGGCAGTGAGTGTGTAATTGTGGTTTGCTGTGAATGACTGTGTGTGTGTGTGTGTGTGTGTGTGTGTGTATAAGTGTGTGAACCACAGGAGGAAAATAAAGAATAGGAAGAGAAGCAACTTCAGACTGTGTAACCACATTGAAGTTCCCCACAACCTCCTTCTCTTCCCTCCTTCCTTTTCCCCTCTCTGTCCAGTCCAGCACATACCTAACCAGAGGAAGTCAAGGACTTCATGTAAAAGTGTGTCCGATATTTATATATACACAATGAGATGTCCTTTTTTATTTCTCATTTAGCAGTAGTGGAGGAAAAGCTTAGATCCATAACTAAATATAACAGCAGCATTGCAGAAGCACTCTTGTGAGTTAAAACTAATACAGAAATACTGAAAATACCACATTAACAGTAGAGCGAAACTAATGTTACACTACTGTCTCACTTCTTTAGTGTTGTGGATGGAAATCTGTGTGCTGTTAATGTAGTTAAAAAATAATCACACATATAAACATTTAGATGTGTGATTACGGTTTCATGGACAGGTGTGGACTGTTTTTAGTTTTTCGTGGCAAATTAAGGGTCAGAAATTTATTCCAGGTCCTTAGTTATGTTACATCCTTTAAAGGAAATGATCCCCTGGGCAGTATTGGGGTGTGGTCTGTAGCAAGATGGTTCTGGGTTCGAGTCCACCAGCTGGCCTTTTTGTGTGGATTTCATGTTCTCCCTGTGCCTGCATGGGTTCTCTCCAGGTATTCTGGCTTCCTCCCCAGTAACGTGGTCAATTAACATGGTCAGTGAATGCTTATATGTCCCTCTTTGTTAAACAAAGTGGGTTGGAGACCTGTTAAGGGTGTTCTCTCCATAGGTGGCAGTAGGATGGAGTGACTGATTTGATATGACTTTCAAAGCTGTTTTTTGGACCTCTCAGTGTGTGGTCTAAAAAGGTACTGCTGCATCACTGAGCTGAAAAAAAAGCAGACCTATCAGACAGAGCAGAAACTTTGGAGGTGATGAAAGGGACATTCTTCAAAAGAAAGGTAGTCAGACATACTTTTCATGAGCAACATTACACAACATCTGAGTCTACAATTAATATAGAAGCCGTCATAAAGGGGACAAAACTGCTTAATGATATATGAACTTTTCTAGTACTACAGCATCATGTTGGAGTTTTTCCCATCCCCTCAGCTATTTCTCCTCCCATTGTCTCTGAAAGTAGCAGGGAAGACATCTAATGATGGTAGCAAAATTCTTTCCTTAGTTCAAAAAAACAAAAACGATGAGGATAGTTTTACAGCATATGCAATTATGGCAGCTAATGAAACACGCTCACTGGTCCTTATTGTGATTGTGTCACTGCTGATAGAAGCAGCAGGATGAATTCTAAAGTGTATGAAGCTATGCTGTCTGCTCAGATTCAGTCCAGTGCTCTACTGATAGCAGGTGAAACAGTCTTTTGTCACAGAACACGGAGCGTTCAGGTAACAGGACCCCAAAAGCAGACTCAGCACACCGCAGCTCAGAACTATGTACAAGTTTTATTTAACTGAGGAATATTTTAACAAAGGTAAGGAAACGAAAAACTAAGGCTCATGCCACGGGGGAAACGAGGAGCGTGGAGCCCAGGAGCGCCGTAATCGGGACCGTGGGGAAACTGCAACAGAAAGGGGAGACACAGTTAACAGCACGCAGGTTGTCAAGAAATGAACAGCTAGACTTCATAAGTTGCCGAGGCTTACAGGTAGAGCAGGACCGTGGAGCTTGGAGGGGAGAGGCGCCCGTGAAGGGAATCGCAGGCAGGCAGGCAGGCAGGCAGGCAGGCAGGCAGGCAGGCAGGCAGGCAGGCAGGCAGGCAGGCAGGCAGGCAGGCAGGCTTCCACGCCGAATGCTGGTCACACTGGGAGGAGACTTACAGACTGGCGAGGAGAGGCCGTCAGAGCTGGCTGAAGTAGTCCTCCGGTGATTGCCTCAGATGAGACACAGGTGGTTTGGAGGTGGCCCAGCCCGAGGGTGTGGCCACCGCAGCCTCCCACGGCTCCCTGGATGCCGAGCCACGGGCCGTGACATATTTCACATAGCCTAACCCCTCTCTACTGGAAGCATAAGACTATTGCACAGTGGAGAACAGGAGCATCACATGATCCAGTACAAATATCCACCTCTTTAAGGCGCTACTGCAAAAACAGAACTGTAGGATTCATCCTCCTGAGAACATGAATGTATGCAGAATTTAAAAAAAAAAAACTACACAAGAAGGTGGAAAATCCAGTAAATGTGAATATTTCTAGTAATAAATGTTGACTTCAGGGCTGAAGTGTAAAATAAGGTTCCTTTATTGACCTCTACAAACTGTCATTCACCAACCTCAGTCAGAAATAATAGGTTTTCAGCTGATAGCTACATAGAAGCTATTTCTTAAGGAAATTATGAGGAAATTTTCAGAGAAATGAGTGGAAAGTTTGGGATCCATAACTTGAATGTTTACAGTTGTTTCTTGTGTCTTTGTAAATAATGTAGGTCTAATTTTGGACAAAACTGCCATCTGCTGCCTGCGATGGTGTAAAAGTTGCGTGTCATGTTCCTTGGCACATGCTCACTTTCAGAGCAACTGCGCACACACACTGACGCTCACATAGATTTAAAGTATCGTCTGATGTTAAAGAGAAGGAGACCGCCCACGAAAAGAGATACCAATGGAGCAAGTGAAGCCAAAAAGAGAAAACAAAATGGATGGAAAAGCAATGAATGGTGGAGTTGGGTGGGAGACGGGCAGCTGATTTGATATTATGGTATCTCCCTTTCCTTCTTTCCTCGTCAGCTGTCTCCCCCTAAGTTGCACATGCCAAAGCAGGAATCTGTTCCAGCCACCTGCCGTTACACATATTCAGCCCTGACAAACACACACTCCTCATCAGTGGTTGGAAATAACTAAGACCTCAGAACATGTACTTATGTATTTGCATTATTATGTGAAGACTGTGATATCGCTTACTGAACAGAGCACTGTCCAAATATCTGGTTACTTTGGAGCAGTCAGGGATCAAACCACCAACCTTCTGCTCTACCTCGTGAGCTACAGCCACCCCCAAATAATGCTTTTGAATTTCATTAAAACACAACAAGACTAAAGATGTAATTTAATGCTCTTTGTATTCAGACATATTTTATACAAAGAACCTGAGAACCTTGCACCTGATTTAACAGCACTGTCTGACAACACCAGCTCACACCACTTAATGAATGTGCTGTGATCTTGGCTATATTTACAAATGATCACTGAGCAACAAAGTTAGACACAACAGAGTGACTCTCAAACCAGTGGCGGAGCGGGGGGTGGCTTACTGGGCTTAAGCCCAGGTTGTTTTTTCAGAAGCCCGGGGTCTTTTGGAGTGTAATTTTTTCATAGTTAGATGCCTGGCTGACAACTGTATAAAACAAAAACTACACACAATATTCGAAACACATAGTGCACACTGTGGGAATTTACGACTGTGTGTAATCCCCCCTAATATTGGTATGATCCGAGCTCAGGCACTAAGCGGGCGGGGCAGCTGCTGCCTGCGAGTGCGCTGTTAGAAAAACGCAGCCAGGCAGACAGAGGAGAGCTGAAGTTCGACCAGGTACCAAAGCAAATCATTCGTACTGTACAAATAATGTAAATATGACGGTGTATCATGAAAGATTGATGTCAAACTGATCACTTGACCCATATTACGTTACTTGCTCTTCGAGTGAATCAACAAATGGCGAAATGAAAAGCTGAACAACAACAATGCTGTTTCTTTAGAGAGTCTTAGCTTACATGTGTGTTTATTTCATATTTTCAGTTGTTACCCTCCACGGCTAAATGAATCGGTTTCAGTAATGCACTGATATACAAGAATGGACATAAGGGGCTTCTTTCAAAGAAAAACTCTGGTAGTATTTTATATATTATGCTTTGTATGTTGTTCAGTATATTTCTATGCAAAACAAGAGGAATTTCAATACACAGCAGTATATTCACAGTTTAAACCAGATATTTACATACACTTTATGGAAAACACAAGAACATTTTTTTACTGTACAACATCAATTTAGAGTAAACTTGTTTTGTTTTGGTTAAATAAATATTGAAATATCTTTTGAATTAGTTAAATGTCAGAATAAAAACAGAGAGCTGTCTATTTTTTATCACTTTCATCAAATTTAGGAGTATATATACACTAAGTTTATTGTTAATTAATAAGAAAACTCCAGATGATTCCATTCTCAGCTGAAGAAGCTTCTGATTGGTTAGTAGAGTCCATGTGAGTAAATTGGTGGCACACCTGTGGATGCATATAAGGCAAAACACAGAGCCTGTTTCTTTAACATGGGAAAATCAAGAGATGTCAACCAAAACACCTGGAAAAGAACTGTGGAGCTCCATAAGTGTGGCTCAATTTTGAATACAATTTTGTGCCATTTGCAATTAAGAAATACAGATAGTTTCTCTCTTTACTCTTAAAGTTAACAAATATGTTTTTTATATTTATCAATCTAAAAAAAATAAACATTTAGTCTGATTTGATGTTACAATTAAAAAAGTGTTTTTATCTGAAGAGTGTGTAAATATCTGGTTTCAACTGTATATTTGATGATTGTCAGCACAAAGAGGGAGAGAGAGGAACAGAGAGGGAGATGGAGAATGAGGACAGAACAGAGAGGGAACAAGAGCAGGTGAGACACACATGTTAGTCAAATGGTTGTTTACCAAAAGTATCACCGTATCATAGGTACTCATGTATCTCGTACCTAGTGTTTCTTTTTAGGTTTGTTATTTTTCAAATTCTACATTTATTAAGTTATGCAGGCTTGTTTGCACAACAAGGCTAAATAATTATATAAACTTTTCCTCAATCTAAATAGTGTTCTTTGGTAGAATTAAAAAATAAGTGTAGTGCAGGTCTTTGATGATTTTTAGTGCTACTATCATCTAGTTCTGATTCTGGTTCTGTCTTGGTTAAGTCCTCAGTAGTCCTGATTTTGAACTGTTGTAGTCCTGTTTTAATTCCGGATCAGTTCTTGGTCTGGTTGAATTGGGGTTTAGTCCCTGTGTCTTGATACAGCCCTCATTTTGTTCTGCCTTGCTGCTTAATTCAAAACTTAGTTTAAGGTGTCCTGCATATGTGATATATTTTTTCCTATATGAAGTCATTCTTTTTTGAACAAAACTCAAAACAGAGCCTATTAATCTTTCAGTCATTTCTACACCCCCCCCCCCCAAAAAAA
Organism: Perissodus microlepis; assembly: GCF_051167445.1. Classification (NCBI taxonomy): domain Eukaryota; kingdom Metazoa; phylum Chordata; class Actinopteri; order Cichliformes; family Cichlidae; genus Perissodus; species Perissodus microlepis. The sequence continues at coordinate 55,898,128 of NC_140467.1, read as the reverse complement.
AAAAAAAATCCCACATGCATACTACCCTTTAGGGCTAAGCCCCGGGTGTTTCAAATGTCTGGCTCCGCCTCTGTCTCAAACAGGGCCTAGCTTTGGTGTGGGCACAGCTGCTGCCCAGAGAGAGAGCTGGAGGTCAATGAGGGCAAGAGTTCTGCTATAGAGCAGTACTCTCCATAGATATTTCACTAGGTGCCTTAAAAGAAAGGCACTAATGCTGTATAAATGAAATAGAATTGAACTCTAATGAATGTTAGCTGAATATTTGCGTGCGATTCTATCAGTCTCACCACTGGCAGCTAAATTTCCCCACTACCTTTTACAAGTAATTGACTGATTGAAAACCACCAGTTAAGTTTCATCCATTCAGTTTATACAGTAAGAAGCAATGATGTATATTGCAGTACCTAGAAGTATATGAATCTGTAACACATTAGCTTCATCTTGGCAAACTACAACACTAGTCCCTTGGAAGAATTTAGTGTATACTGTGTACTTGTATGTTACAACTTGAATTGCTTTTTCTTAAGTATCTTATTAGATGGATGCAGTAGAGATGGACAGGATATGTGGGAAACAAATAGGATTCAGTCAGATACGCTATGGAAAGATGAGTTGGATGGAATTTTGTAAGGTAGATCTTACAATAATACAACAGAGAAAACCCCAACAATCATAAGACCCCCTCTATGAGCAAGCGCGTTGGCGACAGCGGGAAGGAAAAACTCTCTTTTAACAGGAAGAAACCTCCAGCAGAACCAGGGTCAGGGAGTGGCGGCCATCTGCCATGACAGGGGTGGGTGAGGGGAGGAAGACGGGACAAAAGACAGGCTGTGGATTGGTGGTGGGTCTCAAAGCAGCTGTTATGTGCAGCAACTGTAGGCAAACCAAAGCAGCTTAAATGATGTGCATAGATTTGTCTGCCGGATGGGTGAAAGTGAGCGGGTGAAGTTGCCTGGCTGCAGTTAACGCTTGACTGCATGGCTGCTGATGTGGCTGACAAACAGCTACAGATAGGTTTCTGTTAAAGAAAAGAAGCTGCAGACTGAACTACTTGTGAGGCTTGTTAGCAGATTTGGCTGCTTGGTTGTGGAACCTTTTAAAATCCTGGAAAAGTTTTTTGTTTTCTTGTCAGTGATTGTCTCTTAACAACAATCGCCTTATCTTGCACACTCTCCCCATGATCACTTATTCTAATTTTCCGAGAGAGAGAGAGAGCAAAAGAAAGTGTGTGTGTGTTGTCTTTTTCTTGATCTTTGTGAACATTTTATCCACATAACCCTGATGCTGTAACCTCAGAGGCTAATTGTACAGATGATTGTGCAGACTGCCAATTACTCATCAGGTTATCGTCATTATTATAGAGGTAATTTTTCCTGTGATAATTACTGAGATTAATTTATCTCTCAGCCCTAATTACAATTTTGTTTTTCTTCTATCCTCTCAAATGAATCATTTCGCAATCGCTTTGGAGTTGGGTCAAACCTAAATTTGAAACCAGCAGACTAAGACTAACTTTAATGCTTAAACACTGTTTACAGATGTAATATCAGCCATTAGGAGACCTCTACTTTACCTTAAATTCACATTTTATTGCATAAATGCGTGAAGTATTTTTACAGTTTGCTCCTTTAAAGTTAATAAGTAAAATGTTTCCACCTGACTTCCTTGCATTCAGTCTTTATTTCCACTGAAAAAGCAAAATGAGGCGTAATGTAGTAGCACTGTGTGCTCTGTGTGTATTTGATGAGGGAAAAGTAGGCTAGTGGAGTCAGTTTTGTGTTTTAATAGAGCAGCCAGATTGACAAATTGCAAGGGAGTGACGAGGAACACTGCGGAGCACAGGGGCAAAAAATAACCTTCTACGGCCATCCTTCCAGTAGCCACACTGGTATTGGTGGAAGCTGCCTCACCCCTCCCCTCACTGCAGACCCTAACCTCCCCCCCCCTCCCTTTTAAAGCACAACAGGTGTACATGACTGGGATGAGTGGGATAGCTGCTCCAACAGTCATATTTGTATGTCTGTGTTTGAAAGAGGCACTGCCATGCTCATACAGTGACAGACTGGACTAACGGGCTGTGAAGCGCTGAAGCAGACCACCAAGACCCAAACCACACACTATACAACACATAAACACACACATGCACAAACAGACACACACACACTCACATCACCATCATCATCATCATCCAATATCTGTGTAAGAGAAGAGATTTCCCAATATTCACATGAAGCATCTGACCTTTGAGACACACACACACAAATTAAATTCTGTTTATTTTTCACACATAACATGAGTATAAAAATTCAGAGACCTTTTTGTGAATGCTGTCACATGCTGGTGAAATGAGTATGTTGGGTCTGATTGTACTGCTTGCATTTTAAACTGCTGTCTGGCTTATAGAAGTCAGTTTGGAGCCTCACTGGTGGGATAGCTGCTCATTTATCGCCCTCTTGTGGTTGGAAATGTTTGTTCTAAGTTCGACCTCTTCATTAGAAGAAGAGTCCTGGTGCAAGATCAAAACTTTCTCAGAGCAGACTAACTAACCACACAACCAGGGCCTTTAATTCATAAAAATCATATTTAGATTGCATGTTTTATAGTTTTATAGAGCTACTAATTGTAGTAGTCACAAGTAGCAGTGCAGTGCCAGTCCGATGCCTGTATAAATGGAGAGGCTACCATCAGGAATGGTAGTCATTGTTAGTTTGAATATGTGGGTCATCAAGAATGAGATTGCCATACCAGATTCTTCTGGACCGGGTAACAATTACTGACTCTGATGCTGTTGGCCAACAGCTGGTGGAAACTGTACTACTGCTGGCTGAATACATAGGAACAGAAATAGAGGGAGGTGTGTTAGGAGGCAGCGAGAGGGAAGGAAAGGCAGGGGTGTGGAGTTGAGAGTAGGGACTATGGCTGCTAAAGGGAAAGCTGATATGATGGAGAGAAGGATGGTCGATTTTGACTTTGGACATCAAGACGAGGAAGCAAGTGAAGGCAGACGTAAGGATTTAAATGATTTACGTCAAAAAAGGAAGAATTATGCACTTAATTCAGGGAGGAATTGAGAAAGGCTCTGGGCGGTAGGGAATACTTACCAGATGACTGGAAAAGTACAGTTGAGGCAAACTGCCAGAAGGTGTTTGGTGTATCAGGACAGAGCAAAGACAATGAGTCTTGTTGTTGGAATGAGGACGTTTTAGCAAAGGAAAAGTGCGATAGCCACAAAGAGAAATAAAGTAGACAGGAGTGCTGGAAGGCTAGATGTACAGCAGAAAGAAGGGAAGCAACAAAAAGGCTTATAGTGAGTATGGAGGAAAGTTAGCAAATGAAGAAGAGTTGGATGAAGATTTGGTCCAGGTGACATACCTGTGCAGTTATGCAGATGTGTGGGAGAGAGGGTAATGGACTTTTAGACCAGACTGTTTGACACAATCTCGGAGAGGGTGGACAAGCTTAGAAATGAGGACATCAGAGGGACAACTCAGGTTGAGGGATGTGGAGACAAAGTTAGAGAGGTGAGGCTGAGATGAGGTTTAGGCCATGTGCAGAGGAGAGATAGTGGACACACTTTACAAAAAATGTTGAAGATGGAGCTGCTGGGCAGGAGGAAAAGAGGAAGGTCTCAGAGAAGATCCATGGATGTAGTACATACAGTAAAGTCACCCTGCTGTGTTTGTCTCTTTTGTTTGTCTTCTTTTATCCAGACCCTGCGAAAGAAGGGTTTAAACGGCTGTGAAAGCCCTGACATCGAGGCTGATGACTCTGCTGGCCAGAGCCCAGAGTTGGACGATAAATACCGGAAAATCAATGAAGACATTGACCTGATGATCAACCGACAGAGAATCTGTGTATGTTCACACCTGCTCTTTTTGATGCATAGTGTTGTTTTAAGCAGCTTCGTGTTTCCTTACCAGTGACGACTGGCTTTGTTTATTCTATGTGCAGGGTCTGCCCTCCTCCAACTATGACATGGGTATATCCATCCCAGGCAGTAATCAGGGTGGGCTGCTCTACTCCCATCAGGGCATAGGGGGCAGTCTAGGTAACCATAGCCTGCTGCCCATCTCTCACTCATCTCTGCAAAGAAACAGCATGTCGCCTCAACGTCCTTCCAGCACAGGAAATGCAGGTATGTTTGTGGTCAGTAGCTTTTACTTCAGTCTTCATCAAAGACCTTACTAAATGTTCAGCTGTTTTGGACTGTAACACAGCTAGAGCTCAAAATGGGCCTTTGGGCAAATAAGCAGGCTGGTCCACACCTAGCAAATACTCGGTGTTAACCTACCTAGCACGTGTTTTCCTGTTTTTTGTCTTCTATTTAAAAATCTTTTCACGATCCTGCTGATTTTCCTTTCATAAAAAAAAGCCTGATGCGCTGCAGTGTTTCCAGATTTTCTATATGACAAAAAACCCCAGAATTGGCCAACATTTGGTCCAGCAGTGACAAAAAGGTGTAGCAGTCAGGCATTAATGGCATTTTAGACTTAAGAATACAACTTAAAAAGTGACTCAGCCGTGAGTGTTTTCCTACTTTTTTCTATGATAATGACAATCAATAGATATGCTAAGGCCATAAGAGGATCATTTTCCCAGTAATCTTTCTATTGTGGGTTTGTGTTAACTTTGCATTTCCTAACACGGTTAATAAAACTACAATTTTGCCAGCTGTGTTAGGTTCTCTTGAATCTTCCTTTTCTTTAGTAGTAATTTATTGGGAGACCTATATAGTATGTTCATTTGAATAATTATTATTCTTAAGAATGAAGACAATCTCTGCATATCAGGTTTGGAATAACAGCTGAGCTCTACATGATAAATAGTTTGCAAAAGTTCCTGATCAAGAATCTAACACCCAAAGTATTATAGCATTGTATAATAAAAATGAGCAACAAAACCCAGATTGTATACTCATTTGATGTGTGTGTTTCTGTCTGTAGGACTGATGGGTTCAGAGCTGTCGAGCACTGTTTTGTCAAGTGTGGGTAAGAACGCAACTCTGTCTTATTTCTTTATATATCTCTCTCTATCACTCTCTCTATATAGATAGATAGATCTTCCTCATAACAGAGTAAACTGAACACTGTCTTTAGGTCACCTAAATATTAAATGACATAAACACGTGAAAAGTCAGATAACAGAGCAGCCGTAACTACAAATGTAGATGAAGATATTTTACATAATAGTCGGTTTTAGGCACTGAAAGAACAGCCAGTTCTTGAGGGGCTTCATCTACATTCCTCCACTCCGTCAGTTGTTGCTGCTGTGGTGAACATGATAGTGTAGTCTTCTAGTGGAAGCAGGTAAAATGTGAGTGTAGTGGATCCAGCACTGCTGATTAGGGCATCATTATGTATATGTTTGCGCCACCTTGTGCTCAGTATGAGAAGAAATATGCCTGCTCTAAATAGTAGGTGTTACCAGTGGTAAATGTCATCAGGGCACTGACTGCAGCAGCATTTCCTTAATACAGTTTTAGTTGCTAGAGATGCACTATAGTGCCTCCTGAAGGGCAAGGAGTACAGTAGCCATAAGCTCAAATACTCTGTTTTTAAGGGCTGGGTAAATCAGGGTGACGATAGGTAAATCCTGTGCTGTAAATCTCCTCTCTCTTAAAAGTCCAGCTGAAAACACACCATCCTCTTTCAGGTTCTTCTCACACACTAGGATCTTGAAAAGATCAAAACTGGTAGCACGTGGTTGGGTGTGCAACTTTTTTTTTTAACCTGGAAACCTTTGGTTGCTAAGATAGAACATCCATCGATGAAATATCTTGCAAGTACCTCAACAGCTTACTGCTGCTAGACCCAAAATTAAAAAAGGTGCTTCTCAGGGTGTCATTTTTCATTTCATTTGGTAATTTGAGGACATGCATGAAGAAAACTGTAGCGATAATGTCTCTTCTTGCTGTTTAGCACTCGTGTAAGTCTCCTCCCCTGTGATTGGACAGCTAGGTATTTCCCCAGTATCCAGTTCAGATGAGGAATAAAGCAGTACATTGGGAGTCTGTCATTGCTCATTGTTCAGCTGCTTAAACTCTGAAAACCTTGCAGAGAATTAAAATATAAAATTCATTTCTGAGACAGACAATCTTCCCTCTCTGGTTATTGGCTTCAGCTAGAGTTTGCAGTTATAAAACTTTGAGTGGATGAGCACGTTTTCAGACTTTATCATTCGAGTGATGCACTTTGAACTTTCTCCCCAGATGTTCAGTTAAAGAGTGCTCCAGCAGCATTCAATCAACTATACATCTGCAGATACTGAAGTTAAAGACACCTTTACCAGCCTCACACTAGAAAAAGGGAAGATTCACCTATTTTATGTAAAAATGGTGTCACACAAAATCTTAGAACATCCTGCTAAAGTAGTTGGTCAGAATCAGAAGTTTGAAAACAGCAATGATAAATATACTTCCATGAAATATAGGCACAAATAAAAATGGGTTTGGGGTACAGTAGTGTTATAGTAGTCATTTGTAATGAGAGATACCTTTTTAAAACTTTGCCCGACCAGGAAACGACAGCTACAGCAACCACTGCACCTCCCCTGGACTGCTGTCTCCAGGAGGCGCCCCCAAGAACATGCAGGATAAAAGTCCTTCAATGAACATGAGCCGTAAACCTGACCTGCGAACACTGATGCCCCCTTCCAACAAGTGCAACAACATACCAGCTGTTGTAAGTGCTTCCTTCTGCTTAGTCTTTTGATTTGTTTGATTTCATAAGTTGATTTTTATGTGCGAACTCATTTGAGTTTGTGCTTTATTGCTGCCCTGCAGTGTGAGGACTTTGACCTGATGTTGGTAAGTAGCTCTGAAAAAAATCTGAGGATCAGCATAGAGAACCATACTTTTCATGTATGCCTCCTTCTGCTAGTTTATAGATTATATACAAGCTACAAATATGTGAAATTAATGCCAATGTCATTTACATTATTACCTTAAGTAAGGGAACTATTTGTACTTTAGAGATATTTGAAAAGTTCTGACGCTGAAGTGATTTTAAGGAACCATGAAGAAAGGCTCCTGAAGATGAGCTTGAAAATTTAGGATCTCTAAAGGAGTTATTGGCATGCCCAGGTTACCATGAATACCAGCAAACGCTAGAAGTACCACTTGAGATTACTGATTTTCTAAAATGAGCAAATCATGATTACCAGGCGTGGCAGATAACCATAAAATGCTGGCCCTGAATCAGCTGTCACTGTTTAGCTTGGTGACATCTTACCTTTTCTTTGCAGAACCAGAGAATAAATCACTCCCAGACAGCTCAGACCTTGTCAACCCCTGCTGTCACTCTCTCTGCCACCACTATCCCCAGTCAGGGGATGGGTGGGTACCAATCTACACTTTCCTCATCTTATGGCACAGGTGATTACAACAAAAGCACACTGCTGCTGGACTCTGCAGGTTTCCTCGTCTTTGCTCAAGTTTCTCTTTTTGTCCATCTTCAGATTTCTCCCTCAGCAGTGACCTGCCATCGCTGTCCGGTTTTGGAGGTTCTGTTCTGGGATCAGTGAACTGGCAGCAACAGCAGATACAGAATCTACAACACTCAGCACTGGGACACATGGGGTAAGCAGCTGTGTATATTACCTTCAGGCCACAGGCCAAGCCTTAGAAAGAATTGTCCAGAATCGATGCAATAATTTGAGCTGTTAGTGTCCTGGTTTATCCAGCATACACTGGAAAAAATGAAAATTAAAAAAAATTGTTTAATTAATAGTAATTAAATAGAATAATAGAATCTTCATATTCTCACCAAAGAATTTAAACAAGCGTTTAATCGATATTTCCTCTAAAGACGTTCTTAAAATTTGCTTTGCTCTGAGTTTAAGATGCTGTTTCTCTTGCTTTGATCTTACAGGAATTTGTGCCAGAACTCAAACCTAAACCTCTCCGCTGGCCATCAAAACGTCCACATCAAGTCTGAGCCAGCCTCCCCTCCCAGAGACCGGATGGTTGGAACAGGACTTGAAGGAGGCATGACCACAGTTGGATACTCCACCACAGGCCGGGGGTCCCATGAACAAGGGCGTTCCCCTGGTGACAGCGTGTCCAGCTGTGGGAGCTCATATGAAGGCAGCGATGAGCGAGAGGATCACCATGGGAACGACAGCTTCCTCCTCCACCCCCTGTCCAGTCATGAGGAGCGCCACAGCCCATCAGTTAAACGGATGAGGCTATCAGAAGGGTGGACGGCATGATCAGAGCCTCTCTACAGCCGGGGGAGGAGTATTAGTAAAGTTACCACATAGTGTTATTATTATTATTATTATTATTATTAAGATCATATTCTTCTTGTACTGAGTGGGTGTGCTATATGTGTAACATGTACATGGGGGTAGGGGCTGCTATGTGTGGATACAGTGATTGCTCAGCTGTATTTCCAGCATATACTCTTGGTAGACTTCACACTAATGACTCCTTGAAGTTCAGAACCAGTTTTCAGACATCGAGAAAGAAAAGGAAGAAAACTGTTTGACTTAAATCCAACTTTTTACAGTTTTCAGAGCTTCATATTGTCCAAGGAAGTTTTTATTCATTTATTCATTTGATAGTAAAAGTGAACCAGGCCAATCCCAACCAGACCCAGATTCTAAAACATCCGAAAGCTTTAAATGAAAGAGTTCAGTCAAATTAAAGAAGTGCTCAGTGAGTTAGATGAGACTGTTGTCTGGGCCTAAAAGTATTCATAATCACTTTTTCTTACTGTTCCAAAGGCGGGTGTTCATATCATTCATTTCCCGAGTTTCCGATGTTGAGGTCAGTGAATATATGAATAATCCCAAAGAGTCACGAAAAATGGATGTATTAGAAAAGAACAATATAAAAATTCTCCTGAAAAGGAAATACTTCAGTAAATCACAAATATGTGAAAAAATTAAAAACAACTACTTTAAACTTCAACTAGTACAAAGCAAAAAGTAAGAAGGAAATATCCAACTGTCTTCATTCATAAGTAAAAGCTTGAAATTGTTAAGAGTTTCTTCCCCCCCCACCTTTTCTACAAACACTGTTGGTCCAGGATATCATTTGGGAGCCAAACATATTGAAGCTGTCAGAGGGGCTGTTGGTGTACATGTATTGCTTGTTTTATATGTGTGTGTTCGTGTGTGTGGGTATAAGCAAATAACATATGTGCTACATATGAGCATATGTATGCAAAGCAACAAAAAGATCAAGGTGAGAAAATCTGGTACTCTGAATAGTGACGCTAATGGTGAATTTAAGGTCAGGTGGCTAAATGGAGCATCAGTTCACTGCTGCAGGTACAACATATTTATGCACATAATCAATCACTCATGTAACCAGAATGTATGGAAAGTAAAGTGTGGCGAAGAAAATGGGTTGAAAAAATGGGAGTATGAGTAAGTGCAGGAAGAGATGTCGAATCGTGAGAGGTTTCATTGTGAGGGAGAAAAAAGTGATCTGGAACAAGTTGGATAGAAAACAAGTTTCATTTAATGTGAAGACAATTTCAGAGTAAAAGAGGGGACTGCAGTTAATTCAGACATGATACCAAAAACATTAGTAAACACAACGCTGTGATTGGAAGTAACTGAGTAAGTAATTCTGACAATGACCCACCTCAAAGTACTTTAGTTAAAATGTCAGTCACACAGACTACATATGCACAAAATTATGTATATTAGCAGAAGGAAGCTAAAAGCTGTAGGAATTTTATTATTAATTAGAATTGTATCATTAATTATTATTATTATATAAATAATAAAACCAAAAGAAATGAGGAAGTTAGACCCAAATTCTGGTTCTAAATGTAGTTTGTAAAATTAAACAATAGATTCACTTAATTTCTTTTTAAAATGTTCAAATGTAAGTAATCTGAAGTGAAGTATAGTTCACAATTTGGTATCCAGTTTATAAAAAGACAATCTAAAAGTTGTTATTCCTAAGAAAACAAACGAGGTCGTGTGTGGAACCAGACAGCAGAGGGCGCTCGCGAGGCGACTGCAGCAATGAAACTTATTCGTGTCTTTGTAATTGATGCACGAACGTTAGCATGAGCTGATAGCTTTGCAGGATTTAGCAGTCAGGGTGAGGATCCTAAAAGCCATATTGACTGGGAAAAGTGATGCTTTGCTGCACAGAGTTTGTAGTGTAGTGTTTTTCAAACTAAACTTGAGTCTTTGCTTGTTAGATCAGATTGATATTTTTGGATGTCTGCAGTCCCATGTAATAACAATGATATAAAAAGCAGCAGCAGAATGCACACATGCACACCGTTTCCCATCAGATGTTCAGGGAGACGTTTGCTCTAAGGTAGAAAAAAGTTTGTTTAGCTGGTGTCAGACCCAACGTGATCTCACAGCGACAATCCGTCAGAGCACAAAGGACAAAGCTCCCGTTTTCCACTTACCACTTTTATCATTTTTAAATACTAGCAGTGGTGGAAGAAGTCCTCAGGACGGTTAAGTTCAAGCTAAGTACCAGCCAAAAATGTTACCCGTTAGACTGGCCACGATGGTTTAGTCTAGTCAAGGGCGTAGATTTGGCATGGACGGATGGGACATGTCCCCACCAATATTCAGCGATTATTGAATTGTCCCCACCAATAATTTGATCTCTTCCAGTAAAGAAAAACAAACCCGATAGAAAGAAAAAAAAACGATCTGTCAACGTCTCATTCACCCAGCGGTGCAGAAAGAGTTAAATTACGTTTTCTACAGGAGTCCTTCCTCATGTGACAAATATGGCAAATGTGATTGGCTGTGCCTTTCAGGGAGCTCTGTTTAGTTTTACCAGCGGCAATCCTGCGCTGCAAGGAGGAGAGGAGGATGGCAGCAAAAAGGAAGAACCTGGATATAAGAAATTATTTTTCAAAGAAACCTGTAAGTCACTTAAAGTCAAGTTCACTCATAAAATGTGTCCGTCATAATAACGTTACAGGCTATGCTAGGACATACATGCCAACCCTCCCGATTTTTCCGGGAGAATCCCGAATTTCAGTGCCCCTCCCACCATTCTCCCCAATTTCTCTCGATTTCCCACCCTGTACCGGACAACAAACTGAAAAACCATGTCCCAGATTGGCCCAGCCAATTCCAGTTTCCAACAATGGCTACTACTACTGCAGCTACTTAGTTTTAATATTACTCGTATTATTCTTTCTGGGTCGCGAAATAAACCTTTAACATAATTTCAGGCGAGAATGTAGCTGTGTAAACGTCAAATAACTTAAACATGTTTTTGTTTGGCCTTTGTCAGTGCCTTATTTGTGTTTTATTTGTTATATTTGTTGGTGAGTAAATCGGTTTGGCTGAGATTAAAGTTATTAGATTAAATTTGATTAAATAAAACGTTATTAATCCCTCAGGAGGATTCCCCCGGGGCTTTCACACAGCTGAATAAACTGCTGTGTGAAAACAGCAGTTTATTCGACCAATCAGACGTGTGAGATGGTCGAGAATCTACGCCAGCGTCCGGTTATATTTTAGACCGCAAGGAGCAGACGGCAGAGGTGACGTAATTCTGAAGGCTAGACCGTCCAATTTCACAGTCGCTCATTTCCAGTCTACCCGGCCCACTTAGACCGCGAAGGCCGGGTGCGCAGGTGGACGCAGCCTCTGAATTTGGACACCTGTCCGGCCTGTTTCCGGCCGGACAATAATAACGGTGACATTTAACTTATTTTATCCGATAAATAAACATGGTAAAATTCAAGTTTTTTGTATATATATGTATATGTATACCCCCCCCCCCCCCCCCACGGCCCTTTTGAATACCTCCCTAATTCTGAGGTCTCAAGGTTTGGCCCACATCAGTCTAAAATTGTATGTAACCATACTGGACAGTATAGATGTAAAACAAATATGCCAGCAGTTTATCTCAGTTAACGAGAGGAGAAGGCATGTGTTTGGCTCCTTCACATAGTGGACATTGAGTTGTTGTGTGGGACACCAGTAGTCCATGTCTGTTGCTGTAACAGTAGTTCATGTTTAGAATAAAAAATCCCAGCTCACTGATTTGATAGAGGCAATAGTGTGCCTAAAATGTTGCATAATTTTTGGTGAGAGATCTTTTACTTTGTGGTAATCTTAGATGAGTAGTTTTATGGATAAAAACCAACAGGTCATTCAGTGTTCCCGTAGTGCTAATGTATCAGAGATGTTGGTGCACTATAACCGAACTAATGTTGTTAAGTCTTTAAAGTCATATTCTTTTATTGTCATGACTGTATTTCAAGCTATTTTTATTTTTGTATGATACCTGATTTATATGGAATATGGCTGAAGTAAACTAAAGTCTAAAATACTTAGTCATTTGTTTAATAGTAATTTAACATTATATAATTCACATATAAAACTATGAATTGTAATGTTAAACGGTTTAAAAGCATGTAGAATAGCATATGTAGGCAAGTAGATTTCTCCTTTTTATATCAAGAAGCAAAGACAAAAAGGAAAAAAATAAGAAACAGGGCAGCGTTCAGTGGTTGAATCATCTGTCCCCACCAATGCCAAAACCAAATCTACGCCCTTGAGTCTAGTGCTTCCCATGGTCATTTTACAAGATTGTTCATGATTTTACCTTTTATGTAACAGCAATAATAGAAGCACATGTGAATACATTTTAGGATTTGCCGCCATATTTAGTAAAAAATGTACTAAGAACAAGAATTTTGTCCACCATCTTTGGATATAAAATCTTGCAAAATAAAGAACAAAACATACAGTTATGAAAAGTTAAAGTACTTGGCTACTTTCCACTACCGCATGTTTGTGTTTGTGTAACTCTACAAGTGTACATAAATGACTGAGTTGTGCCTTGCATGTCAGCTGGGTCTGACACCAGCCACAGACAGGCTGAAGGACTGCAGAGTGAAATCCACTTATTTTTAGTTTTTAATACTGAAGAGATGCTGGTGGCTGAGGCTTGTTCACATTTGAATATTTTGGTTTTAAAACTGTATATTTGGAGCTCAAACCCTCAGCCATCATCTCTACTGTAAATCCAGCGAATAAATTCACTCACTGAAAATCCCTGTAGCTGTGATGGGATGAAGTGATGTCTGTTAACCAGGGCAGAGCCCAGATGTGTTCACTTCTGCACCCTTTTCATCAAGCTGGTCTTACTGTACCACAATGAAGTGAGAGCCAGGAGCTCATCCTTGGGCTTCAAGTGGAGTGGCTTGTGTACGGGTGGAGGTGAAGCTCACAAAACAGGGAGATGCAGTGTTGACATTGTGAAAGCCCCTCTGTATCTGTTTTCAGTTTGATTACTGCCTGTACCTGAAGCGCCCCAATGAAATAGTTTCATTTCCTCTTTTTGGCGACATCAGTGAATGTCCTCTGTACACTGGGGGAAATGTACACTTTTGGCTCTGTTATGCCATTGTTTCATGCACTAATGCTTCTAATAACTATTAAGTTAGATATTCAAAGAGATTGTTAGCGGCATAAGCTGGCCTTTGTCGCCAATTTGGAGACAATGAAAAACAAATTAAACACACTGTTGTTGCAGATGTACAGCAATTCCCTCACTCAGAAATGTGGTAGTATTTGTATTTTGCAAAAAAAAAAAAATATATATATATATATATTAAAATATATCGGTCTCTGTCTGATTTGTTATCATTGCCTCGTTTTAACAGGATTGTGTGAAGACAGATATACTGCCGTTTCAGTCAAAATAATGTATAGGTGTACACATCAATAATTTTTAAACTTTCACATACGCTCACATTTAACAGGGCTCTAGACTAACTTTTTGCCATGGGCGTACCGGTACGCCTAACTTAAAAAAGTTAGGCGTACCGGCACAAAAGTTAGGCGCACACAAATTTTATAATAATTTATATAATATAATGTGTTTTTCTGGATACACTGTGCTTTTTCAGCATTCAAAGATTGATGACACCGTGTCAGAGCACTGGCTATGAATTTTGAGAAGGATCAGGCCTTAACTTAACAGAAAAGTTAGCAATAGTTCTTTTCCTATTACAGCTACATCCACTTCTGTCGTGCCTAGGCTGCTCACTAGGGCTGGGTATCATCACTGATTTCTATAATCCGTTCGATTCCGGTTTTCAACATCCCGATTCGATTCAGCTTAGCCTCAGACAGTCAGAAATATTATAATTCTGATCATTTATCAGAACTGACTTCCATCAGAATTGTGAACATCACAGCAGATGCCTTTGTGTGAAAGTAACTGAGAATAAAACACAGAAAAACATGAAGGAGATTTTCCTGGTCTGGCTTTTTATAACAGATAACCTTAAAAATATTCTACAATGTTCTGCATATAAAGTTTAAATTTCTTCAGTATTGAACAACAGAAAAAATAGGCTTTCTTGTCCGAGGTCATTTAAGTGAAAAAAAGAAAAAGAAAAGAAAAAGACAGCAGCCGACAGCGCTGTAAACAACGGTAGACTGGTGGGTAATAAGCGAATGAATAATACAGAAAACAGAGATTGGAGACGGGAAACTGTTCTTGAAGTACAGAGAGAGATAGAGAGAGAGCTAGCTGTGCATGGAGTGTTATTTTAATAGTCGTGGAAGCAAAACAGCAAAATTCATGACGACATTGATCAAATGTGAAGCGCAGTTTGCTGCTTCTTTTGCTGCTGGCTCGGTGAATTTTGGTTGGAGAGAGACAAAACCTGCAGCTCAGAATCAGCGCAAAAAGACGTAAACACAGCGCGGACCGGACGCATCAGAATCGCTAAGCTCCGACAGCGTGTCCGTCTACGGGCCCTCGGGTGAGAAAGCCGAGAAAGACAAAGTTAATTCTGATGCGTCGGTTCCGCTCCGTGTTTACGTCTTTGTGTGGAATCCGTGTACCTGCTCTCATTTGCTGTTTGGTTGTTGTTGAAATGGTTTTGTGAGCTTTGATCTGAGAATCTGGCGTTTCTGGCAAAACACAGTTATATTTAAAAGTCGATTCAGGATTTAATGAATTGATATCGCTTTATTCAAGTTACTCACCTCCCACTTCCACCTGCACTTTCAACTGGACCGGCCAATCAGAGAGGTCCCGCCCCTTACTATCTCTGATTGGTTTAGTCCACGATAGGGGCAAAATGTGTGTCTGTTGTTGACCACAGGGAAGGTTGCAGATTTTTTTTTTTTTTTGCTACCCGAACAGTTGGTCGCACAGGTGCAACCAAATATTTTTTTTTAGTCGCACCACTGAAAAATTTGGTCGTATTTGCGACCAAATTGGTCGCACTCTAGAGCCCTGTATAATAATATCAAAATGCATTAAAAATGGTTTAGTGATGGCATAGTGGGATGACATAGTCTGACATTATTTTATTTATTCAATTTTAGTTCAATTTTATTTATATAACACCAAATCACAAGAGCAGTCACCTCAAGATGCTTTAATTCAATTCAATCCAATTCAATTTTTTTTATATAGCGCCAAATCACAACAAAAGTCGCCTCAAGGCGCTTCATAGATACAGAGAAAAACCCAACAATCATATGACCCCCTATGAGCAAGCACTTTGGCGACAGTGGGAAGGAAAAACTCCCTTTTAACAGGAAGAAACCTCCAGCAGAACCAGGCTCAGGGAGGGGCGGCCATCTGCTGCGACCGGTTGGGGTGAGAGAAGGAAGACAGGATAAAGAAGGAAGACAGGATAAAGTAATTATGTGTAAGCACTGGGTGACAGTGGGAAAGATGGCTCCCTTTTAACAGGGTAACATATTTGTTTCGTATTAAAGGACATATCCTGATTTAAAAACAACTCCACCATTCCTCACTGTGTTACTGGAGACCAAGCTAAGTAAGCATCTGGTTATGAGATCCAGATCCCACAAACAACAGAAAATAAATTTTGATTTGAGCTCTCGAGTTTTGCTGCATTGCCCAAAATAAGCAAGAAGACTTTAGCTGATTAACAAGTAGTAGGGGGGTTTCAAGGATTCAGCGAACACCTCCAGACTTGGAAATAAAGACTCTTCTCTTGTGATTCTCAAAGACTGGACTGAACTCATTTTACACTAGAACAGCGGTCCCCAACCCCCGGGCCTCGGACCGGTACCGGTCCGTGAGTCGTTTGGTACCGGGCCGCGAGAGTTGAGGCTCAGGTGTGAAATGTATGGTTTTCAGGGTTTTTATCGGTTTTCAGCGTAATTTTGTTATCGTTTTTATCGTTAACTCGGTTTTCCTGGGTCTTTTCACGTGTGTTATGAATAAATCTCCTTTTTTCGGTACCGGTACTAGTTTTATTTTGTTGTATTTATCCGCGACACCTTAAAGGCCGGTCCGTGAAAATGTTGTCGAGCATAAACCGGTCCGTGGCGCCAAAAGGGTTGGGGACCGCTGCACTAGAAGCACAATCTGTGCTGTAGCCTGCTCTGCTCCAGTATCTTAGGACATTACCACATGTCAGTCACCGTACAAAGTTGTTCTTACTGACCACCTTTATCCTACTGTAACAGATTCCTGTTCTAATGGCAGTAATCTTTTTCTGGATTATGATTCCCATGAACAAATCCATTCATGCTCATCAGATCACAGCAGAGTTTAACAGCTATTGGAGCAAGGTGTTAGACATCCTCTCACCAACAACTGGTTGCAGGTGATGGCTGGCCCTCCCTGAGCCTGGTCCTGCCAGAGGTTTCTTCCTGCTATTCCTTCCTTTATTATTGCAGGCTCTTTACCTACAGCATAAAGTGCTTTGAGGTGACTGTTTTTATAATTTGGTGCTTTATAAATAAAATTTGAATTGAATTGACAGTGCTGAGAATGAAGAATGTTGTTCAACCCTGACGCAGAGAAATGGAGAATTGCTGTGTAGGAGAATTAAAGCTGGTCTCACAGCTGTAAAATAAATAAATGGTAAATGGCCTGTATTTATATAGCGCTTTACTAGTCCCTAAGGACCCCAAAGCGCTTTACATGTCCAGTCATCCACCCATTCACACACTGGTGATGGCAAGCTACATTGTAGCCACAGCCACCCTGGGGCGCACTGACAGAGGCGAGGCTGCCGGACACTGGCGCCACCGGGCCCTCTGACCACCACCAGTAGGCAACGGGTGAAGTGTCTTGCCCAAGGACACAACGACCGAGACTGTCCAAGCCGGGGCTCGAACCGGCAACCTTCCGATTACAAGGCGAACGCCCAACTCTTGAGCCACGATCGCCCCATGCTGTAGCTCAGGAGGTGAACAGTAAATGTACTTATCATAAGGTTGTTAGTCTTTTCTTTGTTTTTTCACTCACTAGTATTTATCTGGATAAATATATGATAATTGCAGAACCATCAAGTAATCCATACAGCACAAAGAAATCTTCATGTCTGTTTCAGCAGACTAACCACCAGAGGGCAGAAAAGACCGACTTCAGTATAAACATTGGTCCTCATTTGTTAGGAATTACACCCTTTATTAGTCCAGTTTCAGTGGATATTTCTTGGTTTTAAAGCCAGTTTTACTAATTGTGTTTTTCATTTGTTACTAATCAAGTGTTTAAAGTCTTTGAATCCTTAAAAAGTATACATTTGATCTCTCCATGTACAACTGAGCTTAATACGACAGCGTGTGTGTGCAGATTGGAAAAGCCTGCATACCTTCACCACCTCTCCCAGATCTCTAATGCAATCACAGATTGCTTTAACTCTGCATTTATTCACTTACCTGTAAATATACCTGTTTAATCTTTCCCAGTACTTAGCAAGTGGGTTTATGATTCTGCCGATCCATGACAGAAGACTCTGTCTTCATCCTGCCACTTCTTGTGATAGCCTGGTTGCCACTGGATTGGCTACTGCAGCTGTGTACCCTCTGCGCTCCCTCATCACTACACCTCTTGGCTGCCCTTTGTGGACATAATTTTGCATAATTTCTCAACTGCACTGAACTTTTTAAACAAGATCGCCTTCAACAAATCCACTGGGGTTCAAGTATTCTGTCTGTAAACACTAAACTAACCCTTCACTCATATTGCACTCGTACAGCATGACCTCTGAAAAGTTATGTTATCTGCAACTCTATTACAGGTACTGATATTTTCTTATCATCACTACCAGACAATAATTTAGTTGACAAATTGCATAACCACTTTTATACCACTAGCACATGTTTTTAAAGTCTCAAGGTCATCTTTACCAATTCCAGTGATTATAAGGCATATTGTTTATATTTTCAGTATCGCGCTCGATCGGGTCTACACAAATTTAATGAGAGTTTCTGAGCCACATCTATCAGATAGCCATTTGTAATGAAAGATACGAACATTTAAAATACAATAAGTTGAGGTAATGGTTAATGGGACATTTTTAAATTGGTGAATTGGGGCTGTGCCCCAGTCTGTTGTTGTGAGGAGAGCTTTCCATTAGGGGTGCAAGGATACACAAAATTCACGGTTCGATATTTTTTCGATACAAAAAAATGTTCATGCTTTTTTAATTTGTCATTTATTAAAATTATAAATATATATTTTAACTCAAAAGTACAGTTTTTAAATTTAATGTTGCTGAAACAACAAAGTAATAAAATAATAAATCTATCTGATGGAAAAATCACTCATCTTTGGAAAAGAGAGTTTATTACAGAGAAATGGCTCTTTCCAAAATAAAAGCTATACTATACGCTTCTTCTGGGCTATATTCTCAGCAGCATATTAAACATATCAGGTCCCCATAAGGAGAGTCATGTGCTAACGGCTGTCTAAATGACTCGGGTAAAGTTTGTAGCATGAGTGCTTGTTGTTTTTGTCTGCTTCCACTTGTCTTTGCACTAGGATGATGTTGGTGTAAATGTGCAGCCATATTCATTTTGTTCCCACTAGTGCTGTCAGCGTTAATCTGAAATGACGTTAACGCCACAAAACGGCAAATCTCCGTTAACGAGTTACCGCGGATGGCCCCGTGCGTGGGGCTGGACGGCCAACACGTTAACGAGCAAACTGCGCTAACGCAGTAGTTCCCACCCATGTAATTGAGCATTGCGTGGCACATCCGACATACTGTTTTACTTTTGTCCATGACGCGCTTACCTTCAGGGTCATACTTCACATGAAGACCAAAATAGTTCCAAAGGCCAGATCTGAATGAGGGTGGGGGAGATTCAATTTGCCATGTTGCAACGAGCTTCGCTTCTGTCTTGCTAGCTTGCGCTGCGCTCAGTGGATCTGCGCTCGACAGTGCAGCCTAGGCGGAGTAGTCGAACGCAGATCCACTGAGCTCTCAACACAGACAGCATCGTCAGAAGAAAAGTTGATAAAATAAATTAAAAATTTTGTATTGTTCGATACATATGCATACCGAACCGAAAGCACTGTATCGAACGGTTCAATATCGATACGAGTATCGTTGCACCCCTACTTTCCATAAAAGCAAAGTGATTGGTGTTCTGCTGGAGGAGGTTGATGGGGAGAAGCTTGGAAGTTGTTGGGGAGTCACTCTCTCTGTGCAGCTGACACTAACATTCCCCAGCTAGACAAGAAGGCACAACAGAAACTCTTCTTCCTCAGAAAGTTGAAACAGGCCAAACATCCAAAGAAACGGCTGCAGAGAAGAAAGTATTATTCTACTATCTATAGCGTTGGGATGGACTCCATCTATGCCATCAGGATGAAGAAGAAGACACACAGTATCAACAACAATGTCTCCCAAATGGTCCAGGACAACAGGAACAACCTGGGCCAGGTCATGGGGGCAGCAGCCTAAGAGGAGAAGCCCAGACCTCCCTCTCCCCGGCCACCTCCTCAGCTTGTCCAAGGGAATACCAAGGCATTCTCAGGCCAGTCATGATATATCTCTCCAGCATGTCCTGGGTCTGCCCCGGGGCCTCATCCCGGTGGAACATGCCCAGAACACCTCAACTGGCTCCATCTTTGAAAAGCAGAGATGAGATTCTGAGACCACTCAGAGAAGTGGTGACTTCCACCAACCCAAATTTCCACATGGCAAAGAAACCTCAATACACACAATGCACGTTATGGAACTGAGGACACTTTATCTATTTATTGATTTTTTACTTTGCTTTACACTTAAATTTCTGTTTATTTTGTGTTTAATTAATTGCCTATTTTATGGAAGCCCGTTTCCGCCACAAAAAAAAAAAAAAAGGATCCATAACTCAAAATTTCGAGTTATTTTCTCGAAATTCCGAGTTATTTTCTCGAAATTTCGAGTTACTTTCTCGAAATTTCGACATATTAACTCGAAATTTCGATTTATTAACTCAAAATTTCGAGTTATTTTCTCAAAATTCCGAGTTATTTTCTCGAAATTTCGAGTTACTTTCTCGAAATTTCGACATATTAACTCGAAATTTCGATTTATTAACTCAAAATTTTGAGAAAAGCAACTCGAAATTTCGAGTTAGCGCTGCCAATCAGTAATCTACGTGAATGACGTCATTTCCTTGTTACCCGGAAGCTGAAGCCCTCAGCTACAAATGCTACAGCTAAGCTACCGGTATTACATCCAGTCGTGAATGCACAGATTGCTGAGTGTTTTCAGCCTGGCTTCACAAATGATGAAATCCCTGTGTTATTAGCTGAATCACATGGTGTTACTATCAGCAAACGTACACGCGAAAGCGCCAATTTGTTGGGATCCGTTTTTGAGTGCGCGGTCCTCTGCGCCATATGCTTCCGGGTAACAAGAAAGCGACCTCATTCACGTATATTTTTGATTGGCAGAGCTAACTCGAAATTTTGAGTTATATTTCTCGAAATTTCGAGTTACTTTTCTCGAAATTTCGAGTTATGGATACTAGCTGTTTTGTTTTTATTTAGTGGCGGAAACGGGCTTCCATACTATTTTATTCAGTCTTTTTATTTTGTAATTTTTTAAAAATTTATTGTTATCATTATTTTTATCCTAAGATAAAGCGAAACTGACTTTGATTGTACTAGTATAATGACAATCAACAAATGATCATTCATTCAAATTTACTGTCCACTTTTGCGTAATCAATTATTGTAAAATTAGGGAAATTGGAAGAAATAAACACTAAAACAATATAATAATACCCTAAGCCCAAAAATCAAACAACCCACTTTGAGCAAGGCCAGGCATCTGTTGCAACTGGTTAGTGGTGAGGGGAGGAAGACAGGACAAGACACAGACTCAGACTGCACGTCCTCCTCACAGTCACTTGGGAGGGCCTGCTGAGGGACAGCTAACCAGTGCTAAGCTACTTTGGCCAACACTGACCACCAAGATCTAGTTAGTTACAGGATTATTTTCAACAGTGTGGATCCAGGACTCCAGTTTACAAAGCTTGGTTTTCAAAGCAATGAACAAGCTACAATTATTACAAGTACCATTAGCTCTAAAATAGGGCAAAAAAACCTAAACAGACGACACCTGAGTAAATCATTTAACATACCCATACACTGCATATAAAAAGCAGAGGCAGACACATCATCCACTGGTTTGTAAAGTCCTGTTATGGAGCCTTGAGTTTCACCACAGCCTTGTTGGCGTGGATCTGACTGAGAAACCAGGGGGCAATGCAAATCATAGGTTAATGTCTTCCTTCAATCAAAATGCAGTCCCTACATTTACCTCGTAGCTCGTGCGGTAGAGCAGGTCATCTGCTGATCGGAAGGTTGGTGGTTCGATTCCTGGCTTCCCCCTAATCTGCATGCCAAAAATCCTTGGGCAAGATACTAACCCCATGTTGCTCTCCGATACATCCATTGGAGTGTGAATGTGTATGAATGCTAGATGTTAGATAGGCACTAACACCTTAGAAAAAGTGCTTGTGTGATTGGGTGAATGAATTAGTTGTATAAAGCGCTTTGAGTGCTCAGATAGAGTAGAAGAGCGCTATATAAGAACCAGTCCATTTACCTTTCCCTAAAGTGTACCTTGCTTCACTATTCTCTTGACTCTAAGCAAGTGATTCCTGTCCTCCAGGAAAACAATCAAGAGCAATGATACTAACAATGTCTGTATAGCATACACCATTAACAATGACATTTAAGGCACTGTTTAAAAAGTACATGCTTACATTAACAACTGACAACGTGTTATTGTACTTTGGCCCAGTTCAGTTCCTCTAAACAGGCCAAACCTTTTCCAATAAGCTAGCCACTGATTTCAGCAGCGATAATATGGTAATATGAGCATATTTTATGCCACTGTTTATAGACCCAGATCGACGGCAGTAAATTTTGCATCAACATAACTACATATTAATGCTTGACATGTTTGCTGCTTGTGTGGCTGAATAAATTCTGCATCACAGCTTCAGTGTGAACTCTGTCTCCTTGTGTCTCATTTTGGCAATCTGGCTTAGCTTGTTGGTCATCCGCAGGTGAGCAGGATACTACAATAAAGATCAAAGGTTCCAGTACGTTTCATACTTGAAGTAAGATAAATTCGTTGGAAATAAAATGAGCCACTGTGCACATTAGCTCAAAGATTAAAACGTACGTTAGTCCATGTGGTAACCTTTTTTTTAAAGAAGCTTTTTTTGGGCAGGTTCAGAAGCAGTTCAAAACACACAGATCTCACCCAGCAAACCTCAGCTGTGTTTAGAAGTCATCAAGGACAGCCTGCCAATTGGCCAACAGCCCAGATTCCTGTCAAGCACTTTGCATGAATGTGTACACGAGTGCCTGGACTTCACTGTCTGCAACATACGCAACTTGCTAAAACACGCAGACACAGCAGAAAACAGGGCTTCATGCTTGTGTGCTGCACAATAAACAGACAGCTTAACCAAAGTTACACTTTAATTATTCATATTAGAAAGATGTCTGTTCAGAGGCATTGGACACAAGGTAACAAAGAGATCCTCCACTTAGATGAGAGAAACCATCACTTGTGCTGAGATCAATGTAGCCACAAATGATGATATTATCTCTACTTGCAGCATGTTATAGAACTTGGTTGGAGCTTTTTTTCACATATCTGTATTTGCTACATCTTGCATGACTTTGTTGTGTATGTGTGTGTGTGGTTTTTTTTTTTTTTTTTGGGGGGGGGGACCTAATACACAGTAAGAGAGAAAGTTTTATTCGGTTTCATTTTCTGTATTTGCTACATGTTGCAGAATTTTGTTTAGCTGCACCAAATTTTAATGTTTTTATTTCTGTAGGATTTGAGTTTCTTTATTTGCTTCTCATATTTAGGTGTATTTTGTGTTATTAGATTGATGCACATTTCTTTGTACTTTGTTTTTACCTGTGTTCTCTTAAACTGTGCTGAGCTGCCACACACTAAAACTGCAACGCCAGAATCGTAATACTGCACTTATACCTGTTTGTGTGTTTGAAAATGGTCTTAAAACAAACCTGTTTTCTTTCAAAGCAGTCCTGCCAGGCTAACTAACATGTGACTAAAGTTGGAATTATCTTCAATACTTTCAATATAGTATACTGTTTTAGTCAGCCAGACACTGAAAAAGGCAACATTTCAAGTCAAATAACAAAGTAAGATTCATCTTTCATGGCAACACGATCAGGTCCTTTTAAAAATGTAAAGCCCATCTGTATGTCTGTCTCTTGGCACATGCCCTGCGTTGTCTCTGCCTGTGTTTCTTCATCCAGTTCAAACCAGTTTCTGTTTATCAGCCGGACAGAAGCCGCCTGTATAGCGGAAGCCAAAACACTATTCATGTGACCTCTCATCATTGTGTACTGGGTGGGTGGGGTTGTTTCGTGTGTGTGTGTGTGTGTGTGTGTCTGTGTGTGTCTGTGTGTGTGTGTTGCTATGTGAAAGTCTTGTGTAGTTAGATTCAAGGTAAAACTGAGTGAAGAGAGGTGCAGCCCTCATACACAGTTTGTTTTTCACGGTAGATGAGTAAGAACAGCCTGTTCTAAGCATGCAGGAGCTCAAGACTGAAGACTCCTTCCCAAAAGGTGGTTGGCAAATCTTTAATTCTAAGTCAGAACTGCTTGGATCACAATGAAGCTGAATTGTCATAAAATATTATTATCCAAGGTGTGCCCTGCTCGTCTCCCAGTCACAGCTAGGATAGGTTCCAATCACTCTGTGACCTTGAGCTAGAAATTAGATATATGACTGATATTTTATCAGAATTAAAGTTTTTGTTGTGCAATAAACCTTCTCTGTCACTGATGTAGTGGTTTCAGTGGCTGCATGGCTCTGTTCTAAGACCTTCCTGTGCTTTGAATCACAGATGTGGAAAGTGTTGGATGGGAGTGTTGCAACTCAAAAAAGTAATATATTCCACATTACTTGTGACTTTCTTTAAAATAAGTCAGCAATTACATAATTGCTTTTTGCACTACTCATTACATACACATATAGATTAAAATGCATTGTTACATAAATACCAGTGAACAATATTAACTATACACTGACAAACACAACTCACTATCTTAATGAGGACACACACATATGAAAACAAAACAAACAACAAAAAGCAAAGACGAAAACCTTAAACCAGTCCAAAGTGACTTTAAAGACTCTACAAGAATAGGTGTCAGTAGTTTCAATGAAGCTGTGTCTGTCCTGGACAGAGTTTGCATTACAGCATCACACTCTTGTCTTTTGTGCAATAAAAATCAAGGTAATATCCTTATCTACACTCCTCAAAAGCTGTAGACCCACTGTTTCTCCTCCCTGTGCAGGAACTGAAATCAGCTCATTGTACTTAGAGTGCAGGAGGAAAGAAGAATGTTTGACTGATTTTTTTTTCTGTTTCACAGTGTGCAGAGAACTGAAGAACCTTTGTAATACAGGTAAAGACATAAATAAAGCTTTAATGTGATCTCTGAACTTAGTACAGTAACATGTTACATTACTGTGTTACTGAAAAATATAACATAATTACTATCAGTGGCATGCTGTGATTCTTACAGAAAGGCAAGTAGAAACACACACACACACACACACACACACACACACACACACACACACACACACACACACACACACACACACACACACACACACACACATCTTTCTCTACTATTTAACATTGTAACAAGCTACACTGGATTAGATTAAAAGGCTGAAGGCTGAAGAATTGTAAAATACTATTACTCCTACAGTTAAATATCTACTATATTCCCCCAAATTACTTCTTTTTAGCTGTTGCTGACTGCAGCTACAAGTGTGTCTTTACAGCACATGGATGCAAACAGGCAAGATGCTTTATGAGCGTGCTCTCTGAGATCAAAGGAGACCGCTTTACTTTGGTATGTTTTGTAATTCACACCTATTTTTAGATTTGACATATGTCCTGCATTACACTCAACACTGGTAACAGGTCGGCTAGACACAGCTGATCAGACCCTTTGATTGTACTACATTGTTAGCATGCTTTTAAATGCTATCAAGTTGTCTTTCTTAGCATTGGTTTCTTATCTGTAGCCAAAGTCAAGTGGCCATTCTAAGAAGTGCAGCTCTGACCTTAAAAATTGACTGAGTTCATTATTTGAAATCCTGCTCTGCATGTTTTCAGCAGCTGACAGACAATCTTATCACTGCAGGCTGTGATGCAGCAGCAAAAGTCATCAAAAGAATGTCAGCCAAAGGCTATGAGGTGTTTCCTGGGGATTCCATGAGTTATTTCACACAGAATAAATGAGTGTTTACCCTCTACACACAAACACTCTATTTTTTCATGTAAGTAAGAGTGTACAACCAGCGTAAGACCAGTTTTTCAATTCAATTCAATTTAGTAACACAGCACCAAATCACAACAACAGTCGCCTCAAGGCGCTTTATATTGTAAGGTTGACCCTACAATAATACATACAAGACTGTTTCTGAGAGAATGGAACAGAAACGCATTCTCCAACATTTCTATTTACATCTTTTTCCCTGCGAAGCTATGCCACAGCTCGAGTGAAAACAGCATTAAGCAAAAGCTTGACTCTGTTTTTCCCTCCTTGCTGTTTGCCAGTGTGCAGTGGGGAACTAGGTCAGCAGCTCATGTGAGCTCTGTCCTACATCTGCTTTGCTACATCTCCAGCAGGCTGCTTGCTGGAGAGGAATCTTCAGCTGCAGTAACAAATCACAACAGGGTGTAACAAAGATTTTTACACAGTGGCGCTACCTCCCTTTTTTGTTTTTTGTTTCTATTAATGTGACACATTTTTGCATTTTACACCATTACTCAGTGATGAAGGCCTCTTCTCCTTAGCAGTGTTTTTTTTAAACTCCTGAAACATATAAATAAGATACCAGTAAGTATTTGTACTACCACTTGATAAAGAAGTCAAATCAACACAAGTTGGAGAGCTTTACCTCCAATGGAAGAGCCACACGCCACATTATTTTTCTTTAATAAAAGTTCTGAAACCAAGTCGTGACATGTACCTTTAAGCAGGTTACGTCTCCAAACAAAGGCACAAAAACAGGCTGAGATCAGGCAGAATTATGAAATTGCTGCACTCTGACTTGAGCATCTAGAACCAGAACGGTAAGTTACATGTGTTGAGAAAAGATAAGAAAACTTATTATTTACAATTAAACCAGAATTTAGGCATTATTGGTTGTCTACATGTCTGAATTTAAATAGTAATTTTTTGTTATATTATTCTTATTTTTATTGTTTATTCTTAAATCGTGAGCAGACATACGTCCTCGTACATAACGCTAAAATTTAGGAAATTTTTTGTACTGTACTGCTTTTTGATTAATATTTTAAATTCCTGGAGAATTCCCTGCCCGTGATGCTAAGCTCGATTTTTGCAGTTTGTAATCACTGACCCACTGCAGTAGTTTCCTGGGTGTTATTGCAACATATAAGAATGATAACAAATACTCAGATCCACCGTCTTATGTTATAAAATAAATCTTTTATTTTATCAAAAGTTGATCATGACAACAATAT
This sequence comes from Perissodus microlepis, assembly GCF_051167445.1. Taxonomy (NCBI): domain Eukaryota; kingdom Metazoa; phylum Chordata; class Actinopteri; order Cichliformes; family Cichlidae; genus Perissodus; species Perissodus microlepis. The sequence goes on along the minus strand of NC_140467.1, from coordinate 55,871,377 downwards.
AATGCGCAAATGGAATAGACAGCAACAGAGTATATGAAAAACTAGTGCAAAAGAAAAATCACAAATACAAAAATATATTGCACTTGGTAATCTGAAATTTTACGTGGAAGAAGTCATGTTTGGACAACATTCTCAATTTGATATATGCAACTGTAAACATTTACCTTTTATGCTTTGCCTTTTTCTTTTTGTTTTTGCAAGCACAAAGCTTCTGGATAAATCTACAGCGAGAGAAGCTCTAGTTTAGAGCTGAAACCAGCAGGCGACTTGTGGTATTTTATCTTAGTTAGTTGCAGTTGTGCTTTTTCTGTGGACCCAGTTGGGGTTTACACCTGGTCTCTAAACTTTCTTTCCCTCACACACACACACACACACACAATGTGAGCTCTAAACGCTCGAGGTGGTCGTTGATGTGACACATTTCTGCATCAGTGATGCCATCTGTCTTTTTTTTTTTTTTTTTTTGAATCTCAATGAATTTTCATCTTTGTTCAGGGGGGACAGTGGGGACAGTGGCAGCTTCAGGCCACAGTCACAAGTTCAGCCATCTGAACTACTGCAGATAGCTCTTATCCTGTCACTAATGTGCCCATTTAGAGTGAAATATTCTATGTATACATATACATATATATATACTGTAGCGTATAGGCCTGCGGCAATGTGCAGTATAGAAAACCACTGATAGTAAAACAGTAATAACGGCATGTGCAAAATTCACTGTGAGGCAGGAGGAGGCTTCTTCTGACCACTTGGAGTAGTCTTTGTTCTCTGCCTTGTCAGAGTCATAAAGTGGTGTTAAAAAACTGTCTTTTTTTGCCATGTCTTGAGCACACGATATGGCGGATCCAGCACGGCTTGAAATCCCTGGTCCATCACTTCAATGGTCACCAAATACTCTCTCAGCTGATTTTCCCCGGGTCAGGCAGAGTCCAGCCTTATTTACGGTGATATATAATCTGGTGAGAAGCTGGCTGTGTGGGCCAGGTGGCTGAGAGCAGCTCTGTCTTTTTGTGCACAGGCTTCAGCGATCCCGGACTCTCCTCAGCGGGAGGGACAGGTGTCAGGTCTCCTGACCTCCACAGTCCCTTGCACCTCCAAGGGGTCAGGATAAGGATCGACCTAGAGGGTGGAAGGGGAAAACGCAGCTTTATGACTACAGGATCCTCGTGAAGTGATAACTATAACATTGAAAAAAGGTGAAGTTTGTTTTTGTGAGGCAAATGTATTTTTGTGTGTTATTAGCCTTTATTAGTTGCATTATTGTACCCATACAGGTGCTGCTTCCTAATTCTGTTTGTCAGTGATTTCACTTTGTTTTGGATAGTTCTGAAAATCATAAAAGTGGTTCAAATTTTATCTGTGAATTGGGCTCACTGAATGACACGTTATTTTAGATGTTTTTGTGTCTTGTCTGGATATTTTTTGTACAAAGACTGGATTTCATTCTAGGTCTGTTTATGTTGTTTGGGCACTTTTCCTGTGAGGCGACGATGTGTGTGTGTGTGTGTGTGTGTGTGTGTGATAAAAGTACCTCCGAATACAGTGGCGGAGGCAGATATCTGAACTCTGTGATGTATGTTAGCAGAGATCCGCGGTCCTCACCCTCCGCGTCAGACCTATCACATCCCTGCAGATAATCCTGCCTGTGAGACTCTGATATGGCCAGATCACTGTAGCTTGGTGGAGCTGCAATAAACAAACAGGCGTAAGTTGACATTCTGTACCCTGTGCACATAAACATGCATGCAAACATCTGCATTTACAGTACATACCCTCAGGTCTCTCTGGCAGGCCCAGCCAGCTCAAAGTGCTGCAGTTGCTGCTGATGCTGGAGGTGCGGGTGGTGCAAGCATGAAGAGGTATGGTTCCTATCACCAACGGCAATGAGAGTGACAAATTCAAACCACCTGGAATGTCCACGTACACCTGCAAGCAGGAAGGAAACATGCAAAGGAGACAAGTGAATGAATGTTTTAGTGTTTTAAAAGCAGGTTTATGATGAGTTTATTATTGTTTAAGGTTATCTGTACATCACAAGGAAGTAATATGTCTTTTGTTTTTGTACCAGCTTATTAGCCAAATAGTGCTAGGGTATTATAAAAAGGTTAGTCAGTTAATCAGATAATCAGTTCATATAATCAGTTAATCAGATGTCAGTAGCAAATAATTGTTTTTCTTTTGTTTTCTTTTATTTTTCTAAGGCATTTTTCATTGGATTTTAAATATGCGTCAGTCCAACTTATTTATCAAGTTGACTTTGAATGGAATATGCAGTTTTATCAGACAAATGTAACCTTGCAAATATCCTGTATTCTGAATCCTTTGTTGTATGCTCCTGTCAGTCTCCCTGAATAAAATCAGCAAAGGGCGGCTTGGCATCATATTTCATTTAACATATGAAAAAACATGTGAACTCACCACAAGGGCATATTCTACTTTGATGATGGGACAGTCCAGGATGGAGGGGGACACAGGAGGGATTTTGAGCAGTTTTCCCTCCCAGCTCTGGCTCTTCCCTTGTGGCAGAGGATCTCCTCGCACATTGGACACCAGCTGCTGGATCTCCTTCCCCTTCCCCTTAGCGAAGAAGGTCTGAGTCTGGTAAAGCGCGGCCTTAGGGACCACAACGCGTGATGAACAGTTCTCCACCTCAGCAAAGATTTGGATTGACTCACCTTGGAAAGAGGGGAGAAGAAATCAGTCTGTCAGACTGAGAGAGAAGCAAGATAAGTGAATTCTCAAAAATAGAAGAGAACACCTGGGGGAAGTTGTAGGAGGTGTGGCTTACCTGGTGTGTAGCCCTTTCGCTCTATTTTGGCACTGAGGGAGATAGGGCCTGAAGCACAGAACCAGCAGCACAGCGTTTTCTCCTTTGTACCAGCCTGAGGGGCCTGTTAACACATATGATCTCTTTAAACTGCTGGCAAAAGATTTTAAAGAAACAGCGTTCAACTCAGAACCTGGACCCTTTAAAGGAGCAGTTTGACATTTTTAAAACCACTGTTTTCAGCATGAGAACAATGCAGCAATGGAAGAAGAACTAAGAGTAACACCACAATAAAAGCTGTCTATCTTTTTATTTGTGTGGATAAATAACATGTTACTTGTAGATGTGTTAGCAATGTTTCCAGTCTTAATGCTAAGCTAAGCTACCCGGCTGCAGTGCACTGGGAGTCATACGGATCTGAACTTTCCTCGTAAAGTGAACAGGCTTACCAGCAGCAGGGGGGTGTTGATGTCGATGTGTTCAAACACAATGAACTCCTTCTTCACTTTGACGGGGAGCAGCCATGGACGGTGCAGTTCAGCTTTCACCCAGTACCTCACACTGCCATGCTTCCCTTCAAAGGAAGTCGCCAGAGCCCTGAGAAAGAAAAAGGAAAGACGGGAAGGGAGGACGATTAAAAAGTGTGGGTGGTCTGTGGTTATGCTTTGTGTGCAAGTTCAACATCCTTTCCTTCAGAACAAGAACCAGTACAACAAGTCCTGGTACTCAGAAAAAAAATAACTGAAGGTCAGCGTCTCTTACTGCTGTCCCTCATTTTTAAATATACTATCAAAACCTAGGGGTCAAATACCTCCAAAGGTTCACAAGGTAAAACTCAGGGTCCTGGTATAAAAAATCTGTCTCTAATCTTTGTTTAATCTTCAAAAAAAAAAAAAAAAAAAATTAGGTAACTGTACCTGTCTGGGCCTTCAAACAGTTATATAAACAAAACCATGTAACAAATACAGACGGCAACAGTTACTTTAGTAAAATTTGCTTATAGACATCTGAAACATGAAGCCTCAGCTACAGTTACACAGGTCACGGAGCAGGTTCATATTCGTAAGCGAAATCTTTCTTTCAAAAGTAACCAGTAACCACATTATTGTGCCTCTATACTGATACTATTTATTTATCCATACCCGCTCCACCCCCTTATTTTCCTAATTTTGTATTTCATCAGATACATTTGTCTGATTACAAATGTTTTGTTATCCAAGTTTCAGATTTTTTACATCATCAGCAAGATTGATGTATCTCTCAATTACTTTGGTTATGTGAATATTAGAAGTTATCTGTGGAAGATATGTTTTTAATGAGACAACATCAAGAGTGGAGACGGCAGTTAGGTTAATGTAGATCGTACCGAAATAAGACTGATTTCTAACTGAAAAGTTTTATGTAATGTGAAATATTAGCTAATGGATACCACCATGGCAGTTTTGTATATTTTTGTATTACAACAAAAACATATTAGCTTAAAAATGTTAATTATACATAATCTTGTCCACGATGTGGAAGCACTCATTTGCAAAAATGTCCAGTGAAGAAACTAAATGTCAATTTTGGATAATGTGGGAATAAAATAGAAAACAGCTCCTCACAAACACATTTTTCTCTGTGTTGCGTTACATTTAAGCTCCAGCAGAAAATATTAAAAAAACAAAAAAACAAACAAAAACAGGAAGTAGAGAGCATTCAGTTTTCTTTATTAATGTATGCATTTATTTCTTCACAGTCATGTCAGCAACCATGTCATGAACATGTTTTCACATCACATTTCTTCATGTTGATCTTTGAGAATTTTTTTAATCCTTTTGTTAAATTTTGATTTCTAAAAGCAATTTTGTGAGTTTTCAATACAGTTTTAATGCAAATTATGTAATTAAATTACCTAAAATCAGGTGATTAGCCTTTTAAATAAAACTGTGTGGAATAACTAGTTCACTGACATGAGGCAACAACTAAAGATTGTTTTATTGTAACAGGACAATAGTTCTAAATCTTAGGTTTAATCTTCAAATTTTTCTTCTCAAGACTGTAAAATTGTAAAATCTCAGCTCTGACGAAAATAAAGTGAAATGCAGTGAAGGGCAGAATTAATGATGAAATTCTCATGTACATGTACTCACATCTGAGGCAGGTTGAAGCTGAAAGCAAACTCATGTAAGCCTGGGTGCAGGACAGTCATGCCCTCCTCTGGACAGTCCTCATCTGAAAGACAGAGAACACTGAGACTGAGACTGAGTACACCTGCACACTGCACCTAGCCTCCTACATTTTGGTACAGCTATGGATGCCCAATGTCACGTAGCCTTATTACACAATGAACTCCAATTCACCTCAGAGGGATTATTAAACACACACATGTACACACACACACACACACACACAAAGAAAGGCATTTGATCACGAGGACAAAAAGGTTTGGAGATAAAAAAAAAAAAATGGGACAATTGGAGATGGAAAAATGGCCATAAAAGATGATTATTATTTTTTTTAAAAAGCAAAACTGCAGATTCTCCATTTGTAGCTTCCAGATATGCTGCTCTTTGTCATATTAAACTTTGCTATCAGCTGTTTTCCGCCTCTGAAACAAACAAGCCCTGCTTTACCTGTGCCTGTAGGGTATTTACAATATAAAGCACCATGAGCCAACCGTACTGCTAGATAAATAAAATTGAATTGGTCTTTTATGCTTAATATATTTGCTTTGTTGGTCAATCACAACAAGAATTAAAGATGCCACCCTGGAGACCTTCTGAATTTTATGAGGTTATGCCCTAAAAAATGGGTTGTTGGCTATATCTTACACTTTTTGGCAAGCACTCACATCCAGTCTTCTCTCTACCGTCACAAAATTCATTTGAGAAACTCTAGTAACAGTTGTTTTGCTTGAATGCGAAAAAGCAGCTTGTTTGCGGTGTCAGAGGGCTGCCAAAGCAACACACCCTGTGGGAGAAGCAGCACTTCCTCGTTTCATCTCTTATTGTTTGTATGTGATATTGCGTCTAAATGCTCCTGCTGAACTTCAGCTTCCTTCCACCTCAGCTCTGCTTCGTCCTCAGTCTCTGGTGTTTATGTATGTCTGTGTTTGCTATGAGAACTGTCATCAACGGCCAGTGTGTGTGTGTATGTCAGTGCGCGTATAAGCGTGCGCCCTGTCAAGTCACCGGCAACACGGAGCAAGCAGGAGTAGACCGGTATAAACCAGACTGAGCAGCTTCCTTCAGCTGGAAACTCCAACGCAGGCATTACAACTCGTCCTCCCATTGGTGGACAACGTGACATGAATTTGTAAGTCTCGCTCTGATTGGTTCAGCCCCGGCAAGCCCCTGCCCACAATTAGCCCAGCCATGTGGTGTGTGGCATGAAAGAGGAGAAGGTGGGGGAGGTAGAGAGGAAGGGTGTTATAGACACAGTGACAGCAAACTCCAGGTAACCTGCCGCTCTCACGCAAACTCTGAAACCACTGAACGGATGAAGGAAAAATGTCCGCTTCTACAGTCATGCCCTGTTATCAGAAGACACCCAGCTAGTTTCATCTTTCTTTTCTTACAGGCACTTTTGTGCTTAGAGAAAAGAGATATGACCCACGTAGAAGCAGAGTGAGTGAGAGTTTAGTGTTGAGGCTTTTGAAAGGGTCCAAACATGACCTTTAAGTTAATTTTACCAGCTGAGCTGAAATAATACTTAAAGTACTTTTAGCAAGCAAAAATAATGATATGTCTCCAAAGTCACCTTTTAAATGCGAGTGGTTACATCATTAGACGCTTGATATGTTCTGGTTTGGTTGATGTAAACTGTAACAGGCATTATTCAACTGAGCAAAGGATGACAATAATGGATTTTTAAACAGGAGATATGTGAAATATCCTGCCCTTTCATTATCTGCCCAAACCTGACTATATCCAGTCACACTTACCAAGAATTTTTTTTTAAATCAATGAAATGACAAATGAGCCACTTAAATTGAGTTTTCTATCTACTGATTAAAAAATTGCATTTGTTCAAAAATACTGAAAGACCTTTAAAAACATACAATGACTATTAATGGTAAGTTAATCAGTTAAACTTAAAAAATTGCAAATTTTTGATACTTCAAGGCTCAGACTTTTGAAAATGCGTTACTTTTTGTGTTGTCACACTATTGTACTGTGATTTGGTCAAAGTGAGATCTGCAAGGAGGCCGTTTTGAACTCCAGGATGTTGGAAAGATGTCTTCAACTTACAACAAAGAGCCAAGCTGCATCTCCTGGAAGCTCATGAGATTTTTTGGAAGTCTTCAGAGACAGCCACCAGGTGGATGCAGCACTTTGTTTAAGTCTAAATACTCTGCAAGACCTGTGAAATTGTGTCTTTTCTTATTGACCTTTCCACCATCCATCCTTGAGTAAACAAAGAGCAAAAGCTGTGCCTCTAGACTGCTGGGAAAAGAAGCTCTGTTCACAGACCAGACTCCTGCAGGCTGCATCGTTTCAGTTTTGAGATTATTCATCTTCCCAACCTCTAATAATTCAAAAAAAACCTGCTGAACAGACAGTTCACGTGTGACCTAAATGCTTGATGTGACATGTTTTACTCATACCCAAATCATCTGGTCCTCAAACACAGATATACAAGTGTTAGGAGCAGCAGCTGATTTTACAGCACACACGCGCGCTGAGCGTCAGCCTGGTCCTCCCCCTCCCTCTCTCGCTGGCAGTTTCTGAACAGGTTTGAACCGCTTCTAACAAAGGGAGTTGCCTGTGCTAGCCTAGTTGAAGATGTCATCAGTAAAAAGGTCCTTGTGCCATTAGTTCAACCAAAATGTTGCTCTAAAATACGAAGCGCCATGTTTTCGATTTTGCTCTTTTTCATCAAGTGTTTCACTGGAAGATTTCAACTTTTTCCCTCCTCACTGTGATGTCAACATCCAGACAGTCCGCATGTAAAAGCAGACTCCCTCATCCCTTCGCGTATCAAACGTTTGCTTTAATAATTGGTTTTAAGTGAGGATGGATCGCGCCTACAGCTGCTGCATCAGTACCACTGCGCGGAGAGTCCCGGTGTTCTGTGGCTCTGGCACATGATTACGCACTCCGCGTTAAGAAAGTTTGGGGACGAGCTTCTGTCAAAAGTTTGCAGTGATCAGTTGCGCCGCATCACTTCACACAGATCACGAAACAGCAGAAGAAAAGGGAGCAAAAAGGAGCAACTCCTACCTCTCTCCTCTCCAATCAAGGTGTCGTAATGATGCAGGTATTCCACCTCCTCTGTGTAGTTCTGAGTATAAGCCGTGTTTGCTCCGGCGTTTCTCGACTCTGTCCACCGGACCTTGGCGACTCCTCTCGCGGTTATGTCCAAGCTCTTGACCCGCACATCCCCAGTGACCTCCACAACAACCCTCCCCGACACCAGGTCTCCTCCGGAGAACACCGGCAGGTTGTTCTCATTCAGACTGTCAAAGTAGATCGCCAAGGCCCTCACTTTGCCCAGTACCATGATGACAACGAATGGACAAGTAAACAGGATGAGGAAAAGTGTCTATGGAGAACAAGTTGTGAGTAGAGCCGTGTGGCACAAATGCATGCGCCTCGCTCCGGGTGCCCAGCGCAGAGCCGGGTCTGCGGCTGTCAGTGATGGCTCATCTGGTAACTGATGGTCCGCAGGAGATCTGCGCCCTCCTCCTCCGAGTGCGCCTGTGCTTCTCTACCGATCTTTGCTGGCGTCTGCTTCCAGCGCTGCGCTCTTAAAGCTTCCGTGCGCACAAATGACCTCACTGAGCATGTGCGCACGAACTGGCCAGCCTGCTTACACAGAAAGGAGCACGGCTCAGCCTCCGCCGCTGACATAATACGACTTACAGACAAGACGTTTGCCAACTTGTCCCCACAGGGTTTGTCACAAAAAGAGAGTTTTTAAAAATAATCTTGGGACGATAAGACGGTTTGTGGAAACGAATACACAGGCACAGTGTGCAATAAAGAACTGAATAAACTGTTTTAATGCTCCCAGTTCCTTATTAATGTGACGTATTGTTACTTAGACGATTAAGTGACGGCCGCAACAGCCATAGGCCATATTTACTGAGGTATCAAATGGCGATTTAAAAGCTATAGTTTTACTTTGTATTATTTCTACCTTTTTAATTTATGTTTTAATTTATTTTTTATATCCACCTTGTAAACCGCTCTTGGGTGACTCTGTCTTGTAGCTACATTTTTGAAAAGATGCCTTTTCTCAAATGGCAGCAATTTTTTTAAGTAAACATCCCAGAAGTACTGAAGACCGTTTTTGTAAAGATGATTAATACTAAGCTAACTTAGTAAACCTGCTGTAAAATAGACTAAAATTAAGAAAACGAGATCTTAAGACATACATCTCAGAATATCGATACCCTGCTGCATGCAGATGATGATGTTTTTTCTACCTGGCAAAGACTGATATGGAAGTTTCATAAAAGCTGACAACAGCAATGAAGTGTATTTATGAGTGGCTGACTAAGTCATCTCCATTACTTAAAAAAAAACACAACTGTTTGCATGATTCTATCAAAACGACCAACATCAAGACTATGCTCTGATGTCGTTCTGAAAGGACAAGAACTTAAGGTTTTACACAAATTTAAATAGCTTGGTGATTCCACCTTACCATTTGAGAATCATGTTAAGAACATATCATTTGACCTACACAATATTAGACAAATTAGATCACCACTGCCAAAAAATGCAGCCAAATTGTTTCTCTTTTCTATGATTTTATTCTCATATAGAATACTGTTTCGGTAATTGATCAGTGGTAAGTACACCTACTTTAAAACCAACAGAATCTTTATTTAGAAAGGCATTTAAAGTGTTAGACAGCAAACCATTTTCCTTCAATATCTAAAAAAAAAAGTGTTAAAAACTGTAAAATATTTAAGTTAGATTTTTCTGTTTATAAGGTGGAGCAAGTCCATGCAGGACTGGTTGGAGGAGTTTGTGTTTAAATGCAATATCAATGGAAGAATATCCAGAGGGGATTGTGCAATACCTTTTAGATAAACAACATTCAGTAAACAGGTGTTATCAGTTAAAGGTAGTGAGATTTGGAACAATATTCGAGCTGTAATAAGAGAATGTGCTGCCTTTAACACATTTAAAACTAATCTCAAATGATGGCTAAAGAGGAATCAGATTCATGATCACTAGCTTGATATTAATATGTGTTATCTTTAATGTTGTTTGTTTTTATTTATTTGTTGTTTTCTGCTTCATTGTATTATAACATTCTTTGTTGTAATTTTATGTATTTGTTGTCTGGATTAGATTGTTGTACATTGCCTGATGGCGTGCTAAATTCCTTATTTATTGTTTTTGTCTGACCTGCCAGGGACTGCAGATGAAAAGCAGACTTTTAGCTAATTCTAGAATATTTACATTTATCCACTGTCCCTTTTAAATAAATAAACTATTGTCCTGTTGATGACCCAGTTTTATCCAGGCTTTAGCTGTCAAACAGATGGCCTCATATTTGACTCTAGAACACTTTTGTATGCAGAGGAGTTTATGCTCCACTCAGTGACCGCAAGGTGCCCAAATCATCATCCCTTCACCAGCAAGCTGACAGTTGGTCAGAGGTGCTTGTGCTTTTTGGTTTTCTCCAAAGGTGCTGCTGTGCACTCTCGACAAACATCTCCACTTTGGTCTCGTTATTCCAGAAATCTTGTGGTTTGTTCAGATGTAGCTAGGGATGGGAATCAAGAACCGGTGCTTGTAGAGAGCCAGTTCCCAGTAGTTCTATTCGTTGGAAGTGTTAGCCTGCCTGCCTATCTATCCTGCTTATCGATTCCACTTGCACATGCACTACAATCAGCTGAATTAAGTGTGTGAAATCACAGCAACAGTTGCTTTTTCACAACAACAGGTCATTTTACAGAGAAACCAGAAAGTAATGTAACAAGAATTAATGAATTACTTTCTCCTGGGAGTACTTAAGTAACATAATCCATTACTTTTAAGAAAGTAAGTAGTAGAACACTTTCTTGTTAAGCGAGACCTGCCCTCTGCTGGGAGATTGCACAATGATAAATTTACAAAAGAAAGAGCAGCTCATAAATTAACAGGCTTATGTCTTCTTCTTTTACTCTAATTGACGGGGAATGACAGATTCCCAGGAGAGTGTTATAAGTACTGAGGGAAGAATTGGTACCATTATTGCAAAAGATTTTTAATTATACTTCAAAACAAAGAGCCCATACCCCCAGAGTGAGGCAGTCATTATGGTTATTCCCAAGAGCTGGTCTAAATAGAGTCTGTGTGTGAGTACCCTGAGTGATGGGAGTTACTCAGACCATGGCCCAGATTTGTAGGCAGGGTTTGGGTGTGGGGTGCTAATGTTTGTTAACTGTCCAAGTGGCCCAGGAGAAGAAGCTGTTTGTGAGGCTATAGTTGTGTAGTCATTGAGGCTGTCTATTCTAGTCTTTTTGTTGTTGGGAGTGATGCTGGAGGCCTTCAGACAGGTGGGAATGGTGGCGTGAGTCAGGGAGAGGTTGAACAACCTGGTGAGGATCCCTGCCAGTTGGTCCCACAGACTTTGACCTATAGCATACCAATGTGTGGCGCATATTGACCAGTCAGTGTAACGAGCCAGGATTTAAAAAAATATACACAAATATACCATTCTAACAAAAAGACTGGAGGAAGTGATGCCCTTTTTAATTGATGAGGATCAATCCGCATTTAGAGCTCAATGTTATTACAATAAGGGAAACGGAGTATAACATTTTTCTTCAGGCAGACAATACCATGATCAGAATTCAGAACGAGGAGTTTCTAGATTAATTAACTTGTTGCAGATGCAGGGTATACTCTTAATATTAATGTTTAAACTTCCCCTAGTCTCTCAAGCTATGAAATACTAGGAGACCTTGGGAGCTACTTCTATATGTTATTTGGGTATAAGATTATGAATGTAGTCAATTTTTATTGAAAATTATGCACATATCAATAAAAAGAGAAACAAGGCTCTTGATAGATGGGCTCTCCTGCCATTAGAACTTGAGTAGAATAATGGTGGGAAAAACTAATATCTTGCCCAGACTGCTCTGTTTGTTCTAGTTTTGCTTATCCACATCCGTGATTATCAGTTTAGAGAATAAGACAAGGTGATAAATAGATTTATTTGGAAAGGTAAATTTCCTGGCGTGAATTATAAGCTCTCCAGTATGACACAACGAGGGAGGGATGGACTTACCAAAGACTATTATTTATCAGCACAAATAAAACTGTTATACTTTGATGCAGTCAGAAAAGAGGAAACCCATAGAGCTGTCTTTATTAGACAGGCCACTGCAGATGTTCACACAAGAACCAACCAAGAATTTCTATATTATCGATACTAAAATCATCTCAGACAGATGTGAAGTTCCTCATCAAGATTTCTTCTTATATCTCCAATTCAGACATTACTTTGAAAAGAGTATCAAAGGACTCATATGAAGTATATTAACTATTACATTATTACATTATTACATAGATGGCTTCTTTCAATCCTCTTCGAGTGACCCACACCTGTTTTCACACCTTAACTCATGTGATTAATCAGACGATCAATAGCGGGTCAAAGACATGAAAGGACGCTCCCAATAGGGCTTAAATCTGGGACTCTCCACCAATTGCTCATAGAACTGAAGAAGCTTTTCAAACCATTTAAAGCGATTCAGTGCACTTGAATGACTGGAATTGCAATAAATAACTGAAAAAATTGGGGTGTTCTAAAACTTTTGACTGGTAGTGTATACAGTATATAATAGCTGAAATATCCCAAACATGAAATAAAATAAATGTGTTTATACTGATACACATGGAAGCTGTAACCTATCCCAGGTGACTTTGGGTTAGTGGCTACACGCTGGACAGATTCATCACAGGGCCTTTCTTGCCATGTAAAAGTCTTCTAAATGCTTGACATGAAGATAAAAGTAAGTCTGTCAATTCAAAAGCACAAGAAATAAAAGTTTTACTTCTTTCATAATGGTAAGATAAAAAAACAACAACAACATCCCATTCTCCGTTTGTTTTCTCTTCCTCCTCACCCCCAAACTGGTCACTTCTGGGATCTTCTGTTCATGAAAAGAGATTTCCTTCTCACTACGGTCTCCCTCTCTCTTCTCACCATCCTCATAGGGGATTGTTGGGGTTTCTGTCTAATCCAGTCTTGACCTCACAGTTCAAAGTGGTCTGACATTCAATATTTTGGTGCTATATAAAACTGAGCTCAAATAGATGGGCAGAGAGCAAAGAAAAGACATCAGTAAAAATCTGGCTTTGCACAGTTTTGCCTGTTTTGGTACTTCCTCATTCAGCATGTGTCTGTATGCTTTCTAAACTAGTTTGCATGGAAGCGATATAACTATTCACATAACTTTCTTGCATATTGGTATGGTGCAGGCTTCTGTTGAAACGGCTTAAATCCACAGTTTTTTCACATTTCGCACCCAGAATTATAACAACAAGATTTTCTTAAAAATGTAAAACTGAAATATAATAATGTATTCAGAGCTCACTCAGCAGGCTGCTCAGTTAACGCAGTTACTTTAGCAGTGATTACAACAAGTGTTGATGGGCTAGTACTACAATCCTGAGATTGTAGTACTATGGAGCAGCTCTGATCTCTGACCTTCAGCTTTCTCAGAAGTGCAGTGCCACGGTTTTCTCCAGACATGGCACACAAAGTGAAGGCCAAATAATTCAATTCCTGGCTATTTTAAGTCTTTCAGCAGTTTTCAGTCATTTCAAGTCTCCTTTTTTTCCTCCTTTTCAAACTTTAAACACAAGGCACACAACACCTTGTGAAGGCAATCATGCTCACATCCCAAGTCTCAAATTTTGCACTAAAATCTCATCAGACAGGCTGTGAGAACATTTGATCAGACTGACAAACTGAACTAAAAACATTTCCTGTATACATTGATTTTCTTTCAGGTGAAGTTGAGAGTATATAATAATGTTTCAGTTAGCTCCCACTTTCTTCTCAAAATGTAGCTTTTATTATGCTAGTGAATTTAAAATGTTAGCACATTTAGTTCAGTTTTAGTCAACTAGAAGTCAACTGATACTTCTTGTTAAATTGACTCCAACGCATCTTCTACCATCCACCATGACTTAAGGGGTCCCCCTGCTGGTAGATAAATACAAAGCCGTTACTGGCAAAGGGAGTCAAAACTCAGAACCTTGTTGCTGGAGTATTGAGATGGTAGTGCTGCTGCCATCCATTTATCAGTGAAAGTAAATTTTGAAAGTAATCTTTTAGTTGGATGTTTGAGTTACAATCCTACCCCAGTGTTTCTTTGTGCTACAGTGAACTACTTAATAAAAAGAAATCACTGAATTAATTTCATAAACCAAAATTTGCAATAAAAAGTCAGAAGACTACAGCTTAAAAACAAAAATTTTACTTGCAACACAAATCTTTGAAATTGAAATCTTCTACTTTACTCTGAATTTAAGATTCACTTTTCTCATTAACACTTTTTTTCCCCTTGTGCTAATTTACTGAAAGTTAAAAGAACTCATTGGATTTATTTAGTCTGTCAAACATTATCATCACTGACAGACTGCAGGCAGTCACTGTTTCACAAGAAGTGAACAGGAAGGGTGTAAATCTGTCGGCTTCATGGTTTAGGCTGTTTTAATTTGACCAGAGAGAATCCAGCTCCCCCAGGCCTGTTCCCAGTAAGCCCTATTCATGAGTCCCTCTATGTAGACACTACTTACCACCTTTGGAAATATAATGAATCTTTCTAAGGGATCTGCTCAAGCTCACTTTGTAAACTGCATATCAGACACATAAAGCCATGTGGGTCTGTGTAGAAATATATTTTGCCAGAGGAATGCTACACACTTGATACAGTCTGTCCTACTTTTGGCTTCATTCCAACCACAGTAATTACAGACAGTGCAACAGGAAACAGAGAGAGATAATGTGCAGCGCGACAGACCTAATGATCTGGTGGTAAGAGTAAACAGTATCAGGTCAGTGCAGTTTGCAGAGATAAACACATTCAGCACCTTGCATATAATTTCTCTTCAGTCATGCAAAACACATATAACCAGCAGCTTACGCAGACATGCAGATCACATCATGAAAACACGAGTGATTAAAAAGAACAGATGACGAGTAAGTCGAGTAACACTAAGATGTAGTCCAAAAAGGCAAAAAACAAAAAGAAACAGAGAAAGCAAACTGGAAGAGGTGAGAAGCAGACAAAAAGAAAAAAACCCACTGAGCTGAGATGTCAGGATTTCATCTTTAGAAAGAAATGTTTCCTGAAAAAGATAATATTTCCAAATAGGAGATTTTATTTACTGTAGGTGTATAAATGCATGCAGCTCTATCTTCAACATAGCATGGGACGCTGGCATCCTGTTTGAAATGGCACAAACATGTTGAGAGAAATAAAAAAGCTGGAGATGCAATGCTTACATGCAAACAGAAGCACATCTTCATTACATGCAGACTCTGGGACACACTATACATGTATACTCATGACAATCATTATTATTACCACAGTTACTTAGTTTGTGTGCAGAGTTCTTATGAGAAATGAGAGAGATTAAAAAACATGAACAGGTTTGTCTTGTCTTTTAAAAGATTTAGAAAATCAGTGTCCTTCCTCAGTAACAAAAAGAAAACACTTAACAGGTACAACTTCTCATAATAATTAAAATTTACAAGAAACATATAAACAAGATAGTTTACATTGTTTACAGCTAGCTCAGGTTTGTCCTCCGGCGTTTGCTGGGGCTCTGCCCGGGGTCAACTTTCAGCTCGTGATACTGCATCTGTCCATCAACACAAACAGATAATACTGTGACAACAGACAGACTCCAGCTCTGGTTCATACAGTATAGAATCTACCTAGAGCAGCACCAGTGACCTAATCTAACAACACAGGCCCAGCTTCACTTTCTTACAGAGAAAACACTGAGCTTTCTCTCTGGAAACAGCGTGGTAGCATGAAGGGGAAATGCGCAGTCAGAGGTTGAGGGCAGCTGGGCAGGACCAGGAAATTCATTCTCTAAATGATTCCTAAGAGCTTAGATGGAGCACAAGAAAATCCAGGAAAGTCTCCCTCTGAAAAACCACCACATAAACCTGAAACCTGTATCTAACCACACCTGTACAAACGACCACAGAATATAATTTACTGATGTGCTTTTAATCAGGTTACATGTGTGTGTATGAGCAGGTCTCATGTTATCTGCTGTGTGATACCTGTAGGTGTTTATTAAAGCCACACACAACACTAATGCTCAGGCAGCTGTCGACAGCAAACAGGACACCTGTGGTGATTATGTGCTTCATCTATCATATAAATGTGACTTTAAAATGCTTTTCTATGAGTTTAATGAAGATGCAAACACAGTAAATGACAGCTGTGTGATTCACTTAAATACTGTTCTTCCAATATGTTGAAAAGGAAACATTTCCAGTATTAACTGTATCCATGCAGTACACTGACTGAGAACTCAGGGACTGAGGCGTGAATGCCTCGTGAATGACAGCCGTTGTAGCCTGAGGATTCGTTTTGTGAAAATTCCTGTTCTGTAGTTCTCCTACATACGATGTACCTCAATTTACATGCATCCTTCATGGATTCCAAAATTACCCACCACTTGAACATCAGAGGGGACTCTGGAAAGGAAGTCAAGAAGCTCGTTGTTGTCGATCATGTATGGATCACGAAGTTTCTTGGTGAACTTATTCACACCTGCAGAAAAAACAACTGTTTGAGGACTAGCAGAGACCAAGGCAAGATCTACAAGGGCTTTTTGGTAACCATCAAATCAAGTTGCTTTGATGAAGTCCCATGTAAAAATGCTCATTTGCACTATGAATTAAGATGGTTGCAGCCTGGTATTTTAAAAAATGCCATAACTAATATAGTTTTTATTCTATTACTGTGTTGGCAATAAGTAGCAGATTTCTCTTCCAGGAAACTGCTTGCTTTAAAAGCTAACTCTACTCTCACAAATATGGTCCAAAAACCAACACGGTGAGCATAAATCATTTAGAACATAGAGCCCAGAAACCAGTGAGTGACATCATGGAGGCTCTTTCCCTCATTTGATAACATCCATCAGATAGAAACAGGTGGATGTTTATCTTATTGTATTCCCATTAGATTAGTTACAAGTTTACCCACAGCCTTAAAATTAAAAAAAAATATGAGCACTAAGTATTTCATTAAACATCTAGAAGGGCAGAGAACGCATCCCCCTAAAGCCAGTGCCATATTTCATAATTTTGAGGTAAACGATCTGGAGCCTCACAAAAATGTAACTGAAACTCCCTTTCTCGTGCACCAGCTCTCCACCAACACAGCGTAACATTTTTTGTCTGTCTGTGTAGTCGTCTGTGTGTTGTGAAATCAAGACTCACCCCATGCAAGCACGAGGTATCGTAAAGGTATGAGGTAGAGAAGAAATGTGGCCAAACACAAGGCAGTGATTGCCAACCAGCTTAGAAAAGGCACTGTCCAGTTAAAAGTGCTGCGGGTAGAAAAGGACAAGCACAAAAGAGCTTCATAAAAAAAAACATTCAACTGGATGTATCTGAAAAATCACAAGTCACACCTAACAGCTTCACAACAAACAGCTGCAAAAAGAAATCAGAGAGGAAACTTGTTAACCCAGAAAACGTACTTCTTCACTCTCTCTCCAAAGGACGCCACCTCATCCAGAGCATTCTGAACACTGATAAACACGTCCTGAATGGCGTACAGTTTATCCATAAAGCCTTTGGGCTCTGAGTCCTGACAGGGACAGGAGAAACATCATGAACACATAGGCATCATAGGCATGACTGTCCAGATGGTGACTGTGAAGTAATTTTTCCATGTGTTTGTGTAGGAAAACACATCTTGACTTTGGAAGCCTTATCTTGGTTTTGATGAACCTGAGACAGCTAGCTAGTTGTTCTTTCTAAAATGTCAGTCAGCAGCATCTAAACCTTCAAAATAAAAGCCCTAAAGACCTTAAACTCTTTAACGACTTGAACTTCGTAAGACTGTACACAAAAAGACTTTCTCTTAACTGTTTGAAACACTTGTACTACATAAATTTCTAACAAAGAGCTATTATTATTATTATTATTATTACGAGGTTAATGGTCACAAGAATGCCAGATGCTACTTTTGCATATTTGCCTTCATATTTTTTAGGAAACTAATATTATATAATGTAATACTTAGCATACAGATAGGCAGAAACACATTTTTATCTTTGAAGGCCTAAAAGGCAATCTGGGATAAGCCAAACACCTGTGTTCCTCTATTAAGAAGTCTCTTGGTTAATATTACATATTAATGTTTATAGTTTTAAAACATCATTACCTTTTCCTCTTTATCATCTTCATCAACTTCCCAGTCAAACATGCCATCCATGGACTACAACAGAAAATGAAGCGATTATAACGTTGTCTGAAAGAGGAGCGCTTATAGAAGGCCTGCGTTTTACTTGTTTTCTCACCACATCAGCTCCATCCCTGCTGGAGCAGAAGAAGTAGTTCCACACAAGTAGAAGCAGCAAGGCTAGTGGCAGCATGTAGAGCTCAAAATTCCACACCACCACCACAAACAGCTAATAGAAAGAAAAACAACATGACACTCAGTAGATCATTCATCGGTCATGTGTACAGGGATGTGTGTGTGTGCATTAGTGCCTTTCATACCACAAAGGAGACAATGCTTCTCTGTGCAGACTCCCATTCAAAGCAGCTGTTGATGAAAGTTCCCCAGCTAATCAGCACCATAATGCAGCGCTTGACTCTGTTAAAGTTCTGCTGGAGCAACTGAAAGACACAAAGATGTTTCTAAACATTTCAGTTGTTACATGACCTAAGCTGCTCCCCGGGGATGTATGCTTGGACCACTCGTGTTCATTATTTACATACTGTCACAGATAATCCTCAACCATGGCTTAACTTCCACTTCTGTGCAGACGATTAGCAGCTCTATATAACTACCAAACGCTCTGCCCAGCAACCCCCTTGATCCCTCTTCACTCATTAAATGTCCTTAGGATGTAAACACCAACAATATAGAGCTCCTGGTTGTGGCAATGCTTCAGAATTAGATTTACCTCTTCTAGTTAAAGGCTACGTCTATGGTAACCAACAATGGTCCACACTCTGAGCATCATCCTGGAGTGCTCTTGTGACCAACATAACAATATAGAATAGAAAAGAAATATGCGTTATTGTCCCTCATTGGGGAAATTCAGCAAAGAGACAGGCAGATGGAGCATGCAAAATCACACAAAGATTAATTAAAAAAAAACAAGAAACAAGAGACTGTACGGGGCAAATTTACAACATAAAAAAATACTGTACAGCTATTAAAAATAGCATATTCAGATTCAAAGACATGTGCAGCTGATTAGGATAATTAAAAAAATGTACAAATATATTATATATTACACAATTTCCTTAGGGATTATTAAAGTATTCTGATTCTGATATAGATACAAATATATACTTTTAGCACATAGTTGGCCTTCACTTTCCTTTCACATTGTCCTTTCTACTGGAAGTCCTGACAGTCCCAGTGACTCTGCAGTCATGGTTCACAAACACACACATATGAAGTCCTGTATCTACACTGGCTCCCACTAAAGTATCACAAAGACACAAGATCACAACAAAGTCTCTCTCCTCCTCACTCAACATCTCTTGAACCTTGTTCATTTCTACATCCTCCCCCCCCCAACCCAAACTAACCTAAACGTTGGGAAAATGACAGATCCCTTGGCACTTTGGAAAAGTTTTCCTCTTAACACCAGAAATCTTGAAATCTATGACCCACCCCCACCTTTTCAGAACTTTTACTCATATTTGTATTGTACTGGCTGGTTGTTTTTTAGTCTCACGTTATAGAAGAATGATAAGTTTTGTCAACAGTTTGAAAAAACATCAGCAGGAAATACTGATACATACTTGCTTGGAGACTTTTGGCTCTTCTTCAATATATTTCTGTTCTGCAGGAACCACAGTCCTCAAAGCAGCTTTAACCTTAAAAAAGAGAAACACACAATACGGTCTGGCATAACATTTTCTATCTGGTCCAGGAGTTTGTAAAAAGTGGATGTACGTATTGTAGAGGTTTTACATTTTTATTGATTACATTTAGAAGCCAAAAACCTTCTTACGCATGACATAAATGTCCCGAAGAACTATGTAAAACCACAACAAAAGCCAGCCTAAAGTCTTTGCTTAGTTCTAAAATGAGCATTCACAGCACAGCGTGACTCTCACAGCGTTGTAGATGACATCAATCTCTAGGTAGATGCACCCTTTGGTCGGTGCTGTCAGCTCCTTATTTTTCAACAGGTATCCCTTCTGCTCGCCATTACGAACCTAAAACACAAAAACATAATTGGGTTTGGCTTTAGTTACTTTAACTGGTTATCGATTGTGGGGGTTTGTCTGTATTAATGTAGTCGCTTTACCTTACAATACAAAGCGCCTTGAAGCGACTTTTGTTGTGATTTGGTGCTATATAAATAAAAGTGAATTGAAACTGAACTGATTCTCTGTGATTCAAAAAGACTTTTACATGCTCAGTGGATGCATGTAAGACCAATCTAATGGGCATTCTCTGTTTTTTTAAGCACCTTGTAAACTTTCAGTTTTCATGCTGCCATTCAAGGTACTACAAGCAATAATAACAGTCCAGCTACACACATGACATTTTGATTATTTGAGTTTCTGAATAAGTTTAGTATACTAAACATCCACAAAATAGCTACTACAAGAATGAACTCCTTTTTTTTCAAAGCCTGTCTGGGTCTGTTTTATTTCTTAAAGATAGGAGCATCGTAACATTGGTACTTGTGCCAACTCAGGCAGCTGTAGCTTATTGCTGTTCTCTAAGTCTCAGAGTTTCTGTGTTGATGGCTTCTTAACCCCTTTAATGAAATGATCAAACACATAATATGGCTTGCTGTGTGGTGCTGCCACTCTAAGAACTGTGTGCTATAGATTTGGAGAAATTCCAATATTTTCTTTGTCTGATAGTTTGCACAATTTGCCTAGTGTCTGTTCATTACACCCATACAGCTGGATGCAACTCAACAACCAAACATGTTAGCACTTTACACACATACACATCGTGTGTCTTTCATATATTTTTATTACACTCACATTCAATAATGGAATTGCCACTTTTCCCAGGAAGTCTGCACTCCTGTCTCTGTCTTCATCAAACACTGTCACCTCCAACACAGAGTGAATGTCTTTGACATTACTGAGGAAAAAGGGGGAAAGTATGGTAAATGGTAAATGGACTGGTTCTTATATAGTGCTTTTCTACTCTAACTGAGCACTCAAAGCCCTTTATACAACTTGGCTCATTCACCCATTCATACACGCACTTTTTTCTATGCTCTTACTATGTAAGTGCTTTCTATCTAACATTCACACACATTCATATAGAGACGGATGCATCAGAGAGCATCTTGGGGTTAGTATCTTGCCCAAGGATATTTGGCATGTAGATGGGGAAGAGAAAGAGGGAACGGTTCATATGTGGAAATTTATTCAATATTTGGGAAGTGGCATCCCCTGCAGCTTAAGAAAAGCTATCTATGAACACTATAACTTCTCTTGAAATTAATAAACCCACCCTCTACCCTTAATATAATGCTGTGTACCACAGCTTTGATCCTGATGTCAACTGTGAGTATGCTAAAACAAAAAGTTATCTAAGAGCTCTGTCAGAATGAAAGACAACAAGGCCAGAAGAAATGGCCGACGTCCTGTTGTTTGATGTGTCTGACTGAAAATCTAATTTTGTTTTGTTTCTGATTGGCTACAGGAGGCTTTCAAAAGCAGCGCTTCCACTTCTATTGGCATCCACCTCAGAAATCACCAGTCGGTTTGGCTCTACTTCATACATCGGTCGTGGAGAAGCTCAAACAGAGATACTCATTCTTAGGGCTGGGTATCGGCTATGATTTCTATAACTGATGGCCAATGCGATTCAATTCAGTTAGATTCAGTTTTGACTCAGACAGTCAAAAATATTATAATTAGATTATTTATCAGCACATATCCATATTTTATATCTATGTATAAAAACAAAGCTGACACTTATGAGACTTCCACAGACGTGTAAGCATCACAGTAGATGCCTTCGTGTCGAAGTAACTGAGGATAAAACACAAAAACATAAAGGAGATTTTCCTGGCCTGGCTTGTTATAGCAGATAACCCCGTTAAAAATATTCTGCAGTAGATCATAAACAGAGGAAAACCACGAATCAATATATGAACATTACCTGATGCTGCTGAAGTGAAACAGAGCAAAGTTACAGAGGTTTTATTAGAGACACAGCCTAGCATTTTGTAGTTTGGCATGATTTGTAAAAGTTTACATTTCTTTGGTATTAAACAGCAGAAATTAGGCTTTCTTATTGGAGGTCATTTTTTTTAAAAAAGGGAAAAAAACAAAACAGGGGCCGACAGCACTGAACACAACGGGAAACTGGTGCGTAATAAACAAGCGAATAATGCAGAAAATAGAGATTTTTTTATGGTAAACTGGTAAATTCACGACAATGTTTTTGTCAATGTTTTTTGTGAAGCGTAGTTTTGACCTTCTTTTGCT
Source organism: Perissodus microlepis (assembly GCF_051167445.1). NCBI lineage: Eukaryota > Metazoa > Chordata > Actinopteri > Cichliformes > Cichlidae > Perissodus > Perissodus microlepis. The sequence continues at coordinate 55,848,981 of NC_140467.1, read as the reverse complement.
GCTGGTTCAGTGAATTGGGTGGGAGTGACGAAACCTGCAGCATCAGAATCTGTGAGATGCCTCTTTCAGCACGCTATGGTGTGTCTGTGTACGTGCCACCATATTAACATGGGGATTCACACTTTGTGTTTCCATCTTTGTGCTGAATCTGCTTACTGGCTCTTTAATCATTTGCTGTTTTAGCTGTTTGGTGGTTGTTGAAATGATTTCATGAGCTTTAACCTGAGATTCTGGCTTTACTGGCAAAATTACATTCATATTTAAAAATCACATTCTTCAAATTAAAATCGATTTGAGTCGGGAAATCGATTTTTTAAACCCACCCCTCCTCATTCTACTCATTCATAAACTTTTTCCTCTGACAGCCAAGAAGGCTATATATGTATCACAAAAAGCATCCAACTCAATAATCATCATCTGTGTCACCTGCTTTTTAATGAGCTTGATTCACAAAATTGCCGTGAAGTCACTAAGGCTTCAGTAACAGCTAAAGGTCCAGGTTCTTCTACTACCTAATTTAGTAGCAACACACAACCCCAGAACAGTTACTAGAAAACCATAACCAATAAAATACGGCAAAGTGGCAATTTTCATGCATATATATTTTTTAATACAAGGAGTCAAAACAAAGGAAATGGTTTGCTTTTTTGCTGGTTTTCACTGATAAATGTCAACTCACAAGGTGAAGACTTTGTTCCACTCTGGATTGAGGTTCTTGTAAACGGTGTGTGTCTGCAGCCTGTCATTGTTCAGCTCCAGCACACAGAAAGGGTCACTTTTACCTGAGCGACCAATCAAGATAATGATAATGGATGAATCACAGTAAGAATGAAGAATAATGCAAAGTATTATGAGCAAGCAAAGGCAAGAAATCAGAGTCATTTTTTCATTTACCGGTTACATCTGCAGCCATGAGACCTTCTGCTCTCATCACCTTCACCTGTACTATGCCCACATCTTTTAAGTTATAGAATGACTTCATCACACCCTGCACAAGAAAATTGAGCACAACAGTGTAATATGTGTGTTAAGATGGTGTAGTTATTTCATCTGAGTTGCCCTCAGGGTGCTGCTTACATATCGTTGGAGTATCTCTCTACGCTCCTGTGGGTCATCCAGCGGGGTCACAGAGAGGTCGGCGATAGAGACAGCAGCCGAAGCGGTTAGTGTGACCAGCAGCACAACAAAGCCTTGAGACTCCTCTAGTGGCAGCTCCAGGTGATGCGTCTGCTCCTTAGCAAGAGTGGAGAGGTCCAACTGGCAGCTGAACCACATTCAAAACAAAACACACCGAGCTGAACATTTAAGTAAAAATGAAGTTTGAACCAAAAACTGTTGCTATCTATCTATCTATCTATCTATCTATCTATCTATCTATTGATCGACACACAGACAGACAAACAGACAGACAGATTGGGGGGCATTGCCCCCGAGTGCTCCGATCAGCACAGGTACCACTGTCACTGACCACTTCCTTCACCCCTTGGTATTTCTCAACATTGTAATGTTCCTATGCCTGGTGTTGCTCTCACTTGGTATAGTTACATGTATCTTCCTTATCTGATTCTCCACCACAACCATGTCCAGTTGGTTAGCCATCACCATCTGCATCTTAAAGTTCCACAGGATCATAGCTCGGACATTCTCAACCACCCTAGGAGGCGTGTCCTGCTTTGACCTCTGGTAGGATTTCTTGATATCAGCCTCTTCTTCTGTCTGTCAGTGGTACATGCAGGCAGGGGCCTATCCTTTCATGATGGTTCTTTCTCTTTTCCTGTTCTTTGTCAGGTTTCTGATACCTGAGGTATTCACTAAGCACATGATCAGTTGTGGCCATCTTCCTGATGTATTCATGGATTTTTGCTGTTTTATCTGCTGGACTTGTGGTGAAACCCTTCATTCATGGTAAGGAGCTTCCTTGTCTTGATGTCAGTGGTTTCCCTCTCCTCCTTTGGCGGCCTTATTAACCCAGCAGGGTATCTGATGACTGGCAGGGCGTAAGTGTTGATTGTCCTGATCTTGTCCTGCCGATTCAGCTGATTCCTCAGGACTTGCCTTACTCTCTGGAGGTGTTTGGTGGTTGAGTTTTTCCTAGCAGTCTCTTCATGGTTCCCATTTGCCTTTGAGCTTCCAGTATCAGTATCTCGTTCGTTCCTGTGATACAGCTTGATGTCATCCATGTAGAGGAGGTGACTAATGACTCCTCTTTTCTGTAGCAGTATCCATAGTTAGGCTTGCTGATGTTCTGGCTGAGAGGGTTTAGGCCTATGCAGAACAGCAGTGGGGACAGAGCGTCTTCTTGGTAAATCCCACACTTGATGGTGACTTGTGCAATTGGTTTGAAGTTGAACTCTAGTATTGTTCACCACATCCTCGTTGAATGCTCTTAGGGTCCTGTTGATCTTGAATAGTTCTAGGCATTCCAGGATCCATGTGTTAAGCACTGACACATGGGTAAAATAAAATCCACTTTCAAACTGAGAGAAATGACATTACACTTATACATTACCATTTGTGAAATGTCAAATGTTGAACATGAATTAGAAATCAAAATCCTTTCTCCCAATAAAATAATAGCACACATTTCTGAAGCTTGTGTCCAAGAATGAGAACACAGACAGAACATTAAACACCACCTAACTAATGCCACCTCACTAACACCTATTAAAAGACAGTTTTTTCTCCATCACTTTTGCCATCTGTTTCCTCCTAGGGGACTGTTGGCTTGTTAGGTTTCTGTCTGTAATAATATAGGGTATTTACTTTGATAAAGCAACATAATAATGACTATTGTTGTATTTGGTGCTATATAAATAAAGTTGAATTCACACAGAAATCACCCAAACATAAGTAGAGACTGACCGCCCAATGAAATCGTCCCTTCTTCCAGTGTCTTTGTCCCACACCGTGATCTCTAGCACCCCACCTGTCTCTTCATACAGATGCAGGTCAAACTGCTCCCTCCACTGTGGGCTCAGGGTCTTTGGCACTGTCTAGACACACACACACAAATACTGACACATCTCCTAGTTTGAAGGAGCTGGGCTTCAAACATGAAAGTATGACCTTAGTTGCACATGCTGTACCTTGCTCTTGTATTTCTGGGGCCCGAGTCTGAACTTGACATATGGGTCACTCAGACCGTTGGGATCCATGGGCATGAGGTTTCGACCCTCGATTAGTGCGATGCTGACTATCCCTCGCCAGAGCTGGGCTTTTCGATGTAGCTCTGACAGACGTATAGACTGCTGCTGCTGGGCCACACACACACACACACAACTTTATTTGCCACATAGTAACAACAAGAACACAATGTAGGGCTCTGTTCTTCCTGCTCTAAAAGATGATGATCAATCAAACCTCAAATCATGTTGCTCTGAGGTAAATACAAAAATTAAAAAAACTGCCAGAATAGAGGTAAAGTAGATAAGTCGATAAAGTCCAACAGCCTTGGGATTGGAGAAAAATAGATATTTATTTAAGATTTTTGTATGTTATCGGGCCATACATAAAGGATCCATAAAGTGAATTTCCTGAAAACTGACTCTGTTTTTTAATTCACTTTATGAACATTTTATTGCACAATTAGAATATTTTAGTGCTGCAGTAGCAAAATAAAATTTTGTGTTCCGCACATGTGCTTTTTATGTCTTTACATACTACACAAGTTTACTCAGCTGAGTTCAAACCCAATAGAGAAATGCAGACATGTTTTCTCTGAGCAGATCCTTTTGTTTATGTCAGGAGGACAAACTGCTGGACATGCTCATATCAGGTAAACCATACTTGTACTTGGTAAATGGACTGGTACTTCTAGTAACACCTTTCTACTGAATTTGAGCAGTTAAAGCACTTTCTATTACAAATCCCATTCCACCAATCAAGAACACACATTCATACAGGCCTTTTATCTACATAAGCACTTTGTATTGCTTTCACACAAAATCCACCAACCTTTTAAATGGTAGATGATGCCAAAGGGGTTTGCATTTCCTTGATCTTGGGAAAATAATATTGTCCTCCTTATTTCTATATATAATATAGAAATATGGCTAAATAATGTAAAATAATACGATCATTTGAACTGAAAGTTATTCGATTCCTTTCATAAACCTCATAGGAGGCAGTTACTGTACAATGTCTAGACATTACCTACGCCGGTATGCCATCTGTACAAACTGCCTTTCCACTCTTCCTGCTCACAAGTCTCTTCACATTCTTCAACTTTTCTTTGTTTGCTCCTTTTATGGGCATCTCATCGTGTGTTGATTAGTAAAGTTTATTCAAACAGGAGACAGAGCATTTATTGGGGACATGTTTCAACAGTGGATTAATGAATGTTAAGTCATATTATTATTATTATTACTTGGAGCAGCAGGACTGTGGCATTAAGTTAAAGTCTCACTCGTGTTTTTTTACAACAGTGGAAGTCTAAGCAGAGGAATACTATCTCAGTCGCGCACTCGGATCAGGTCTTTTATTGTCATTTTGACAATAGAAGATTAAAGATTAGGAAATCATCCAACTTTTATTTGAAGAAGTAAGGAAGAGAATTAGCTTGGCCTGATAACACCATGTTAACATGGATGAAGAACAGAGCCCTGGTGGCAGATAGTGGGTGGAAATGACAGCAGCAAGACCAAAATATCTCTTGTGATAAAAATATGAACTCAGTAGGGAAAAAAAAATCTCTGACACAAGATGGTAACAAGGCTGTCAAGGTAAAGACACAATAAAGTGAAGAGCAGAGTGATAAGCATAAAGCTGTAAGGACAGTTTAAGGAAAGCTGTTACTGCATGCACAGATGATGATGATGTTGATGATGATGATGATGATGATGGGCATGGTGATTATTTACCTTAGTGGATCGTTTCCAGGACCTCCTGAGCAGCATAGTCTGAATATACATAAAAATGGATTATTTCTACTGACTTATGCAGGGTGGAAAAGTTGAATGGATAGCTGTAACTAAAGGGCTGCAACGTGTGTCTGCATTTTAATTAAATAATATGAAAACAGCCAAAACCTCTTTCATTTAAATAGGGTACCGTTGTGTTTAAGCCACTAGGGGAAGCTGTAGGATGGGGTTCTGTTAACTAAACGGGAAATAAAACTAAGGGGAGGTGTCCTGCTTCAATTAAGCTTTATAAATAAGGCACCAAAAAAAGAGTCTACCAAAGAAAAATGATCTTCACCAGAACTGAGCATTCATTATCTCAGCCTCAGCGGTGTGCCAATTAGAGCCAATGAGACTTTGATCTGTCCAAGCTTTGATTTGAGTGTCATGGTTTTCTGTCTGTTGTTGTTTGTTGTCTTCCTTTCTCTCCGTCTCCCTCAAACTCTCTTTTTTACTGCTGTTTCTCTGTATCTGTATCTCTGGCTGCAGCTGGAGAAGAAATTCAGACTTGGCCTATTATGAATTTATGTGTTGAATTAAACATGAACAAGATGTGCTGTTTTTAATATCTCAGAGCTGAGGATGCAGTTGGAAACCATCTCTTCATGCAGCTCCATTTAACTGAGCAGAAACTGTAATCACAGCTAAGCAGACCAAAATAAATAGAATTACTGAGTTTATTCAATACAGTGCAGTCTATGTCTGCTGTATGCAGCTGTTTAAAGAGTTCTCTCCAAAGCCATCCTACTACACTTCTTTGTATGTTAAAGGTTAGCCCTGTCAAGTTGAGCAACTTGATTCATTTCATATCAAGTATTATAGGGCAAGGTTTTGTTTTATCCAGAGTTGGACAGTATAGCAATGTTAGGAAGTCAGTACAGAAAGAGAAAATAATATGTTATTATCGTGTTATAGCCATATTATACACAGCTTTTCTGAAACACAAGTAATATATAAAGATGAATGTCAAGACAGCTCCACCTAATGTAATACAGACATGGGCACTCGCATCTCACACGGCTGACCCGATTGCAGCAAGAGTCAACTAGTGCTGTGGACAAGTTTCACGAGGTTAAACTTTTGCTTTTTACATAATACGGAATCCATTAATTGTGAAACATTGTGGGGCAATGTCACCACATTTTTGAAACATTTAAGGGAATTTTCATTAATAAAACTGAGCTGGCTGCTGAGCGGAAAGACAGGCCTAGATGGGGATGTTGATATGTAACAACCGAACTGTGCAAAAATACCTCCCTTTAATTTGTTACATTTGTTTGCAATGATCTCTGTTCTACAGCTTTCTGGAGGTCTTTCAAAGTTTTTCACTGATTTTGGCTACGTTTTCACAAACTTTCTTCTTTGTGCTTTAATTGAATCTATGGAAATGCCAGATGTTGGGGTTTGGGGTTGAATTTCAGCCAGATTTTGGGGATCTTGTAAATATTGATGAATTTTGATCCATGAGACAATACTACCTGGAAAGCATCTGATCAGCAACAGTTTTTTTTTCAGCACAGTAATTAACTAAAACACACTGCCAACACAGTGAGAGTTTACCTGGATGGGAAAAAAAGACACACAGTGGTACACTATTACTCATGCACTGGTCTCCCCAGAGTCTGAACCTAAGCAGTATTGAAGTAGTATGGAATGATCCATATAGAAAACAGAAGAAAAGGCAGAAATATATAAAAAAGAAACACCTTAAATGTCCTTCAAGAAGCCTGGAAAACTAAGGCTTTCTGAAGGCTCCTTTCTGAAGAAAGCTGCCTCAGAGTTTACACTCTGCTTTTATTTTATTTTATTAATTTTATTAATAAAATACATTTTCTTAATAATTATTAGTATTAATTTTAATCTAATATGTTTGCCCACTAACAATGAAAGGTCAGTCTATAATTTCAATGGTAGGTTTATTTGAACAGTGAGAGACAGAACAATAACAAAAAAATCCAGAAAAATGCATTTCCAAAAAGTTATAAATTAATTTGCATTTTCATGAAGGAAATAAGTATTTAAGGCCTCCCTATCAATCAGCAAGATTTCTGGTTCCCAGGTGTAATTTATAGAGGTAATGAGCTGATATTGGGAGCCTTCTCAACTTGTTACCTGTATAAAAGACAGCTGTCCATAGAAGCAATCAATCTATCCAGATTCCAAACTCTGCACCACGGCCGAGACCAAAGAGCTTTCCAAGGATGTTAGGGACAAGATAGTGGACCTACACAAGGCTGGAATGGGCTACAAGACCATCGCCAAGCAGCTGGGTGAGAAGGTGAAAACAATTGGTGTGATTATTCACAAATGGAAGAATCATAAAATAACTGCCAATCTCCCTCGGTCTGGAGTTTCAATGATAATGAGAACGGTGTGGAACCAGCCCAGAACTACTCAGGAGGAAGTTGTCAATGATCTCAAGGCAGCTGGGACCATAGTTACCAACAGTTGGTAACATACTATGCTGTAAAGGACTGAAATCCTGCACAGCCCGCAAGGGCACCATTTGAAGCTGCTACTGAACATCTCAATGATTCAGAGGAGGACTGGGTGAAAGTGTTGTGGTCAGATGAGACCAAAATTGAGCTATTTAGCATCAGCTCAACTTGCCGTGTTTGAAGGAGGATGAATTGCTGCTTATGACTTCAAGAACACCGTCCCCACCGTCAAACATGGAGTTGAAAACATCATGCTTCTGGAGTTTTTCTGCCAAGGGGAGAGGACAAGTCCACTGCATCAAAGGGAGTATGGATGGGCCCATGTTCCGTCACATGTTGGGTGACAACCTCCTTCCCTCAGCCAGGGTATTAAAAATGTGTCATGGGTGGGTATGACAATGATCCAAAACACATGGGCAAGCCAACATGAATTGGCTCAAGAAGAAGCATATTAAGGTCTTGGAGTGGCCTAGTCAGTCTTCAGGCCTGAATCCCATAGAAAATCTGTGGAGGGAGCTGAAGGTTTGAGTTGCCAAACATCAGCCATGAAACATTAATGACTTGGAGAGGATCTGCAAAGAGGAATGGGACAAAATGTGTGAAAAACTTGACCAACTACAAGATATGTCTGACATCTGTGATTGCCATCAAAGGTTTTGCCACCAAGTACTAAAGCATTAAAGCAGAAATTTGCAAAGGGATCAAATACTTATTTCCTTCATGAAAATGCTAATTAATTTATAACTTTTTTGAAATGCATTTTTCTGGATTTTTTTTAATATATATTGTTTTGTCTCTCACTGTTCAAATACACCTACCATTCAAAGGTTTGAATGGTAGGTTTAAGGTTCGAATCATTTTTTCCTGACTGTATGTAGAAAGTGTCTGCAGTCCAAAAAAAGTAGTGGAGCAGCATGTAGCTAAGGAGATCATTATCGCCCTCGGGGATTAGTAGGCTCTAAAATCAGAGCACTGTAAATATTGAGTGATTATGTGGAAATAAATAACAGAACTCCATATGACTAGAAAAAACACAAAAAATTGTGTTTCGGTGGTGTTTCATTCATTTGGAGAGTTTTTGTCTTTCAGTGGAGTTTTTGGTGTCTCATCGAAACAACAACTGTGACAGTATTTATATGTCAGAAAATCAAGCCTACTTTGATGAGGCTCCACATATTTGCCTTACTATAGTCAGTTTTCTGATTATTGCGAGAGCCAATCAGCCTGCAAAGACTCATCCATAAAGTCGGATTAGGAACTAAGATATTTGTTCTCTATAATCCCAAGTGAAGCAACCATATGTTTCTGGTGTTAAAAATGTTGGAATTTAACAGCCAGCAGATATATCAGAAAAGATGCTACCCATTTGCAATTTGAGATTAAAAGTTTGCTTCAAAATAACGTTTATGTAAAGAACCAGGAAGAATTTCATCTTAGCCTTTTGATCAGTGGTGCAGGAAAATATAGTAACAGTGTTTATAATTCATGCTGATTTTATTTTATTCATAAGGGATGCTGAGAAAACATGAAGCCAAAAGATGAAGATAAAAAAATTGAGGAAATGCTTTGAGAAACCTGAAAGTAAACAGCGAAGGCTACAAAGACAAACTGACTTCGCAAAAGTTATTACTAGCCTATACAAGTCTGACAGATGACTCTACTGCATTGTGCTCTCTATCATGACTCAAAGCAGCTACTCAACTAGAGGTGACCCAGGAAAGGGTCAATCAAGGTGAAACTATGGAAAAGCACTAACAGCCTGATCACCACTACACTTACTTTATGCACATAATGTTTTAGTCCATACTTCTGAACCTCCATCTGCAGCAGGAAACATAGAGACCCATCTTTACTGAAGGACAACAAAACTAAAATCTACTTCAAAGTTGATTTTTTTCCTATACATGTGCAAACCTGGAAAGTAACTAAATGTTTTGGGTTTATTAATAATAACATAATTATTAGTAAGCTACTGTATGCCAATTTTTCAATTCAATTTTATTTATACAATGCAAAATCACAATAACAGTCGCCTAAAGGTGCTTATATTGTAAGGTAGACCCTACAATAACATACAGAGAAAAACCCAACACTCATATGACCTCCTATGAGCAAGCACTTTGGCGACAGTGGGAAGGAAGAACTCCCTTTTAACAGGAAGAAACCTCCGGCAGAACCAGGCTCAGGGAGGGGCGGCCATCTGCTGCGACCGGTTGGGGTGAGAGAAGGAAGACAGGACAAAAGACTTGCTGTGAAAGAAAGCGTTACTCTGAGACAGCATATTTCTAATTTTAGAGATTGTGCAAATGGAAGAAAGCAGTTCTACATATTTGTTTAATATGTGCATTGAAGGACATATTCTGCTCAATAATAACTTCAAGGTTCCTCACAGCGTTACTGGAGGTCAAGGTGATGCCAACCAGAGTAAGAATCTGGTTAGATACCATATTTCTAAGATTTTCAGAGCCGAGTACAATAACCTCAGTTTTATCTGAATTTAGAAGCAGGAAATTAGACCTCTAATTTTCTGCTTCAATCCTGCTTCCAGGTCTTTATGTCTTTAAGACATTCCTGCAGTTTCAAATTGGTGTGGGTTATCTGGCTTCATAGATAGATAAAGTTGGGTGTCATTGCAAAGCAATGAAAATGTATGCTATACCTTCTGATTATACTGCCTAAGGCAAGCATGTAAAATGTAAACAGAACTGGTCCTAGCATGGAACCCTGTGGAACTCCATAACCTTAGTGTGTGAAGTGGACTCACCAAGGAGATGAACAAATTGGAGTCTATTAGACAGATATGATACAAACCACTGCAGGGCACTACCTGTAATACCTACAGCATGCGCCATTCGCTAATAAAATACTATGGCCAACTGTATAGAACACTGAGGCCAAGCAGTACAAGCACAGAGATGAGTCCACTGTCAGAGGCCATAAGAAGATCATTTATAACCTTCATTAAAGCTGTTTCTGTACTGTGATGAGCTCTGAAAACTGACTGATACTCTTCAAATAAGCCATTCCTCTGCAGATGATCTGTTAGCTGTTTGACAACTACTCTTTCAAGGATTTTTGATATGAAAGGAAGGTTGGAGATGAAGGCTGGCCTATAATTAACTAAGACTGCTGGGTCAAGAGATGGCTTTTAAAGTAAAGGTTTAACAACTGCCAGCTTGAAGGCCTGTGGTACATAGCCGATTATTAGAGATAAGTTGATGATATTTAAGATTGAAGCATTAATTAACGGTGGGACTTCTTTGAACAGTCTTGTAGGAATGGGGTCTAAAAGACACTTAGATGGTTTGGAGGAAGTAATTACTTAAGTTAAATGAGAAAGACCAATTGGAGAAAAAGACTAAATAAATATCAGTGGTACTTAAAGTAGCTCTAGATAATGTTACATCTGTGAGGTGATTATGAGTGATTTTTTCTCAAATGGTTAAAAATGTATTTGTGTTGTGAACTTCATGAACTTTGTGAAGAAGTTCATGAAGTCATTACTAGTTAACGTTAAAGGGATGGTTGGCTCAACGGAGTTCTGACTTTTTGTCAGCCTGGCTACAGTGCTGAAGAGAAACCTAGGGTTGTTCTTATTTTCTTCAATCAGTGCTGAATAGTAAGATGTTCTAGCTACAGGAGGTGATTTTTTAGAAAGCAGCAAACTATTACTCCAGGCTAAATGATAATCTTCTAAATTTGTGATATGCCATTTCCTCTCCAGCTTACGAGTTTTCTGCTTTAACGTGTGCGTTTGAGAGTTATGCCAGGGAGTCAAATACTTCTGATTTGAGGCTCTCTTTTTCATAGGAGCTACAGTATCCAATTGCTTATTTGTACTATGCTTTCATTTCAGAATGCAATGAGACACTAAAATACATAATTTTCAATAAAATAAAACTGGAAAAATTGGGGTGTTCTAAAACTGCTGACCGGTAGTGTAAGTGTCATTAGGAAATGATCAGACAAGACAGGGTTTTCAGGAAACACTGTTAAATGGTCAGCTTCTATCCCACATGTCAAAACAAGATCTAGAATGTGAGTAAAGTGGTGGGTGGGTTCTTTTACATTTTGAGAAAAGCCAATTGAATCTAATAACAGATAAAATGCTGTATTGAGGCTGTCATTTTTAGCATCTACATGCATGTTAAAATCCCCCACAACAATGACTTTATCTGACCTAAACACTAAATCAGATAAAAAGCCTGAGAAATCAGACAGAAACTCAGTTTAAGTGTGTGCTGAAACAGGAAGTGATACTCTACTGCAGAGAGAGCAAACACCAATGATGTTTAGAGAAGACATTGTACATCTATCGGACAGTTCTAATATTTATGTTACAAATGAATACAATGGATTGAGAGTCCAAAATCACAAAATCTATATCCAAGCTTCAAAAAGTCATCTCCATCATATGTTTTTTTACAGTGGGAGGAAGTGATGACTTAAAAGAGACAATAGATCTTTAGGTGCCACCCACACTTCAGCCTCCCTTGAAATTGTATTGGATGCAGGTGCCTTCAAGTAAAATCTGGTGTCTATCAAAAACATAACAGACAGTTACTGTTGGTGGGATAAGTAGTTGGATGCATAGTTGGAAATTCCATGCATAGGAAGCAGCATATGCTACGCTCTGAAAGTTGGTCTTTTGCATAAGAAGTTTTCCTCTGTGCAAGATGCAGCAACAGCCGAAGAGCATCTGCACATGCCACAGAATGGTATGTTTACTAAAAAATTACTAAAACTAACTTTAAAAAATAAACTAAGAATGCAAAATTAACAATACAAGTAAAATAAAATCAGGGTTGCAGGCAGGTGATACAATTTGATATCATAATGGGAAAACTAAATAACTGAAAAAACAAGAAATACAAGGATGTTACTTTAGGCCATTCATAAGCCAAAGATATTAGAAGAATATTAGTTAGATTGATCTTTATATAACATCATGATTAGATGCAGCTTTATATAAAAAAAATTGCTCTACCTCAACAAATCAGCTTATCCATCAGTGCAAGAAAGAAGGAGAAACAGTGGAATGTTTTTCTACATAAAACACTTTTCATTTAATACTTTTTCACACTAACAGACTTCCTCTAACAGAACATTTTCTGTGTGTGTGTGTGTGTGTGTGTGTGTGTGTGTGTGTGTGTGTGTGTGTGTTTAAGCTCTTTACCATATCAACCAAATTTCACAGCTGAAATGTAAAAATGATTCCCTTTCAACCTGCCCCTAAGTTCTGACTGCAATAACTCATGTCAGTATATCAGTTGTGGTGTTTTTGACATTTATTTAACTAAAGCAGGTCAAATTAAAATAAGATTTAAAAAAAAAGATCAAGTGAGAGAAATATCGGCTGACATAATCTGCATACATACTGTTGAGTCTCGGCGTTCCTCGATGGGACTGTCTTTAGGTGTCAGGTTGACGGCCAGCTCCAGAGTACCGAGGTCCTGATCAGGATACTGAGGGTCCTTCAGCACTAAAGTCACAGGTATCGTCCTGGAACACACAGTCATGAATATGTGCAGGTGTGTTTTCTGCTCTGCTTTCTGGCATGCTTTTTTTTTTTTTATAAGGCCAGTGTCACTACACGATGATTAGATTCAGTAATTCACCTAATTACGTTCAGTAATTAGGTGCAACCTAATTCATTCGGTATTAAACGTACCTGTCTATGTAACTACAAATCATACCTATCAAATAGACTCCAAATTGTTCATGTAAATGGAGAGTCCTCTTCACACACACCAAGGTTAATTATGGAGTTCCACAGGGTTCCATGCTAGGACCAATTCTGTTTACATTATACATGCTTCACTTGGGCAGCATCATCAGAAGGCTTAGCATACTTTTTCATTGCTATGCAGATGACACCCAACCTTATCTTTCCATTAAGGCCAGATAACACACACTGGTTAGTTAAACTGTTTGAATGTAGTAAAGACATAAAGACCTGGATGACTTCTAATTTCATGTTTATAAATTCAGGGGGAAAAAAGACACATAAATGTTTTAGATCGTCAAACAAATTTAAATATTAGACAAAGATAACACAAGCAAACACAAAATGCAGTTTGTAAATCAAGGTGTTTATTATTAAGCGGGAAAAAAAAACAATCCTACATGCCCCTTCGTGAAAAAGTCATTGCCCCTTCCTATTATAACATAAATTAACTGTGATGTATCACATCTTTTGGAAAGTTCAGCTCGAATAGGACCTGCCTGACAAAGCCTAAAAAAAGATCTTCAAAAACCTTGAAAATCCCCAAGACTTTTGGGAAAATACTCCGTGGACTGATGAGATAAAAGTTGAACTTTTTGGAAGGTGTGTGTCCCATTACATCTATGGTAAAAAGTAACAGCATTTCAGAAAAGGAAGATCGTACCAACAGTAAAATATGGTGGTGGTAGTGTGATGGTCTGGGGCCACTTTCCTGCCTCAGAACCTGGAAGACTTGCATGGTACATGGTAAATGGAACCACGAAGTCTGCTGTCTACCAAAACATCCTGAAGAAGAATATCCATATGGGCTCAAATTGTTGTCACCAAAATACGTAGTTTTTTGCTTTGTATCTGTAACCAGACCTTGAAAAAAATGTGTAACTTCTGTAAATATTTTTTACAAACACACATCTATGAATGCACAAACATAACATTTTCAGATATTTTGGTTTACAAGGTTATATAACTCAGTTCACAACTACGCAGTCTGATTTACAAGTACAAAATATTTATGACCACAGTTTGAACCCATATATCTGGCCATCTGTTTGTGACCTCAAGTTGAAGCACACTTGGGTTCTGCAGAAGGACAATGATCGAAAACACACCAGCAAGTCCACGTCTGAATTGCTTAAGAAAAACAAAATGAAGACTTTTGGGTGGCCTAATCAAAGTACTGACCTGAATCCAGTTGAGATGCTGTGGCATGACCTTAAAAAGGCGGTTCATGCTTGAAAACCCTGTGGCTGAATCACAACAACTCTGCACAACCAGTTATTAGGTTTAGGGGTTAATCACTTTTTCACTCTGGGCCATGTACGTTTGTACTTTTTTCCACCTTAATATTAAGCACCTCCATTTAGAAACTGCATTTTTTGTTTACTTCTGCTATCTTTGTCTAATATTTCTTTAATGATCTGAAATATTTAACTGTGGAAAAGATACAAAAAAGGAAATCAGGAAGGGAGAAAACATTTTTTCACGCCAATAAAAACATACATACAACATTTTATCTGTGTTTATTCTGTCTTTTTTCATTTAATGAAACATGCAAATAATCTCTATATTAAAATATTTCTTTATTATTTTGTTCTTGTTTTTCAGAACACAATGTTGGCACTAATATCTGACATACCTCTGCTGCTCTAGAGACTCCAGGTAAAGAAAAGCAGAACCCATGAAGTCATCCTGAAGGCCAAAGTCATAGTCAAACACCTGCAGAAGAGAAACAAACAATCTCCACTGACCAATGTTCATTAAGAATTTATATGGAAAAGCTGTGTGTGTGTGTGTGTGTGTGTGTGTGTGTGTTAGTTCTAAGTCTTTACCTTGACATACAGAGGTTCATTCAGACTGTCAATGATTAAGGTCGTCTTCTCATCCCACACTGGGTTGAGGTTTTTATGGATGATTTTGCTCCTAAAAACCTCTTTGCCAGCAAGCTTGAACTTGACATATGGATCACTTGTTCCTACATCGACAAATAAAAATAGACAAATAAAGCTATCACACATGCATAAAAGCAAGAGCCGAAAAATGCAATTAACTACAGATGTCACTGCACCTCCTCTGTCTCGGACAGCCAGGTTGTGTCCTCTTTTCAGCTCGATCTCCAGCTTGTACATCCCCGACCGAGCTTGGTCAGAAGAAAACCCCGAAGGACATGAAGTACCCATTCCCTGTTAGCACAAATGAATGCATTAAATACATGCAATAAACTGCTTCTCTACAAAAGCCCTCTCAGCCATATCCTGACTTTAAACTCACCAACATTTTTTATGAGAAGTCTCTACCAGCCTATCACTGAAGTGTAGTTTTCACTAACTCATGGTAGCTATCTACATCTAAGCTTGCACACTTCCTTTGACCAAAGTGTCTAATTCAGCTTGGTATCTTGTCCCAGGGGTGATTACTAACAGGAAATTACATGAAAGAAGCTTCCTCCTATCTGATCACAGTGCTGAGGTGCAAATTGTTTTCCATTCCCTAAAACTTTCATTGCGGTTGCAATATGATCACCTCTGTGGCAATGCAGAAACAGAATATAAGTAACAGCATGGGCATGAGTGGCCTAACGCTGCTTTAATACCTGTTATACAGTTTCTGCGAGACAGGACCGTTTAACTTCATTGAACATTTCTACACATATTGAAAGTGGAACTGTCACAGACATCTGCACTCTGCCACGCCAACATCAACTATACATGGATATTTACAAAGACCACAGATGGAGCTCAGTCCATGGGTCAGTGGGACATGTTTCAAAGCCTGTGATCAGGGAGATTAATATAAGAACGACACAACTAGAGACAATAAATGACTATAAAAACTTACATACAAAGAGACACTAAATGACAGATATATAAACCTCATTTGTGGTCCCTGCATTGGCTGTGTGTCGTGACATGCTGCAGTTTTGTTATGGTATCACTATGCATCACTAAAACAAAACCCTTCCTTAATGCTGGTAAAGCCGTTGACAAGATCAAAACAGGAAGTAAAAGATTAAAGACTTTCTCAGCATCAGAAAGCCTCATCTTTCCAGCTAGAAGCTCCTGCACTGATAAATGATTAAAATGATGCTAAAGACTGACCCAGTCTCATGTTTGTGTCTTCCACCAGTTTGCATCTGCCTGCAACGATTCGTTTATTGAGTTCAGTCACTAATCCACAACTGAAAGGCACAAAACAACTACAGAGACACACAATACAACCATGGGTTCATCACTGTCAGTAAAACTTTACGCATTAGATAATGTAATGTACTGCGCGGTGCAGTGAGTCATTTAATTCTTAGGTTTTCTTAAAACACCATACAGATGGTATAACTCATCTTATTTTTAATTGCTGGAATTATTTCCATGCAATATTAAAGCTAAGACACTTCATTGAAAACATGTATGTAAGCAACACTGACAATGAAACATCAATCTGCATCCATCACTGCAAATGTAACACAACTACTCTGCTGGGAGAGCAGCATCCTGTCAACACAAGCACTTCCACTCAGAGAGATGCTCTGATCAATATTTCTACAATATGATATTATATATGAGCTCCTTACATTGGACTCACTGGAAAACAAACTGAGCATGTGTACTGTACACATATTCACAGACTACTTACAATAAATTTTTGTATTGCACTGTATTGAATAATGTAGTGACAGCTGAAACTAATTTTGATTTTTGAGTAACTTGATTAATGGTGCATTTTGACAACACTGTGAAAAACACTGTAAAATACCCAAATATCCACATTTATGATATAAAATGGAAAAAAAACTGCACACTGCAGAAAGAAAATTGGCTACAGACAAGTTCATGATCTAAGTTTTCTAATTGTCTGTTTTATTTAATTGAGTAAACAGGTGCTACATTTCTTTTTTTAAAATATCCTGTCCTGTCTGGCAGCTTTTGTAATCAGAATTGCGATCTGAATGTATTGTGGTACCAAACAAATTTTGCTTTTGCAAGAACAGCTATATAGAATCTCTATAGCCTCCTCTTTCTTATGTGAATCTTTATCTGTTTATTTATTCATTTCTATTTGTGTTACTTCAGTTATCACATTTATAGGCAAGAGAGCAAAAATTGGAGGTGGTGGTGCGGTAGAGGAGAGATACGGGGAGAAAGAAACAAATAGAAATGCACAATGTATCGCCAACTCCAGTACCTGTTAGAGACAAAAACACCCCTCTAATACGAGTCGAAAACAGGGTCCCAGGGTCCCAGACCACCCGGCAGGGGGAGGTCCAGGCCACAGAGGGCCACCATGGGAGCGGCCCAGCGGCCACACGAGAACATCAAGCCAACACCTTATTGTTCTACACTTTGGGACCAGAAAGAAGGGGAAGAAACTGATAATCACTATGCAAAGAGAGTGAGTCATCAAAAAAAACTGAACCAGCAGAGCGCTGCAACTCAGCGCTGTACAGGGATGCTAGGTTGAGCTGTGGTTCACCAATCAGCTCGTTTGACCACTGAATTTGAGTGAGTGAGCTTCTGTTCTTTAAAGATAAATCTGTAACACAGAGCAAAGGGATAAAATAAATTCAGTAAAAGTACAATAAAATCAAACCATCATAGTTTTTTTTATTAGTTTGGCTAGTCGAAGTCTTGTCAAACATAATTATGAAGTAGCACACAGCTTCAGAGTTTCAAAGCTGTAAGATACAACTTTGAATTTTACAGCAAACTGTGAATAGAAAGAATTTTGTCAAATAAGTCAGAGATTTTGTGACTATAGTTTGAAATTAGGATTTTGTGGTTAGAGTTTGCTTTTTTTAATGGTGGAAGGTTTCACATATTGTGTTTTAGTGAGGGTGAAATAAGGTGACTGAGTTAAGACCTTAAGTCAAGACTATGTAAATATACATTTACAAAAAAAACTGTGGTAAAAGGGTGATGTTATATTGATGCAGTGATGTAACAACATAAATTATAAACCACTTTTAAAGCTTTATAGCATCAAGTCTTACAGCTTTCCTGCTCAGCTGTAAATCCGATAGACACATTATGAAACACAGGCTTGCTTTCTGAGGGTGAAACTTCTGAAGTGTGCCAAGTTCTGCT
Organism: Perissodus microlepis; assembly: GCF_051167445.1. Lineage (NCBI taxonomy): Eukaryota > Metazoa > Chordata > Actinopteri > Cichliformes > Cichlidae > Perissodus > Perissodus microlepis. The sequence continues at coordinate 55,830,845 of NC_140467.1, read as the reverse complement.
CTGGCAAGCTGTGGAAATTCCACTGGCGGAAACAGAAAACATGATAATAAAGTGAGTGAGACTATCCTGTGTAACATGAGGAGGTTGAGTGTGTCAAGCTGTCTGTGTGGAGGCTGGATTGTTGGAGGAGGTCTGTTAAAGTCTTATGTAGCCTAGTCTCCACCCATAGCTGCATGTAACAAGTAGGGTAAGACCAGTTCAGAGCTCATGATGGTAAATGAAGAGATAAAATCCAACCAGCAGGCAACTTGTCTGAGAGGAGAGTATAAAGTTTCCTGTGTCAATCTTACGTACTGTAAAATTACTGTGCCTGAGTCTTGAGCCACTCCTCATATCTTTATATGAGCTTTCTGAACATCTTTCAAAGTCTTTCTTTAGACACTGGCTGCTCTTTCACTCGCTTTCAGTCCAGTTTCGCAGGACATCGCTTTTTCTTGTTGTTTGTCAAACCACTTAGCTCTGACCTTCTAACTATTCCCAGATCAGTGTGGGTTCATTTTGTCAGAGAATCGACCAAAAGGCAGCGAACATCCAAAGAAGAAAACAAAGTCTATGTTACCTTATAAACTGTATGTGTTTTTCTATGTATATATTTTGAATAGCGAATGAAATGCAGACCTCCTTTTGCTCATTTGTCAGTGGTTGCGTTCATGATAAGGTTACATTGCATACTAAGCCTTTCTTGTCTGGATTTGGCTCCATGTTTCATGTCCTGTTTACATTAGGAATAAGTGCCTCTTTTTTAACTCATTATGAGAGCCCACTATTTGTGTGGGTTAACACAAGCATGTGCAGGTCATGTGCAAAGCACAGTCTTGTGTAAAATGTAATCTACAGAGGTATCTCTGGGTTATTATCACCTGGCTTTCTCTAAAATTACCTCACAATGCTGGAAGTGATTGACTGTGTGCCCCAAAATGAGTCACTGAGCACATAAACTCATCGGGAAAGTGTTTGGAGAGGTTAAATCCAAGGGCCGTTTTCCCACTGACTTCTGTAGGACCAGATGTCTGTTTACAGTCTAGAGGAATATACAGGAAGACAGTATGTCTTCCAGAATGCAGCTTTAATGCACTTCCACGTTGGCTTTGGGTTCAGACCCAGAAACTGAAATGTCCATTCTTTATTCTTTCTGTGATCCAGATCAAAGTACTGGATCACTGGTAATGTAGCCTTTTGCATGTTATTATGATCTTTTAAAACTTTGGGCATCAGAAGAGCTAATGACCTTTACACACCAAACACTTGAAACTCATGCAAATATTTTGTGTAATAAAAATTATTCTCAGTTATTGTAGTTATTATAAAATGTTGCCATTTACACCGGCCATGAACTCTTGCAGAATTAATTTGCAGCATTTATTTTTTTGGAGTCATGCTTGATTTTTCAGATAAACAGATCTGACCAATCATACCACTGCATTTGGCAACAAACTACACTCATAGCTCAAAGCCCACACCAGTACTGAATATGCAATGATATGGAAATCTTTTCGCAAGCCTCAACAGTTTCCCCTCTTTCAACTATTATGCTAAGCTAAGTGGATTCTAGCCTCAGCTACTTACTAAACACCCAGACAAACAAACAATAATTAAGTGTATTCTGTAGTCTGTTCCTCTGAGTTGTGAGAATTCATGCCAGTTTTACACTTGGTGGCATTGGTGATTGTACTTTTTCTTTTAAAGCATGACTGGAGAAAATCTGTGGTATGAAGACTCTTAGAAAATGTACCAGTCACATCTCTTGTGTGAAGCTGTTTGTTATCTCTCATCTTGTGACCAGGCAGTCAACAGCAACCATCTATTGCGGTGTTACTTTGGCTTTCATTGCAACAGCTCACAGGTTTTACTGCTTCATTGTGACCCAGCATTAAAACGTCTTTGCACACCCTGCAGCCTATCACTTTGGCCGGTATGAAAGACGAAACAGATGAGTATGGAGGCCAAAAAGTGCACAAACCCAGTCCGAGGCTGAATCAGGATGTTTACATTACAGGAGTAACACGTTCTGCCAGAATTAACAAGCAGCTTAAGAAAGGCTTAAATGTCCTGTGGTACTAAATCAGGAAGCAAAGCGCCAAGCTGGGAACACCCACCAGCTACACCGATACATGCCTATTTTAGGACTGGGCGTCCATGTTTAAACACTCACCTCTACATCACATCTACAGACAGATATCATATTTTAGTAACACAGTATTTTATCTAAAGTAATGCAGATGTAGTTGGTGTCACTGATACTACTGATACTATGTGTTAGTGTAAAGTAAGCATATCATGACAATTGCTATTATATTACTATATCACTACTGTTATACACTTATAAGCTCACTAATTAATTTTAATTTTAATTTTATAATCAAGTATGAAGGTCTGTAGTAATGCATCTCTGATGACACGAGTTTACTCCCTTTAACTGAAAGTAGTAGAATGGCTACTTCTTGGTTTTAGGAGATTTCACCCCAAATTTAAACTAACTACCTTAGGAGGAACCTCGTGTAATACTTCTATTAGAATGAATTAACATCGCATAGATAACAATAACAGCACTGCTTGTCTTTGTTCTTAATAACACTTTGGTTCTGACCACATCCGTCATCATTTTCACTCTGAATGAATCTGAAACTCTTTTAGTTACTGATTGTCAAGCAGACAAGAGCTTGATCTGTAATGTGTAAAAAAGAAGGTTTGTTCGACAAAACTCTGGATTGTTATCAGTAAAGTTATATGGTAACAACTGCCATATAGAACCCAACCACTATAGGCAATATTTTGACATTAATACAAATATCTGATCATTTAAAAATCTGATTTTTTTTCTTTCAGACACAAAAAACATAAACAAAGTTCCCTACCATTTGATGTGTGCAGTTATGTCCCTGTTTACGCTCTGTTTACCCAACTGTGCTCAGCTGGTTGTTGTGTTTGTAGCATTACAAACATATTGGCAACAGGGAAAGTGCAGAGTGCCCTTTGGTGGACAAACTATGCAACGTCAAAGAAACACTCTTTAACATTGTTTCTTTACTTTTTCATTTTTATTTATCAACTGTTATGAATGTTAATACAGTCTGTCGGGCAAACAGCAATGATCAGCAATATCGTCCTACTAATAAACCTGTGAGGCGTCGTCAATGCACCCATTCACCTTCTTGCACTTATGTAAAGAAAATGGGAAAATACAGCAACATTTTCCAATTTCTCCCTGAGGGTCCCAGGTCATTTTAACCCTTTAAAACTCAATCCATCAAAAAATAGCCAGAAAATTCGGATTTATTTTGGAGCTAAGATGTTTATTAACCCTTAAAACAAAATCCACATTTTTTTTTGCTATACCATGTTGTGTATGATCGACAAAGACATGTCCGATCACAGTGTCCAAAGACATGCAGTTTGTGGGGATAGGTTAATTGATTAGTCTAAATTGCCCATAGGAGTGAATGTGAACGCGAATGGTTGTCTGTCTCTGTTTGTTAGCCCTGCGACAGACTGGGGACCTGTCCAGGGTGTACCCCGCCTCTCGCCCTATGACAGCTGGTCTAGGCTCCAGCACCCCCGGCGACCCTGAAAAGGATAAGCGGAAGCGAATGGATGGATGGATGGATGGATTGGTTTTTGGCAACTTTTTGTTAGCAACAATGGTAATTTTAGATTAAAAAAAGAAAGAGTTTTGTCCATAACATTTTGAAATGATGACAAGTATTGATCATGTTGAGGAGATAGAGGTCTCTGAAACTCATGTATCAAATATGAAACAAAGGGCGTTATAGGGTTAAAGCCAATAAGTTCTGGGTCTACCCTAGGGTGCCCTCCTAATTTTGTTTCCCCATAACAGTTTCATTGTTGCGCAGTTTTGTTTGTCAAAAGGCTAATTTAATTTTTTTCTCTCTCTCTGCGGATTATATAAATAATTGAACAACTTATTACTGTTTAACTGTTTAATAACTGTAATGTAATTAATGAATTTTTTTACTAATAATAACGTTTCACAGAAAAATATAATGGAATTACAGTATAGCAGTTCTTTGTAATGCCCCAGCACTGCTAATAATTTAATCTTTGTGTGTACTGTAAGTATATAGGACACCTTTTATATGGTGCTTACAGGTACCGTCGCATGAAGCTGAAAATGAATCCAATAAAACAACAGAAAACTCAAGGTAGGAAATATCTTCAGCACTATATCTCCTTCATGTCCACAGCAGAGCCCTCCATAACATGTTGGCTTAACCTAATGTCCCCAATAACATAAATATCCCTGCTTATACAGACTGTGTGATTAATACAGTAACTAAAAGGCTGAGAACAAACCCGATTCAACAAAGAGAACATAGATGAGCTAAAGGAGTTCACTTTACACTTTTTTTTCCACGGCGCCTACAAAGTAGCTGGACTGAGGAAACGTGTGAAAATGTGTGAGTTGTACTCTTTCATATTCAGTTGAGTTATAGCCGCGTTCAATATGTGAGCTCTAACATCATCCCGTGGTTGTCAACGCTGTGTGGTTAAAGTGACCAAGTAAATGGTTGCACCTGTGAGTGTGTGCACAGAAATGCATGCTTCTCAAACGCAGTTTCTCATGTACGCTCAGTAACCCCTAACACACACAGCAGATTTGTGAATTATGAGGCTGCTTCCTGGGTAGCAGAACCACCAAATGTTGTGCTATTTGCAGCAGTATAAATGCTGCAATAACCTGAATGCCCAGGCACACAGTCAAGCAAATCTAAATGCAAAAAACATGCTTTCTTCTTGTTGTTATGTGCAGCTAATCACAAGTTTAAGAATGCTAGCCAGAATTGTTACTATTATTACTATCTCCTGTTTTTGAGAAATTACATATCTAGTGGAGCGTAAACCAGTTACCCACAAGATTAAAACCATCTTCTCCATCATCAAGCATCTCTCACACCAGGGCATAGACGCAGGACTTCTGGGATTGTCCTGTGTTGCCTCAGTGTTTATCCTTGGCCCTGACTGGGATCTGGGGAGTATGAGACCAGGACAAATGTTTGGTTGTATTTCTAGTCCCTTCATGTCTGCTTTAAGCGACTGCAGCTGTCAGGGAGTGAGTGGTCTGTAACACTGGTCAGGTGGCTGGTATCGTTCCTATCGAGCTTCTCAAACAATTACTTAATACTAACTGCCTGGGTCCCTGTCTGAGTCACAGCTCATCTCATCATATTATTCAGAACCAGTTTCTTTCTCCTTATTTGTTTCATTTTTCAAAGTCAATTGCCCCAAATAGTCAATAATTGACATAAGAATGCTAGTCAGAATTATTACTAATATTAATATTCCCACAAAAACACAGAAAAAAACACAATCACAGAGCTGAAAGAAAGGTGGATAAAAACAAGTGATGGTATTAATGCTGGAATCCACAATGGCGCACATACTGAAGCACATATTCAAACAGCTCACCGACAGCAGCCGTCCACATGAGGAGATGAGGGGAAAAGAGTCATCCCTAGAGGCACAGCGGAGTAACCCCAGGATCGCTAGACGGGATTCTGCCACTGAGGCCTCACAAAGAAAGCGATCCAGGGTCGAGCAGTCACAGGAAGATTATACAGGCAAGGAGGTAAAAGGTGGAGTGAGGGGAGGGCAACTCTGACAGAGAAGCTCCAAAGGCCGGGACTCTGAGGATACTTCTGAAGCAATTCTACCCTGGCAGATGCACAAACTTCAAAAACCACAAATGTTTCTCCCATGAGAAGTGTGGCAGCTGAAAAGGAGCAGGTGCAGTAGAGGAGGTGAGGAGGCTGAATGAAAGAAGCAGCAGTGCATGAGTGGGAGGGAGCAAGGTGAAGAATCATCCTGGTTGGCTTGCCTGTAATCCTTCCCTGGTGGATAAGCCTGACTGATGGCTGTACTAAGAGGTACACTAAGGGAAAACACCACAAGAGGTGTCTTAAGGTCACAGACCAAATTAAGGCCACAAAGCACAGCTCTAAACTAATATACGTAAGACTAAAAAGTCTCACAGTCAAACACTCAAAAATTATTCAGAGATAAGTCAAACTACACAAATAGGCTGGAAATAATATTAAATGTCAATTCCAATAGTGCTGGATTTAAAAAGACAAGGCCAAAAATTAAGCCTTAAAACTTTAGTGAAAGCACCAGCATTTACCCTGAAATCATGGTGGAAACATGCTTATGTAAAAACATGCACGTTGAATACTTTGAACTGAATACTGACAAAATACCAGTCTGTAGCCCGCAAATACACAGCTGCAACAGGTTAAATATATCCTACATTTATGAACTCTGCTAACAGATGCTGTTATGTCTTATTTAATTCAATTCAATTTTATTTATACAGCGTGAAATCACAACAACAGTCGCCTTAAGACGCTTTATATTGTAAGATAACCCTACAATAAAACATACAGAGAGAAACCTGACAATCATATGACCCCCTATGAGCAAGCACTTTGGCAACAGTAGGAAGGAAAAACTCCCTTTTAACAGGAAGAAACCTCCGACAGAACCAGGCTCTCGGAGGACCAGGGCCATCTGCCACAACCAGCTGGAGTGAGAGAAGGAAGACAGGAAAAAAAAACATGCTGTGGAAGAGAGCCAGAGATTAATAACAAGTATGATTCAATGCTAATCATACTTGTTATTAATGAAAGGTTTTCAACTAGAAGCAATTCCTCAGTGAGAGAGATATCCTGCAGTATTCACCCTTTAATCAAATCGAACAACCTTAATCTAAAGTGACATTATGATCTTTTTTTAGCTTGAGCCAGGACAGATATAAATGATACATATATTGTAGCACAGTAGCAACTGAACAAATACCCTGAAGTCCCTCTGCTAACAGTGTGACAAGAATGAGTATCACATTAGCTGATAGAGAGCCAGTCCGGTTTCACTCTTGTCCTCTCATGCTTCAGTTGACTTGCACACACAGGAGAGTCAACATAAGCTAGTCTTGTTCAGAAAAGCTGGTACATTTACTGAGGGGATTGGTTTCCCTTAGTCGGCTGCTCTTTGTACCTTACAACATAAAGCACCTTAATGCAAGTGTTGTTGCTCAAACAGCTCAAACTCAGTAAATGGCACTTCTGTTGCCCACGGGATCACACTATTCACTTGTATCCACAAAAGGAATCCACAGTGCTCCCAAAAACAAAACTCCAAAACGCACCGTTGGGCTGTGTGAACAGAGCAGGACAGACACCCAGCAACAACCTTTGCCCGTGGACCTCATCTCGCCTTTATAATGTCTGAGGGCTTTTTGTTGAGTGACGCCAGGTGGAGACAATGAGTAGCAGCAGGGTCCTCGAGAGAGCAGCACCACACACACATACACCCACACAGCTCCACAAAATCTAACCAAGCCCCCTTTTTTTAATTATTGCACTGTAGTAATGGAGATTTGCATAATTCAGATTTTAAAATAAGTAATTATTAATCTTGTACTCTTCTTCTTCTTCCTTGCGGTTTATATCCCGCGACGCAGGGTCCGCTATCTTGCATGTCTTCCTCCACTTCTTCCTATCAAGGGCGTCTTCTGGTGTAACATTCACAGCCTTCATATCATCCTTGATTCAGTCCATCCAGCGCTTTATTAATTATTAATCTTGTACTAATAGTGAGTTTCATTTGAAGTAAGAATTTCTGAGTTCCTAGTAAGGAACCCTTCTGTTTTAGCTCCTTGCCCTTTAAGAACACCTTTCTCGTGAGAAAGATTTCTCCCCCTTGCAAATAGAAGGTGGTAGAGCTTGTGTGTGTGTGATATTCATACACTGAGATTAAAAAAATACAGTCTGAAACCTGAGCATACACTGACCTTTGACCAATGAGCATCTGTCCGTGGAACAGTGTATATATAAAGGGGAGGAAAACCATTAGCATCTGATTTACCAATAATCTTTTCTTATCTGCAATGACTATATTAATTTCAGCATACATGGATAAGTAAATGAGACTTTGGAGTCTATCTTGCACAAGGAACCACACAGACCACAGTAGGCAGGGTGATATGTGTGATATGATCCGAATGGTAAACTAAGATTTACAAATGTTAAAATGATTTGTGTGTGACTTTGGAGGACACACAAATGTGTTCATTGGGGTTCATTGAGTTACTGATTTAGTCCACTTAAACATGTTACTATTGACTAGCTACCAGGCCGCCAGGCGCACCTCTCTCTAGCCAATCCATTCTCACTCCCAAGTCATCACATACAACAATAGCAATAATATTATTTGTATAGCACTTTTAAAAAATACACAGTTACAAAGTGCTTTACTGTTGAATCACACATTCAAACATAAAAACACAGAGTCAAACACATGCCCTTATATTCATTACAGCAGACACACATTACCAGAACAATTATAGACAGAAATTAGAATGAATGAATGAATTAAAAGTTACTAAATTATTGTGGACTTCTTTCGAGTCAATAAAGATTTGAGTTTTGCAATGCTTCTGACATGAAAGAAACAAACTGGGTGAGCTTTGAAATGTGAAATTCAAAATGAAATGTTTTCTCAAAAATAACAGCAGCATTCTTAGCAGATGTTAGTGTGATAGTGTCAGTTCATTTAAAAGTGTGATGTGACCACAGTGACGTCCCATTTTAAAACATTTCACTTGCTAGGCCCACGTCCTCGTTTGAGGTTTGATAGCGTTTTAGTAGATAAAGGTGAATGGCTTGGACATGAATTGAGCTGCGGTTTGGGGAAGGCCTCAAAGGGGACTGGGCCCTGTCCTGGTAGAGAAGTGAAGAAGTTAAAGAAATAAAATGGGGAGGAAGGGAGGGTGGGGCACGTAAACGAGAACAAACAGCTTGTAGAACTGGGGGAACATATATAGATGAGAACCAGAAGAAGCATGTTTGGAGGCGTGGCCCCGCTCCTGAATTTCTGATACTTTATCTCCAATTAGCTGACTGATTTGCCATCTTGGTGTTTTGAAATCAGGTATGAGAAGCAAAAAGGTGACAGAAATATGAGAAGCAGGCCAGTCCTGAAGATATTCTGCTTTATTTATATTTTTCACTTTATTAGGGACCAAAATGAAACTCAACGTCATTTCCGTGTGTTTATAGAGCTCATAGAGGAGGGAAGACAGGGATCTTTTTCCCAGAGAAGCCAAAGTTGTCTGGATCCCAGCAAGGATTTGAGAGAGACCTAAATGAGAGATGTGATATTGCTTTTGTAAATTCAGTCTAAAGTGATGCCACTCACTTATGGCGTGCTGATGGGTGGGTATTTGTCAAGTGACCTAGAAATCTATTTCTCTCATAGGCCTTCAAAATACAAGAAGCCTAAATTGTTTACATGAAAACAGAGCCCCTTATTGGGAGTATTATCACAGTTTATGGGTTATGGCTATTATTTAATATTATTTTCAAATATTTTAACTTATTTATTACAATGTAAATAATTTTATTTTTTAGATCTGCACAACAAAAATGCACAACAGAAGACGAATAATGCTAACTTCCACAAGGGGAGACTAATATAAGCTAATTCTATTCTATTTAACTGTCTGTGGACAAAGTCAGCACTATTTTAATTAAGCTATCATGTGTATTTACAGGTCCAACTATTTAATAAAAGCACAAAGGAGGTCCCACTTTATCCTAACTAAATGTTGCATCATGAGTCTTTTTTTTTAAAGTTATTTACGCATCAGTAGCCCATGCTGCATTTTATATACCTCCAATGTCAGTCAGCGAAGCGGCTGCGGCACACCTGCACCAGGGCAAACCTCCGCCTACCCCACTCCTGCTTTACAGGTGAAAATAGAGCAACAGGACCGCTGAGGCTTTGATTTTATTTATTTTCTGCTGTGTTTTACTTGCATCTATTTGAAAGAGTGAGTGTAAACACAAAAAAAAATTTATTTTATGTGCTGAAATGTACAGAAAATAGGTTTAAATGTTAAACAAATTTCTTCCAGTCAGAGAATGTTGCATATAATTAATTTTTTTAAAAGATTAAAACTAATAAAACAAGTTTTAAAAAGAGACTTTTCCATTTGATTACATTTTGTATGATGGATTATGCAGAAAAAGTAGAATTGGGCTGAAAGATCTATTGCTTTATCACCTATTCAGGTTGTAAATCTAAGTAAGTAACTAAGTAATTAATTACTTTTGAAAATAAGTAATCAGTAAAGTAACGGGATTACTTTTGGGGGAAGTAATCAGTAATTAGTTACTGATTACTCTTTTCAAGTAACTTGACCAACACTGATTGCTACACTCATCTTTGTTCCTGTCTTTTCCCTCACCCTCAACCAACCAAATCTCCTGAGATCTCTTCCTGTTAAAGGGGAGTTCTTGTACCCTGCGATTGCTTGGTGCTTCTTCGTACTCTGATGGTTAGGGCTCTCTCTGATAAGAATACCACACAATAATTAAATACTTTATACAATGACTACTCTTAACTACTTAAAACACAGTCATGTGATGTAAAATGGAGATCACGGAACAGTTTTTTATTTTGTCAATATCTGTTAACCTATCAGATTTTGACGCATATGCCATTTGACACTTATCGCGTTACAAATCTTGTCATGTACTTGCTTGTTTCAATTCAATTCAATTCAATTCAATTCAATTTTATTTATATAGCGCCAAATCACAACAAAAGTCGCCTCAAGGCGCTTCATACACTCACACACTCAAAACTTGTGATCGTTAACCTGTCAGTATGAATGAGGGCTAATCTAATAATTACAGAACTGGCTCTCTCAGACATATATTCATTTAAAAACCCAAATCATCGAGGCAGGAGCTCACCAGCTGATCCTCACTGCTCTCCAGATGTGTCTCCTCCGCTGCGGCAGCTGTTGCTGCGTCGCCCCCGCCATCGCCGCCCGGAGGCTCGGCCAGCCTTTCCAGGCACGCAGACCCCAGAGAGGAGCTCTTGTGGTGGGACTGCACCAGCTGAGACACCGTGGGTTTGTTTGGGCTGGTGGACTTGTGCTTGATCGAAAACTGCAGCTTGTCCCGGCCGACTGCTTTGCCGCAGAGCTGTGCCTCCTTAATGTCCACATCAGCCGGAGAGGAGAAGAGCAGATCGGGCTGCGAGGAGGAGATCACCCGGTCCAGGACGACATTTTCCTTCCGCTTCATCTTCTTGAACATCCACATGCCTCGCTCCTTCTTGTCATCTGGCTCTCTGGCGCCCAGCTTGGGGCTGAGCAGCGGCTTGGCTTTGGCTTGAAGCTGTTTCCACATCGTGTTTTGTTGGGATGAACTGCTCTCATTCTCGTCCGCCTCGCTCCGCTCCATTCCCGCCTCTACTCGGAGCTCCGGCAGGCTGTCACATCGGTGGACAGGACCACTGAACTACCCCGTTTGTCCTATTTCGCCGCATCAGACGGCTGCAAACACGCCGAAACCTGTACCCACATGCACGGAAATACTTCCTCCAGCCAACAGGGCTGTACGTAGCTCATCTGAAGACCTGAAACTAATGACGTAGTGCCCCTTACCCTGCACCATCAAACAGTCTACCAATAAGATCAGTTTACCATTAAACTTTAGATACTTTGTAGTACAGAAAGTTTAACTGTACACCAGTTTTTCATTGACAAAGTATATAACTGTATATGAAAAATAAATGTTTAGACCTCATCAACAAAGAGATGAGCTACAATATTCTCACATGTAACCCTCAAAATATATAACCCCAGCAGAAATATATATTTTTATTTAGTCTCTTTGCTTTTTATACAGTGAAATTACATTATTTACTCTCCTGCACTGAAAAAAACCTTTGTACACAGTCTGGGAGTAACTTTCATTTTTTCTTTGAACATTATTTGCATTATTTTAAAAGAAATCAAATCATTAAAATTCATTTTACGGGACCTTAGAAACAGTGGGTCAGTGTAATAGTATAAATAATAACCAGCCTTGTTTACGACGCCTATTACTCTTTTTGGATGAGACGACGAGATCAGTGACTAACTTAAGCCTGAATCCAAATGGACGGGGTATTACTCAGTGGGTGTCCTCAGGATGAGCACCAGACAAAAGCGTTAAAGCAGCTGCAGGGACATTCGTCTTGTGCCAAAAGAAGTTTGGCAATGAAGCAACAAATTATGAAAAAGCATCCATGAACCCTGACTTTAGTGTGATGCATGTCATTATGAAAGTTTAAATGGCAAAGAAACATCTTCAGGATCTAAATTTGTTTGATGAATTTCAATTTCAGTTCAATTCACTTCCTTTTATATATCACCAAATCACAACAACAGTTACCTAAAGCCACTTAATACTGTAAGGAGGAGACCCTACAATAATACAGAGAAACCCCAACAATCAAATGACCCTCAGACAAGCACTTTGGCAACAGTGGGAAAGGAAAACTCCATTTAAACTGGAAGAAACCTCTGGCAGAACCAGGCTCAGGGAGGGGCAGCAATTTGTCAAAATAGGTTCCTATGTCGTTCCAGTGGTGCACTAATCTTAGTCTCTCACTGAGCATGCTCCTGTGACTGGCCAGCACATCAGGAATTGGTTGGGAGGTATTGTCCAGCATTGTCCTTATCTTGGACAGCGTTCACCTCCCCGATACCACCTTAAGGAAGTCCAGCTCCGTCCCCATAACATTACTGGCCTTGCAGATCAATTTATTGAATCTGTTGGCATCTGCACTGGCCACAACAGACTCATAGAAAATCCTGAACATTGTCTGACAGATGTTAAAAGAACTCAGCTGCTTCACAAAATAGAGAGGACTCTGGCCCTTCCTGCAGTGTCCAGGGTTTTTTAAATTCAGTCCAGGTTATTATCATTGTGTACTCCGAGGTAGTTATAGTCCTCCACAATGTCCAAATCGACCACCTGGATTGAAACAGGGTCACATGTTTCCTGGTCCTCCAAATGTCCACAATAGATTCCTTGGTCTTTGTCACGTTGAGCTGCAGATGATTCTGCTCGCACCATGTGACACAGCAGTAAACCATAGTCCAGTACTCTGTCTCATCACCATCACCAATGCATCCAACCACTGCAGAGTCATCAGAAAACTTCTGAAGATTGAAGGGCTCTGTTCAGCGACTGTAGTCCTCGGTGTAGAGGGAGAATAATAAAGGGGAGAGGACAGTCCCTTGTGGTCGCCCAATGTTGCTGATCACCTTGTGAGACACACAATGCTGAAAACACACATGTTGTGATTTTCTTGTCAGGTAATCAACAATCCAGGACATGTGAGAGCCATGTACATCCATCGCTTTCAGGCCTGATGGTACTGAATGCACTGGAAAAGTAAAAAAACACAACCCTCACAGTGCTTGCCAGCTGGTCTAGATGGAGGTAGACATGATTGAGCAGGTAGATGATGGTTTCCTTAACTCCAGAGCACTGCTGGTAAGTGAACGGAAGGGGGTCCAGATGTTGGTTGAGCTGAAAAAGTTTAAAGTATGGAGAAAGAGCAACAGAAACAGACTGCATGCCGGTTAGTTCATGTGTCTGCAATAACAGACACATGTCTGCAATAACAGACACATGGTAAAATAAGAAGACGGACACAAAATAATTTTACACAAAAGAATTGTTTTATTTGTACCTATTATGGCCTTGTTATACTGCAAATCACTATGTTACGCTGTTCCTGAAAAGGGATGTGTTATAAAGAAAACTGTATCATCACCACATAATAAAGCTAGTATGTTACAAATATGGGATGTAGAACAATTTTAATTCAGGAAATATTCTCTAAAGCATTTTCAAAACCTCTGACATGACAGTCCATAAAATAACATCCGTAATATGGTAAGCATCAATGTTTCTTACACAGTGAGGATGTCGCCATTTAGCCATGAAATTAAAAATAAAATACTGTGTCATTGTTGCACATATGACAATATCATAGTTGTAGTAAATAGTTGTCAAAAGATCCATATAAACAGAAAAAGTAACTAATGAACAACAGACACAAAAAGCCAAACAACACAGCGTTCCTCTAAATCCAAAACAATTTGCATAAAATTAAATCCTCAGTTGAGGACTTATAGCCAAAGACGCTTGCTCTGAAGAAGTACTCTGACTGAGCCTTCTTCCTTTAATGTTTATATTATTCCTCGTACTGGAATGTTCGCCATCACTTGTCTTATCCTGCAGGTAACATTTGATCTGTGATTTTTTTTTAATAACGACAATAGCTTTTTGGATTGAAAAGACTGATGTTTACCAACATATATGTTTTTATTATAACTACATTCTGTTGGTGAGAAACAAAGCGTTGATTCTGTTGGGATTTCTTTGACCCTTTTCCCATATTGTTTTCATCTTTTTACACAGCCAAACACACTGAAACAGTGTTCATCTGTCATAAATTAGAGTTACCTGTTAATGATTTATGGTAATATATACAAGCTGATTTTTAATCTTGTGTGGAGATTTCAGTATTCCAAACTTTGGTTCCATATATCTTGCTTATAATGTAAAATCTCTGATGAACATGTTGCAAAAAGAGCATAGAGCTCTGATATGATGGCTTTTTATTGTTTTTGTACAGTTTCAGTGAAAGTCTCATCAGCTCGATGTATATTTATTTCGACTTTAAATGCATACATAAAACAAAGTTCCAGATGAATCTGACTGATAGTATTATTGCTGTAATTATTATTACCATTACTGTTATTATTATGATAGATATTGCAACTTTTTTGTTACCACAGCAATCATGAAATAGAAATCTGATATTGCAACAGTCCTGTTGTATATAATACAGAAACTATCTTGCACTGAAATGCAAAAAGGCAACATGAAATACACCTGGTAACCCACAAGTGATTTTGTCTTACTGGATTCAAGTTGGTCTTAAAGTCAATTTATGACTATCCCTCTATAGTAGTGGTCACTTGGTATGTGATTAAACTAATTGTAACATTTGTAACATACAACAAGCTACGAGGATTGCATGAACAGCATGCTCTGCTTGTGGCTCTGTTGGCTCATTCAGGTATATCTTTTTGCCAAACAGTGGAACTGCTTCACCTGTTTTGATGCTGCAGACCAACGCTGATCATTCATTGTGAATGTCATGAAGATGGTTTTATTTTTCTTTCTGTGGGTTTGTAGAAATACCAAATATTCTTAAAAAAAATAACAACATAAAAAGTAGAATTTTGCATATTATGCCCCCTTTAAATACATGGATTTAAAAAGCATTTTGGCATTATCTTGTTTACCAGGCAACCCTTAAAGAGAGCCTATTCTGCTAATTTCCAGCTTTACTTTTATTTTTCTACAAACAGCTAGGCCAGGTAGGAGGTGGATCTGTACTCACGTCTGTGTGCACCAGATGACCACATTATGAATACCCACTCTCACTGACATCATGCAGAGCCAAAACCAGAGCTCATGTGAACCTCTGGCCATGTTTACATAAATAAATTCAGTTGTGTGAACATCGAACACTATAACAGCACTGAAACAAAATAGGTCCCCTTTGACTTTTTAGGATTGATATCTTTTTAGGTTGCACGTTACTCTTCCTAGTCATAAATGCCTAGATTATTCACAATGCAAGACAATTGCAGACAGATGTGTAGGAGACTGTAATGTGCTTATTAACTGTACATTATATAAAAGATGGATGCACCACCAGGTTAGAAAAGTTCAGCCAATGCAGAAGAGTCTTGATGTGTAATACCCCACCCAACCATCTCTGGGTTTAATAGAAACCCATTTAAAAACATCAGCATGTCCACTCAAATACAAAGTACTTTATATTATAATTTCAGTATTATGGGAAATAAGTTATTAGACTACTCCTGATCCTGAGTCCTGATCAGGACACTGATTATATTAAGCCTGATTAAGCAGATATTAAACCTCAAAGAGCAGTGTGTTTCTCCAGTCAGCATTTCAGTTCCACTCACTGTATAATCTGACCATTGCAGGAAAACCCCACATTCAGAATAAGTATTATTAGTATTGGTATTATATTACCAGCAGCTGTTCCAGCTGTTTGTCAGTCCACAAGTACAGTACAAACAATCAGTGAATAAACTACTTAATTCATTGAGGGCATACATGGAGCATTTCAAGTAAACCTAACCATCCCTAAGCCTGTGGTCTAAAGATAACAAAGTGCAAGCTACTCCCTATTGTTTAACATGACTCATTTGGCTAATGACGGTACTTTATCAAACGGCAAAAACATCATGCTGTCATTCATCTACTATATTTTCTGTGACCAGATTTTAAAGAATTGGGTGAAATAGTGACACTGAAGAATTTTTCATCTCAACCCCTAAAAACATGGCATCGGTGAGGGATCACTGCCATCTAAATAAAGATATAAAGGGACAGAGATGCTGTGGGAGAGGGGAGTCACAGTTCCTGTTCATGCATCTGCTGCTGCATCTTCTGGAGCATCTGCTGCATCCTCCTCAGCTACAGACACACCAGATAAACACAAGACAGAGACAGGGGAGCAAGAGGAGCATGAAAGACAGCTTACATAATAACACATATGGGTCATCAATTCACATCAGTGTCTTGGTTATATAACACCCACTGTAATGTATTATTGAGCATCTGAGGTATATCACAGAGTCACAGAGTCGCGTTTTTGACACTCACTTCTTCATCTTTCGTCTTGATAAGCTTTTCAGCCTCAATATCTGGTGTAGACAGTGGCAAAATCGGGTTGGGGCTCTCCACACGCTTATCTGCATTCATCTTACTGTAACAGGACACATAAACATGAGGGATGAGAACAACAGGCTGCCGGCTTCCATTTGTTTCACAGTCATCCATCACAGTAACACTGGATTTTTTTTGTCAGCAAGACAGGAAAATGAGCTAACTCGTTCTTCTGTCTGCAATGGAAGCACAAAGTGTTAAAGCCTTTATTAACAGGATTGTTATCTGATAATAACTTCATTTGAATTATTATGATGGTAAATTCAAATGCAAACAGAAACCAAGACTACAAAGTAAAATTGATGAGATAACAAGTCAAACTTTTGACTTAGTAATAAAGTCACATAATTTGGCTACGCAACTAATGACACAAAATTATGAGATTAAAAATAAATGTTGTGTTATTAAGTAAAAATGTATACTCACATTTGGAATATACATATATACTGACTGCTCAAGAAAACTTTAAAAAATTACGAAAAAATCATGGTCTTAAGAAGTGTAATGTAATGAAATGAACTTTTTGTCACATACTTTTTGAATATGTCAAAGATCTACTAATCGCCCTGGTTTTGTTCTCCATATCTCAGTTTTACTCATAATTAACCATTTTTTGTGACTGTGTGTAGGTTTTGTCAGGTTCACACCTTGTCATGTTCTGGATGCACTGTGCCCTGTAGTTCTCATAGTGACAGTCACTGGTGATGTCCTTCAGGTCGTGCATGTGGGTTCTTATCAGCATGGTTCTCAGCTTCACAAAGTCGCAGTGAGACGGGTTCTCCACTGCACGCAGGACAGGATGAACGTGAGGGTGAATCCAGACAGACTGTTGGCCAATCAGAATTGGGAAAGACAGCCGCACAGCTACAACCTCCAGTTTAGAGCTGCTTACCCTCCACAATGCCCCAGGGGTAGACTCTCCCTCTCACTCTATGACCTCGAGCTTCTACCACAGTGTTGCTACCAATCACAGCAAACGGAGTGCTCTCCTGCATCACAAGCAGCAGTCACAGAGGAAAGATTCAGATTCCTAATGTCAGAGTAAAAGTACAAATACTACTGTTTTATTTAGCGGTACTTCATTCCAAATAAATGTTTTCAATTTCATGTTTTTATTCAGCTAGAAGTAAGATTGTATTGAAGCAGGGGTTAGTTACAGCTGTCAACTGAAAACAGAAAACCATAAGGAAGGAAATTAAAGGCCCTGTTTTGGACATATTCAATGTGAATCCTGCTCACCTTCAGCTCTTTATCTTGCTGTTTGAACTCTTCATCCTCATCCGAGTCACAGTGAGGGAACTGATAGATCTTTATCCCATATTTATCGATCTCTTCCCTCACCTGGAAGAAAAAACACATACGAGATGTGATGGATAGCAGCAGAACCACACACATACATACGCCCACAGAATGAGAAAATTTAGCAGGAAGTCAGTGCCCTTCTGTACTGTATATGAAGGCTTTAGAGAGATGTATGAATCATCCTGTGCTAAAAAGAGCTTCAAAAGATTTGCATGTCATCACAGAACTGGACCACAATTTAGGCTTCAAAAATGAGACAAAAATGGATCCTTTATTTTATAATTATTTGTTATGTATTAGAAAAAAAACAAATAATAAATCATCAAAAACAACAAAGATTTTTCCAGCTCAGACATCAAAGGTACACTTTTATGAGACAATGTAGCTGTTGTGTGCTATGCTTGGAGCACCCAATACCAATAAAAAAGTAAATTTGAAAAATTTTGTTTAGGAAATTGTTGATTATTTTGTTATGTAGATTATACATATCTTCATAACGAATACTCTTTCTTTGAGTAATTTTGTATTCAGGGCCACAGAAATGTTGTTTAATACTACTTTGTATGTTTTTAACAATTTAATATTTGTTTAATTCCTATGCTTACAATGTTATAATGCAATGCTAGCACTAGGCTAAAAAATTGTGTATTGTTTCAAAAAGATGCTAGCTGTGGACTGTCACATAAATAAAGGAAGTAAATGTTCAAATAAATTTGTATTCTTTTGATAATGTGGGTAACAGGGTTGCATTGGTTGAGTGACACTCAGAATAGTCAGAACAGATGAGAAAAACACAAAATATGTCAAAGAGGAGGCCATGAGGTTAACACAGAGCTCAATCATGTCATTTCCTTTTTGTTATGTATTTAATGTGTACTTTACGTCTGTTTATTTAACATTTATGTGTGTTTTTCTTAAGTTTTTGGTTGATATTTGGTCTCCATTAAAATTACAGTGCCATAATACTAGCAAAAGCATCTCTGAGTGAAAATGCAATGTGAATGCTGAAAATGTGAAGATTTTGCCTGAAAGGTTTAAAAATATTTGAAATATTCAAAGCTCAACTTGCAGAATAAGCTTAATTGCATAAGATTACCAAAATATCAGCCAGCTTAAGTGTAAAAAACAAGAGTACCAAAACCTGAAAATGTGCTAAACAAAACAAAAAAAATACACAAACTAATCTTAATTTGTAGTCTAAGGAAGACTACGATGACCTGGGTGACTGAGAACCTTCACAGACATAATCTTAATTTGCTTAAATTTGTGTAAAAGAAAGAGAAAGACTTTTTTTTTCCATTCTCCACCCTCTTAGAGAAGGGGATGTCATCATGCACTGGAGGAAAAAATTCCATTAACTCAGTTTTCATGTTTGTAAAGTTTATTTATGGATGTGAAAGGGATTACTACTGCAAAAAAAGTAATTAAATTACTGTTACTTTCCCATAAGCATGCTGTGTCACTGCGTTACTAAACTGTGATTTTGTTAGTGAGAGTGTCTCATGATAATGACATAAGCGACGTTCGTGGTAACAGACGTGTGTAGATCAACAATGGATAATATATAGAGTGCGGGAGAGAGTACGACCGTGCAGCATTTAAAGCTTAAGTGCTGACATTACTTTGAGTTTGACTCCTTAAAAGTGACAAAAACATTAGCGTCCGCTGTTTACTGCGTGGGAAGAAAACTTCTTTTTACAGCGAAAAAAACCCTAAACTCCTGAGCAAGTACTGAGCACGCTGCCACGGGAATGTGAAATTCACAGAGAGACCCCCGAATACTCCCACTGACATGACCGCTGCAGCACTGGGCAAACCTCCACCGGCTCCACGACTGCTAAACAGGTGAAAATAGATTAAGAAAATAGAAAATAGAGCGACAGGACTCAGTGCCGCAGAGTCTTTGGTTTTATTTATTTTCTACTGTGTTTTACTTGCATCTGTTTGAAAGATGCAAGTAAAACACAAAACATAATTTTATTTTATGTGCTGGAATATGCAGAAAATAGGTTTAAATGTTAAACAATTTTTTTCAAGTCAAAGACTGCTGCATATAATTTAATTTTTGCTTGATGCAATGTGCATAAGGTTAAAGGATTAAAACTAATAAAACAAGTTTTAAAAAGAGACTTTTTCATTTGATTACATTTTATATGATGGATTATTCAGAAAAAGTAGAATTGGGCTGAAAGGTCTATTGCTTTATTACCTATTCAGGTTGTAAATCATGTTTTTATTTTATTTATTTTTTTACAGTAGGTAATGACATCATGCAGTGGTGGGGAAAATGCCAGGAAAAATTAAACTCTTCATAAAACTTAAACTGTGACTGTTTGAAAACTGTAAAAGATACAACAAAAATGAGCAATACCTTAATACTTGTTTGAAGTTTGAAGTTTTTCTCTAGCTCAAAGTGTGCTGAACTAGTTTCAAGTTTCAAGTTAGGGTGGATTTAAAGAGGATTTAAAGATTTCTCCATTAATTTGTCTGTAACATGAAGTACGCAGAAGTAGTTAAGTGCTGGTTAAGGATCTCAGTAATGTGAATTTTTAAACAGCATTCACATTAATTTGGGACTTTTCATTTATTTTACAGTGAAAATACTTCAGCATAAATTCACTTTTTATTTTCCACATATAAAGCTGTCATAATTGCAGTGAAATCATGTGTCTTTATGATCTTACCCTTTCTTTGAGTTTCTTTATCTCAAAGGGAGTGAGGCAGTCAGCTTTAGCGATGAGAGGAACCACATTAACTTTATCCTGCAGGGCCTTCATGAACTCTATATCAACAGGATGAAGCCTGCAGGAAGATAAGAACTTCCCTGAATCTGTGTACGATACATGTGTGCATATGTGTGTGTAAGAAAATATATATATATTACCCATGTCCGAATGGGGGTATGAAGTAGAGGCAGCAGTGCACTCTGTTGTCCTGGATGTTCTTCCTGTTGAGTCCGCTCTCATCTCTGAAGTACTGTTCAAACTGCTGGTCGATATAGTCTGTAATGGGCCTCCAGCTAGAAAATAACGGCATATTTGCATATTTACATGTTTTGCTAAAAAACTGATCTACTTTTCTAACGAGTCATTTTGATCTCGAAGGTGGTTTGCTTAGCTTACAGTAATAGCAAGTTTGTGTCTGTCTGAGCTAGCTTACCCAGTTCATTCACTCAAACATGGTCCAAAGCAGACAATCTGACCTTATGAAAGGAGAGTCTACGTGGATTTAATCAGGAGGTGATAAGTAAAGCCCACTTTACTTAGAAAAATAAGAGGGCTTCTTCCATTTGATGTTTATCACCATGCTGATCTTGTTCGGTACAAACTCAACCCTTACCACGCCGTGTTGTTGACAGCATCTCCAAATCCTGGGGTGTCCACAATTGTAAGTTTCAACTTCACCCCCTTTTCCTCAATGTCCACAGTGTGCTTTGTGATTTCCACTGTCTGACTGATGCGCTCTTCAGGGCAGAACAACAAACAGATATGGATATTAAACCAGAGAGTTATACAATGACTCTGTAGTCACTGTATAACTGATGAAAGAAACAAGAAGAATGGTGTGAAGACGTCTGATAGATTAGTCACTCACCTTCAGCGTTGAGCAGCTTTCTGTCTTTATGAAGATCAGTGAGGAAAAGGCTGTTCACCAGAGTGGATTTACCTAGGCCAGACTCACCTGTAGGATACATATTGATCATTACATCAGTGTAACATGCTCACTGTCACATAGAAACTAATTTTATTCTCAGTTAAAGCAAGGGAGTAAGAGGAAGACATGTTTTCCTTATTGCAGTGCCCACACAGGTTTGGTGTCATTACATGTATTTGGTAATTTTTGCTTCATGTTAGATCAGATGTAATCTCAAACTTGTCTTAATAATTAGTGAGGCTCGGATAAAGATTATCTGGGCCAATTGTTGTGAAGACTGAAATTTCTGGTGCTTGAATCTGCGATTTGACATGTTTACAGCAACACTTTTTGCAGCTCATCTAAAGGCAAATAGTCTCACACACCAAAACAAATCCCTACCCTAATGAGGACACACGCATGATCTTTCTCTTAGAATGTAGGTATGAACAAAGTCAGTAGCACAAAGCAAATATAAAAACCAGCAGAAAGACACTTTAAAGTGATCACTACGGTGATTCCACCTTAGAAACATAAACAGGTAGAAACAGAGGATGCAGTCCGACTGCTCATCAGTTTGTTGTTACCTTTTGAAGTTCACAGTCTGGTTGCTGGGCTGGGGTCAGCATTCCCTCAGCTTTTCCTCAGCCTGCACCACTATTTCCCTCCTTCAGCACAAAACTGAACTCAGTTGATTGTAGTGCATGTACAAGTAGAATCAGTAAGCGGGCTCGATAGGCAAGCAGACTAGCAATTCCAAGAAATTTAACTACTGGGTACAGGCTCTCTACAAGAGCCGGTTCTCGATTTCCATCCAATTTTTTGTTGTCTGTCTGCACATTACCAAAGTGATAGCTAAATCACACAAGCATATCAAGCATATAATTGAAGTGCAATCTCTCAGCCTTTGTCTCAGATTTGTATTAATTAACTCTTCTCTTTTATTACTCAGTTACTTGCCATTAAATATCAGGTATCATCAGGGGGTTGCAGCCATATAGTTTATGGATGCAGCTGGCTATTGAAGTTTGCTAGCATTAGCTGATAAGCTAGCACTTAAGACCCTGTTATCCAAATAAGGCCATTTCTGGTTCCCAAAAATGCAATAGCCATCTTTTATTTGCAGTCTGTGCGATACACACATTGAGCATTGATTTCTCAACTGATCAGGTAATCGCCAAAGCTATTCCTTAACAGGCAATATCAATTACCCTCTGTCTTTATAATAACAGGACTGTGGGTCAGATATCCATGAATCTGTTCATCAATCCATCCATCAACACCTAGTCTATAAGGCGCCCAGGAGGCATTCTCATTAGATGCCTGAAGCACTTTGCTTATTTCCTTTCAATGAGGAGGAGTAGCAGCTTCTCTGTCTAATGCTGAGCAAATATACTTTTTGATGTTTTCTACTGCTTGTAGTCATAATCTCATTCTTTCTACTCTTCACCACCCTGAGCTTGTGGCCATGGGTAAAAATGTAGATTGATCACCACAACAGACTGCAGAAGATACACCAATCCATCTGTCAGTCTGCAATCCACATTACCTCACTCATGAACAAGACGCTGAGAAAATCCTCCCCTTGGAACAGCAACTCATCCCCAACCGAGAGGGAGCTTTCCACCTTTTTCCCGTTTAGAACGATGGCCTTACGCTTGGAGGTGCTACTTCTCATTCCAGCAGTTCACACTCAGCTGCAAGTCTCTCAAGTGCAAGTTGAGGTCATGGTTCAATGAAGCCAACAGAACTACATCATCTCCAATAAGTCGAGATGATATATTAAGACCACAAAACCCAACATCCTCTACCTCTTGGCTGCACCTGAAAATGATGAACAGAACTGGTGACAGAAGACAGTCTTGGTGGAGTCCAGTACCACTGGGAATGAGTCTGACTTATTGCTAGCAATAAAAAACAAGCTGTTACTACACCAAGCTCCCACAACAATGTGCATGATACCTCACATGAACTTTGATGGCTGTGAGCTCTGGCCCTGATATGTTGATGGACATATTCTGAAATACCCACATATATACTAACTAGTCAAAGTTTTTAAATAAAATGTGACAGACTACTGTTAACCTTTTGCCTATAATATGTAGCTTGTTAGATGGCAATTCATATTTAAACAGGCTGTGCAGAAACTGTAATGTGAAAGTTTGATGTAATGACATCCTGTCTTGGTTTGACACTTTTGGTGCATGGCAAAGTTGTGTCCTTTTAAACCTCATACCTGCCACCAAGAGTGTGAAGTCAAAGCCTTTTTTCACTGACTTCCTGTGCAACTGGTTGGGCAGTGTGGCAAAACCAACATATTCTTTTTCCTGGAAACAACCACACAGATAGAAAACAGAGCAGCAGTGGTTAACCCAGAAACTTTGGTTGACAAAGAACCACCTGTGTACACCAACACAGTGGATTTCAACTCAAACAAACAAGATGTGATTGAAGTGCAGATTTTCAGCTTTAATTTAAAGGCTTAAACATCTTTCTCGGGCAATAATGAGTACAATATGCTTTATGTCTTAAAGATATGCCTATAGTTTAACTAGTCAGTATATGTCATCTAGCTTCATAGAAAGATAAAGTTGGGTATCATTTGCATAGCAACAAATATGTATGCTATGCCTTTTATTGATACTTCCTTAGGGAAGCATGTATACAGCAAAACAGAAATGCCCCCAGCATAGAACCCTGTGGAACTCCATGACTGACATCTGTGTGTGAAAAAGATCCCCCATTTACATGAACAAACTGTAGCTTGTCTTATTATACGTGCAAAATCTCCAAGTATTTATAATACAGTATAGCAGTCAGTTGTTTCACAACAGGAGGGGGTGGAGAGAGTGTACAGTGAGTGCAGAGGCAAACACGTATCTGGAAAGATGGGGGAAAAGGAACAAGAACCTTCAAACAGAGGCTTGAAAGAGACAGATGTCTCTGATACGAACTCAGTAGCAGGTCAAATATAAATCCAGGCTCTCCCATCATACATTAGATTTTCTCCAAATGTTTTCATCTGAGGATATTGCAAGCTTTTAATATCAAATCTTATACACAGTGCATTAGCTGTGTTACTGAGCAGAGGTGGTTCTGAAGTTGGAGAGTGTTTTTGTGTGTGTGTGTGTGTGTGTGTGTGTGTGTGTGTGTGTGTGTGTGTGTGTGTGTGTTACTGCTTTTCTTGCATATTGACAGTTTGTCTGTGAATGTGTTTGTAAGTCACACCCACACACAGATCATAAAATACAGAGATGCAGACTGCTGCGTCTGTGTCGGCTGCTCTGACTCAGCCTCAGCGCTGCTGTCCAACATGGCACCACAGCAGAAAACAGTGAAGCAGGATGAAGGCAAAAAAAATCAATTATTAACCACTCGTGGGATTTTGTAAATATAAATCTGAAAATAAAGAGTGAAGAGCGGCTGCTGTATGTAAGAGCTGTCAGAATATCTTTTTGTGAAAATATCAGCTGCAGGGGAGGGGTGTAGCGGCAGTTCAGGGGGCATGGCTAGGGGAGGCTGGTCAACATACACCTGGAAGTAATTGTAGGATTTCACGACTCCTACTTCCTCCTAACAGTAGATGCTGGAGAGGGGTGCTGAGCCGTAAGCAGGAAGCAGTAACAGAGACAGGATGATAAGCCAGACACTGTCGGCCTGTGAAAATCACTGTGCTCGTGTGCATAGTGTAAATAAACTTGTCATCACTGCAACTCTTTGGCTGAGTATCAGGTCGTTATGCTACAAAAATGTTCCCTGAATCTCTGAAAAGCAGTCATTTACCAAACTGCACCAAATTTCACAGTAACATATTACAGTGGCTAAAGAGACTAACATAAAGTGATAAGAAACATTTTTGGAGTTGAATTCATTGGTCATGTTATGAAATTTTCATCCAAATCATCTATGTTAACTATTTTTCAGCTTTGAACAGCTTGTTACAAAAAAACACACATCTTCTGACTTGTGACTAAGGATGTAGTCCGCTCAAATTAGCTCTATGCTTTCATGCTTGGACACTAAAAAATGAACTTGATTCCTAGGTCATAAAAATTGTTCTTTATCTCATCTCCATAACATCCTCCTTTAAGCTAATTTACTTTTCATTGACTGTGTGTTAGAAAAAGGAGGTTTGAACAATATAGGATGATTTTTCCAAGTTCCGAGATTGGGCTGGATATCCCTAATATGGTCTTCTCAGTCACACAGCTCTGGATGAGCACAGACGCTAGACCCACATGCTGTCAAAACGTATCTATACAAGGGGCACTCTGAACAAAGGTGGGTTAAAGGGGAAGAAACTGAAATAACTTTTCAATTCACTACCACCATAGTTAGCTGAAATAATTAGCTAATCCAGTTGTACAGGATGTTTTCTAAGCAGAAATGGCAAAACCTCTATAATTCTAGCTTCTTAGTGCAAGGGTTTGGTTTTTTTCTGTTTCACATCACTCAGGATTAACTCTGGATCTTTAAGACTTGGAAAAGCCCAAGATGTGGAGACATCACTGGACTAAACAGACTGACTCATTACTGAAACATTTAAATTTTTATTAAAAACTTTGACAGCCCTGCCAATGAAAGAAAGAAAAAGGCCCAAATACTGAGAAGCTGGACTCAATGAGATGATGATCAGACCAGCATAAAAGACCAAAAGTGTTCACAGAGCTGTCCAGCAGAGCCATGCTTACAGATGTGTTGCGATGTTACAAACTGCCCCCCTCCCTGGCAAGACTGCCCTATATTATTTATGTTATTTTTCCCCACCCTGTGAAAAAATTCTGGAGGCACCCATGCAGAAGTGGGGTCTCTGTTACTGCTGACCTGTAATATGCAGCGTCGTTGCTGCATATGCCACTGATCTTTAAGACAGGAAGAAGCGTCAGGATCACCGTTGGCAGGAAATACTACAGCATTTCACCCGTGCAGGTGCTACGCAGAATAGGGCTTTTATTTTTTAAGTCATGTATATATAAACACACACACACACACACACACACACACACACACACACACACACACACACTTATCTGCTGCGTGCCTCTTACCTCTCCATCATCTGAGGCGTGAAGCCAAATTCCATCAGACACGAGGCAGGGATGGCAGGAGGAGAGAATCCGAGCAAACACACGTTAAAACGCTCACGCGCGTCATGGAGGCACCAATGAGCAGCCTTGCTGAGAAAGCTTACCTGTCTGGGGCGCGCGGCTCTTGTACCTGCTGTCGGCAGTCATGCTGGACACAGCTGGTGGAAGATGCGTCCGGAGTGAATGAGAGAGGAGGGTCTGAGCCGTAGCTCAGTGGGCGGAGGGCTTCAGCACGAGCTCTGACATGTGCAGAAGTAAGAAATCATAAGACATAAAATACATAAAACCCTCTGTCGTCGTGTTCTACTCTCTCTCCCGCAGGTTTGCAGCATATTTATTGTGTAGAGGAAAAAAATGGATTGCAGTTCACGTGAAACCCCAGGGGGAGGCGTCATAACCCCATTATTGCGCAAAGAACGTCAGGTTCTATGTCATCTGTCCCCCATTCCACTGTCCTTTGTCCCCTTGACCCACATTTTGAGATGATGTGACGTCACGTGACACTGGCTACACATTTCGGCCAGTGTGATAAATGAGTACAGAAAATGCAGCTCCAGTAAACAATTGATTACTGGACGAACAGACTCAGGTGTCATGTGACAGTTAAAAAAGGGAGAGGGGGGTGATGGAATGAAATGCATTGATGCTCTCAGAAAGACTGTGCTGCTTTCAAAGAATGATTGTCACTTTGTTGGTGAGTCAGTGTGATATCAGGTTACTTTGCAT
Organism: Perissodus microlepis; assembly: GCF_051167445.1. Classification (NCBI taxonomy): domain Eukaryota; kingdom Metazoa; phylum Chordata; class Actinopteri; order Cichliformes; family Cichlidae; genus Perissodus; species Perissodus microlepis. The sequence goes on along the minus strand of NC_140467.1, from coordinate 55,803,457 downwards.
CTTTCGCTTGGAGGAGTGTGAATGTGCATATTGAACAGGTATGAACAAAATACAAACCTATGCCTCCTAAATGCAGCGGCTCCCAGCCCAGGGATTTAGGCTTTCAAAGGGTCAAACCTATCACTGCAAGGTTGACCAGCTGGAGAGAAAGCTAACAAAAAAATCCAAGTGTGGAGTAATTTATTGTAGGGTTGTGTTTTTTTAATGAAATAGTGGGAATTTCAGTTAAGTGAAAAATGATTACCACTGTAGTGAAAATATATGTTTAGCTTTATCCTTTCTTTAATTTCATTTTTAGCACTCATTATCTACTGTGCCAGGGGTGTCTGTATATTATTTAAATGACTGGGGATCACCATCACCATCAACAGCGATGCAACATAATAACCTAGAACTCAGTGATTTAATCCCTGCTTGAAGAAAATACCATGAAAACACCATTACAGAGCGCAGACTTCTAAACTGAAAGTGCACCACTAAGATCTCTGATAAGTTTGCTACTGAACACAGAAACTGTATTAATGTTTAGTGAAATTTAAATACATTTTGTATTAAATTCATTTTTTTGTTTAAAACAGTCATTTAATTATATTTTAATGGCATTTTCATATAAAATGCTAAGTGGAATGAGTATGCTGTTGTTCTGTGTGGCAGTTATTTACATTGATTTTATTATATTAATTGAATCAGTTCCCAAAAAGCACTGTTGAACTGCTCGCATGGCTTATAGGGCACTGCCTAAAGTGACCGTCAGGTGTCACAGCTATACTTACTGAGAGAAAAATAACAAAAAAAACAATTTAAAAAATCCAGAAAAATGCATTTTCATGAGCACCACAGGGGGGATTTTGTCCCACACCTCTTTGCAGATCCTCTCCAAGTCATTAGTGTTTCATGGTTGATGTCTGGCAACTCGAACTCTCAGTCCCTCCACACAGAAGTGTGTGGAATGTGTGCGAAACTTGTGGTCAACTACAAGACACGTCTCTGTGATTCCCAACAAAGGGCTTGCCACCAAGTACTAAAGCACGTTTTGCAAATCAAATACTTATTTCATTCATGAAAATACTAATTCATTTGTTCTGTCTCTCACTGTTCAAATAAACCTACTACTGCAATTATAGACTGATTACAAAATCAGCAGGTGTTCAAATAATTTTTTCCCTGACTGAACATTTATGTATAAGTTATGACCAAAGTTCATTTCATTTTTTCCCTTTTCTTTCTGTGCTGGTGGAACATATATTCACTGTATGTAGCTTTGTGAGCATATGAGTGCATATACGTGTTTCTTCCTTACAGACAGAAGTACAGTCCAAGGTCACACGGTGACTTTAGGAAACAGGCTAATGCAGGAAGGCTGGAGCATAGCTCAGTACAATGGCTGATCACACATGTTTTCTGTTGATTCCTCTGATGCTGCTGAGCGCACCGCTTTGCAGGAGGAAGTACTTATTGTTCTGAACAAGTATTTTCGCCCTCTCTCTGGCAGGTGGACAATGGAATCAGTAGAGAGTAGGGGAGAGATAGCCACAAGAAGCAAACAGTTTTATTTGTTTCTTGTAAATGACGCAGGAATACCAAGAACATTTTTTTATTAAGATTTACGGTCAGCATGTTGGGGGTCATACAGAAATTAGCTTTGTTTCTTGCTCACTCTAAAGGAACTATGTGGGTCAAAATACCATGATTAACCACTGATAATAACAGTGACAGACTAATTTTTAATTTGTCACACCAATGTTTAATCTTTCAAGATTAAATATGAATGATGCAGAGAGAAACAGAAGTAGGAGAAAAGAAAATGAATAGAAAGAGAAACAAAGATGAAAATGGGAGAAACGGTTTGGTTTTTCTGTAATCGCTGATGGTGCTCCACAGAGGCAGGAAATGGTGCTGTTACACATAGGAAATGACCTGATGAGATAGATAAAGGCTCTGGAAATCCAAACAAATCTTGGCAGATACAGCTGAAGGGGACACAGCTCACAGAAACATCTGAAGCCACTCCCATAGTGTGATTCACGGGCCACATAGGGAAGAATAGAATCAAATAGAACAGAAATGTCCTTTATTATCCCTCATTGGACAATTTTTTTTTTTTTGCCTGTCCCGTTTGGCTCTTTTGCCATCAGCATTATTGTCTAAAGGCGAAGAAAGATGCCCAACGGATTTACTTTACCAAATGGACCATCCCAGCCTTGCCGTAATGGTCTATTTGATTCACCTTTTATTGTTTATTTTATTTCATTTTCACTTGCTAAATATGGGACAGATTTGACTGGGGAAAAGAAAGGGGAGAAAGAGGGAAAGAAAAACAGCGGGGAAGAGGGACGGGGATAAAGGGCAAAAAAACAAAAACCAACAAAATAAGCAGACAAAAAATACGTATATCAATCACCTGGATCACCTGCTGAGAAATAAAAAAGAGAAAACAAGCAGAAGAAAAAGAGAGCAATATAATAAACAACATCACGATGATCTATGGGAATATAACAGTAAATACTAAATATTAAACATTATTGTGCAGCACGTAAGGTCAACAGCGCACAGTGTGCTTTGAGGTAGGAGCCAAAAAGGGTGTAGTTTGTGTGTGTGAGCACCCGTGTGTACACCTGTGAGCATGAGCGCGCTTGTTTTTAAAAGGTTCCTTCATGTAATGATCTGCTAGAGGGTGTGGGGGTCACAGCCCCGTCCTCCAGGGCATGAAGCAGGTATGGAAGAGATCAAAACTCCAGACATCCAGAGGCCCTCAGAACACAAGAGACCAAGGAAGACCAACAGAGGGGCAGCCGCGCCACTATCCCAGAAAGAGCTGACGAGAGTCCCAGATGAGGGGTCACTCAGCAGCCGCGGAGCAGAAGCCAGGGGGGGTTGCAGTGACGTGCCCGTGAGCTCCGCCGGCAGCCAGCTGTGCCAGAGTGACCAAGCCCCAGGCCGAGAGGCTGAGGGCACCCCACCCCTGAAGTGGCCCGAGCGAGCCCCAGGCTCCAGGCCCCGACAAGTAGCCACCAAGGAGTGAGCCGGTGTGTACCTGGACGCCCACTCCCGGACACAAAGAACCACCAACGCACCGATGTCTGAGGGCGTCTCCCACTGGCAGGGGACGTCGTGGGGGAGATAGGTCTCCATACCTTGGAGGGCCTGAGATGTCCCTAGAGAGGTGGCGTCTGATACCCAACCTGACATATAGATACAGACATAAAGGCACACACAGATACAGACATCCATTCCCACCCTCATGCTCTCATATGCAATTACTCAACACTCACCCAATGTGGAGACAGACATAAAGAGACACTGTACACACAATCACACTCCCCAAGTGTACTCTATACCCCAGGTCTAGGTACCCTTGCCCCTGGAGGGGGAAACTGCACCCAGACCCAGGTAGTATCCCTGGGGTGGAGAGAAGCAGACTGCCCCGACTCGGCAGCAGCAGGGAGGCCCCACATTCCAGACCCCAGTCGGACGGCCAACTTCTCCTCCTAGCCCCCCCCCCTCCCGCTCCAGCAGGCCGCAGAGAACGGGGTGTGTGAAGACTCCAAACCTCCCTCCGCCCACTCATATATAGTGTTGATGCATGTGTGTTCTAAGGTGCATTTAAAACCCAGGAGGGCATGGAGCTACCTGCCAGAGAGCAGCAGGTAAGCGCATAGCCCCTCCTGATAGCCCTCAATGTCTACATGTATTTAAAATTGAGAGGTGGGCAACGACGCCAGGGGTGAGGTTGTACACCCTGATGGTCTTTTGGATTTCATGTAGCGTGCCCACCCCCAAGATCCTATATGTATGTGTTATGAGAGTGTGAGTAATGTGAATGTCTAAGTTGTGGGATAAAATTGAGGCACAGGCAGCCAGAAGGGGACAGAAGGGGGGGGGGGGGGAGATGTCCAATGTCCTCATTGGACAAATTAAGGTGTTCCAGCAGCAAATTAACAGGCAGATAGAGCATGCAATTTTAGACAAAAATAAAGAATATAAAAATGAAAAGTAAGAAATAAGAGACTGTAGAGAAAGGGATTTTTTTTTAAATGTACAAACTGTTCTGTATATTTGTGGTTAAAAAAACAGACTATTAGCAGAAAATGGAAAAACTGGGCAAATAACACTTTTTGCATAAAATGAGTATTACAGTTGTTCAAAGTTGCTTTGTTTTCATTGTCAAAAGTGTAAAAATTTGTTAAAGTTTGTAAATGATAGCTCATAGAACTAAGCTGAGTCTCATTCAGGACAGAAAAAAGAGAGACCCATCCATCCACTGTGACCTCCTTTTGCTGTAGCTTCCTCATACACATTTGATTGTGGAAGGGTCCAAAGAAGAGATTAATACTGGCAACTGACTTAATTTTGTAAACATAAAGTTGAGGCCTCACACTCTAGAGGTGGGACTCACCAGACAACCCACAACACAACGTTATCACAATACTTCACTTATGATGCAAGATTATTGTATTATATTGTCAAAAATCTCTGGGCAACCATTTAGTCAAGTTACAATAGGTCACAAAATGTGAAAAAAAATCAGCAGGATGTTGCTGTCCTATTTTTCCGTGTGTGAATGAACCATTAGCTTGCTCTGAATTAGGAGGTAGCTTTGCAAAACCGAGTGTGGCCAGTGTAGATGGTTTTTGGCTGAGCTGATTTAATGTTAAGTTTGCTCAACTAATATTCTCTGAGGATGGTTGTGTAGGAGATGATGTTCATAGTATTCTCAGTATTCTCAGAATATTTGTATGTATTTAAGATAAATTATGATATTTGGTGTCCATCTATTAATCCAAAATTGCCACTGGAAATATTGTGACTATGCAGTATTTTTCCCACGCCCCTTTATCCTGCCAATCCAACAATTTTTGTCCCTGTCCTTAACATGAAGGAACATGTCATGAGGCAGCAGCCTAAGCAGAGAAGCCCAGACCTCCCTGTCCCTGCTACCTGCTTCAGCTTGTCCCTGGGAACAACAAGGTGTTCCCCGGCCAGCCGTGAGATAAATTCTCTCCAGCGTGTCCTGGGTCTGCCTCGGGGCCTCCTCCCAGTGGGACATGCCCAGAACACCTCACCCAGGAGGCATCCTGATCAGAAGCCCGAACTACCTCAACTGACTCCTTTTGATGTGGAGGAGCAGCGGCTCTACTCTGAGCCCCTCCCGGATGGCCAAACTCATCACCCTATATCTGAGGGAAAAGCCAGCCACCACAATCTCTTTCTTTTGGTCATTACCCATAGCTCGTGACCATAAGTGAGGATAGGGACGTAGATCAGCTGGTAAATCAAGAGCTTCACTTTTACACTCAGCTCTCTCTTCAACATGCAGCCACAGCACCAATCCGTCTGTCGATCCCTCGCTCCTCTCTCCCCTCACTCTTGAACAAGACCCCAAGATACTTAAACTCCTCTACTTGGGGCAGTAACTTTTCAATATTGTAAAAATTGAAAGTATTATGTGGGGGTTTTGGAGCCAAAAGAGCCAAAATGCAGAGTCAAACCTAATATTGCAGAGTAATGCACTAATAAAACACTAGAAATGACTCACAGTTCACAGACTAAAAACACAAATAATTTTAGTGAGTTCAATAATTTAATTATAAATGCTCCAAAGGAAATAAACAGCACAAATGCTGTGAAAGAGTACCTGGCTGGCTGAAAACGTATAGGCGTATTAGTAGACTTTAGTTTGTTCTGGTTGGAGGTTCTTATGTTCCCTGTTTGGTTCCTTGTCCATTTAGGTTCTCCACCGTCCTCTGTGTCCCTCTGTGTGTGTTTGTGTTTATGTGTGTGTGTGGGCTTGTGTCTTGTTTCTCTTTTCTGTCCCCATGTTCCCCCTCCTCGTGCTCATTTCATGTCTCCCCAGCCTGTCATGTCTCTCTCCCTCTCTCTCGTGTCCCCTCTCGGTCCCTTTCTATTGTCTCCCCATTTGCCTCCCTGTTCATCCCTGGTGTGGTGTCTGCCCGTGAGTCTTAGGTCTGCGTCTCTGTGCTTCTTGTTTTATTTTGGCAGTCTTGTGTTCCATGTTCAGTGTATTTCAGTGTTGTTTCCCCCAGTGGTTTGTCCCCTCGTTTGTCCTCGTGTGTATTTATCTCTCCCATCTCCCTCTGTCCTGGGTCGTGGTCTCCCTCACTCATGGCTGTGCGTTCCTGTGTGTTAGTTTAGATTTCAGTATTCCCAGTTTAGGCTAGTTTTGTATTTCTATGACATCCTAGCAATAAAAGCTGTGTTTTGAGTTCAAGTCCTGTCTGTGAGTCTGCATTTGGGTCCAATTCACCTGCTCCACACACAGTTCATGACAATAATAATACATAAACAGACTGTTTTGCAACCAAAATAGTCTGTGAAAACTCAATGAAAACAAATTATTTACATCATGGAAACATTCATAATTATTTTCTTGAATATTCTTATTCTATATTGTTATATTTATTATAAAATCTTTGGACTTTGTACTGCTGGTTTAGTAAAAGAAAATACAGCATCTTGGGGTATGAAAATTATGAGCAGATTTCAAACAATTTTCTGCTATGAAAATATAAAGAAGCTGAAGAAAACAATAAAACCATCCGTGACTGCAGCCTTGTTATAGTACTTGTGGTGTGTGGTGGTGTCATAATGAGAATACAGATGAGCTGAATTCGTACAGGATGAGTGTGTTGTGAGCTAAATGAATGTGTCATATCCACCTTTTGTTAAAACAAGTGGAACCAGAGGATGAAAAGGATCAGAAGGCACGATAAACCCAGTAGTGCGGAACATCTGTGTCTTATCGGGGCAGGTTGGTGACTTTCCAGTGCTGGGATTTCCTCCAGTGTGAGTCACCAACTTGTTAAATCTGTGACTAAACTAATTAAAGTCATTATTATGGAAGCTGTACTCCCTTGGGCCATATGTGGAGTAGCTTATGACAAACCATCATCAACTAACCTTCAGCCAATTGACATTGAAAATATTTTTTTAGGAGGGACCTGCCCAAGAGGGCAGGAGAAATTAACAATAGCACTAGTTCTATAAAGATAATTTAAGTAGAAAGGACTGGATTGCTTATTATGTAGATAAAATAACGCAGTCATTAAGCTACTTGCAAAACAAGCAATTTCTTTATTTTATATATAACCCCTTTGTAAATCCTGTTTACTGAAGACTATTTATCAAAATAAGTAAAGCGATTCTCATTTAAAAAAACAAACAAACAAAACACCGGGACCCTAGGCGTTATGGTCAGGGACCTTAAAAAAATGGCGATCCAGGATCGCTGAGTTGTGCACGTTGAAATAGTATAATAAGAATATTCTAATAAAAGCTAGAGAGGGTTGGAAAGCACGTGTCAGTGTCTCCAGTGTGGCTGTCCTGTGAATCCTGGCGGTGCTAACAGATCGGCGCATCCCACTGTAAGGACCAGTTACTTGGACATTATGTCATGTCAGCTGAAGGGCTGACTGAATTCTAAAAGCTTAAAAAATCACGATTAAATAAATAAGATGAGTAAATAAATAAAGTGATAAAATAAACAAAAGCTGAAATACAGAGTCGATTCTGAAACAGAAACATTAGATAAAGTAAAGATATACTGAGGTAAGGTAAAATAAACAATAAAATAAAACAGGATAAGCGGTGGTCCTCCTAGGGCTCTCGTGCTCTGGGGGGGCTCTGGATGTCTGCGGACCAGTTCTCGTCCATGCCTGCTTCGTGTCCTGGGGGGCAGGGCTGTAGCTCCCTACACACACTATTAGACCCTTAAATGTAGAAACCTTATGAACACAAGTATGCTCACACACATAATTTGACTAATATAATATCACCATCATATTTGTTGGGCATGTTTTTGGCCTTCAAACAACAATTCTGATAGCTACACTGCCAGACAGGACAGGCAAAAAAAAAAAGGAGAGGGAAGTTGATGGGCTGTAATTGCAATAATTGCAGTAATTGCAGTAAGCTGAAACTGGAAGTGCTCCACGCCGGGTGACAGAATTAATGTGTCACAGAGACCTAAGGGCAGTTGTGCTTTTTCCCTAATCGCAAAAAGGATTTTAGATTTGAGAGGAAGCTAGATGCTGAAAAATGTAAACAGTTAGTGGGAAATATAAAGCAGCAAAAGTAAGAGCAAATTAGAGAAAATTGGACATGCACACATGATTGCATGGTTAGAAGAAGCTGAAAAACTTAAGCAAAATAAAATCAGGGACAAAAATCGATCTGAGGCTGGAGGAGATACGACCCCACCTGAGCCCACACAAAAATCTCAACCCACACTGTATCTTCCCGTCACCCAAGCATTTGGGAAGCAAGAGGATGATTACATAAGCCCCCTTCAGGCCGAAGCCCTTATCCTTCCCCGAGCTGGAGCGGAAGACAGCCATTGGCATCCCTGTTAACAGTGAAGGAACAATCACTAACTCCCCTATTGCATCTATTTCTACCACAAAAATCTCTATTGCTATCAGTAAGCTGCCCGCAGTGGACACAGCCACCACCTATCAGCACACGCTCTGTAACAATACAAAACCCTTTGCCAAGCCAACAGATTAATCTCTCCAATTCCATTTTTGGATGTCAAACAGGGAAATCAGAGGATAGGAAGAAGCAGGGGAAGGCCAAGACAAAGCAAGGTTAGAGGTAGAAATCGCTACAACTGTGGTGGGGGCTGACATTGGGCACGGGACTGTACTGAAAGGAAAAAGGGCAGGAGGGATGATGACCACCAAGTGAGATGGGAAGCAAGACTAGATGCGGGGAAGTGAGAGTAAAGGTGTTATTTTGTGCTTATAATGTATAAAAATAGTAAAATAAAAAATGTGATGACTTCAAATTACAGAAACAAAAGTCTAGCATAGCTAATCCAATAGGGGACAAACAACTCAACATCAGTAAAGATTGTCCACAGCGATCACCCTGATTAGGGAGGAAATTGGCAGGGATCAAGAAATGAGGGTTTTAGTGTTGCTGCTGACTGTAACGTTAGGTCTGATAACAGTGGGGGGGGGAAAGGGGGACAAAGAACTAAATTAAGTAGATATCAGCACAAGTCAAACGACAGGCAAATGTTATTGTAATGCATGGGGTTTTGTAGCAGCTAATAGAGGTCATGAGTGGGGATACATGCTAAAACACAAAATAAAGAGTCACCACTGTAAAGAAAGTAAGTAAAGAACATAGGGTCGTAAGATCTTTGAAAAATGCTGAAATAGGGGACAGGGGGTTGGATGCATTAGGCATTTGGGCATCAGGCACCAACCCATTTGTAGTGTTAAAATACTGATACAGATCCTGGATCCACATACCAGTTTACACTGCAACACATACCACAAACCTCACAGGAGTAATGACCATAAACATAACAAACGCATTAGAACTATAGACAGGTTACACTGACAAAAATAATGTTAGATTGTGTGTTTTGGACTGCCTGCCAAGCTAATGTTTCTAGTTGCGGCGTGCGCATCCAGCTAGTTTAGCATGTATGCTCTGGTTGTTAGCTTGCACTTCACTGCCCCTGTGTGAAACTTGTTTGCATTATAAAACCATAACCCCTCCAAAACATATCATGGAAATTATATCTATTTTTATAGGAATGGGCAAGGTCAGGACCTGCGTGACTGAAGCGGGTGCAATGTCCCCCAGGACATAACACAAGCCAAGGACTCTTACCTCAATGATTAGTTTATGCAGATTAGTCTGAGAGCTGGACTCCCCCCTGAATGGAAAGGAACCTGTGCACTATGTCTGTGAAGGTTCTCAGTCATCCAGGTCATCGTAGTCAAAGGAGCTTGCAAAGAGCTTCCCTCTAAGCCTGAAGGAAAAAAGAAGGAACACACACATGTAAAGGAAGCACTCAAAACGTGCGGCTATCCTAAATGGGCGTTCTTAAAGTCAGCAAAGAGGCACAGAAAAGAAGACCAGACACCAGCGAGGGAGGATAAGAAGGACAGACGCAACAACATCGTCATCCCCTATGTAGCCGGTGTATCAGAAAAACTTAGGAGAGTTTTCTCCAAGCATGACATTTCAGACCCAGCAACACGCTCAGACAAAAACTGGTTCACCCGAAAGACAAAACGCCAAAACACAGACTTAACAATGTGGTGTATGCTGTACAGTGCAGCGAGGAATGCCCAGACCTCTACATTGGAGAGACCAAACAGCCACTTCACAAGCGCATGGCACAACACAGAAGAGCCACCTCCACAGGACAAGACTCAGCAGTCCATCTGCATCTTAAGGATAAAGGACACTCTTTCGAGGATGCCAATGTTCACATTTTGGACAGAGAGGACAGATGGTTTGAAAGAGGAGTGAAAGAAGCCATCTATGTCCACTGTGAGCGACCATCTTTGAACAGAGGCGGGGGTTTACGACACCAACTGTCTGCCATCTATAATCCAGTTTTGAGATCCCTTCCCAGACGCCTTAACGCCCACTCACATCCTGGGCCATCTGACCTCAGGAATTCGCATGATAAGGTGGGGCCAGGTTTCACAATGAACACACCCGAAACTCTGGCTGATTGGGACCCACACCCAGTTTCACACCTTGGCTCAGGCGATTAGAGGATCATCAGGGGGTCCTTTTGTCCCTCTGTGGGGGGATACTCCCACTAGGTTTATATCTGGGACTCTCCACCATTTGACCTTAGAACTGAAGAAGCTTCTCGGATGAGAGGTGAAACGTCTTCAAGTAACTTAAAGAAGTCCAGACGCTTTTCTTTGCAAGCTCCTTTGACAACCTGTGCACTAGTTCCCTAAAAATGCCTTTCAAGTTTTTTATCCTCCCAGAAATTAAGCAGCTGACCCAAGCTGTAAAGAGCGAGGAATCTGAAGAACAAAATGGGAGTTGTATTCCCGAGAGTCTGGAGGTGGGTATGTGGATGCCATCAGTGTTCCATGGAGAGTGCCCGATGAGTTTAAAGCTAGAAATCAAACAGAAGCAGGTTTCGAGTCAGTCTTTTCCCAGAGGGTGACAGTTAATAAAAATGTAGATTAGATTAACTACCTTAAATGCAATCAAAAGAGATTTGCCTGAAAAAATTGGTCCAGAGGCTGATCGTCACTGCTCTAACCAAAACCATCTAAATGTAAAAAATTAAATGCTGAGTGCAAGGATTCTTTGGCCATAAACAAATACAACCTAAGACAAAATTAATTAAGGTGCACCATGCAATGACCTCAATGACCTTTCATTGAGGTCATTGCATAGTGGGGTTTGGGGGGGTCATTTCCCATACATATGGAATATGTAATGGAGTGGAGACCCTGGGATGTTACACCCATAATATTGCATTGTAGCAGTCATTAGTGGTGTGCGATACTGCTGATTTTGGGGAGAGCAGTGTATCATGACTTATGGCATGAATCATCATAGATTTGCAAATTCTGAACACATTTTACTTGTTACTAAATCACTGTGATTCTACAATAATGCGTTAACAGAATAAAAGCACATCTTTCAGCCTTTCACAGAAACTGGAGACCTGAAATGTGAGCGGGTATGAGCTACAAGCTATAAATAAGCTATGAATAAAATAGACCTGACAGTCAACACAAAAAGGTTCAGATATTTTTAATTATGGATGTTTGACGAATATCATTTTGAATTCCACAAAATTCAGTAAACATAGATAATAGAAACAAAGAATTGATCCTCCCACACTAGCACCAGTATTGATCCAATAACAATATCAGCGTTGTTATTGATACTATCAATATTTGTATGAATTTGCCCACCTCTAACACTTACTGGAGTTATTTATGAGGAAAGCAGCACCAAAGCACCAAAACTTTACTTTAATATTGCCCAACACTAGAATTTTAACTCTCACGAATTTGCTGTATGATATTCATATGTCTTTAATTACCTCTGCAAAGGAAGTTATTTTATTTGGGCTGATTGGATCTGGATCTAGAGCCAGGAAGTTTTGGAGTTTTATTTTAAACTGTTGTTAGACAGGGCAAACAGTTCATGTTTATACTTTGAGCTGAATTATGCCCAAAACAAAAACACACACACACACACACACACACACACACACACACACACACACACACACACACACACACACACACACACACACACACACACAGGATGACCAACTAACAGTGAAGAAACCGAACTGCTGGCTCACATGGCAAACACTGGCACCAGGACAATGCCAAAGTTACCACAACAGTGTGCCAAGGTCTTACACCTCTAAAAGTGCCAAAAACTCACAGTAGCTTACATTTGATTGTGGATTATAAAACAGTTAAAGAGAAAAAGAGGAGAGTCCCCACAATGGTTCAGAGAACAATGAGCAACAAAGGGAAGTGATAACAGACAGGATATCCTGACAGCACAAGTGCTGCTAGCACGTCACAGCAAAATACTGCCAGGACAAAGCATACAAGTACTCACAAAAAGGCCCAAAAAGATGCCTCCTTGTAAAGATATTCATTCTGAATTTTTTAAGCTCAAGTTATTATATTCTAGCCAATGTTCACAGTGGACTTCACAAAACCACAAGTCACCTCGTGCTTCACACAGAGAGAAGTTGTGACCTAGAGGAAGGATCTCGAGTTCTGTGGAGTGAAAAATGGGAGTGATGTGAGTTAAAGTGGAGCTGGGGCTGAAACTAGGCTGAGCTGAGTCCATTGCAGTGAAAGGAAGTGGAAATATGCAGAGCTTACTTAGCTATGCTAAGCTGAATTTAATAGAGCAGAAAGGAGAGGAGTGCAGAAAAATACAGTCGGGTAACCTGAGTTGTGATCATCAGAGTCCAATTAAGATGCCTCGGTGTCTCCTGGCATCTTTGGACTTATTTATAATTCTTATGTTGGACTAATCTTCACAAAATGTGATTTTATTCACTGAAAGTAGACCTCAGTGTTTATTCATCAGCAAATTATGCTCGCTGGAAGTATTTCTGTGTGGCTGTAAACACAGAAAAAAGGAGGAAGCATCTGGCTTTCTCAGGACACATGCATTTTGCACACATTATGTACACAAACACACACACACACACACACACACAGTTTTTTCAATAACTATTCTTTCTGCCTGCAGGGACAGCAGTCAGAGTTTTGATTAGAGCAGCGGTTGCTATCGTGTTGTTGAGCCAACAGGAACCCAGTTTTCATGACCCACTCACCTACTACGTGACATCATGACTCTTCTCCTTTATATGCATGTGTGTGTGTGTATGTGTGTGAGAGAGAAAACAGCTCTTGTAGTAATGAGTTTCCCAGGTTGAGAGCTGATTATGTTTTTCCTGAGGAGGGTCATTTGTCGGCATGCTGACGTCCAAGCTGGAGTAGCACCTGCTACCTCTGCCCTTAATCTGAAAACGTGATCATAAATTGGCCATCACGTTTTCAGAAAGAGCAAACATTTTCTGTTTGACTGTTTTCATCTTGCCAACGTATTAATCTCCCTCAGTATAGCTCTGATTTACTGCTGTTCTGGTTGAGCCCGTCTGTAACGGTACTACAGCCGGTAGAGACAAAAAGATTTAACTGCTAGAATCTGGAAACTGCTTAACCTCTGCCAGGTGACCTATTAAGGTTAGGATTAGTCTTTGGTTCCTTCCTCGTTATAGAACATTTCACCTCCATCCATCCATCCATCTTCCTCCGCTTTATCCGAGGCGGGGTCGCGGGGGCAGCAACCTAAGCAGAGAAGCCCAGACCTCCCTCTCCCCAGCCACCACCTCTAGCTTATCTGGGGGAACACCAAGGAGTTCCCAGGCCAGCCGAGAGATATAATCTCTCCAGCGTGTCCTGGGTCTTCCCCGTGGGCCTCCCCCCGATGGGACATGCCCAAAACACCTCACCCAGGAGGCATCCTTGTCAGATGCCCGAACCACCTCAGCTGGCTCCTTTCGATGTGGAGGAGCAGCGGCTCTACTCTGAGCCCCTCCCGGATGGCTGAACTTCTCACCCTATCTCTAAGGGAGAGGCCAGCCACCCTTCGGAGGAAGCTCATGTCCGCCACTTGTATCTCGTTCTTTCGGCTACTACCCACAGCTCGTAGGCATAGGTGAGGGTAGGGACATAGACCGACCAGTAACTTGAGAGCTTCGCTTTTACACTCAGCTCTCTCTTCACCAAAGTCCACTGCGGCCGCAGCACCAATCCGTCTGTTGATCTCCGGCTCCCTTCTCCCATCACTCGCGAACAAGACCCCGAGATACTTGAACTCCTCCACTTGGGGCAGGAACTCATCCCCGAACCTGAGTGGGCACTCCACCCTTTTCCGGCTGAGAACCATGGCCTCAGATTTGGAGGTGCTGATCTCATCCCCACTGCTTCACACTCGGCTGCGAACCGTTCCAGTGAGAGCTGGAGGCCATCACCCAATGAAGCCAACAGAACCACATCATCCACGAAAAGCAGAGATGAGATTCTGAGGCCACCGAAGTGAAAGCCCTCCACCACTTCGCTGCGCCTAGAAATCCTGTCCATAAAAATTATGAACAGAATCAGTGACAAAGGGCAGCCCTGGCGTGGGCCCATCAGCCCATCACCCACTGGGAACGAGTCTGACTTATTGCCGAACATTTCACCTGAAAAATAACCCCCCAACCAAAATGTATCAGACAGTTTGCCCACTTAACGCATGGCTAAAACTACACTCAATCTCACCCCAAGTCCCTGATGTATGTTAAGAGATTAACTGTCCAATCTGATTCAACGAAGCTCAGCAATCCCTACATCATGTTAGTCACTATTTTAGTGGTTTGGAGCTTTGTAGAAGGTCTTTATTACAATGCCTCTTTCCTACCTCCACCCTGTTTGTGTTTATTTACTGTGTGGCATACAAGTGAGTGAATCAGCCCTTCTTACCCCCCCACCCCCTAATAGCACTGCTCCCCTTCTGTCTACAGTGCAATGTCGGCATAACTAAAACCTAAAACACTGATGTTCTGAGACCCCACTGGTGATAGAGTAATTACTATAGGTGTGGTCCAGCTTCTATCAGCATGCATCATTTTCTCTACAGTAAACACACAAACACACACACACACACACACACACACACACACAGGGTATGTTAACTTCTGTTTCCCATTAAGAAGCTGATAAATACGGAGCCCCGCAAGGGACATGGGAGAAAAAAAAATTACAATGAACTTTTGCGAGATCTCGCAAAACTAACTCGGGATCTCGCAAAACTTTTGCGAAATCTCGCAAAAGTTGAATTCCAACAATGGCGGCAGCTACTTAGTTGTAATATTACTCTTTCTGGGTCACAAAATAAACTTTTAAGATATTCTGAGGTGTGAATGTAGTTGTGTAAACGTCAGATATCTGCTCGGTTTACAAGACATCACATATTTGCAAAAGTGCTCCGACATTTTCGGAGATCTGACACCCACCATCTCGAAGCTAACGGGAGGTTGAGACCTACTACAGCCGGGAGGAACACCGCTTTCCTGGCACATCGTGCCTCGACCTCCCTGTTGGCTTCGAGCTGGTGGCCTCCGATGACTGCGGCTAAAACTTTTGTGAGATCCCGAGTTTGTTATCTCGCAAAAGTCCGTCTTAATTTTTTTGTGGGGACATGGGAGAATTGATTCGTAGATAAAGACGAATCATAACGGTCTCTGCTTTGCTTCTGGGCTTCATATTTTAGAAATAAAAAGATCTTTGTAGAGTAGGGAGAATGATGTATTTACAAAGATACTTGGTAAAATGTACAGCAAACTCAGGGATCATTTTTAAGACCACATTTGACTGCTAAAGAGATTGAGTCTATCCATGTTTAGAGCAGGGATAGCCAATCAGAGGCAAGGACTTTCTCTGACGCTCACTTTGAACTTCAGCCGGTAGTTATGACTAAATCCATTAACTCACTACCATGGGGAATTTGATATTTGTATTAGTAGCAGCTGTATCTAATAAACTGGTGAGTGTATGAAGGTCAGTCCTATGCGAAGCAAAAGGTTTTTTTGGTGAAGCCAATATAATACAATTAAAAATAATAATTGCAGTGAGGTACATAAATATATAAAGGCATCTCTGACTTTTGAAGGCATCTGTCTTCATTTAATGTCACTGAAGTCAAAGTATGGGGTGGAAACTGTCAGTTTTAAAATCTTGACTTCACTGAGGGCGTTTGAGGAAAGACAAAATTGGAATCCAGGGTAAGCATTTCAGTCATTTCACTGGCAGGTTTGGTTCACTTTGAGAGAATCAACAGAATTCAAAATGTTAAACTGCTCAACCCAAACTTTAATATGACTAATTAAGTTAAAGCAACAAATTCAGACCTTCAATTAACACATACGAGTTGTCATACAAGTAATTCCTGAAGATGTTGTATTAAATATATTTGCATATTTGTATCAATATATGGGTTCTAGAGTTTAAGCCATCTCACAGACTGAACTCCGGTTCGCTGCACACAGGAGCGTGCCTGCTGATGCACGCTTATAATTGGCTGAGACAAAGATGCATTCGCAGCTGATTGGCTCAAAGTTTGTGGCTTCTGTTTTTTCATGAGGCTGAGCAGCAGCGTGATAAAAGAGCAGCCTGAGAGCGCACGCTGTAAAAGGCGTCAGGACAGGACAGTAGAGAGCAGTCAGCAACCAGAAGACTCCCTCACTTCTCCTCCCACACAAAGAACATCAGAAGAGCTACAAGAAGCCATGCTCACCGCTTGCTTGGAGGTCCTGGGCTTGGCGCTGTGCGTCACGGGCTCTCTGCTGGCGATGGTCGCCTGCGGGCTGCCCATGTGGAGGGTGAGCGCCTTCATCGATTCCAACATCCTGGTGGCTCAGACCCTCTGGGAGGGACTGTGGATGTCCTGCGTGGTGCAGAGTACCGGCCAGATGCAGTGCAAAGTGCATGACTCCATGCTGGCTCTCGAGCAGGATCATCAGACGGCGCGCGCCCTGACGGTCATCTCCGCAGTCCTGGGGATCGTCGCCCTAGCGGTCACGGTGGCCGGAGCGCAGTGCACCAACTGCATCAGGGATGAGACGATAAAGGCGAGAGTGGTTCACGCCGGGGGAGTGATCTACATCATCAGCGGACTCTTCGTGCTCGTCCCGCTCTGCTGGATGGCCCATCGCATCATACTGGACTTCAACAACCCCAACATCCCTTCCTCCAAGAAGAGAGAGATCGGAGCGGCAATCTATGTGGGCTGGGCGGCCGCCGCGCTGCTGCTGCTCGGCGGGACCCTGCTGTGCTGCTCCTTCTCCCAGACGGTCAGGGGCGCAAATCCCATAAAATACACTCCAACCAAGACGATCGCAGTGAACGGGGAGTTCAACAAGAACCTGTATGTGTAAACTAGAAGACATTGTATACAGGACACTTTGATTTGTAGCAGTTTTGCCAGAATCTCTGAAAGATGCGGTGCCTCTATACATACTCATGTGACGTACTGAGGGCGCTCATTTGACGCTTAATGCGGCTGTAACTGTAACTCCGGAGCACGATCGTGTCACATATGCGAGTTACTGCTCTGAATATTGTGTAGTATTTTTCCAATAGCGGAAGTAGTCAGCAGTTCACTCCTGAGAAACGCAGTTTAGGATTGAAAAGATGTTGAATGTGTTGCCAGGAACTTTTAATAACCATGTGGCTGCGGAGGCTGAGTCATGAGCCTCGGCCTCTGAACGGCTTCAGTGTAAATATGTTTTCCTCTTCCTCTCTCAGTCAGTGGACTTATTTCGATGTTTGTGAGATTTCGCAGGGTTGGCAATAATTCAAACCCTGCGCACCCAGGCTCTAATCAGGGGGACAGTTTGCATTTCTCCTTATGCCTTCAGGTATTTTTAGAGTACTTTTTCTAATAAAGAAGAAAAAACACTTGTCTGCCTTTACTATTTATATCTCGGTCAATCAATCACTACGCATTTGCCTGCTGTTATCAAAAAATCGTGAGGAAAATATATGAACTATTTCAGTTGCAGAAAATTCTAAGGTCCGTTTTGTAAGTGGCTGTGATTTAAAAGCAAATTAAAACCTTTCATAATAAAGTGATTAAAATAATGCGACAAAACAAGTGCTTCCGATTTCTGTCCAAAACAAGAGTGATGAAGAGAAATGAAGCTGAACTAGGACCAGGATGTGTGTTCGTGTAATACCACTTTGGAACACAAGATGGTGCAACAGTTTTCTCCCCCACCTAACTACACTCAGTATGTTTTATAAGAATATTTGTTAGCTATTCTAATTTTATCCTGTAGAGAAAACACACTGAAAGAGCTAACAGATGATGAGGCATTGAAGAAAAATCCAATACAAGGTGTTGCTTCCTTTTCGGGGGGGCAAGAGAACCCAAAGCACACAAGCAAAATACCCTCCACAGCACCAGAGAGCCACTACACCCTCTCACTGAAGCACTCACAGGTTCAGGGTTTTAATGTCTTTTGTTTCCCATTTGGACCAACAAACCAATCCAGAATCTTGAGTATAACAAAGCCAACCTTTTCCGTCACAGAGCAGCCTTACCCGGGATGGGATGTTTACTGGCTGTTGGTTTAGGCATCTCAGTGGGTGCTTTAAAAAGATCTAGACTGTTGCTGTTACTGTACTAACATGATGGTCCACACTCTCTGATATTACCATGAGCTTCACTTCTTTTATAAAGGTCTTCTGGCCTTCTGGTACATTCATAAAGTAGGTGTGACAGTGTCATCAGCAGGTTTGTCTGTAAAGGAAACTAAAAATAGAAAAATGATGGCAAATAATCAGATTCCTGGTTCTTACACCCTAACAGAGTGGTACATGGGAGAGCCATTTGAACAGTGCACCCAGCACATCATTAGGGTCTGTGCAATCAAAAGGGTGCAACTCCAGCCACAGGAAGCTTGGCCTAGATCTGGGAGAGTGGAGCAATTAGTGCCCTCATGTGCATAAACAGAAAAGGAAAACATGCACACAAACACCATCAGGACAACAACCCCGCACAGCGCACGCACACACACACACACACACACACACACACACATACACACAGTATGTGGCCAATCGCACAAACATTTCCCCTCTGACTGAGATTCCAAGCAAGTGGAACAACAACTTCCACTTTTCAAAAAGAAGCCTGTTTTTGGTTTTAGTGTTGCTCAAAGAGAAAGCAGCCAAACCCAGTACACTGTAAATACTACATGTGTGTTTAGACAACAAAGTCTAGAAGATCAATGGTGCAAACTTGGAGTTAGCTCAGAACTTTAAAGACCAAAACAAAAAAAAAACCCTGACAACTGAACGTAATTACCTGAAAAAAGATAAAAGGTTCTGAAAAAAGAACTATTTGATTAAACACGTCTAAGCACATTAAAGCCAGAATTCTATCCAAATGATATAAAAGCTAGAAATGACAAGGCAAGAACACTATTCTCCTGCATTCCCAGTGCTTCCAACCATACATCATTCTAAAACATGGATAACACTGGGACTAAGCTCAGCACACAATCAACATGTTGCGACTGATCTACTAATTATTCAGTGTTCAGAAAGCATTCACGATAGCCCAAGAGAGCAAAGACAGTCAAGAATGTTTTGCATGTTTATATGGACTGTATATAAAAGATGGAGCCCTGTCTTCTTTGTCTTCCAGCTGCTCCCTTTAGCGGTTGCCACAGCAGCACGTCCTCCATCACTACTGTGACTTCATTTATTAATTTCATAGCCCTGTCGTAAAGAAACAGAGACACTGTGCTCCATGATAACTTCTAGATCACAATTATGACTGACTTCAAACTTTAATATGAGTAATTTAAAAACTGAAACTGTCTGCGATCCAATTCTTTTTTGAGCCTATGAAGCTCCAATTTTAAAGTTGGACATACTAACATGAGAGTCTGTGGGGACTGATTCACTTTTAGGGTGGAAGTTTTTGGCAGTAGTTGCAGTTTTGTACCCTTGGTAGCAACTGAGCATCATGTAAACCCCACAGCCTACCGGAGCATTGTTGCTGACATCTTTTATGTGATGGGACAAAATTTACAGTTTTCATTCACTCACAGATAATTTTTATGGCATCAGCAATTCTTTATTATCAACATCTGCACACTATGCATTACGATAAAATATGTACAAGCCACTGAGGCACAGGAGGTATGTGAGGCAGATATACAGGATTTTATTACACAACCTCTAACATTCACACATAAATCAAAAAAGTGACCTCCTTCAACCCTTTATCTTGACAAAACTGTAGCCGGCAAGTGGGAGTTCGCTGATCTTGTGTCTGTGATTATAGTGCAGTGATTGATGACTCAATCAGTAATTAATGAGCCACAGATGAAGGCACTCTGTCGCCCACTGGTGGCTTAACCTCCTCATAGGAGGCCAAAGAAAAGAGTAATTTGTCCTCCAGTTCATGTATGACACCCCATCAAAGGTGGGTAATATTCATGATCCCAGAGGGTTTCGCTATACAGTGTTTGCTCATAGCACCAACCCACACTGACAAGCCCAATAGTAACTAATGAAAATAAAGGTCGTCATGTATGGGGGGAGAAATGTGTCTCAAAAGGGTTGCAAACACGTACAATACACATAATACGCGCTGGGTGTGTTCAAAAAGTACCTTCCTTTTCCTATTCCCAACCTCTTTTCCTTCCTACTACTTTTCCTTTTTTTAAAGGTAGGAAAATTGCTAAGGACTTAGGAAAAGTGAAGCGTGGTGAGCTGAGAATTGGAACAGCCTTTCGCTTGTTTCTCCTCATCAGTGTGACGACGAATGTCCGCTATGTTGAAACTACAATATGCAGAAGACAGACTACAAAATGCGCACCTTACCTTGTATTATTATGTACATGATCTTAGTGTTATGACCACCACACAGATACTTCTGGGTGACATCTCTCAGTGAGGAACCTTTATAAGCAAAATACTTTTGGAACACACTCTGCCTTTATTCATTTTCATTTCACCAATTATTTTGTAATTTTTAGTGTTTTTCAATTTTCATACTTTTATTTGCATTTGTAAACCACTCTACAATGCCACATTT
Organism: Perissodus microlepis; assembly: GCF_051167445.1. Lineage (NCBI taxonomy): Eukaryota > Metazoa > Chordata > Actinopteri > Cichliformes > Cichlidae > Perissodus > Perissodus microlepis. The sequence continues at coordinate 55,782,520 of NC_140467.1, read as the reverse complement.
CCTCTCCTGAAATTTGAAGCTCAAAGTTTTCTACTATATTTCAGGTCTGTTTGAGATTTGATGCTTCTTGGCGTGGATTCTCCAAGTCTCTGGAACTGCATTCATATCCAAAAGATATCCCCAGTTGTTTTTTGACTGTGGTGGGGAGTGCTGTCCTTTAGCAGCTTTGATGAGGTTCTCTGTGGTGGTTCATATCCTAAAATCACTTAGGAAGAAGATCTACTTTTATCATTGGATACCAGTGTGTTTTCAGCCTTCTTTTAAATGTGGGTGAACTGATGCTTAGGTCAGGCTAGGTGGGCAGATTAGTAGATTTGAACCGGTTCCCGTTTTTCCTCCAGCCATGACGACATAAAATACCCTGAAAAGTGTCATCTCCAATCTAACTGGCGTCAAAGTTGCTTCAAAGCTGTCAAGTAAGATGAGAAAGGCCTCTTTGTCTTAAAGGATGAGGTGGAGTCTGAGCTGACTGATCACACATCAGAGGTAGACAGACAGCGATAGCAGTCCATTTATAACTGGTATTCTTTCAGCAGCTGGCCAGCGATTACCAGTCTCTGGATCTCGCTGGTGCCTTCGTAGATCTCCGTGATGCGGGCGTCACGGTAGTGCCTCTCAGCAGGCATGTCTGTCACGTAACCCATCCCACCCAGAACTTGGATCGCCTGATTTGAAGTGCAAAAAGAATATACGACAATAAGAAGAAGAAATGTGTTCATTTCTTGACTCTGCATTACTACTGCTTTATTACCTGGTGTGAGCAGAAAGTTGCAGCTTCAGACGCTGCTAGTTTGGCCATTGCAGCTTCCTGCAGGAGAAGAAGGGCCAACAGTGATGTCTGATATTCTCTATCAAATGCAAACCTTAACTCAGAGGTGACAGTACCTTAGTGAATGCTTTCTTTGAGTCTCGAAGAAGCGCAGCCTTCCAGGTGAGCAGTCGAGCGCCTTCTATTGCCACAGCCATGTCTGCCAGTTTGAACTACATGTATTAAAAGCATCAAGAAAACTACATTCAGCACAACACTGCACCATATATACTGTATGCCCTGCAGTGAATGGGAGGAAGGTATACAACACACACACACACACACACACACACACACACACACACCAGCCACTTTATTAGCTACGCCTTGCTAGAAACTAGATGGACCATTCTAACCCTGCAATCTGAATGCAGCAGCAGAATACTGTACTGAAGCCGTTTCTAATTTTGCCCTGAATTTGTTTTCAATTCAGTTCAAATTAGTTTTATTTCTATAGCTCCAATTATCAACAGTTGCCTCAAAACCCTGGAAGATTTCTTTGTGTAAGCAACTAAACTGGATAAACCTTCGTCTGACATATATTAGCTAATCCTAGCTTACTTGCTAACCCAAATGATTCACTAGCTACCCAGCAACACAAGCAAATGCCCATCTAGTCCTTGCGTAGTTTGTGTGTATGCACTAAATTCAGGAGATCCTCCAAAATCATACCTTTAATATGCTAAATGCACAAATCTCCTTAATACAATAAATCAATTATCTAACAAAACAAAGCTCAAGTCATTTAGGAACAACTCCCCTCTAAAGACTTGTATAGATATTTTCAAATAAAGACACTACATCCTGAACCATAAAGAATGAGATATGAATCATAAAGCTCCGAACAACATGTTTCTCATATATAAAAAAGGCTTATAAATGAGCCCCTACCATCCATAACACAGTGGAAACAGAGACCGATACATTAGATGAGAAATGGAGCATCTAAAGTTGATGAGTACAACCTGGTCTTCCAGTATAAATATACTTCTGGCTTTACTTTGAATATCTTAAAATAAAAAGCTTTGTGTTTTTAGCTTACTGTCAGAGGAAACGTGACATCAAGGCTTCCCGTGAACTCGAATAAATGTTCTTTCAGAGACAACTGCTACATGCTAAAATCAGGGCTTTGTGTGGAAATGTGTCCCAAGATAAACTTCTCAACATCCTGGCAAGCAACAGAAGTGAACGTCACTTAGAAAGGTTTTAAATACAGTAAAATAACAGTTGTTATAACTGTCCTGTTACCTGAATGGCTTGCAGCTTGCCAATGGGAGCTCCAAATGCAGTTCGTTTGTGTGCGTAATCAGCAGCACATTCCAGAGAAGCCTGAGCGATACCGAGAGCCTGAGCTGCAATGCCAATCCTCCCGCTGTCCAGCGTTTGCTGTGCAACACAAAGATGGGAGGTTACGGTTACTTTCCCCCCCCCCCCTGTATAAAATGGGAAAACTGTAACAATGCACACAATTCTGAAAGGTCCAGGAGAGAAAAGGCTTCACCTTGATTTATATTAAACCATGTCAAGGAGCCATGTCCAAATATACAATGGTCTCCAGTGATCCATCAAGTATTTTGAATAATTCGATTATAAAGAAAAAATAAAAATAAAAATCTTGTTTCGATGCTGCGTTTAATGCACGTCTCTGTACGCGCCACTTTCATCATGGAAATGCGAATGCAAGCATTTTCATATTTAAAAATATAAAAATTAAATACCATCATAATGTCTTGCTTTCAGTGGCACAAAAACTTTCCAAACACAGGGCAAACTCCAGAATGTTGATATGCTTTATGCCTTATTTTAGATTACATATTTACCTTATTTTATTTGGCTTTGACACTACTTGAGAGCATGTATATATTTTTGCATTTAAGAAAAGGTTTTCTCTAAAAAAATAAATAAATAAATAACATTTAACATGGCAGATAACCACAAAGGGTTTGTTTTTTGACAAATTAATCAGATGAGGAATGAAACAAAAAACATTTCTAAAATGGAAATCAATGACCAGTTTGTTTTGAAAGACCTGTATTTTTTCTCTTTTGAATATTTATCATTGCTGATTAATAAGGCAAAAGTATTTCTTATCCAATTACTCCATTCATAGATCGATTACTCAATTACTAAAATATTTGATAGCTGCAGCCCTCCGAGGGCCCATTACCTGTATTGAATGGTTTTTGCTAAAATCTGAATACATTACAATGTAACTTAAAAAACACTGATGTGGCTTCAGTCAGTATTTTGCTGCTAACATTAGTGAGTAAGTAGACCAAGTTTTGCCATCTACCCATGCTGTGTAAGTGGGTAAGCTAACATTAACTAACAGTAGCCAGGAAATGTCAGGTATTTTCTAATAAAGCCTGTCCTTCATTTCCTGTTGTTACAGGACAATGAACCCATCTTGTTTGCAAACATGATTCCCAGCAAATACATGTTAGTGGAAATACAAGCTAGCAGTAACTTAGCTACACATCATACATATGGTATGTCAAGTCCAAATACACTTTGTTCTCACTGTAATGACAGTATATACACAAACAAGTCTCCCAGTTGTTATATGCGCGTGTTATGTGCTACTAGGCAGGAGAAAAAGAGGAAGACCCAAAATGGAGTGAGTCTCGAATAAGATTGAATAAAATGACTGAATGAAATTCTAAAAATGCAAAGTCTGCCTCCACCAGCCTTTCACATAAAAAAAAAGCATCATTGTCTGTTTCATTACATCTCTACAAAGAAAATATCCAGAGCTAACCATGGCGATTTTGAATCCTGATCCACGTGGGCCCAGCATGTATCCCAGTGGTAACCTGCAGTCCTCCAGGATAATATTAGCAGTGGATGAGGCCCTGATGCCCAATTTGTCTTCCTTTTTCCCCAGAGAAAGCCCTGGGTGTGGCATGGGGACAAGGAAAGCACTGATTCCCTACAGAATAAGAAACAGCATTCCCCATTATTACAGGTGTACATCATCTCTGCAGTGAGAATGTGGAAATGTGCTGCGTCATGCCTTGTGTTTCAGTGTCTTGTCTGTGGTGGCAAAGATAATGGCAGCAGAGGCATCCCAGCTGTTGGTGATCCAAGCTTTGGTTCCGTTCACCACCCACTCATCTCCCTCCTGATGTGCTATGGTGGAGGCTGCACCCGCATCACTGCCATTGCCTGGAATTTTAATTCAATTACTTTAGTTTGATGAAAGAAAGATAAATATGTGCTAAAATGTGTCCAGATAACCCTTAAACATATATCACATCCACATATATTAGCGGCTGTTGTTGTGAATTGGTGTTATACAAATAAAATTGAACTGAATGAATTGAGTATATACAATATATACATACAGTGGCTTGCAAAAGTATTCGGCCCCCTTGAACTTTCCCACATTTTGTCACATTAGAGCCACAAACATGAATCAATTTTATTGGAATTCCACGTGAAAGACCAATACAAAGTGGTGTACATGTGAGAAGTGGAACGGAAATCAAACATGATTCCAAACATTTTTTACAAATAAATAACTGAAAAGTGGGGTGTGTGTAATTATTCAGCCCCCTGAGTCAATACTTTGTAGAACCACCTTTTGCTGCAATTACAGCTGCCAGTCTTTTAGGGTATGTCTCTACCAGCTTTGCACATCTAGAGACTGAAATCTTTGCCCATTCTTCTTTGCAAAACAGCTCCAGCTCAGTCAGATTAGATGGACAGCGTTTGTGGACAGCAGTTTTCTGTTCTTGCCACAGATTCTCGATTGGATTTAGATCTGGACTTTGACTGGGCTGTTTTTCTTCTACTACACGACTCAAAATTAAAGCAGACTTTTGTGTCAGACAGGTCGCATTTACCTGGCTCACTGAGGGCAAAGCAGCCAACCTTCTCTCCTGTGGTGAACGGCTGGATCCACTGCTTTTTCTGCTCTTCTGTACCAAACTTTAGTATCGGTCCAATGTACAGAGACTATAGGCCAAATAACACAGAACAGGCAGCAATCAGAAGACAAACACAGCCATGTTCACACTCGGCTCTCTTTGCTGACAGATTGTACTCACATTGTTAACAGAGACCACGACTCCGGTGCTGGCACAGCCTCTACTGATTTCTTCCATAGCCAGACTGTACGCCAGGTAGTCCATCCCAGCTCCACCCAGCTCCTCTGGTACTTCCATGGCCATCACACCCATTGCCCCCAGTTCTTGAATCTGGACGGCCAAAAGAATATTTACAGCTATGCATTTACTAACCAACGCACTCTCTATTACTATCTCGCACTATTATTATTCTTCATTATTCCAAAGTTCTTCCACTTCTCAGTTTTATAATGATTTTAAAAGTTGTGTATTTCATGAACTTCCTGGTCCCGGTGCAGCCTACTCACAGTCTAAGAACCAGGACAGATGGATATTAAAGATGAACTCAGAAACTTTCAGGATTCGAGAAAAAATGTTGCTATCTTTAGACACAAACTTATGATGAACTACACATTTTGTCTGATAATAGTCACTGTGCAGCTTTGTGCGGGTACCTGTTTAGCGGGGTAAACATGCTCTTTGTCTAGTCTGGCAGCGATGGGGGACAGCTCTCTGTCAGCGTAGTCTCTGCAGGTCTGTCTGAGTATCTGATGAGTTTCTGGTAACTCTGAGAGCTGAGACAGGCTTCGACAACCAGTGAAAAATGAGCTGAGAGCTGAGGAAGAGAAGAAGAAAAAGGTTTTGAATACTCAATAAATCAACTTTATCAATATTTAGTCATGCTTGTGGTGTGTGCTATAGGTGACAGCATCATCCAACTAGCCACTTGGATTCAGACTGAAAACCCTAAAAAGCTGTTAAGACATTCAGCAGTCAGTTAATAAATTACTTCATAGTGAGTGTAGAAACCATCATGATCCCCAGAGGATGAACCCTGCTAACTTTGAAGGACATTCAGGGCCAGCAGCAGTTACATAAGCACGTTTTCCAAAAGCCATGTGACCCTTTAATTGGTTTGATGGTAAGACTTAATAATGAGCCCCAGCTGCAGCTTCAAACATACCCCGGGCGAGCCAGATGTGACATGTTATTATTACAAGTGTAATGATTCATAAAGTTCAGTTTTTCTTGCTATGCTATTACGTGAACTGTCAGGACAAAGGACAGCTGAAAGTGCAAAGCTCATTAACTACACTGACATTTCATCAGTGCCATGATGCATTAACAGTGCTTGTTGTAGCAGACTCACAATAACACAGCTCTGGAAACATTGCAGTCCTAACAGCCTGAAAAAGAGCTCAAACATGCCCACATTATGAAGAAGGTATCTTACCGCCACATCAAATTCCATCTGTTCAATTAAATTTTATTTAATGCGGTGGAAATTTTGTCAAAAAAAAAAAAAAAAAAAAAAAAAAAAAAAAAGAAGCTAGGACGGGATTATATTTCCACTGTTTCGAATCCCCTCTTTTTTCCTGTGAACTCAGGAGAGCAGATGCTGGACCTTTGTCCACTTCTTGTCTGACAGAGGATTCTAGCTGCTCAGTAGTCTTGGGTCTACTTTGTCCCATTTCTGGTTTCATGTTCACATCCAAATGTTTTTAGTTGGTGAAAGACTGAACTCCAGGGAGGACATGCTGTTGGAATAGATGCAGGATGTGGTTCAGCATCATCTTCCGTGTTTAAGACCTGTGCAGCAGCTGCCAGTTCCACAAGCACTTTTGATAAAAGGCTTCTTCTCTGCATTTGGACAGCACAGTGAGCCGTGTTCACAGACAGCAATTTCTGGAAGTCTTCTTGGGCCATGCATTGATTTCCATTACAGAATCATACTCTGTTTTAATGTAGTGCTGTGAACAGGGTGGAGACCAGTGTCAGGGATTTGTGACAGAAGGATGGTTTGGAGACAGTGGCACTGACACAAAGATAGGAGACTCATCTAAAGATGTTCAAATCTTCATTGGGAGTGAGCAGGATGGACAAGCTTAGGAAAGAGGACATCGGAGGGAGCGTACAGGTTGAGCAATGTGGAGATAAAGTTAAAGAGGTAAAGCTGAGATGGTTTTGGACATGTGTATCATGAATACATTGGACAGAGGATGTTGAAGAAGGAGCCGCGAGGCAGGAGGAAAAGAGGAATTTCTCAGGGAGGGATGTAGTGAAGGAGGACATGCAGAGGGTTGGTCTGAAAGAGGAGGATTCTGGAACAAGGTGAGATGTCAGCAGACGATCCACTGTGGCGACCCCTACAGCGAGCAGCCGGAAGAAGAAGACAGGACACCGGCTCACCAGTAAACGTCACGTTATTTAGGTAAAAGGTCGAGCTCACCATCGCATGTTTGACACGTCTAAAAATCCTGACAGAAAGAAATCTCTCTCACTCAGACTCTGATAACACAGAAGTTCCTTTCGAAAATGGAGTCGGTTCTGTTAGAGTTATTGATCACAGCTAGACGACTTTAACTTGTAACCCTTTTAGCCGAGGAGCTAACAGTAACAAACATGCTTACCACTAAGATACGTCGCCTTTTATATCAGTTATTCAAAGCTGGCAAACATGTGGATTTTTACTGCCATATAGTGTCATATATAGTGTTCAATGATGGAAACATATGTTTGGCATAACATAAACGTGTGACCAGTGGTTATGTGTTGGGCTAAGCTAACTTGGTTTGATATTGCCGTTCGTGCACAGCTAACATTAGAGAAATATCGTCTTCTAGTGACAGGTAAATTTTCTTCTGAAAGTCCTTCATTGTTCGGTCTTTTCTTTCATAATGTACCTACCTCTTCTTGCTTTGAAAAGTGCAGCCATGTTACCTTCCTCTCTGCTCGAAGCACAGTCCTCGAGTTCAACTGCACTGTTATGAAGCCCACTGCTGCATTCACGTACTGTCGGATAGTGATGTGACGTTCTGTATCGAGGCTTCGAAGCTTGTGTCGAGTAATGGAGGGGGCGTTTCCGCGATGCGCGTATCGAGGCTTGCTTCATTTATGGGAGGAGCTGAAAATGATGACGTCCGAAGCCTCGCTGCCCGGCTGTACCACGTGACTGGTTCATGAAGCGGTTCAAACTTTGCCGCGAGCTATGACAGAGATATAAACCCCTCAGACTTCATTCAAAATGTAGGTGTTTGATGGAGAGTTGCGGTTAGTGAGAGTTTGGAGACAGTTTGGAGGTTTATGAGAGTGAGGAGAGAAAGTCAGGAGAGAATGGAGCCAGCTAAGAAGAGGAGGATGTCCTCCCATGTGTGGGAACATTTTGATCTTATTCCTCCCAACAAGGTATGTAAATTTCTACAGAAGATGTATTTTCATAATACTGATGGTGCAATACAATTTATGTTAAGCAGCTTTACTTTTGTACAAGGTGAAGTGTTTGCTATGTGCCAGGGAGCTGGGATATAACAACAACACCTCATCCATGCTTAGGCACTACAGAGCTTTGCATGAGAATAAGGGGAGCACCGATTGTGGAGCAAGACCAGGTGAGCCATCAAATGCCATGATAATATAGCATGCTGTAATGTTACTAAATGATATAACAATATTATACAGCTGTAATAAGGTACATGTGTGATATTTATATTTGTGCTTTGTCTTTATTGTCTTTCCTCAGGAGAACAATCTCAAATAGATGAAGACCTGGTTAGCATGGTGATTGAGGACTCCCAGCCATTTAGCATTGTGGAGGACAAAGGATTTAAAAGATTTGTTAAATCATTAAATCCTAGCTATGTTCTCCCCACTAAAAAGGCCATAAAAGCAGTGGAAATTTAGTTTTTACAGAGTAAAATGCGAACAGGCAGGACTGAGGCCTCAGTGTGTAGCTGTCCATACCTCAACGTTACAAAAGCACAACCACTGTCCACACCCCAACCACACCTCACCTCACAGTAAATGATCATTTCCATTTTAAGCATTTCCAAATAATCATTTTCCATACTGCCAGTATAAATATACACAGTGTACTGCCATCACTACAATATAGATGTTTTACACACTCCTTTTGTTATTGACATTTACAGGCTGTGTGCAAAAGGCCACACTCTTCAAATTCATGCCAACTAATATTTTTACGTCCAGTAGGTGTACTACTAGAGCAAATGAAGCTTCAAGAAGCTTTGCGCTGGGGTGAACCAATTGGATGAAAAGCTTCAGTGCTTCATGAAGCTTCATCTGCCCATCACTACTGTGGGATACCCTTTTTACTTCTTCTTCTTCTTCTTCTTCCTTCTTCTTCTTCGTCGTCGTTTTTTTTGGCAATTGGCAAACAACGATGTGGTGCATTACCGTCACCAAGTGCCTTGGAGTGTGGACAAGAATTCGCTCATACCAAATAATCAAAAAATAAATAAAAATGAAAATAAACAAAATGTAAAAATTGCCTTCCATATAAATAAGTCTGTTTTAGAAACTGAAATAAAGCAATACAACTTTCACAACTGGAGTTCCTTTGCAATAAATCCTTTATATCTAGCTTGTTTTTCTCCAGGATTTGGAATTAGTTGGCTTCTTCCTTCCTGATAATTTTGTCAGTGCAACAGACCATGTTCAGTGGTTTCAGTAATTCCACAGTAACTACATTTCCCTGTTTGATGTTTCCCTATAATGAATAGTGAGCTGTTTAACCCAGCGTGTCCAAATCTGAATCGAGATATAATTGTCTCTTCTCTCCTGGTTCTCCCTGTGCTTCTCATGTTCCCTGTCTCCCTCCTCCTCTCACTGCTTTTGCCATCTTTCCCTCATTTTCTGTTTTACATGCTCTTCATTTCAGCTTTACTAATACTGATATTTAAATCAACTGGATCTCCTTTAGCAGCCTTCTTTGCAATTTTATCTGTCACCTCATTGCCAATAACACCATAATATGCTGGTATCCATACGAATTTAATTGTCAGTCCCATCATATTTAATCTCAATTAAAATGTCTGGTATTTCTACACCAATATATCATTAATCATTCTCTCTATTATTTTTGCATATTTTAGAAGTCAGTGCTATTGGTCTATAATTATCTGGTTTTGTTTCATCTTTCCCTGGTTTGCATATCGGGACCTTCCCTAACAGGAAACCCTGGATGACCATGGAGGTCTAAACAACAAAACAAAAAACTGCCCACTTGATGGAAAAATGCACCATGTCGACCATGGAAGAGGGGGAAGTTTTAGGAGTGACGGCAACAGAGAGAGAGGGAGAGAGAGAAAGAAAGACAGCAGAAAAAGAGAGAGATCGAGTTTTGAGAGATTTGTGATGTTTAGTGTGTTTGGAGTGTGTAGTTAGTGTGTAGTGTTGTGGATAGTTTTGTGTTGTGTGTCAGAACAATGAGGCGACTGCTGTCTCCAGGTAAAAAACAGGAGTGATACACCTGCTGCTGTCAGACCTGCAGGTATCAGGCTGTGATGTTCTCCTTTATAGTGGACAGAAATATTTGGAGTGGCACAAATAATTTGTGTGACATCTTATTGAATGCAGAACAGCTGATTGTTCTGTAAATAGTTTGAAATGGTTATTTAAAAAAGGGTAAAAGGTAAATGGATGCAAATAACTTTGTTGTTTGCAAAACTTGTGCATACAACTTTAAAATTGACAATTTATATTTGCATTTAAAGTCATGAAATATGATTCATTAAACATGTTTGTGGTTGTTACAGTAAAAATATAACCTTTTCTACTCTGATTTTATGTTTTTTGTCTGATTTTAGATCAATTGTGTTAATACAGTATGTCAAAATGAAAACCCAACTGTAAATTCAGACATGTGAGGTTGTGCTGAAAAGGATGATACCAAACAAGGCAAAGTAAATAGTTTTTAAAGGTCAAATGTAGAGGAAACATTAAAAGTAGTCAAAAATGGCCAATTATACCCTGGACCCCAGAGGGTTAAACATTTTTTTTTAAGTAACGCAATAGTTACTTTTCAAGTAATTAATTACTTTTAGAATCTTGTAACTCAGTTACTAACTCAGTTACTTTTTTGAAGAAGTAACTAGTAACTATAATTAATTACATTTTCAAAGTAACTTGCCCAACACTGCAGATGACACAACCATGGCAGGTAGGGCGGCAATGATTCATCGAGTAATTCAAATAATTAGATTATAAAAAATGCAATACTTTGTTTAATGCACACCTCTGTAGCACGTTAATGTATTAAATGACATAAACCCAAGTGTTTCACATTTGCAACAAAGAAACCAGACAAAGACAAAGTGGATGAGCAGCTGGTACACTCTCCACTTGTCTCAGAAATGTGAAAGTTTTACACATTAAGCACTATTGCCAAAAGTAACATTGCTATGGTTACTATCCTGACTTTGTTTGTTTAAGCATTACGTTGCTGTCAAAATCAAATATACAGCAGATTAAATCAAAAATTCAGTCAAATGGTTCTTTAATCTGAGGTCATGGTTCTCAGCCGGAAAAGGGTGGAGTGCCCACTCCGGGTCGGGGATGAGTTCCTGCCCCAAGTGGAGGAGTTCAAGTATCTCGGGGTCTTGTTCGCGAGTGATGGGAGAAGGGAGCTGGGGATCAACAGACGGATTGGTGCACTGGTCCGTCGTGGTGAAGAGGGAGCTGAGTGTAAAAGCGAAGCTCTCAATTTACCGGTCGATCTACGTCCCTACCCTCACCTATGGCCACGAACTGTGGGTAGTGACCGAAAGAACGAGATCGCGGATACAAGCGGAGGAAATGAGCTTCCTCTGAAGGGTGGCTGGCCTCTCCCTTAGAGATAGGGTGAGAGGCTCAGCCATCCGGGAGGGGCTCAGAGTAGAGCTGCTGCTCTTCCACATCGAAAGGAGCCAGCTGAGGTGGTTCGGGCATTTGACAAGGATGCCTCCTGGGCACCTCCTGGGTGAGGTGTTCCGGGCATGTCCCACCGGGAGGAGGCCCCGGGGCAGACCCAGGACACGCTGGAGAGATTATATCTCTCGGCTGGCCTGAGAACGCCTTGGTGTTCCCCCAGATAAGCTGGAGGAGGTGGCTGGGGAGAGGGAGGTCTGGGCTTCTCTGCTTAGGCTGCTGCCCCCGCGACCGGGCCCCGGATAAAGCGGAAGAAGATGGATGGATGGATAGTTCTTTATATTTTATCATGTTGCAGATTTAGCTCATTTGCTCTGAGTCTTCATGTAGGTCAGTTGTAGAAAAGTGCCCGCCCAGAATTTCCTGACTTTTCGAGTACCGATTATGTCATGTCTGATATCACTATGGTAAACCAAGTGGAGGGGTGTTTCTTACCTGTTTTTTAATACAAGTGTCAATGCTTCAGAAACCTTTATTTGGCCATCACTATCAAAATGTTTGCTGAGTATGTTTACCTGCCACCTTCCTTGACACTGGAGTCAGACTACTTTACATATGGTGGCAATGGTGACAGTAATGCAGAAAGGGGCTAGACAAAAAAGCACCAAGCGCCAATAGATTTTGTGAGGGATGAGCCTCCAGATGTCAGTCAGCTAGAGACAGTAGAGCAAGAGCCAGCCATTGAACCACATAAACCTTACTTAACTTTCTAACCTCCTGCGTGGCTTTATGAGGAAGCAAAATGACAGAAAGGCACGATGGGAACTGGATAGAAGAGTGTTGGTAAAAAAGATTCAGCACAGTTCACTCAGCTCCAGCAGGAAGTGCCATCAGAACGCAGAGAGCACCATCTGCATTTGGAAGGTGCAACCGAAATACATCTGAGTCCAACTTTGGAGCATCCTGCACTGACTCAGACAGAACCTAATTTCATCAAAGCCATTACAGCAGCACTACAGTCTTCCAGTTTAACGAGACAGTCTGTTTGGAAAGGTCCTAAAATGTAGCCTTATAATGAGGATGAAGACAGTGAACATTCCCTAAGAACTTTTGAAAGGATTCCAAGTGGATGTCAGTAGCCACTGCAAGACTACAATGTGCTCCCCTTCTCACTGGTGAGGCATGAGCTGCTTTTGTAGCCATGGACATTGGTCAGATTATGGATTATGTAAAGGTGAAGAAGGCTGTTCTTGAAAAATTTGAAATACGTACGGAGACTTACAGACTCAGATTTCACTGCACTAGGCTGGAGGATAGCGAGGCACCTAAAGAGTTGAAAACAGAGATGAGAGATCTGTATGACAAGTGGATAGTTCCAAAAGAAAGGTGAAAGAGAACCTCACAGCACGAGCATACTCCCAATGTATTATAAGACTGTGCTGTCAAGGAGTCAAACAATGGGAGACCACACCATTGTAGAAACAGAAAAAAACACAAAAAGATGTTCAAAGCACCACCTTGGTAGCCTGATATCACACAGATGCTGTCAACTGAGCTCTGTAGAATGGGCAGTCATAATGAAGCAGTTCATTTCAAGCTGCTCTTCACACAGCTTTTGCTTTTAGCTACAAGAAGACACCAAATATAGGACTATGTTGACGAGCTTCAAGTAATGAACCCTTTTTCAATACACGCTTCAGAAAGCTTCATTTGGGCCATGACTACTATGTCACATGGTGCTTTATATTTTATATGTTGCAGATTTAACTCATTTGTAGGGATGGGAAGGTTGAAACAGACGTTTCTGTATCGAGCTGTATCGAGCTTCAGAAGCACAGATGTTTTGAAACACTGCTCCGAAGTGTGATTCAAAACATGTGACCACTTTACCCCAGTTTCAACTGGGGCATACCTGCTGCTTCTAGGCATTTCCAGGTGCAAGGATTCGCTTTTTCCTTTTTATTTACCAGAGTCTTTTGAACTGGGCCTTGTAATCACTGAATTAATGCAAACCGCAGTTTGTTTTACGCAGCAAAAAATCTGCAGTAAGCCTCCAGAAGTTGCATTAAAATATGGAGATTTCAGATTACAGATATACTAGACTGATTAAATCATACAACTTGCGGAAAAAGTAATGATAATTTCTATGTAAAGTACCTATGAGCGACTGGATGTGATCGTTATGTCCAGTATGGCGGACAGCTCTTAAGCGACATGCACATGACATCATGTGCAAAACCTCTATAACAGCATGGTACGCTGACTGCACAGAGAACCACAAGAAATCCCTCAAACGAGTAATAAGAACTGCTGAAAGACATAATTGGACTCCCTCTGCCCTCACTGGATGTTCTTTTCATGACCTGCTGCCTCTGCAAACAATATTGTTCAGGACAAAACACATTCTGGGAACTAATTCGTTTTTACCGTGCACCAGGTTGCAAAACAGTTTTATTTGCCCAGTACCATTACAAAACTGAACTGACTCTACCTCTCGTGGAGTCTTCCCTTGCCCAGAACAACTGCAATGTTCTAAGTATTATTTTATAACTTGGATTAAATTTAGTTAAAAATTAAGTATTTAAACTTTTGTGTAAATAGATCTGTGTGAATGTGGGTGCTGATCTAGAGGATGCACAAGCCAATTTTGTTGTGCTGTAGTTTTTATCACACTGTGCAATGACAGTAAAGGTGATTCTGACTCTGAAAGTCAGTGCAAGCTATTTTGTAAACCCATTGCTTTATTTACTATGAATAATACCTTCTAGTTACTTTATTTTTAATTATCCGTATTCCTGGTATTAATTTGTGTAAAATTCAATTACCACTTCTTCTTCTATACTGCATTTATATCTATTCTTGTATTTTAAGATTTGAGAATAAACTGAATACTGTCGAGTCTTTTTAAAAAATTTAAAAATCCATGCCAATAAAAGAAATCTAAAAATAGTGCAACTATATAACAGGACTAGAGATGGCATGATACCACTTTTTTATGTCCGATATCGATACCGATATCATAAATTTGGATATCGGCCGATACCGATATGAATCTGATATAGTGTTTTTTTAATCAATAAAACTGTTTTTTTAATATCTTGCTGCATTTTGTATAAGTTCATACTTAAGTTTAAAAACAAACAAACACTAAAGCTATTCTGTTATACCTGTACGCAAAAAATACACTGCACCCAAAATATTTCATAGTTCAGCAATACTAATCAATCTAATAAACTTAAACCTACTCCATCCTCCCTATTCTGGTATTTTAAAGAGTAAGCAACCTAACTAATAGGGTTGCAAACTCCCAGCAAAAAAAAAAAAATAGGGAACCGCCCCACCTCATGATGCTTAATCGATGTAATCAACTTTAATTTGATGCAGGGTGAAAAAAAATGCACAGAAATCAATTCTTTTTCAAGAATAATTAAATAGATTCAACATCTTTCTTCAACAGAACTGCAGACTGCACAGATGGTACCTTCCCAAAGGAAAAAGTACTATAGCTTACTAGGGTATATTAGACTTAATAGTTACTATATACAGTAATGGACTTCTATACATTTTACATCAGATTAAAACTTTGGGTGTAAGATTCAGATAATTATTTATTAAAAGCTAGATATTTTAAATGAGAATAAGAAAGAAAAGTATGTCTTTGTGCCCCCCTTTTCCCTGTTCATGCCCTATTGGCCCCCCTGGCTAAACTTTGCTAGATCCGCCCCTGCACAGTTACCAGCCGTCAGCTGCCTAGAAAAGGATCCTGGTGTAGAAAGTAATATTAAATAAATTCTAACAACAGATTATCAAGCTGTTGTTCAGCTGCTGGTTTCCTCTTTCTGGCGGGAAGTGGGCGATAAACAAAGAAGAGAGATGGACTCGTGACAGAAAAGCCGATCAGCTGATCATTGATCAGTTTCATGTTGGATTGAAGTAGCAGCAAGAAGAGCCATATTAAAGCTGGAATGCTTTACAAACATTCAGAGATGAACTTACACACTTGCTTTACTTCTCTCTGGGATAACTTCCTCGGAGATAAAATGCCGGTTTGGTAGCAAGGCTCCAAATGCTCAACCAGACCGCTGACAGGTCTTGCAGGCCACAGCCGCTCTATCACGTGAGGCATACTGCTCCGACGTGCTACGGTTATGCCATGTCGCAAGTTTTGTGAGCTGTTTTTGTGATATTTAATGGATCGGATTACATTTTTTTATTTCTCTCCGATATCCGATCCAGTAATTTAGGTCAGTATCGGACTGATACCGATACGTAATATCGGATCGGTCCATCTCTAAACAGGACCCTCAATTGCAGTGTTAAATCTAGCATATCAAAATTGCCTACGCTTCATATATTTCTGTTACAACATCATCCGAACATTTTTCTGAAAAATGAATAAAGATAGTCTAGGCAGGAAGGGTTAGGTTTTTCACAACATGTTTATTTTTAGCACCATAAAAAGTCACTTAATGTTGTCCAGTGTGTTTGCTCTCATTCTGTCTTTCCTCTGGGATGGAGCGATGATGTGGAGATAAAGGAAAGCACTGGAGACTGGAGAAAGGGCTTGTTTGGAGAGATAAAAAGCTGAGAGGGCTGCATGGCTGCAACAGCACCGGGCAGCCAGCAGATGTCATTCACTTGCTGGCGGAGGTGAAGGTGAAGCATCCTCTCTGGTGGAACTGCATGTCCCTGATGCGGCGCATGGACTGGATCTGGGGCTGGAAGGCGCAGAAGTCATTGTAGTGTCTGTAGTCACCGCACTCAAACAGGTACTGGTAGCCTCTGTATCCAGGGTACTGGTAACCCACCCACCTGAGAGAGACATGATAAGGTAAAGGTCATGGTTGTGTGTTTATTATAGGATGTCCATGTAGTGTACTACTGGCTGATATCCATACAAATAAAAAAAATGGTATATGACATTATAGGGTTATGATAGAGAATATAAGATATAATATAATAGAGAATAAGACAGTTATAATGTCCTAAGAAGTTTAATGTTTACTGTTGAAGTTCTTGTGGTGAAAAGATTCTACTGATCACCTAGGAGACACCAGAAGTGAATTAGGAGGTCTGGAGGTCATTGGAGATACCAAGTCTTAATGAGGTTTTCTGATGAGTCCATAGGGGAGTTCTAGAAATGCTTAAGTTAAGGGTTAAGTGGACATTTAGGAGCTTGAAGAGTTCGGATAAGGAGGTTCAGTTAGTCGTCAGTGAGGTTCCTGGTTCTCCTTCCAGGGATCTCTTAAAGGATTCTGAGTTTCTTTTTAGGAGAACCTGGGGTTCTTTTACAACGTTTTAGTTGTCTGACAGAATGTTCTGGAAGTCCTTCAAGGGGTTGCAGTGGTAACTAGGAGATTCTGAGTTCCCCTGAAGTGGATTTATGGGAGCATTACCAACTCCAATAATGAAGAATTCAATTTGTGAATGTTCTGGTCAGGATGGCATTTATCTAATCCAGAGAGTACATGCTTTCAAGGTGTATGATAAAGGCACTGAAGCTGTTCTGGAGGCTTTCGGTCAGCAATACAAATGAACAGATTTGTATTGGCGACTTAGAGGACATAATGAAATGAAGCAAATTTTCTGGCTAAAAAAAGATTTGTAGACAAAAGGACAAGCCTTTTAATGACATCTCATCCCACTTGTTATTTGTAGTATAATCCAACAAGTCTGTGGAATCCTCGGAGGTGTGTCTGAAACCATGTTGGCAGTCCATTTTATATATGGAAAATGTACTTTTTACTATAGTAATATGATGTACTACAAAACTGACTTCCACAGTGTGTTCACAGGCCTTAACACAGGCCTGCATGTTGATGATATTCGTGATACTCTGCTAATTTGTGTTTTGTTTTGGGAGAGAGCACAAGTACTAAACGTGTCTACTCACGCTCCTCCTGGCACCCTCACGCTGCCCACTCTGTCGCAGAAGCCATGCGCCCAGAGTGTGGGCACATCGTCCTCCTGGATCTCCATCTTGTTGCCCTTGAAGTCAGAGAGCTCATACAGGCAGATCTTGTGCTCCATGCTGTCCTGTAGGTAGGAAAGGAAGAATAAAATGTAGTCTCTATACAACATACATTACATGTGCATTCTCTGCTTTTTCATTCATTGCATTTTGTAAGAAATTGTCTGTGGGTGGCAATGTTGAACTGCTTCCATGAGCAGTTAGTGGAATCCATGAATGGATTTTGTGCTAAATTAGGGGCCAAAGCCTGTGAAAAATATTGTTGATTTTTTTTCTTTAGAAACTGTGTTGATAGTCACTTAACCTTTTCAGTGCTTTTTCAAGCATATATGTCAAACTTTTTCCTGGTTCCAGTTCGTCATATTTGCTGATTTGCTGCTTTTCTTTTCTGTAAGTTTAGCTCTGGACTGTTAGTCAGTCAAAACGTAGGGTCTGAGAATTTAGAATCACTATATTCTAACATTTTATGAAAAACAAACGAAGAAAACAGCTCATTTTACCATTCGGATGGGCCTGAGGGACATGAGGCAGTCGCTGCGGTAGGAGTTGCTCCAGGTATCCCAGCGAGGATACTCTCCCTTCTCCAGGATGAACATCTCCCCACGGAAGTTAGTCTGCTCAAAGGCAACAAAGCTGGAGAACGGGGGACACCATGGACAGGATTGGGGGGGCAAAAGGGTTAAGTGGGGAGGCACAGGAGAAGAATTGGAAGAAAGATAAAAGTGACATATACATGAATAGAGAAGATATGCAGGCAGCTGCTTAAATCAAGTGTGTGTGTGTGTATTCACTTACGGGCCACACTCCACAATGATACTACGCACTCTATCCATGCCACGGTCACACACGTTCATACACTCATTCTGGACCTCCATCATCCTGCCCTGGAAGTTCTCCTGGTCGAACAGCATGATCTGCACAGAGGACACATAGAGTCATGGCTGTTTCTTTACACTATGTTTATAGCTTTAGTTCATGTGGAAGGTTTAAAACAAATTTTGGATTTGGAATCATTTTTGGATGGAGCATGAAAAAAAAGGCAACTTCTTAAACTGTAATTTCCCCTTTAAAGTCATCAGCACTGACTGAACTTACTAATTACTTAGATTTCCAAAACGACCTTATACTTTAGAAACATGTCACTTTTAACGTGGCTACGTGTAAAATGATGCCAGTATTAAAGATTATGAGCTTACAAATATACATTATTTTTCACTAGACTATAGTATATGAGGTCATTTAATTTTTGCTCCATCTCAGAGACATTTCTTAAGCCCTGTGATGCGGTGGCTTTCACAGAAAGAGTCTAAAGTACATAGGTACTCACATCAGAAAGAATAGCCTCAATACATTTTGGATAAAAAAATTTTTTGTACTGCTCAAAGCATCAGTATCTAAATTCAAAGTGGTTATTTTTGGTCTTTTAACCAAGTTTCTTGCTGTTCTATATCATTCACCTCCATAGTATCTGAAATTCTAATGTCTAATTCAAACCTTCAGTAAATAAACATATAACTGCCCTGCTAGATGAAACACATGGGACAACATGCAGTCTACTTTCTTTGCCCTTTAGGAAAAAATAAAATGCACACATTCTGTCTCTGCAATGACTCACTCTGAAGGATCCCATGCCAGGCTCGCCGGTCTTGGTGGCCTTGCTGGAGGCAGCTGGAGCTGGGGCTCCCTTGTCCTTGGCATCAGTGCCCTGGCTGGAGGCGGACTTGGCAGTCTGAGACATGGTGAGGGGCTTCAGGAGAGTCTGGGTGAGAGATGGAGGAAGACAAGGGGATGAACAGAAATAGAGGTGTAAATCAAAGTGACAGGGTTTCAGAGGAGAAAGTGAAAGGGAAGGAGAAGTGAGGTTAAATGTGGCCCAGGCAAGGTGTCAACATAGACAGAGGGTTGGTAGGCAGAAGTGTTTGGAGGGTTTTGGACTAGTAGCACAAGTCTGAAGTTTATGTTGGAGGTTCATTTGGGTGTTGTTTTGGCCTTTCCCCGGGACGGTGGAGTTTAAGCTGGGAGCGGTGGGCAGGGAGTGGGCCCTGGCTCTGGATGTGTGGGTGTCCTACTGTACCATGATGGATGCTCTGGCCTGTATGTCTGCGTCTGTGTGTGCTTACCTGCGTCAGTATAGCTTGCAGTGCCGTATGAGGGAGGCTAGCTCGTGCTGGTCCCTTCAACGCTCAACCCAAGCTTTTATACTCTGGCAAAGGCCAAACGTAGAGGCTCACAGCACAATAGAAAGCCTCTCGTCATCACTGTTGGCCTGGACCAAAGCCAGCAGGTCATCGCATAGCCTGGAAACACTGCTGGCCCCTCAGGCCTGCCTGTAAGCATTTTGCTGTCAAAGGAAACCACTGACACAGCATTCTTTGCTGTGTGTTGGGCTGGTAGGCCTGTGAGCTGTAGTCGCATGTAGAGTTGAGGAATGCAAAGGTCCACAGGACACAAAGAGGTAATCCACACTCTCTGTCACATACACAGAAAAGGCACACACACAAACACAAATACAACATATTCTTTAACTCAGACTTTCTACTTTAAATCACCGCCATTTCTTGATTTTAGAGATTCACCACAACAGAAACAGACAGAAAACAAAAAAAAAAATGCAGGGATCTATTCGTTCATGTTGATCTTCTATGTGTTCTCCATACAAAGACTCAAACAGCATTTCAAATGAAGTGTTTTGGTTTTTTGGACATTTTGCTGTTTAAACATTATTAAACTTTAAGATAATTGAGTTACTGGAGATTCTCTTTCTCCCACTGACATTCAGGTTCACCAGAGCTGTTCCACTAAATGCTTTGGCACTGCACTAACACTTACTACTGATATCTACGTCTAGTTCTGGCTAGTGTTAGCCAACTACTTAACAGATGATAAACACATTCATATCGCAAAAGCATCTTTCCAATCAACATCAGGTTTGGCATCTGACATTTTCCAAAACCAGCATCATGTTTGTTTAGCCAGATATTAAATCTTTAATTCTTGTACCAGAAACCAAAGACAATTTGTGCTACTCAACACAGGACAGTGTTTTCTTGTTGTTGTTTACAGGACACAATAATCGTATATCACAGTAACAATCATCATCATCATCATCATATACAATATATAATGTATTCTTATATAGGTAAGGAAAGAGCCAGAACTTGAGTTTTTGTTCTGTGCGCGCTGTTTTTTGTAGCTTCTCATGTGTAACACTCTGAATGTCCAGACATCTTCCTTTCTCTGTCAGTTTCTCTCTGCAGTGTCCATGCTAAGATGTTTTTGTGGAGAACCTGCTGATAAATTTGGGCTTTGACAGCAATTTTACACTTTTATTATGAATCCAGTGCCCGTGTAAAGCAGGTGTTTGTCAAAGAGCAGCAGTATGGGCAGCATTTTTTCAGCTATTCTGTGGTATCGTGTTAAATCAACAGTAGAAATGTAAATCAATGCAATGGGATGAGCCAAGTAGGGTAGAAGCCTGGGTTTTACTAGCCTCACCCCAACCTAACACTTTACATTTTATCCATGAACTACAGTACTGTCATTACAGCCGGTACATTTAAAAGATAAAGGGGGCGTATGCAGCATGTTCACTTCCTTTAACTTTGCTAGGATAATATTGAGTAGTTCTTGACTGGTGGGTAATCTGGACAAAAAAGCACTGCCACACAGCGGTGCATGAGAATTCCTCCTGGTCGTCTTCAGAGGTTGAATAAAGGTCATTGTTGGTGGTAATAATTATGGGATTATGGCGAATGGATTATGTGTGGATTATATCACTTCAGCTGAGATCATTTCCACGATGGAAGCAGGATTAAATTGCGTTTGATATGTGAACTAATCCTGCAGTGTAATCTGGGTGGCTTCCATGCTGTGATTATATTTGTTGTAATTTCTGCTGCCCTCTTGGTCAGGTCTTTCCTGAGAAAGGGATTTTTAATCTTAGTCAGACTTTTTCCTGATATTTCAGAATGCTACACAGACATGGTTTCATTTGTAAGAAAGAAAAGTCACCAGCATTTTTAGCAGAGTAACTGATAAAGACAACAGGAGACTGACATTAGTGAGTATTCAGACAGCAGGATGGAGTATGTGGAGTTTAGTTGAAATAAATGTGTTTGGGGTAATAAACGAACATGTCACTAAATGGACATTGTCTTGACTGTGGTCTTTTTTTCATACAGAAGAAAAGAGTGGTGCAGTGCTTACTGTAAACAAAATACACTATTGCTGTGATTCAGTCCCATTATGGAGACTTTACATCTTTTCATCTAGCCTCACATATCTGATCCTACTTGGTAGGGCTGACTTTAAACATTTTAACATCAAGTGGGAAAAATAATGTTAAAGACTGCACCAAAAGCAAGTGCATCTTCATAGATCCACAATGCAGAAGTTTCAAATGCAGAAGTAAGGAGCATTAAAAAGCCGGTTTACAGTCTGGTACAAAAAGCAGAAACTTTCACTACTTCAGGCTTGCTGTGTGTTATGGCACACACATGAAGCTTGAGTGAAATTCTAGTATTTTATTAGTCTCTTACTACTAACAGGTATGTGTACCTGTGTGTTACACCTGTACCTTTTGCCAGTGAAGCTGACAACATAGCATAGCACACTTTAATTTAAATATTGTAACCAAAGAGATTCGTTCCTTTAATAGTTAGAACAAACCATTGTGTGAGCGTTCCTCACTAATGATAGCTAATGCTAGTGCTGCTGACATCATTAGGAGGAAATAAAAGAGAGCAAGCGCTTATATCTGTGACTTCATTTTATGATGATAATGATTTTGATGATGATACTTGCCAAGTCTGAAGAAGATTGGATGAGTGGTTCTCACTGCTTTACACTTTTAGGCAGAAAACACACATGGACTTTTAAATGCATTGACCACTGTCATTTTTATCTTCTGACACTGCCACAAAATGTCCTGCCAAATGAAAGGAACCTGTTGATTTTGACCAGGCCTTGGCTCTTTCATTCTTGTTGGTCAATTTTCTGATGACTGCCAGGGGTCTCAGGAGTCCTCCCCGGCTTTCTCAAGAAGAAAATATTTAGTCTGTGTTTCAGAGGGGTTCATCATTATCATGGATGATTACACAATTCCCCTGGTAAGTGAACATTGTCCTTGTAATGTAAGATGAATCAGATCAGTTTTTTCTTGTGTTGTGAAAAAAAAAAAATCTGATGAGGAAACCTGTTTGATATTTTTGAAATTTGACTCTTTTCAGGCAGGAAACATTTTGGTCTCTGTTCAAAAAGTTGATTCTGTTAATCTGGACGTAGTGTTTTCAGTGGGAGAAATGTTTTGTCACTCTTATAAGTGACTTCTTTATTCTCAACTGACTGCAGGTTTCCCCAACCTTAATGATCGTGAAACTGACCTCACAGCCCATTGTTAGTCCATGGTGCTAGTTTCAGTTATTATACAAAAGCACTGTTTATAAGGATGGGGAAAAAAGTCACTTGGATGAGAGATGAAACATTTCCCCACTGATACATCCAGATGAACAGGATCAACTTTTTGGGATTTGCTGGATCTGGATGATTGAACGTTCATTGAGACTTTTGGTCTCTCTGAACTACAATTTCTGTTTTGATTTCAGAGAAATGAACTTTGATTAAGCCAGGCTTGTATATGAAGATCTTAGGCAGTGAATTATGTCTAAAAGTTGCAGATAAGCTGAAATTCCTTTAGGCTCACTGGAAATAAGGACAAATTTGTGCTGTCCATGCGAGTGCCTCTGCGCTCCTGTTTACAAGTGGTTGATTATGTAAGCACTTAAACACACACACACACACACACACACACACAAGACACTCACTAACACACAAGTCCTAGCTAGTGTATTACACTACAGCATGCAGGTTAAACCTGTTTTTACTATTGAGGGCTTTTTTTAATTTTTTCATTAAACTGTTGAACATTTCGTAAAAACAAGGAGTTGTTACTGTAATTATGAATATGATAAAAAAAAATAAAACACACAAAGAAAGAGCGCTGCTATGATCTGTGTGATCAACCATGTATTCTTGCTAGAACACTTCAAATGATCAGATTTGAGACGTGGAGACGTGTTTCATGTTAGAAAGCATTCTGGTGTAAGTATTAGTGTTTGCCATAATTGGATGAATGACTTCCTCTGTACTGGTTAGATTTCTCACTGCACACATTGGAGGCTTTCATAAGAATACTATCTGCACTGAAAATCTGCCTTGACACATGCATGAGATTGCTTTTTTCTGTTTTTTTTTTTTCACCTGAAAGTGACATCAAAGCGACTGAAAACAGATTTCATATAATGATCTTGCAAATAAAAATCCTTTGTTATAACCGTTTTAAAAACTTGAGGTCTTTTGCCTTAAGACTTAGCTTTAGGCTAAATAAGCTATATATCAGACAGAGCCATCTAGTACTCTTCCTATTTTCTGACACTAAATTGCAAAAAAAAATCATATTCGTCGCAATTAGCCATCGCAATTAGTGCTTTAACTCTGGTACCAACCTTTTTTATTAGATATAACGAATTAAGGTCTTTATGTCCCATACTAAAATCGGATCTTGCGATTCTCTTAACTTTCTTTCTTTTCTACTATTTTCAAACATATTGTGGGAAAAAAAAACATCCTCTGAGTCACCATCAACGCTTCACTGCTATTACCAACATGAACAGGCATGCACACAGAGCTCATTCTGTCTGTGTGTGTTGGTCTCACATCATCAACAAATTCTAATGGTATGACAGGTCATTATTGTATTTGCAAATTTCACACGTTTAATGGCAAAAATGAAGCACCAGTTAACTGAAAAAATGACTGGTCTTTACTTGCAGACATAAATTAAAATAAAGAGTTAAAGAGCTTCCAGCTCCAGCTTTTTTCTCTTCCCTCTCTGATGCCGTTGTCTCTCAGTATTTTCTCAGCTTGCACTCTATGTTTCATTTCTTATATTCCTGGTCTCTGTGTCCACTGCCCCCAGTGATAATGTGGTGTCTGCACTTCTGGCCCTCCATAGATTAACGATGCTTTTGTCAGGTAGGGACAAAGAAAAGCCCCTCCCTGCTGCTGAGCCGGGGCTTTCAGCATGGACCCCTGCCAGGGGAGGCTTTAAAAGGGTGGGGGCGTGTGGCTCCTCTCACTCTCACGGCAGGACAACCCAAGGGCATCAAGCAAGGTGAGTTCCTGTCCCTCGCCCAGCCGCCACAGCCATCCAGCACGGTCAGCCAGGGTACCACAGCCAGGGTATAGCATCCCCCATATTCACACATCCATATCTACTCCCACTCCAAACACACACCATCCAGGCTCCACGGCTGAAATCACTGCACCCAGTGGCTGCGATGAACAGTGGTGATGATGGAACAATCTTAGAAATGGGCAGAAAAACTAGAAAGAGAGAGAAAAAAGTTAGAGTAGCCAAATGAAGCCTGTGGCCTCTGTGACCCTCTTCTGTTTGGTATCCAAACTATAAATAGACGCTGGTGCTTTCCATCTAGCAATTACAAATTCAGGCTGCTTCCAGTGTCCTGCCCATTATGTGTAAAGTACACACTGTACCTGCGACACAGACTTGTTTTTTCATAGGTCTGACAATAGAACCGATCTCCTGTTCTTCACTTTTTGGATTTCTGGTTCACACATCTGGTCTTTACTGGTTAGCTTCTGGCTAGTTTCTGCATCAGAATAAAATGACTGCTTACCTCTCAGAGTGTGTGGCTTCCCTGTTGTCACTGATGTCTATTCATTGTTAGCACTCGTGGATAAAATTCTTTCTTCCTTCTAGACAAGATGACTCACCATTGCACCAAGTTCTCCGGCCACTGGAAGGTGAGTCTGCAGATGGAAGAGCAGCTTTATTCATCAGCACCTTTGAATTTTCCCTCAGATGTGACCACGAGCTGCTTGTTGTAAAACGTCTCATACAGTTGAGCATCAGGGAGAGTACCCAATGAAGTCACACCACATTAGGACGCTATAAAGACTTCATTAGGATTGGAATATCACACAGTTGTGCATTAGGGCTTGTTAAAAGTGGTTTATCTCCCAGTTCAGAGCGATTAGCTTAGCTAATGTAGTTTTATATGTTTGAGGTGAGCTGCTGAAGTGATTTCAGACATCACACATCAAGTTTAAGTGGATGGTGTGTACAGCCATCAGCTGCATGTCCTTTTTCCCATTAGATCATTGTCTTCGATGAGGAATGCTTCCAGGGACGCCGCCATGAGTTCACCTCTGAGTGCTGCAACGTGATGGAGTTTGGCTTTGAGACCGTTCGCTCCCTCAGGGTGGAGAGTGGAGCGTGAGTAAACAGATATGTGCGCACAGATAGAGCAGTCTTACATGCAGCAGAAAACCATCATTAAGTGACATACGGTTAACATGACAGGATGTTATTAACCTCTGTATAAGTGGATTTAAGGACTTTTGGGATGATGGAATAATCTCTTTTTTTCTATGCTTCCTTCCAGCTGGGTGGGTTATGAGCATGCCTCCTATCAGGGACAGCAGTTTGTCCTGGAGCGGGGAGAGTACCCCCAGTGTGATGCTTTTGGAGGTAGCAATGCCTATCACATTGAGAGACTGACCTCCTTCAGACCCATTGCCTGTGCTGTAAGTTATCTCTCTGCTTTTTTTTCCACTGAAAAACCTCCACTGTGTGCGAATGCTGCTGTGACGGACAAATCAATAATGTAGACTTGCCTGACCTGAAAAACTACTCAAATGTATTCTTTCTTTACCTCCCCCACCTCCAGAACCACAGAGAGTGTCGTATGACTATCTATGAGCGTGAGAACTTCCTGGGCCGTAAGGGTGAGCTCAGCGACGATTACCCCTCCCTCCAGGCCATGGGTTGGTGCAACAATGAAGTTGGCTCTCTAAGGATCCATTCTGGAGCGTGAGTGTCCCCAGCTGCTTATTTGCCTCCTTATTTCCCCCTCCTCATCCTCTCAGCAGTTCAAAAAATAACCCTACTCAGATTTTCACAATATGCTTTGCAACATTTCACAACATTTGCATTTCCACGTCTGTCAATTCTCAACAGATTTGTCTGCTACCAGTATCCTGGTTATCGTGGATACCAATATATCATGGAGTGCGATCGTCACTGTGGGGAGTACAAACACTTCAGGGAGTTTGGCTCTCACTGCCAGACCCCTCAGATCCAGTCCATCCGCCGTATTCAGCAGTAATAACTTACACCAAACCCTTTCGAGCATGTGACCCTTCACCTTTGACCCCTGCTGCTTGCCCGTGCTAAATAAACTGTTTTTCTTAAACCTTACTGACTTCCACCAGTGTATGTGCTTATCATATGGACATACTAAATCACTTATACATCACACACTTGTGTTTTCCTCTGAATTGCGATCACCTCTGTATAATTCACATGACGGTGTACAGAGGTTACCTGCTAATAAGGGTGAATGTGAGGAAAAAAATGTCATTTAGAACCAAGTCTTTAGCTTATTATGTAAGTGCTCGATGTCAACCAGATTAATAAATGTGAACCAAACTGTAACAAATATTTGTAAGTCCTTTCACATATCTTTTTCTAAGATATGTGCTAATCAAACATTGCTGTCTTATTAAAGAAGAAGAAGCTGCTTTCCTTTGTGACAGTGGGCAGCCCCGTGTGTTTGATTTGGCAGAATCCCCCCTTCCTGGCACAACTCCAGGGGGGATTTGTGTCCACTACACTATGGAGGGACAAATGCTGCTGTCTTATTATCTTTGATAATTCAATAATCAGTTTTGATAAGTCAGTAATCACTAATGGTAAGTATTCCAATGTTTGAAATACAGTTTTAAACTTAAATTCACGAAAGCTATCAAGGAACTATGAAGAAGAAACTGTTGTGCTTTTATGCTCAAAATGTGCTTTAAAGATATCACCTGCAGTTGTCCTAGAGTCAGGCTTCACTATTGTATAATACCACACTTCACCACAAGAGCAGCGAATCACATTAACCTGTGGACTTTAACCAGACAGCTCATTAAAACATATTTTCATTTAGAATAACAGCCCAGAAAAGGCAACACCTCCCAGCACATGGGGGTGAAACACGGTCCTTTCAGCTGCTCTCAAAATTTCTATGTGGTTACCACAGCCCATTTAATTTATTCACCACATTTCAACACAAGAAAATTACACAACCTTCTGCCTATACATATGACAATGTGCAAAACTCAGAAATACAGTTGCATTTATTAGAATTATATACCGAGGAAAATAAAATAAAACGCTGGGACTTTTTCCCTCTGTTTGGCTTCAGTCTCATACACCTTGTCATTGTTTGGAAACTCCCAAAGATGTTTCCACTGGGGACCTTGACCACAGTGCTGCTGGAATTCATGCAAAATTTGCTGAAATAAGCAAGACCCTCTAAAAAGAGGCCTCGATGGCAGCGTGACATTCCAAACACGTTGTATATAGTTTAGCATTAAGAGCGCCTTCCAACAGGAAAGGTGGTTGTCAAGTAAATGATAAAAAAAAGGAATCAAAAAAATCACAAAGACATTAGTCTATACATTGAATAAATATGACAGTCATAGCTTGGTTTAAATTATATTTGAATTTAGCCATTTAAAAATGATTAAAATATCTGTTTTTAAAGTGATAAAGCCATTTTCTGATTCTTACCAAAAAAGGGAAAAAAAATTCTTTTAAGATATAGATTGATAGATAATTGATAGTTGATTGATAATTGATAGATAATAAATAACGTTTCCTTCCTTTTTCCTTCAAGAATGTTTCCTTCTTGAAGGAAAAAGCTTTACTTTGGATTCTTCTGCCTCTTGTTCTGTTCTCAGCCAGGATGAGCCCACACTGCTTCAATAATGTTGACGTTGCTTTGAAAGGTGTTTGGGGCCACTCTTATGCTGAAAAAAAGAAAGATCAGATATTTTGCAGATGCTATAATATGGTGGATGCAAATCTGAAAGTTGACAAGCCCTCCAGCGCCAAACCATGACAGTCTCCACCGTGTTTTTCAGATGACTGCAGACTTTCACTGTTGGACCTCTCCCCTGACAGCCTCCATACATACTGACAAGATCTGAAGCAAAAAACTTCCAATTTGGATCCATTCCTCCATCACACCTGCTGCCACTGAGTTTTAGTTCAGTTTTGGTGTTCTGGTGTAATTTAACCTCTTTAAGAGAATTAGAGAGATAGGAGCCAGTACAGAAATATCAGAGGTTATAATTTTGATCTTTAACCTCACAGCCCATGACATAAATCAGAGGGGGATTTATGTCATGACAAGAACAATGTCACAGGTCTAATGAAGCTCACTGTGCTGCCACCCTCACTGCACATTTTAAGTGAGTCTTTTTTTTTGTCACTCAGACTTATGGTCCCTATGATGGCCCCTGTATGCAGTTTTCATCCGAAACAGCCCTGCTCCTGACGCCCACCTTATTTCAAAGCCTATTTTCCCGTCCACTGAACTAAGAGTATTACCATGTGCGGCCAGGCAACGGCACTGCATTTCCACCTGAGCAACGCACGCATCCCTCGGCGGGTACGTTGACGCAAAATACACTGCTGTAATATGAACTGTCGGGAGCTACTGTTCGTGACTATTCCAATTCAGTGCGAACAGCAGCAGCGTGGGGGGCAGCGGGGTAATGTAGTGCAGCGGAAACAGAGCAGGCCCGACCAAAGAGCTCTCTTTTCTACAGGCCAATCCAAGCTGTTCTCAGTGAGCATCGTTAATCACCGCGGACACGGCGTCCTGATTAAGTTAGCTGCACGTGCATGAATAGGCGCGGATTGCGCCTTGTTTGTTTGTAATACATAAATAAACAGAGCGAAACAACACCTTCCTCTCTAAGCACCTCTAATAACGCGCTTCCGTTCCAACAGCCGAGAGAGCCGCTCCGTGTTTTACGAGCCTCTCCCCGCCGCAGTGGGAGGAAGTCGAACTACAAAGCAGACAGAGCCACTGTGCTAGCAAAAAACACCAAAAAAAAATATAGAGAAGGAGGCTTTAAGCCACACATGTGCCGTACTAGAGGCGACGAACACCTTAATTGAAACAAGCGGACTTGACCGACTGGCACTCAGTCAGAGGCTGCGGAAGGAGACTCGTTCAGAGGCTTGGAGCGTTTAAGCAGCCGAGTGGCTCTGCGAACGCCGAGAACCTGGTAGGCAGGAGGCGCGCGGGGCTGCTGCGGAGCAAGAAGACCTGATCTGAACGTTCAGTTTCACACCTCTGAGGCGCGCGCCAGCGTACTGTTAACCTCACCACTATAAATATTGTTTCTGGGTTTTTTTTCTTAACACTGCACGGACTAAAGAATTTGACAGTTTGCCTCGCCGCGCAGTCGGGCAGCCAGCGTTTACAGAGAGGAAGAAAAGTTAGCGTTTACCAAGCAGACTACTGGCCAGCGCTCCCTCCCCCTCCTCCATCATCAGCGTCACCCTCACCCCCACACTCAGTAACTCTGTGCTGGGTCTTTAGACAGGGAGGGTCCCCCTAACGTTCGGGGTAACCGAAGAAGCAGCTATGGGTTATTGTTTTGCATCTCTATCCTCGTTCTGACTTCACCGGACTGTCGAAGACTGTTTAGCGGAAACGCTGCAAGACTTCCCCAATACGAGTCTCCAGTGTCCTCGCCTCGGCCGTTAGCTTAACGTTGCTGAGAAAATCGCTGCTGTTTGTCTGCCTGCAAGTGACTGTCTTTGCAACGGGATTGATTTTATATGTCTGTTGAAGCGGAATATCCTAAAATAAGAGTGTCTGACTGGCCGCTCTGAATCCTGGTGGTTAGTTAGCCTCGTGGCTAGCAGGTTTCATTTTGCTAGCTAGCGTGGTAGCTAACTAGCGAACGAACCCAAATATCTATAGTGGCAGCGGCTAGAAACCAGTTAGCTATGTACCGCTGGATTTGGTTTGTGATCGCTTGATTCAATTCCTTTACACCTGGACAGAATTTGGCGACAAACCTCTGTCAGCAGTTTAACCGCATCTTTTCCGGTGACTTTTTTTGTGCGTGATTGACGAGACGATAAGGAAGGTTTGAGCCTTAACGCTGCACAGGAAAGCAGCAGCAGGGGCACAAACAGCAGCGCTGTGTGGATACTCTGGAATGCAAATCATGAATCCTGGCTTATCTTTAACCTCGGCTTGCACGCTTTTATTTACGCCAGGTCGCGCCTGACAGATTAGCGTTTTGCTGCAGGAGCACAAGACTACAAACGGGCACCTTGATGATCCACATCTAACCCGTTCAGCAGTGTCTCACCAGCCCCTCTGCACTGATCGTTAAGCCTGTCTTCTCACGGCGTGGCTGATTTTGTGTTGCAGAGAGGAGCAGGCAGTCCGCTAAGATTAGAACATTTTTTCGACAGTAGTGTTTACATTTTAAGGAACACCCCCCTGCCCCCTCCTTCCCTCATTCCCTTCTTCCTGAAGCACATGCCGCACTGGAGACAGACCAGTCGTTTGGACACAGGAGGACCAGGCAAGTCCCCGGAGACCTGTAGAGCCTGACAGAGCCCGTGTGTGGTGCATCGCACCTACCTGTGTGAGAAACATCACAGGTCCTTACTCTCGCCCCTTGCGCTACATGGAATCGCAAGGACTGTGGATCTAGCGGGCCTGCTTACTGCAGATATTTCGACTAACCCCTACCCTATGTCTTCCCTCGTAAGTTTCCTCTTTTACGTGACAACGATGGTAGTTTGAACAGACTTGGAGCTGCAGACAACGCCGCCGTTTCACAGCAGACGGTCAGCGCCGTCGTCCATTCATCCGGCCCCCACAGCGCGCCTTGGCCCTTGATGTGGGTCACATCTGGCCGAGGACGTTGTTTTTAAGCCCCTAAATCAGAAGCCACCCTTCCCGGCCCGGTTATTTAATCGATTTAGTCGTCCCAGGGTCGAAAGATGGCGGACCTTGAAGCGGTGCTCGCCGATGTCAGTTACTTGATGGCGATGGAGAAGAGCAAATCTACTCCAGCGGCCCGGGCGAGCAAGAAAATCATTTTGCCTGAGCCTAGGTAAGCACATCCATAGGGGCTTTGATGCTGGGCTTTTGTGTGTGTATGTGTGTGTTTTTGTGAAATGGATGACATTTTCTGTGCATGCTACACGACCATATATGGCGATGGAGGCGTGCTTCCTCTCAAACCTGTGCCTTACCTTTGATGGGGACTGAAATGACTGTAAAGCTTTTTCTCACTTTAGGTTTCTAAGAACATGCAGCAAACCCTGGCCTCGTAAAATCTGCATTTCAACCATCATTGTCATAGAGCTTAAAGTTAACAAGAAGTTAATCCAATGATCCACAGTGTTGGAGCTACCTGCACATTTTGTTTGCCATCGTTTCTGGTGTCCATTGCTTGTCAGACATGTTTTCTTTGCTCCCGGGCTTTCTTGACTAAAGGTCTGATCCTAAATCTGTGTCTTGTAGCCAGTGTAATTCATTCTTTGAAGCTGCTGAGTGTTGTCGGTGCTGCTGTAAATCCTTCTGATGCATCTTTATTACCACTCTATATAGCTGTTGATCTCATCTTTGCTGTTTGCAAGCGTCCAGCTCACCGAGGAGGGTGTTACTCAAGACTAAAGCTAGAGTCTTATTGAAATAGTACACCCCCAACACCTCTTACCATTTGTATATAATTGTACATCCTTTTGTCCCTGCAGCAGAGGCTTGAAAGTGTCGCTTCAGTCCAGGTTGTAGCGTGCAAGTTCATTGAAGGGGATGTGGTTGAAATTTGGTTATTGACATGGTTGCTTTTCATATGAGGTCTGTGAAAATTTCACAGCACCATTTGAGTTCAGTCAAATGCTAACTGTGTGAACAGCAGTTATGTGTGGATTAGATGTTAGCTGGATAGTTTGTACCACTGTCACTGATCTGATCTGAGCTCATTGTGCTTCCAGCTATTACCTTGTGCTCCACATTTCTTAATCACAAACGGGTTTTTCCTTACGGTTTTGAGGTTGGATTCTGGGGTGTTTTGTATTTATTTCCATGTTATTTTTGCATATGAAAGCTGCAAATGTCAGATTGACTCAGAGCTGGTCCTGACTTCTGTAGTCCCTTTCAGAATTCTTCTTTCCTGCTGACACAGTCACATCTGACACCCCAGTGCTTCCACTATGACTCTTCCTCCTTTAGATCACTTTGTCCATCTGTTGACGTGAGAATTAGCTGACATATTCAGAGTGAGCTTTAAATACAAGCTATAACTAATGTAAAATTAATACATCTTCTTATCGTAGTACACAGTATAACTCTGAGGTCTATTTTTTTAATGCAACATTTAATCTAGAATCTTAATATGAAGTCGGGTGTATATATACAGTTGTGTCTCTCTCTCTCTATCTATCTATCTATCTATCTATCTACCTATCTACCTATCTACCTACCTACCTACCTACCTACCTACATCTGTGTATATATGTATATTATAGCGACACCATGTGTTTGTGCACAATAACGAGTTAGGCCTGGCCATGTCTGACAGCAAGAGCTGTGTCAGTGTCCTGTGACGATGTAATACCAAGAGAAGAAGCTCCTACAGCAACCTCAACCAAAGCACAGGGCTTTACGAAATGAGCAAGAAATTGGTCCGATTAAAGGTGGAAACAAAAACACGTTTCACCACTGCATGTTGGCGTAATCAGTGTTGGGGTCATTATTTAAAAAAGAAACGTATTAAAAATAACGCTTTTCTCAAAAATAATGCACTATATTACTTAAGTACTCCCAGGAGAAAGTAATTCATTACACTACTCATTACATTACTTTCATGTTACTCTTTAAAATGCCCTGAAACACATTTTCAGTTGTTAACATTTTATCTAATTGTCTTTGTTTGACACTTTCAGATTCTTCATTCTGTATTTTTTTTGGGTGAGCTGAACAGATTTCTGTCACATATAAATTTTGGTGATGTTGAGTTACATATGGGTGGCGTACATTGAATGCGACACATTAAAACAACGCAAATGGAGAACATAACATTGCATCCACGGGACTATGAAATGATCATATGTAGATCTGTATTTGCACATACCTATGTTAATAATTTCAAATATATTTACTGTTGTAAATTTTATATATTTAGCTGCTCAGCTTTAAGTAATAATCCTCTTTAATCCTCTTCCAATAATCTGTGTAATTGGTCAGACGCTGCCAGCGTCAAGCCTGTCATGTGAACACGCTTGTGCCTTAGTGAGTTCATAACCAGCTTCATGTAAGAGTTATCCTGATTGCCATTGTTGGGGTAAGTGGATCCAGATAACAGAAAGATACCCGGGGTATCTTTAAGTCATTTCATAGTGCAGGTGCCTGTGACTAGCTGATGTGCTGAGGGGAAAAGAAGACTTTCAGTAGTAAGAAATCAATAAACAGTTGTAGAACTAAATATCAGTCCTGTCATTTATAGGAAAATCTGCACCTCATAGTGTGGTGAGAAATATTATCCTACTCTTTTCTTCATTCAGTGATGGAGGTGTGTAAAGTTTGAGTTAGCAGTAGAAGTTCAAAAAAGCATAATTTTGAATTTGTGTGTCCAATAATGTTGCTCTGCTGGTACTTTATCTTTGTTAATCTGGCGGCCCAGCAGAAAGACACTTGAATACGTGCTGCTAATTTTTTTCCAGCTGAAATGATTACATGAAAGCATATTCTCTGATAACCAATTGAATGCGTGTGCCTTGATCGTTGTTCATGTAGAGTGAATTAGGTCAAAAATCAGTCCTTGCTCCCTGTAACTCATTGATGTATTTACATGCCATAACAGCAGGAGGGCCCCGCCCTCTTGGCAGACTTTAGACACCTTCAGTGCACAAACAAAGGCTCTGACGCTCTGCAGAGAGTTCCCACCTCTGACAGGTCTGGCAGCAGTGGCCGGTGATTTCCTCTAACAGTCAGCTTGTCAGTGCTTCTGAAATGGGCTCAAATTAAAGCACTTTCATTATTTGTAACAAACCTAAACAAGTGAATCAGGAGGTTCATGTTGTTTCTGAAGCATCACTGTTGTAAAAGGTTGTAAGGAAGTTGATGTGCTGTTGTTTTCAGTTCATTCCAGTGTGGTATTAAAAGTAACTCGCAGAACCTGAAGCTCGTCTTAACCGTTAATCCATTACATTGAGCATTCAGTCACAGAATAACACAATAATTATGACTTGGAGATTCATGGCCCTTAAGCACCCAACCCTGCACTAACTCTGTGTACGTGATGGTGTGGCTAAAAAGGGCAGATGAAAAAAAGTTATCTGGGTGTTATTTATGCTCATTCTATCTTCTCTAAATGTACATGATTGAGTAGAGGGTGATTCAGAGACGGTGTTTGTGGAAACCAGTATCTGTGAAACGCTCTTTGTTTCATTGGCAGTGAAGGAGAATTAAAAACAATGTAAACCCAAAGATCAGAACCGGCATCATTTGGTTGCAAATTTTGTCCAATTTTATTTTTCCCCCAGAACAAAATAGTTCAGTTGCGAAATAATTTGTCTCCGGTTCAATTTCGATGCAGTTTATTTTAGAAAACACCAAATCAAAATAACAGTTCTCTCATGGTGCTTAAAGTTCAAGCTGATAGTAAGTGTATTCTGGTCCAGAGAGCTAAATCGGAAGCACTTTCAGAAAACATGAACAAATATACACAACAGAGCCAAAGAGAGCAAACTGCAGTCTTGCAGTAGCACATACACGTGCGTCAGTTACTAAACTTTTGGGCCTTCTTTGTGGCTGTCACAGATTTTAAAACATAGGCTTTTGCTTTATTTTAATGTGTGTTCCAGCCTTTGCTTTGAACATTGTTTAATAATTGAGACAATACCTTGCAGAGGACTAAATCTGTTTAGGGCTTTTAGATAATATCACACTTATATTTTATAGCAGCAGATTGGCTCATTGTTTGTGGACTGCTGCGTGGCAGCTGTAAGTGATGATACAAGAACACTAACATGTACCACTACAACAGTAAGTGCGTCTCCCATACAAAGACTTTACCTAGCCAGGCCACAGGTATACTTGTAGATCCATACATCAGCTGGAGAGAAGACCCAGTCCTCAGTAGGTGGATCAGAGAGAAACACAGCACTGAGTCAGTTCATGGCAGACATGGCAGCTTTCCTCTTTCAAAAGAGCCGCTCAGCAGTCAGACTCAGAAAAGGTCTTAGCCAGCTGTGTATTTGCGGTGATTCATTCAAACATTGGTTTGTGCGTTGGTTAAAGTGTTTTTTGTGATTAACCTTTGTGGTATTGTCCAAACAACTGGTGCGTTTGCCTGTTTGGTTTGGTTCTCCTGGTGTGGTAATGTGAAAGCTGCTGCAGTTTGTTGGGAGTGGAAACACAAAGCAAACACAGGACTTAGTGATCATGTGTGCAGCATGTAGTGTAGGTCTGGTCAGTTAACTGGATTTTTGAGTTTGTCTTGAAACAGTTACTTTTTGTGTTGATTTTTCATTCTGAAGCTTTTCCATGTTTCTGTATGGTGTGTAATTATTGGCGTGCACAAAAGTATAACCTTCTGTATTTCAAACATATTTACAGCACAGTATTGCAGTTGTAATCTCAGACATGACTGGTAATTGTGGAGTACAGTCTTTGTTATGAATGACACCCCCATCATTCATTCATTCATTCATTCATTCATATGGAATTTCTAAATAAATGCCCAAATAACTGCCACACATGGCTCTAAGATTGCTACCACATGGCAATTCTTGTTTTAAGATAAATATTAGCTGCTGTGTTGCAGCTTCCCTTGGACCTCTGTGTTTTCTGTTTGGCTGGCTCAGTGGCCATTTAGCATCAGTCCTTGGTTTGGTGGCTTCTCAACCGAGTCCTGTGTCTCACAGGTGAACGAAGTGTGACGTCTCCTCTCCCCTCACTTAGCCTGGAACAGCTCACGGTTCTTGCTCTGCATTTTTTTTCTGGATTTAATTTCTATGTATTTGGAACTCACCAAAGAATTAATTTTCCATATTTGTGTTTTTCTGTAGCACATAGGTTTTGAGTGGTCAGATTTTTACTGAGATTTTACTTCATTACGATTCTTCATTCTGTATTTAGGCATGAGTCGAACAAAATGCTGTCACATATAAATTTTGGTGATGTTGAGTTACATATGGGTGACGTACGTTGACACATTAAAGAAATGCAAATGGAGAACATAACATTGCATCCACAGGGACTATGAAATGATCATATATATAGACCTGTATTGGGATGTACCTATATTATTATTTTCAAATGTATTTATTGTTGTAAATTAGTCTGCAGTTGTCCTGATCACCTTGTGGCAGAAAAATAATATTTAGCCATAATTAAGCCTATATCTTCAATCTCACCTGGGAGTGAAAAGGAATCTTTAAACTGACAGCCCCCAGCATCCACCCCACTGATGACAGATGACGCAACATCTGACATGCGCTGATGAGTTCCAAATTCATATTTGTGTGTGCGAGACCAAGCACCGAGCTGAGTATATTATTAAAACAGTGTGGTGCGGTGTATACACATAATAAAATCAAATCGTCAGCAACCATTTTTTCTGGGATTAAAATCACTTGAACAATGGGTTCCATAAACATGCTGATTTTCCAGCAGCTGGAGAGCCGTGGTGCTGTTTCTAAATTGCAGACCCTTACTTGATTGGATGACCATTAGCTGTTTTTTTTTTTTTTTTTTTTTCTTTTTCAAATCTGTAAATCTGTATTAGGAAGAGCTGTAGAGGTTCTTAGAAAAATGAAATGGCAAACCCAGGTGCTGGTATGTTATTGATCAGAACTGAGCTGCTCTGCGGTTGCACAGGAGCACTCTGTTAGAGTGGATGACCTTTGTGCTCGTCTCCACAAACAGAGCAAAGCTTTAGCACTCAGTGTAGACTTACCAGTGAAACTGTATGCCGGGCTAATTGAGTTCACTCATTAGACATTTAGTCTTCAGGGAAACATGGAGGCTGCAAGTTAATCCAAGGATTGGCAGCTCCGCTCCATGTAAAGACCACATCAGGTTGAATCCTGTAACAAGCGGAGGCGTTTCTGTATGAGGAAACAAACCACACAATCGATCATTAGTGTAATGTTTTTGTGAGAGTGGTTTATCAAATGATTCTGTGCTAGATATGATCTTTATTATTTATTACATTACACATTACCATAAAGGAGCCGCAGAGATAAAAGGTTCAGCTAATGGACCTGTGAAAGCAGTGTAACACAGCTGATGAGTAAACCAGTCAGTGAAGCCAGGCTGAAAATGTGCCTCCAACATGTCAGTGAGGACATTAAGAGAATAAGCTGTCCAATACAACTGCATGAATTATAACTGTAAACACAAACAAGTTTGCGATGAAGAGCTCTGGTTTGTATTTAAGTGGACCTGCAGAGGCACTGCTTATTTCCTGAAGTGCTCATGAAGTCAGCTTGAACACACTCATTTATATCTCCCATTTGACAAAGTTAATGGGAGTTGGAAATAATAAAGGATCAGACTATTATGTAGCCTGACACAGAATGCTATCTTGACAAAATTCAGTGATATAAACTTGGACTTGACTAACAGGGCTGTATCTGTGTCTCACCCACATGCTTCATGTGCATCCTCGATTACTGCATTTCCTCGAAAAGTGGTGAGACCGTTGGATGTGCCTGTAGGTCATAGTGTTTCCAGCCCTTCCTCCTATCTACCACATACCTGGTAGAGTCTGTGACTGCAGGCTTGGGTTGTGCCACTGAACAACAAGCTAGAGGATAGTGATCAAATGTAGATTGCTAATTTAATATGCCTTTTAAAACTAGTTTGTTCCTTCATTTATACATTTATCTTTTGTTTAGTTCCTAG
This sequence comes from Perissodus microlepis, assembly GCF_051167445.1. Lineage (NCBI taxonomy): Eukaryota > Metazoa > Chordata > Actinopteri > Cichliformes > Cichlidae > Perissodus > Perissodus microlepis. Next base: position 55,744,222 of record NC_140467.1, on the reverse strand, counting down.
TTTTTAATTTCCTGTCCGCACCATTACATACAGCCAGTACTTGTTTGTGTGTACGCGTGCACTATAGAGAGCATAAGAGCTGGACAGAGTGTTTGTGGCATCACACACTTTCTGAAGCTTCTTTCAGCTGCAGCCATTATGGTTCTTTGGAGCCAGAAGTGAGCTCATTAGGATCATGTTCGCAGCTGCATGCAGAAACTGAGTAGGAGATTTATAGACACACATCTTCTAATTAATGCAAGTGCAAAACTAATAAAATGGAGAAATGTGACCTGGCAATACTGTAGCACAACTTGTTGGATGGTCTGCACCAAACAGCAAGCATGACTTATCTCAGATGAGCCCTTAGAAACACTCAAACAGGCACCAACAGCACACACCGTGAAGGGGTCTGCTTCAGTGACTCAGAAGCCCCATTTCCATTAGTACCATCTTGGATTGAATCGCCATGGTTCGCCACGGTTTTTAGGCTTTTCCATTAGGTCATAGTACCTGGTACTAGGTATTAAAATAGTACCTGCTCGACCGGGGTTCCAAGCGGTCCGAACGGGTACTAAAATGTGACGTCATCAGACGTCAGTGGCGTTACTCAACGAGTCGTGAGAGCGTCTTGTTCACGAACAACCCAACTAATATTCTCCTCAGTTTTACTACAGTGCTGGGGATGTTCCTTTCTGCGGGAGTCAAAATGTTTTATACACAGAAGCCCAGGTATTGTCTATGTGTTGGAGTGTGATTGTGCGTATGTTGAATGTTTTCAGAGGAATGTGGAATGGTTGAATGGAATGAATCATGACAAATGTGAAGGGCAAGTAAAAGAGACAGGCTTTTCTGTTTAAAAAAAAAGCAGAACTTGATTAAAAGTGCATGCGTGCGTGCGTGGGAATGGGCAACCAGTAATGCATGCACGGCTGTAACAGTCGTGCATGTGTGAAGCTTCCTGCAGCATACTTGCAGAGGCCGGAAGGTTGCACTTAAATGTGGCACTTTGGAGATAGCATGGTGCTGCCACATTCTCAGCGGGCCACGCTGAGTCCTCTGGCAGTGAGGCGAGACTTTGACGGCAACACTGGCGGCAGCTGAGAAGAAAAGTGTGGGGGATGGCGACAGGATGACCTGCTGTTATGTTACAGAGATCAAGTTAATGCTGACTGAGTCTTAGCCAGAGCTGGCCTCACCAGTAACGGCCCTCAGCCAATCACATCTTCCAATTCCTGTCTCCAGCTAAAGTACAAAAAACAACTGCCTTCTCTCTATGAGACACAGAGTTCAGGGTGGTGTCTGTTCCTGTGTGCAGACGTGAAATATTAAATATGAAGGGAAAAACACACTTATTTAACATTTTTATATTTTTGCAGTGGTGCATGCTGGTCATTGTTGTATAGTCAAATGATAGACCAGCATGTCATTCAGAATCCCGTTCCTCTGGTCTTATTTATGTTGTTTTTCCCATGGTCTGTGCTGCTAGGAACATGCAGCAGGGAGCGGAGCAAAGACGGGCTCAGTTTTACAGTGGACAGCAGTGTTAGTACATGTCACTGTTTTCCTTTTCAGTATAAAAAGACGTCAATATGCCGAAGCATCCTTGCTAACACAGTATGAGTCTAAATGAAAAGCTCATATTTGATAACACTGCATGAGCCCCACTGTTACCCAGCTGAGCATTGTGGTTGTTACTGAGAAGAAATATTTGGTTAGCCTAATGTTAGTGTCATGCAGGCAGGTCAGACTTAGACGAGTTGCATACATACTGTTTGTGGACTCAACCCAAACCCCAAAACATCTGCACTAATGCTGACATTTGGAGGATTCCTGCTGAGTCAATAAGGAATCAGACCTATAAGTGGAATCTTTAACAGTTTTCATATGAATAAAATCCATCCTGTGTGTCATTGTTGGTCTCTGGTGAGACTGCCTCTATGGTCAGTAGTCTGTGTTGTTCTCTGCAGCCCAGTTGAGCATGCTTTGCCACATGGACCAGTTCTCCACCTGCTGCTGTTTCAAAAATAGGGAGCATGTCTTTGATGTCTTTGTCACGCTTGAGTCATGATTAGGGCTGGGCCATTTCATACTGTTCACGGTAATACCGGTATAATGTTGGGCAACGATAAGAAAATGAAATATCGCGATAGAATACGGGTAAAACGCACATGCGCAGTGCCTTTGTTTTCATATGCACATGTTGGAAAAAGCATGGCGGCGACGGAGAATGAGAAGGGCGAAAGCGGATCGTTGAATGAAACGGATGAACCAGAATTGGTTTGTAAAAATGCTGCAACTTCAGTGTGGAACTGGTTTAGCTTTCGTCCGTCAGATACACAACAAAGCACTATTTTTGGTAGAGCATGCTAGCGGGCCGTCGTTATTACCGTGTTTTTTGGAAAATACGGCACACTTAAAATCAATCCTTTGATTTTTCTGAAAATCGACAGTGCCCCTTATAATCCTGTGTGCCTTATGTATGAATTCTGGTTGTGTTTACTGACCTCGAAATGATTTTATGTACACGGCGCTCGAAAATCTGTCAGATGTTTTAGCACGACTTTGCTAAGCTACGCACCCGCACTGCTTGATGGATTGTCGGAGCATTACGGCTATCGTAGGCAGGAGCCTCGCGGAGTGATACGTACTGTGTGTGCTTCAACATAATATTACCATATTGTGTGTGTATAACCTCTTTTTAAGTTTTGTGGATATTATACATGGTTATGCTGAGGATATGTCGGCCAATTTCCACTGGAAATACCTTTTGGTTAAACTGTCAGCAAGGAATTTGCATTTGCACTGTTAAATTTCTATATAACTTTAATGCACATAAAAAAACAGCTGCTTGTTTAAGTGAAAATATATTGGTGTTTTTTTTGGGGGGGGAGGGGGGGTTTGCACTAATAAAGTTGTGGAGTTGTAAAGTATTTTGTCTAGTGTCAATTATATCGTCAGTTATGGCAAATTTTCAAATATATATCGTGATAAATATTTTTGGTCATATCGCCCTGCTCTAGTCATGATGACTTACGACCCCTCTGCCAGGCTCCTGCAGCCAGTGATTTTTTTTTCACTGATAGATGCATCATTTCAACTGTGCTAACCAGTTGTTGCAGATCAGTTTTTTAATTTTGCAGTTTGTACTCTGCATTGAGATGTCATTAAAATCTGTTGTTGAGCCAAACAGTAAATTGTGCAAGAATCCCATAAGCTCTTAATCCTGAAAGTGCCATTGTTAATATTTTTGCTTTTCAGACAGCACTGAGATATTGCTATTTAATACAGCATTTAATGGACTATTTCTATCCAGTTATAAAGTAAAACCACTTTTTCCAGAGTGAATTAATCGAGAATGATTGCAGATCTGAAAATTGCTCAGGTTTTCTTATAAGTGGCTGTCTTTGCCCCCTCTGAATCCACTTGAGGCTGAGCAGCAGCCAGAAAAACAAGTTTTGGCAAAGTGAGTTTTCCTGTTAAAGACAGTAATTACATGTCTGCAGGCTCAAATGAGCTGAAACAAGTGTTCCTTCCACCTACTCAGGTCCTGTTTGTATTGTCAGGTATAAACTAAGCTTTCTTGAGAAATATTGACAGAGCAAATAAAATGTTAGTTGTTGCTCTCCCACAGCGTGAGAACTACAGACATGGGCTGAAAATGTCTGAAGCAGGTTTGAGTTGGGTCAGAACCTTGGCACTGTGCAGTATGTTATCAGCACAGTTCAATTACATGCCCACACAGCCGGCTACAGAAATGCTAGTGACAAGCTGTTAATATGTTAAATATTTACACATGTGCATACTTCCTGGAGCCTGGAATGGTCACCAGCACAGTGTTGTTATAGCGTCAGAGTGCAGATTAACAGCTAATGAAAGCCAGCCGTTTGTGCCTCTTACACTGGCACTGACCCACCGCCAAACCAGGCCAAAGCAAATGCAGAGACATGATCCGAGTTAACCTATTTCAGAATCCTTTCCTGTGTGAGACCTTTTAATGCAGAGCTGAAAGTCAGACCTCACACATGTTGGTTTTGTAACCCCTTTACCCACCTGCAGCTTGTTACTGCGACTAGCATCACTTCTGCTTAGTACAGGCTGAGCTTCAATGTAATAGCAAGTGTGTACCAAACCTGTTTTTTCTGCAGTGAAATGCAGTCAGGGGGTGTAGCGAGGTAAAGAATCAGGTCACCTAACATTGGGAGGGTCTCTGCCTCCAGGGCGCTACTTTGTCGCTGCAGAAATCACCGTTGAGTGGCTTTGATAAAGGTCGCAGAGGAGGCAGCAGAAGATTTTGTTGAATTGTGTTGTAATGGTTGTGCTAGTGGGTGCTGAGATTGATGATGATCAGGGTGAGTGGTGACAGCTTGCCAGTTAAGGTGATGTTTGTCTAATTTCCTCTTTGAGGTCTTAAGTTCTGAGATTCATAAGAAATGAAAGCTTCCTCACAGCAGGGGCATATTCAACCTGTAAACACGCCCGACACTTGCAACACGGATGTATCTCGATGCGTACGGGTGATCGATCAATCATCATCAGTGAGAAATCAGGAGGTGATATTTCTGTCTGCTGTACTGACTTGAAAAAAAGAAATTGGAGTGTAATGTAGACACACTTGTTTATCTCGCCTCTAATTCCAAAATAAGTTGTGTGAGGTGAGGTCGTGGCGACACACTGACACAAGACTGGAGGAGATGTGTGTTTAAGCTGATATCAGTCGTCTTCTGTCAGCTACATCCATCATTGTTATAGGTCATCTAAAAACCTAAAAGTGTCCCGGGTTTTTAGTATCTCTGCTTTGTGGCTCATTGGTTGATCCTCAGTACCTGGATGTACTGGTCCCACCGGCTGGTTATCATGCTTAAAGATGGAGAAATAGGATGTATTATTATTTCGATACCTGCCCAGTGCAATGCTAGACTTTTGAACACCGCCTCTTGCAGCCACGGTCCTCCTCAGAAATGTGTGGGGACTGTTGAGACTGTGGACAAAGCGGATAAAGACGCACAATAAGTGAAGGTAGTGCCTACAAGCGTTAACGCTACATTCATACCCTTCTGACACCATGCCACTCACAGATTGTCAGTGTCATGGGGATGCCTGTAAATAATACTGCTTTATTTCTGTCTTTTTGCCCACAGTCACTGTCAGTCACACTGCATTTCTACACTGGGAGGCTCTTTGTTTTCTGATCTGCTCCGGTCATCTGCTCCTGTGAGCTAATGCTGCTGCTGTTATTGGGGGCTGCACTGGTATAAAACAATGGAAGCTGTTCACATCGATGTCTATGCATCTGTGACACCATCCTGACAGTGTTGTGAGACTGTGCTTCTGAGGGTTTATCTTTCCGCCACAAACGTGTGTTTGCTCAGTGTTGTATGTGGCACTGCAGTTGGTGATCTTTCAAATCTTGAGCAGTCAAATGCAGATTATGTGCTTGGTTTCTTCCAACATGCTCTTCATTTGATTTTAATACACTATGTTTCATTAGCAAACTCAATGCTAACCTCACTAACTAGATACAGTGTAGCAGTCTCTCGCGCCCCCCCCTCCACCCCACACACACATGTGTTTACTGTCCAATAAGGCATGACTTGTACAGTAAATATTACCAGCTGCTTTTATGTGGTGCAGTTAAGCGCGAATAATCCAGAGTCAGCTGCTAATGATTCAGTGGGGCACACAAACCTCTAAAAGAGGAAGTGTCTACTTCCTAGGTTCTTGTTCCTGTTGCTGTGGCTGCAGTTGATGTTCATTCCCACTTTCCCATGAAAATCAGCCCAAACAAGCCCAGGATGCAGAGCACTGGGCTGCTGGCTAATTTTACCATCTCAGCTCTGGCCGTTACAGCATGTTTCTCACGTAATGTCATGCTCACGTTGCCTGAGAGTTGTCCACCATATTGGGTGTGATGTAACGTTGAACAAAATTTGTGTATACCTTGGTCTTGTTGTTGGTGTCTGACTTGCTGTGGCCTGTTAGTGTTTCCACTCTCTGGTCCAGATAGGTTCTGTTTTTGTATTTTCAGAGTAATCCTCCATGGGGAGAAACTGCTACTGTGCTGGTTTATTCAGGGTTCAGCCTGCTGTAGTTTTTGCCTTTTTAAGTTGCTCTACAACATAACTAGATAAAGTTGTGTGGGAATAAGACCTGGGAAGTCTGTATGCAGTGAGTATTTCCTTTTCAGTCACCTTTTTCACTCAACATGCGTTAATAGACCTCTGCTGAATCACACTTGTTATTAATCTCTCGCTCTATTCCACAGCATGTCCTTCATCCTGTTTTCTTTCTCTCACCCCAAATGGTCGCAGCAGATGGCCCCGCCCCTCCCTGAGCCTGGTTCTGCTGGACGTTTCTTCCCGTTAAAAGGGGTTTTTTACTTCCCACTGTCGCCAAAGTGCTGCTCATAGGGGGTCATATGATTGTTGGGCTTTTTTCTCTGAATGTATTATTGTAAGGTCTACCTTACAATATAAAGCGCCTTGAAGCGACTGTTGTTGTGATTTGGTGCTATATAAATATAATTGAATTGAATTGAAAATTGAATTGTAGCTTGCATAGCACCCCTTTTTTCAGTTGGGCATGAAGTCGTTTAGTTGTAGTCGTAGCTTGGGTGTGTGTGTGGCTGTCTTATGGTATGTATGCTGTAATTCATGCAAATGTTTGATGGAAGTGCCTTTGTAGCCAGTGGACAGTGCTTTGGTTGATGCTGGGTGTGTGCACTGGAAGTTTAATTTGTTGTTTTCATTTGTAGACAGAAACGACAAATGTTAATCGACTTATCGTTTTAGTGCATCGTTTCCTTTTTACACATGAAAAAATTTAAAGCCTGCGTTTTTTTTTACATATTCTAATGTGTTTTAGTTAACTCTTGAATATGAATCATTCACATGCTTAGAAATAGACTGAAAATACCATTTCAATAGGAGAGTGCTCAGTATTTTACACTGATACATTGTTTTGTTGAAAAGCTAACTATTGTGGTGTGTCCCATTTATGAGTTATGCACTGTAATGCATTGAGAAATGATGCACAAGTCTGATAAGGTCGCTGCTATTGTATCATCATCTTGGCTACTGCAGTTAAGGGTTCACCTCGCACATGCTCAGTGTGTGCATGCAGAGGTGTTTGTAGGTGAAGCCTTCCTCTGCTGTTGTTGTGTATGAAGTGAGCTGGTGAAGTGTTAATGGGCCTATGGAGGGGGCGCTAATTGATTCATTCTCCCTGCTCTCATTTTCATTAACACCTGCTCCCAGGGTAGCGTGTATCTCTCCAGGTTCTGCTGTAGCCTCCCTTGTGTCCTTGTCCCTTTCCTGCTGTGTGGGGACGGGTAGCAGGGAGAGTTCCAAACCTGGGACTGATCTCTGACGGGAGGCTGGGACTGCTGTCGCTGAGCTGCTGTTGCATGTAGCTTAGTGAGCTGCTAACTGTGCTGCATATTAATCTGCTTCTTCCTCTCCCCACCACCTTGTGTTCACAGCATTCGCAGTGTGATGCAGAAGTACCTGGAGGAGAGAGATGAACTGACATTTGACAAAATTTTCAATCAGAAAATTGGTAAGTCTCAACCTTTTCATTCTGCTAAAGCGTAAAAGAAATGCATACCGTAGGTTACTAGGATTCAGCAGCATTTCTCTAGAGAGGAAGCGATGGCTCCTGTAGCAGGAAGTTCTGCTTTTTCACATCTCACATTACAGTATTATTACTCCAAAAATCTCCCTCAGTGCAGAAAACCAACAAAGAAACTATTGGAGAAGTGGATGAATGTATAGCAGAACATATTGTGATGTGTATGCATTTAGGATGCATTGTTGGAATGTTTTATTTATTTTTTATTTTTTTTGTTGTAATGATGATTCATTTATTCATTTTTGAAGTCAAACTGAGAACATAAACGCCATTGGTCTCCAGTGGCTGAAGCTTCTAATGGAGTTGGTTTTGCTTTTGGTTTCATTGAACTTGTTGGGACATGATGTGTGAACAGGCTGTTAATGGTAGCTAACACTCTACTTATGGTACAGTGTGTTTAAGCATTAGCATTTACCCCATATGGGCCCTGTGACCAGTTACTTAGGCACGCTTTACACTTTACACTTTCTGCTTTGAGGTTTCATTTAGCTTCCACCCACAGATTTACTAACAGATACACACTGCCGTTTTTCCTATTGAAGGTGTTTTTCAGTTTTTCTAAAGCTTTGCTACCGTGGTCCAACACTGTTTGATTGGTTTGTCACTCCACCACTTGTAATGTCCCAGTAAAATAGAACGGTTAGTTGTGTTTGCCGTTAATTATAAACGAAAATGAATAAATCACTCCACTGTTATTGTCAGCATTTAATTTGAGTGAAGTAAGAGATACTGGATTTAACTCTGTGAGTATATGTGTAACAGGCTTCACTATTTGTCTTACTGAAAGGAAAGGCTTTTGGTTACTGCAGAACTACAGTAACCACTCCTTGTGTTCACAGCAAAGCTAGTTGGTGTTGCCTCAACTGTCTCAGTTTATCTACCAAGCCAAATCTGTCTGAGTGCTGTCTGTCAGACTGTTTGCATTGTAATGCCCCTTTTCCAGGTGAAAACTACAGGTCAAGCGAGATTCTATCTAAAGTCACTGCTCCAAAAGCCAGTGAAGGGTTCCTGTGCACTGTTTACATGATCTAAGGAGACTTTCTCCATAAAGGAACAAATAACACTGAGCTGTTAAGGACAAAAATTGATATTTTTTGGCAGGAAAGGCAGCTTCAACATAGGCATGACTGTCACATACAATACTTCACTCAGCGCGTGTTGACAGCATTGTTTTTCAAATATGTTAAGAAAAATAAAGAACAACAGAAAAACCCCACCTAACACAACTTCAGACCAAAAGAAATGCAGGCACCACTGTCAGTGCTTTTCCCCCTTCTATTGCATATTTGCATACAAACTAGAGATGGCACGGTACCACTTTTGTATGACCGATATCATAAATGTGGATATCTGCCGATACCGATATGAATCCGATATAGTGTTTTTTTAATCAATGAAACTGTTTTTTTTAATATATTGCTGCATTTTGTATAAGTTCATACTCAAGTTTAAATAAACAACAACACTAAAGCTATTCTGTTATACCTGTATGTAAAAAATATACTGCACCCAAAATATTTCATAGTTCAGCAATACTGATCAATCTAATGAACTTAAACCTACTCCATCCTCCCTATTCTGGTATTTTAAAGAGTACTTAGCAGAAATATTAAGCAACCTAACTAATAGGGTTGCAAACTCCCAGCAAAAAAAAAGGAACCACCCCCCACCCTCCACCTCATGATGCTTAATCGACGTAATCAACTTTAATTTGATGCAGTGTGAAAAAAATGCACAGAAATAAATTTTTTCAAGAATAATTAAATAGATTCAACATCTTTCTTCAACAGAATTGCTGACTGCACAGATGGTACCTTCCCAAAGGAAAAAGTACTAGCTTACTAGGGTATATTAGACTTAACAGTTACTATATACAGTAATGGAATTCTATACATTTTACATAAGATTAAAACTTTGGGTGTAAGATTCAGATAATTATTTATTAAAAGCTAGATATTTTAAATGAGAATAAGAAAGAAAAGTATGTCTTTGTGCCCCCTTTTCCCTGTTAATGCCCTATCGGCCCCCCTGGCTAAACTTTGCTAGATCCGCCCCTGCACAGTTACCAGCCGTCAGCTACGTAGAAAAAGATCCTGGTGTAGAAAGTAAATAAATTCTAACAACAGCTTAATCAAGGTTAAACGCGCTGCTGTTGTTCAGCCGCTGGTTTCCTCTTTCTGGCGCGAAGTGGGCCAAAAACAGACAAGAGAGACGGACTCGACAGAAAAGCCGATCAGCTGATCATTAATCAGTTTCACGATTGAATTAGCAGCAAGAAGAGGCAGTCGCTCCATATATCGGTGGGAATGCTTTACAAACATTCAGAGATGAACTTACACACTTGCTTTACTTGTCTCTGGGATCACTTCATCGCAGATGAAATGCTGGTTTGAGGCTACAAATACACACAGCCGCTCTATCACCTGAGCACACTGCTCCGACGTGCTACGGTTATGAGCCGAGTTACGCCGTGTCGCAAGTTTTGTGAGGTGCTTTTTTGATATTTAATGGATCGGATTACATTTTTTATTCTCTGATATCCGATCCAGTAATTTAGGTCAGTATCGGACCGATACGTAATATCGGATCGGTCCATCTCTAATACAAACATTTCCTCGCTTTTAAAGCTCAAAGCAAATGCTGTCATGAAAAATGAATTTGCTGGTAAATATTATCCTCTACTTGTTAGCACATAGCTCAAAGCCCCTCTTTGCTTAACTACACTCTGAGAGAGCTGGAAGCATTTTATCTGGCAGAAGGCTGCTCATCTGTGTCAGACACTCTTAAACAGAAATCATCGCCTGTAGCAGATTAAGCTGTCGCTTATTAACATTAATGGGATAAATGATTTGATATAACTGGATGGTTAATGCAGAATGTTTTTGTGTTCAGCCATGTTATGTAGCATCAATCAGTAAAATCCCTTTTCTTCACTCTGTGTTTTAGGCTTCCTTTTTTTCCTCACATCCTGACACTCAAAAGTGATGGGATAATAAATACGATCTTATAACTGTTGACCACTTTTTGCCCCAGTGTTGTTCAAAATAAACCACCTAATAATATTCCTGATGCAGTAATTCTTACATTTTTCAGTTCTCCTTTGCCACAGAAGCAATTTGTAATACAAAGGCTTCTCGCACTTGGGTCTAAATCAGGATTGTGTTCAGTCTCAGTGTGGCACTACTCTTTTTCTGTGCTAGTTGTGCAGATGCTTACTGTCACTTCTCTGTATGGAGTTATTCATTGTAAGGCGGCTTTGTTTGTGTTTAGAGCAGTGACTCAAGGTAGAGTGTCACATTTCCTGTTTCCTCCTGCCCTCCAGTTGGTAGCAGCGTCGCTGTGCTGGCTCCTCCGAGTGTTTCCATTCTGAGCACACGGGCTGTGTGCCAGTATTTGTGGCGTACCAGGGGACCACAGCTGCCCTCCAGGCTTCTAGTAGCTTTACTTACTTTTCTCTGATCTGTGCCCTCTTTGGGAATAGACTGCGTTAATTTTCTCTGCCTCCTTCTCCTTGTCTTCAGGTCTCTTCTCTGTCAGATTTGTTGCTGTCCTTATCGCAGTCTCTCTTATTTTCTCTTTGCCACCTCATACTATCACTCAGGCTCTTGCACATTGTGTGGGTGTGCACATGCTTTATTGGTACCTTTGTGAAACTTAACACTCTTGCAGTAATTTAATAATCCTTATTTTGGCCAGTGTGTTAATTGTCTTCAGTAAGTTGGACACTGCTGGAAAAACAGTGGGAAACATGTCTACACACTTGGTGGATGCAGCCACCACGACCACTGTGACCCAGTGCTTAGTGGAGTCCTGTTTTTAAGGCTCAAGATGAGTGTAGGGATGTGGTTAGTGTTTTGAAACCAGACACGATAAGCAAAGAGCATGCACTGTCTGGCTGACACACGGCATGCACTGAGGCTAGCAACATGTCAATTACGTGGTAAAACAAACCCTGCTTTATCCTCACTCTGGACTCAAGTGGCATCCCTAATGTGCGCTGTTAGACATCTAGTTTATAGAAATAAAATCCATGTGCTCATATTAAGCAAACATGGCATTTCACTATTATACCTACAACAAACAACCTGCCTGAAGATCTTTGTGATGGGTGCTTTTTGGAGCTTGCTTTAAACATCAGCACCTGTGGGCAGAACTGGCATGAATGCCAAAAACACACAGTTTACCAAATAGGTCTAATGAGGTTGTTTAGTTGAACTAACTATGAAAATTCACACTAACATAAAAATCCCTTTAAAATTTTTCAGTCAGATAAAATCATATAATATCACAAGCCTAATTTCCTATTTGATGAGTATAATTCATTGTATTTTAGTATGTTAGACGCAGTGACCACAGTTACACGTCTAAGCTTGCTGAACAGGTGATTTAATTAAGGACTCTCATGGACTTCTTACTGTCAGCACTTATTGTGATTGTGATCACAGTAAGTGCTGCTGTCGACTGTGAAAAATCATTTTTTCCTCTCCACTGTTTTCATTGTCTTGGTCATAATGCTGGCGCTTCAGATCCTGGCATGTTTGTCAGAAAAGGTGTTCTGACGCCATCATAAGCTACAATACTGAGTACTTGATATTCACGGATGTGCTGTTAAATAAGTTTTATAGTCCTCGCACATCTATTTGTAGTTGCAAATGTGAGTGAAATGTTTGCACGGGGGGGGGGGGGGGTGGCTGGGCCAGTGGTAATGTCAAAAAATCTAAACGCGTGAGAAAACACACTAGGCATTAGTGAAAAGAGTGAGCGCGTATGTGTCAGTGAACAGAAACTCTTGAGTTCTTGAGAGGACTGTTATGATGAAACACTTGCAGGCGTATGCAGCCTGCTTTACCTGACGTGACCGGCCTGGCCTGCACTGTATCATTACAATCACTGGAACCAGGATTATAAAAACACAGCAAAGTCTCATCGGAGTGAAGCTGCTGCAGATACCTGCAGCAGCTTCACCTGTGAATGTGTGCGTGAATGGGTGGATGACTGGATGTGTAAAGCGTTTTGGGGTCCTTAGGGACTAGTAAAGCGCTATATAAATACAGGCCATTTACCAGGCCATTTACCAGGCCATTTACCTTCCGGTGTCATCTGTGGTGGCGTTGAAATCTCAGTTTATATTTTAGTGCCTTTGGTCATTATCAGTGATGGGAAAACACAACAGAGTCAAGTTTTAATTTTATCTACGTGCGTCAAATCATTCTCACAGGATGTTGCAGAAGAATCTTTTTGGTCCTTCATTTCTCCTTTCTGCTTAGCTCGCTCGGTCCTCTCGCATGTGGAAGTACTGCCTCTCAAACAGCACTGCGTTAGCCAGGCCAGCTTAGGGAAATAGTTGCAAGGCGTGAAGCTTGATGTCAGCTGTGTGCTGTACACATTTGCCATTCAAATGTGTAATTTTGCATGTTTCAGTAACAAGATAGCTGTCCACAGACTCCAACTGAGCATCACGTGGCTACGGAGGTGTCAGCGTAGCAGTTTCAGCAACTCGTATAATATCCAGAAAACCCAGAGCTGCTGCGTTACTATCTAAAAAGTGGAGCAGATAAAATCCTCCCTTTTAACGTGTGTTAACTGCTTCTCTGAGGAATGCACTTGTAAAAACAGTGACTGTAACCTGCACGAGTCCTTAGTTTTAACACAGATTTCACTTTACGGACTTTTCATTTGCATACCGTCAAAGTAAGGTCTTCCCACAGAGACTTGCACATACTTTAGTTATCAGCCTGCCTCAGATAAATCTCTGCAGCCGTGATTTTAGATCACACTAAACTGTGTGAGCACAGCAGAAATGTTCTTCTATGGCAAAAGTCCAGTTTGTCCTCTCACTTGATTCTTAGGAAAATGATGCCTTGTTCCACGTCCAGAGTGAGAAATGGCTTTAAATTTGTTGTGATGTCCTGACACAGATCTATCAGGCACAACCAGTTTGGTGTATTTCACTTTCGTTTGAGGTGTGTTCAGGGATTCAGCTCACATGGGTGCCAGGTATTTTTTGGATTCATTTTGGGTTTTGTCACATGTCAGTCCTGCTGCCTCCCACGCTTTTGGCATCAGAAAAGGAAGTGGATTTTTAATCAGCAATTGTAACATTGCAGTATTCGGTTGGATTTTAGCACCCTCAACAGCCCTCGTCCTTGGGCTCAACAAGCCTTGTTGACTGTCATGACAACCAAGGTCGGGAAGAAAGCACTTCAATGTTGCTGGAATTCTTTTACTTCACGATGAAGAAACCGTATCAGCTAGTTTGTTTTGTGGTTCAGACTTTTTTCTGCAAGAAAATTTAATACTGACAAGTGAGAGGACTTGAGGTTTGTGCTTTACATGGATCAAACTAGTGTAAGGTTACTGTGAGTGTCCTTTGCTGTCTTCATAGTACATGACTTCTGAGCCCTGAGGGGGTAAGACTATGTGGCTTTTTTTAAGGCTGTGTCAAAAAGCTGGAAAAAAAAGGGTGTTGAGAAGGTCTACCTGGCTTTGCATCAGCTGGAGAGCGCGGCTTTGGTGACTCCTCCCTGCGATGTCCCTGGGCCAGACACAGTCAGGGTCAGGCAGGATGGACCCTTATGTAATGGACATGATGTCCTCTCTAAATATAGCAGGCATACTGCTCACTACTTCATCTTGAATATGTTTTTAAAGGCATATATTTCGGTTTTCTACATGGTCTGAAGCATGGGATGAGAATAGTACTAGATATTTATATTTAGTACAGTTGTTAGTGCTTATGGTACTTAATAGCCTCTTTTCCGTTAGTACCTATTCGAATGATTTGTTTTCCATTACAGTCGAGTGCCACCCAATGTCACTGGGTCATTGTTATAGCAATGCGTCTGGTGACGAAATTGGGTGAATGTCGAGGCAACGATATACCTGCTGCTTGGGTCTGTGGCTTTTTGTCAGGCTCGGGAACTACAGCGTTGCATTTCCCTCATTGCTGGTGTTCTGAGAAACCGTCCTACTTTGGCAAATCGTCCTATCGGACGGTTACTTCTGAGTAATCCTACCCCTAGCCCTAACCACAGCCCTAACCATAACCATACGAAATATTCACAATGGGTTAAAAAAAAAAAGTAAATTTGGGTTTCGTGTTGTGCACATGTGCAGAAACAACGGGTAGGGATGGTTTGTGAGGTAGGATGGATTCCCAGAACACCGGGTTTCAAAAATGGTGGTTTTGATTTTCGTGAATGAGACGTTCCAGTCAATCGGTGGCATGCAGTCTGTCAATGTCACATTTTAGTACCTGCTTGGATTGCTTGGAACCCCGGCCAAGTAGGTACTATTTTAGTACCTGGTACCAGGACCAGGTTCTATGACCTAATGGAGAACCCTGAAAACCGTAGCAAACCAAGGCGAGTTAATGCGAGTAGGAACCGAGTAGGAGCTTATGTTCTGACTAAGGAAAGTTTCATCTGATGATGCCTGTGACAGTGGCTTTTTGGTATGGAAAAAAAAAACTGCTTAACACTTTAGTTTTCTAAAGTAACTGCAGCTTTTCCTCAGTGTAGCCGCTAGGGTAGGGCAATATGGTCAAAAATATTTATCACAATATATTTGAAAATTTGCCATAACGATATAACTGATGATATAATTGACGTGAGACAAAATACTTTACAACTTTATTAGTGCAACAAAACCCCATCAATGTATTTTCACTTAAACAAGCAGGTGTTTCTTTTGTTTTTTGTTTTTTTGTTTTAACTTGCTGACAGTTTAACCAAAAGGCATTTCCAGTGGAAATTGACTGACATATCCTCAGCATAACCATGTATAATATCCACAAAACTTTAAAAAGAGGTTATACACACACAATACGGTAATATTATGTTGAATATTCGTAACTTACTCGTAACTTACCAAAGTCGTACTAAAACATTTTTGGACAGATTTTTGAGCACCGTGTACCACGGCGCTTGCATGCTCTACCATAAATCGTGCTTTGGTGTGTATCTGATGGACGAAAGCCAAACCAGTTCCACACCACTAAAGTTGCACCATTTTTACAAACCAATTCTGGTTCATCTGTTTCATTCAACGATCCGCTTTCGCCCTTCTCATTCTCCGTCACCGCCATGCTTTTTCCGCGATGTGCGTATGAAAACAAAGGCACTGCGCATGCACGTTTAACCCATATTCTATTGTGATATTTCATTTTCTAATCATTGCCTAACATTATACTGGTATTACTGTGAACAGTATGATATGGCCCAGCCCTAGTACCCGCATCACTCACTTGCATCCACGTTTCTGCTTGGTGCCAAATGGAGCGCAGTTAGTCAGAGCTGCAGTAACGCTGGGGGGAGTCACTTGTTTCTTTTTGGGTCGCACATTACCAGCTGCTCATACCTCATCCTCAGTATAGCCCGACTGTACTCCATGGTGTGCGTTTGCCTATAGTGGTGACACAATGTAAAGCACCTTTAGCAGGAACAGATGTCTTGTAGTTTTTGGAAAGTTCTGAGCTCTGCTAGAAATTGTTGAAGTATCTCCTTTTTAGCTACTATCCATCAGAAGCAGGCATGTGGCTCTTGTTCTCAGACACATTTGGGCTGGTTCCACTGTAAATGTAAACACATACGAATGATATGATATGGCACAGGTTTGATAATAATATTAGACCTATCGGGTAGGGATGTTTTTTTTTTTTGTTTTTTTTTTAATTCTTTATTTCTAAAATATTACTTCACGAAGGTGATTACAGGCATTAATCAACACAATTTACAAGGGAAAAACAAAGCAAAATGAAAGAAAGAAGAAGGAGAGAAAAAAAAAAAAAAGTCGGGAGTGACCAGTTAGCTAGGTTGGTGGTTTCAAGCTTTGAAAAGAAGATTCGGCTTATGGGTATTGGCATATAGGACCCACTTATCCCAACACGAATGGAACCAACCCACCCTGTCATTGACATGAGCTGTTACCTCCTCCATCCTATAAATCTCTAGCGTAATTTCCCACCATAATGACAAGGTCGGTATATCTTGCAAGGACCATTTCTTAGTTATACGGGATGGGTTTAAAAAAAAATCGATTTCCCATTTCAAAACGATTTTAGTTTCAATTCAGTTTTATTTATACAGTGCCAGATCGCAACAACAGTCACCTCAAGGTGCTTTATATTGTAAGGTAGACCCGACAATAATACATACAGAGAAAAACCCCTAATCTCCTTTTACTAATCCCATTGAGATTAAAAACCTCTTGTTCAAGGTAGGGCTGCCACGATTAGTCGACTAGTCACGATTACGTCGACTATCAAAATCGTCGATGACTAATTTAATAGTCGATGCGTCATTTGAAGCTTTGTAAGATCCCAAAAGACGCAGGAATAAGTAGTAGGATTTAACAGTGTAATAACGGACTGAAACAGAAGATGGCAGCACTGCATGTACAAGAATGCCAGCTGCCGTTAAACCCCGAAGAAGAAGAAGCTGTGTCCCAGAATTCATAGCGCGGCACTGCTCAGTTTCCAACAATGGCGGCAGCTATTTAGTTTTAATATTACTCTTATTATTCTTTCTGGGTCACAAAATAAACGTTTAACATATTTTCAGGCGAGAATGTAGCTGTGTAAACCTCAAATATCTGCTCAGTTTATCAAGACACCACATATTTTCAAAAGCGCTCCGACGTTTTCGGAGACACCTGTTACCCACCAGCTCGATAGCTAGCTGGGGTTCAAGGCACACTAGAACCGGTGAGAACACCGGACTCCCAGCAAATCGTTTTCAAACCCACCGCCGTCTTTCGCTACTCAGGTCAAACATGATATATAAGTCACTTAGATAACTTAAAAATGTTATTGTTTGTCTTTTTTCAGTATTTTATTTGTTCCTGAGTAAATCGGTTTGGCTGAAATTAAAGTTATAGTTTTTACACAGCTGAATAAATGTCAAGCAGACAACTGATTATCAGAAGTGTGAGATACTCGAGAATATACTCCGATGTCCTGTTATATTTTAGATAGCAAGGAGCAGATGGCTGAGTTTATTAAACTTCACCGAAACAATCTGCAAATTTCATTTAAATTCAATAAACTGTCATCTTATCTTTATTTTTAGTTAGCACATACCTTAAACACTTAAAGCTGTAAGCTAATGATAGTTATATAAGAGCAGATGCATGCTGGTGCAATAAGCTGTACGTTTTACATCCAATGGATGCATGATCTGATTAGTCGACTAATCGCAAAAATAATCGGTGACTAGTCGATTATCAAAATAATCGTTTGTGGCAGCCCTAGTTCAAGGGAGACCTAGCTAAGATACCTTTAGCAAAAAGGAACGTTTTAAGCCTCATCTTAAAAGTAGAGATAGTGCCTGTCTCCCGAATGCAAACTGGAAGCTGGTTACCCAGCCCTACTATTGGGGTCCTAGGTCTTCCCTCCTTCCTCAGAACACTCTCCTGTTTTTGTTTTTGTGTTTTGTTTTTTTTTTAGTAAAGAAAGGTTGAAGCACGCAGCTTCAACCGCTGTCAAAGTGGGACAAAATAATGTTGACCTCCATTTGTGGCCGTAGAGGTCATATATTGGTCACATACTGTTCTATAACAGTCTTCTCCATTCTGGATGTTAAATATCCTTGGGCAAGATACTAACCTCAAGGTGTTCTCGTATGCATTCATCAGTGTATGAATGCATGTAAATGTTAAAATGGAAAGCACTTGCATGGAAAGAGCATAGAAAAAAGTGCTTGTATGAATGGGTGAATGAGGCAAGTTGTGTAAAGCGCTTTGAGTGCTCAGAGTAGAAAAGCGCTGTACAAGTACCAGTCCATTCCTCCTTTTATGTCAGCTGGTGCCATATTTTTGTAGGCAGTAGATCTGCTGCTTCTCGCCATGAAAAGGACTGCTTACTAGACTTTGAGGTGTTTTGGGCAGTCCTACTAAAAAGAAGCCCTGGGAGAGTTTCTGTCTACTTGGCAATACTTTAGGGGTAGTAAAGAGTTGAGAACAGTGCAGGTACTAACCAGCAGTAGGTAACCAGTCTAAAAATATCGCTGGAGAGGGAGAGAGTTTCTTGTGTGAGTTGAAATCAAATTGAGATCACATTTATCTGTATAAACAAAGATGGCCACAGGAATCAAGCCTAATCAGAACAGTGTACTGTTTGAGTGTTTGGGTGGTGGCTATAGCTTGGAAAAGGCTAAGCACAAATTTAGCAAACAAACAGCCACAGGTCAGGACAGATGCCATACAGTTGCCTTTTGTGTCGGATTGCTGCCCTTGTGCTTTGATCAGCCTCATGTAAAGTTGAAACTGGAGCCAACACAGCAGCTACTACATGTGCCATTCCACAAGCAGCAAGGCTAACACTAGCTTGTTCTAGCTTGTGTCATAATGCTGCACCACTTAGAACTGTTGCCATCAGGGGAATAGCACTCTGTGATTTCCACTATTAAAGCATGACTGTTAGTGGTATCTCTATTTCAACCTCACTGACCTGTATGCGTGTAAAATCATTTAAAGCTTTAGAGGACATTGATTTAAAATCTGACGGTAACACAGTGTGTTAATAAATAACCTGAAGTAAAAAATGAACGTATGGACTTTTGTACTTGGAGGCTAAGAGGGTGTTCAAATGAAGAGAGGACATCTGAATGGCTTATTGGAATTGCTGTGTTTTTTGTGAAGTACATTACAGCGACCCTCCATCTTTCAGCTCCTGCTCCATCTTCATTTTTTGAGCCCTTTCCTTGTCTTCATTCTTTCCTAAAGTCCTTCCTTCTCCTTTTATTTCTCTCACTTTTGCCTTGGCATTCTTTTTCTCCATCTGTCAGACTTCTGGAATGGATGATGGAGAGTTGTGGGTTGCCTAGCAACTACAGTTGCCACAGCAACGGCACCAGAACTGCTGCTTTTTCTTGTCGACTGGGAGAAATGAAATTGATTAAAGGGGGAATAAAATAGGTGATGAGAATTGGAGAGTGGGGAAATGGAGAGGAAGATGTGAAAGGAGAGCTCTAATGGGCAGAACAACATTTATTCCTGTTTCTGTTTCCCAGAATGCAGCATTTGTCCACGATAGGAGTGTGTGTGTGTCTGTGTGCGCGCGTGTCAACACACTGTCCTCGCCTCCAGTCCAGTCACACTATCTTCATATCTGAGGAATCTGATGACAGGCAGTTAGTTAATGTACCACAGCAAAAATCAGGATAAGTATTAATGTCACATAGTACAAATTTACTGCCATTGTCATTAGGGATGGGTATCGAAACCCGGTTCTTGTTGAGAACCGGTTCCCACTGTTTCAATTCCTTGGAATTGTTTGCCATTTTTGCAAACGATTCCCTTATCGATTCCAGTCGTCCCGAATGACGTCACCACGTTGCGGAGCGTCATTTACCTGGCAGGAAACATGGTACCTAAGCGGCTCAAACACTCAAAAGTTTGGTTATACTTTACGAGAACGGATGACAACGGGGCTACTTGCAAAGTAGATATTTCATTTAAGGGAGGAAACACTACGAATATGCAAAAGACACGCGATAACCTTAAATGAATGTCGTGTTTTTAATTCCGCTCCGGACTCGTGAATCTCAACCCAGCAGCAGCGGTAACGTTTGCATGTCCTCTCCCGTTAATGCGGCAGGTAAATAATCAACAACAGTGCATACTATGTTAGCGCGATCTGCCTTATCACAAAACCTGTCATTACTGTGCATTTAGGTGACCATGATGAGAGAAACAGACAGAGTCTGGCTGGCTCAGATGCTGGCAGTTCTCGCTGCAGTCTACAGGTAGCGTCTCCTTTCAGGCCAGGATAGACGAATGTCACCGAGCAGTGACTTAAGTTTGTGGTAAAAGGCTTGCACCTATTTGCCACAGCAGATGCCCCCGATTTTCGGTAAGTGAATGTGTTTAATTGTAGGCAGTGACATTACTGGATATTCTTGTGTAATTGCTACTGAATAATTTATGTTATACTTTGTTATTGCTACAGAAGAATATTTATTTTATTATTTTACATTTACAATTTTTTTTCCTGGGGACCCTGTGACACCCCATTGAAGAGCCGTAGGCTGTGGATCTCTTAAGATCTCACTGTCGGGTTTGTAAGGCCATGTTACTCCTAAATTTCTATCTTGTTCGAAGAGAAGATATAAAACAAAGTTCTAAGCTGTTCGACCTTAGTGTTCTCCTTTTTTTTTTTAAAAAGAATCGATAAGAGAATCGATAAAGAATCGAATCGTTAAACAGAATCGAAAATGGAATCGGAATCGTGAAAATCTTATCAATACCCATCCCTAATTGTCATGTAATGATCATTTTAAACATACCCTTAATTATGATGGTAATAAACTCCAGTTGCATAGCAACTTTATACATAAGATGTTTTTGTGTTTTTTGGTTTTTTTTTTAGTAAAGAAAAAAAATCAGCAATAAAACCATTTTTCGTCCTTTCTGTAAGCATGTGTAGGTAGAGCTAACACAGCTGTACACAGCTGTAAGCCTCTAACATAGCCTGCAACGTGGAATTAACCACGAGCAGTCTTACAGTCGACCTCCACCAACGCTCTATATCTGCAGCTGGATTAGTCTCTTGAGAACATCAGCAATGTATTTGCCTATCGTTCTTACTTCAGTTTGATATGTGTTTGCAAACACATGGCACACAGTATCTATAATTCAAACCATCTCCAATTCAGTAGCAAAGAATATTTCTGATTCCCAATTAACTCCAAATCTGTCCATAATGCGTGTTTTCAGACAAATATGAACACTCTATGACCTCCTCAGTAGAGGCAATAAATTACAGAGAAAACCTGTCAGAACTGCGTGTGTGCATGTGTGCTGCGTGTATCACTGCACTTACTTACACACTGTCTTGTGTGGTTGAAAGTAGCACTAATGCATTTAAAATGGACTTATTGGTGCTGTCTTACACATTCCTGTCTACAGCAGCTTTAGCGGAGCACACACTGGAGCATCCTTTAAGAAAGGAGAAAATCTCATGTTCCACAGTTATTAACGGTAGCATTCAAGAAAAAGGTTCAGCATACAAATACAGATCTGCTGTTAATTGATATGCTTTACATTTGATGCCATAACCTGCCGATGGGTTGTCTTCAGCCACAGCCTGTCATTTTTCTGCGGTCACAGGAGGGAGAAGGAAAGAAGTTACGCTACATAATTTCTCTAGCGTGTGTGTGTGTGTGTGTGTGGGGGGGGGGTGTTGTTGTTGTTTGTTTGTTTGTTTTTTTTAAGATTGTTGTTTTGTTTTTGTTTTTTTGTTTTTTTCCTTTCAGGTTTTTAGGTTGGGTTGTTTTTTTTGTTTGTTTTTTTTATTGTAATGAGGCAGCATTTTTTCATTGGCTTTTGAAACATGGTTGTAAGAACTGTAGAGGTTAAATAAGATGTGCTTTTAGCCGTCCATTTTCTAAATATTGTAGTATCTGTCTCTTGAATCCAAACTGCATGCTGGTTCCATAGAAGAGGTGCCTGAAAACTGAAGGCTCTTCCTTCCACTCTTTTAAATACTCTCGGAACAACAACTAAGCCTGCAGTGTGAGAGCAAAGTGCTCTAATGGGGTGATATTCTACTGTAAGGTCATTGAGAGATGATGGGACCTGATAAGCTCAGGTAAAATATTTATTGTGGTTTTTAACATCCATGTAGATGCTGAAAATAATGGCCTCAACACGGCATTTAATGTATTATATGTTATTAAACTCAATTGGTTAATTTTAAAATTTAAAAGAACACACCCACCACTTCAGAGCAAGATCTAGAGTAATCACACAAGATCTTGCTCTGACATATGTCATAGAAATGAACATTTAATGGTATTCCCTGAAAACCCTCATGTTTGCTCATTTCCTACTAACATTTAAGTATAAAATAATGATTACACAGCAGTGGTGAATACATTTCATCACAGTGCTTGTCTGTCTGGAAGTGCTGTAACTAAGTTTAAGAATATAATTCATCCACTGTCATCTTCTTCAATGTCATGTGCCAACACAGGAGAGCAGCTACCTGAACTCTGCTCCTGCAGAGGTTGATTGTTTTATTAATAGTTTTACATCTTCCCTGCATGTGATTCATGGTGGGAATACTTTACTCCATGGTATAACGCTCAGATGCGCACCTTACAGCAAATAACTTATAAGCTGGAGTGGAAATGACATCTAATTCAGAGGATCTTCATTTAGACTGGAAAAATGGATTCCTCCATTAAAAGCCGACCATAAAGCTAGAACATCTTACTATTCATCACTAACTGAAGAAAATAAGAACCCTAAGTTTTTCTTTAGCGCTGTAGCAAATTCTAACAAAAAGTCTGAGCTCTGTTGAGCCAACCGTAACTAATAATGACTTTATGAATTTCTTCACAAATAAAATTGGAGAAAATACTACTCATAACAATCTCACAGACATAACATTATATACAGCAACTTTCAGTGCCATTGACACTTATTTATATATTTTTTTCTCCAGTTGATATTTGAGTTCAGTAATTACTTCCTCCATACCATCAATGTGTCTTTTAGACCCAAATCCTAAAAGACGGCTCAAAGAAATCCTACCATTGATTAATGTTTCAATCTTAAATCAACCTATCTCTGTTAATAGGATATATACCACACGCCTTCATGCTGGCAGCAGATAAACCATTACTTAAAAAGCCATCACTCGACCCAGCTGTCTTAGCTAATTACTGAAAAATCTCCACTATTACATAGAGGATTATATTGAGTTCCACAGGGTTCTGTGCATGCCATAAGTTTTGTTTGCTTATACATCCTTCCCATTGCCAATGCGTTTGAACAGGACCTCCATCAACGGCAACGGGCGCACAGGCACTTTTGGAATGACCAGCTGGTTAACTAGTTGGCACTCTGGACAAGACATGCACCACCGCTACCGCTGCACATCGGCCAATAAAATTGGACCATGACCCGATCCAGTGTTTTGTCATACCCCATGTGACCGACCATTGGGTTGTAATGAGCTGCCTGGAAAATAATTTTCTGGCGGCTTTTAGGCATCAACAACCGAGTGTGCTCCACCCAACTATTAATGTTTATTACCTGGTCGAAGGCTGAGTATTGGGTGTTGTCCCAAGACTGGTCAAGTGGAAAATCATCTGTGGAGTGGGTTACTGGAGCCGGTGGGGCCTCTTGAGAAGGCCCCCCTGTCTTTCTTCTCGCGGGGCCAGTGCCCCACATGCCCCTACCGGCCACTATCGCACTCCAACACACTGCCCCATTAACCTACCGAACCCGGGCCAATCCCTGCCAATTCCCCGACATCTAATTTCCACTAACACTAAGGCATATTTATGAATGTCCCCATGCACACACTTCCCCTCCACCCACTCTGCCTACAGCAGTGCCCCCAGGCAAACCAGGGTTTGGTGGATCAGGATCTGCGTACAGCCTGAATCCACCAGAGCCTGGCGTGTACCCCCTTGGCACCTTACTGGTACACGGTACGTCTCTCCTGAACTGGGGGAGGGCATCAGAGGGCCAGTGACACAGAACACCTGTCCCACCTTCATTAATGGGCAGTCCCAATGGAGATGCCAGGTTGCCCACACCGCCTGCCACCTGGGCTTCCCAGGACAGCAGCCAGAGAGCCCATCTAGGGGCTTCCCATGATGCACTGTTTTTTTTTTTTTTTTTTTTTTGCTTGTTTCTCTTCTTCTTCGCTCACTTTTTTTTTTTTTTACTCGCTGTTTATACACCACTCTGCATTTAATAATCAGTTATTGATCTCTGGCTGATCTCTCTTCTACAGCGTGTAGGTTTTATTGTGGACTATTTGAACTTGCTCTGTTACTTAGTTGGAGAATAAAAGCCTAAGACAGTGCGGAGCTGAGCTCCAGACCATGCACACAAATTTAATAGTTTAGCACACTTGCATCTTTTTCTAATAAGCTGTAATCTGAGCAGTGTGCTCACTAAGTATTGATGACGATGTGAGCTAAATCTTGTTCTGCTAAATTGATAGGAATTCATTCAGTCTGATGTTGCTAAACTGAGGCCTTTAATGCTGCATGGGCAAGTTAATACCTTCCTGTTTGTCCTTTGCACACTACCCAGGTTTCAGCTTTTTTTTGTGTGTGTCTCCAGTTAGATTGTTAGGTTGGAAAGCATATGTGTAAATCATAACTTGTGGACACTGCACAAATTATGATTTACACATGTGAGAATGTTAACCCAAGCTCTAATTCGAAGTTGTAGCGTCACGGTGTTCATATGTTGACATCTGCTGCTAGGATTCGCTCAGCAGGTGCCAAATGTTCCATGATATTTAACTTTGCAATGGCTCCTGGATATATATGCTAAACCTGCTACAGTATGTTATGCACACACTGGCATGGTAATGAAGTCAGAAGCTACAGTGAGAGCTCATACCTGTCTCAAGGCTTCAAAGGCCCCAGTATACCCACTTCGCTCTGCACCTCAACCTCTTGTCACAGTCACTTGTATTTATACCCATCGTTAAGGAGCAAGAAGTCACTGGAGTATTCTGCTAAAAAATAGGTGTCACCACTCAGACAATATCACCACCTAAACTCTGATAAGGAGGAGAAGAAGTCAGAGACTTGTGTTTTCTCTTGTTTGTTTTTCCTTCACAAACGCTCAAGTTTTCAATACTGTTTCATCATCTCCCTCTGTATATCTATATGTCTCTGAGCTTCTGTGCTGGAACATCAGTAAAGTGACGGTAAAAACCGACACTCGTGTCTTCAACCCAGCGACGGCGCCAGCGGTGCAATGTGCACGACTGGCTAAGACACAAAGATGTGTGTGACACATAAGTCTGGTACCTTGTTACATCTGGAGAGTATGTGCTGTAAGTCAGAGGTTTTGGACACCCAGACTATGAGTTTGCAAAGACTGCATAGATCGTATAGGGTCACAACTACAACTAGTTTCCTTTTCACAAATTATTTCCCATCCTTACTTTCCACGTTCACCAACGTCACACAGACATTAACATGGCTATATATATATATATATATATATATATATATATATATATATATATATATATATATATATATATCTATCTATCTCTAGCTAGCTAGCTAGCTAGCTAGCTATGGGAGTACCAAAAATGTCTTTATGCAAGAAAAAACCTTGGACTTGTATATGCTGTGGTAAACTTTGACTTTTATCCTTCTTATTCATGCATGCACAGATGTTTCACATAATGTGTCCTCATGAAGTGCTGATAATGAAAAGATGTTAGTAAAAACATAAAGGAACCCTGTAGTCTTGGGTAAACACATTTACTAATTTCATCTCTGCATTCCTTCCACCTTTGCTGGGCGATCGTGGCTCAAAGAGTTGGCAGTTCGTCTTGTAACCGGAAGGTTGCCGGTTCGAGCCCTGGCTCAGACAGTCTCGGTCGTTGTGTCCTTGGGCAAGACACTTCACCTACTGCCTACTGGTGATGGCCAGAGGGGCCAATGGCGCGATATGGCAGCCTCGCTTCTGTCAGTCTGCCCCAGGGCAGCTGTGGCTACAGTGAGAGTGAATGAATAGTGGAATTGTAAAGCGCTTTGAGGGCCCCGAAAAGCGCTATATAAATGCAATCCATTATTATTTTTATTATTATCTTTGGGTGAAATCAAACCGACTAAATGATAAATGCTGATGTTCTTATTTCATGTCTGGCTGCTGTGTGTCGCAGCTCTAAATCAAATATACAAAGGGCAAAAAAGGGCAACTTTAAACTTGAGCTCATCAAGGTTTAATTGGATCTGATCGATGTTTGAGTATAATTTGTCAAGTTCTGCTCCCCAGTTCTCAGCTTTGGTATGCAATTCCATCTTTTCAGCTAACAGAAGGCAGAATCAGGGGATGGATTTGATGCAGGAACCATACTAGTTTTGCTTATACATAATTTGGTGTTCTGTGTGTTCAGTGGTTTTGAAGGTTCATAGTTACTGAAAATTAGGTGAGGGAGTAGTACTAGTCTTGCAAAAGAAGCAGTACTGAAGTTTGGTGGTATTGTTACTTAAGACTGTTGTTACAGACCACACTTTTGTTCTTTAACGCTGGCTGTTAAAATCAACTTTTTCCTTTCAAAGAACCTGAGAGTCTGGTGTTTTCACTTGTCCTCACGCCACACCATCTCGAAGAGAATACAGATATGCTGATAAATCATGGGATTAGCTGACACTGGCTTTGTTGACTGATATCAGCAGATGAGATGGTATTTAGCAGTGTAAGTGGTATCTGCTGTTTCACACCAGGTTTGTGCTGGATGTATGCGTCTATATATAATCGGTTTGTATAAGCTGGCACAGCCAAGAATAATCAATGATAGCGGTTGATGCAGTTTTATTAACAGCATTGCATTTACTGCCTTTATTGAGTTCTAATTCATTTCAAGCATGCAGGCGAGAAGACCTACACAGACTTTGAGCAGGAATGCAACTGTGTTCTGCATAATTTGGACATGGCATTTGAAAAAAGCTTGCATATGACTCACTTGTGCAAAAGTTGGGCAGGACCTGGAAGATTTGCTGTGGTACATGGAACTATGAATTCTGCTGTCTACCAAAACATCATGAAGGAGAATGTCCAGCCATCTGTTAGTGACCTCAAGCTGAAGCACACTTGGGTTCTGCGGCAGGACAATGATCCAAAACACACCAGCAAGAAAAACAAAATGAGGACTTTGAAGTAGTCTTGCCAGAGTACTGATCTGAATCCAATTGAGGTGCATGACCTTAAAAAGGTGGTTCATGCTCGAAAAACCCTCCAGTGTGAGTGTGAATTACAAGAATTCTGCATGGATGAGTGGGTCAGAATTGCTCTACAGCGCTATGGAAAACTCATTGCCAGGTATCACAAACTCTTTATTGCAGTTGTTGCTGCTAAGAGTGGCCCAACCATTTATTAGGTTTAGGGGGTGTACACTTTATTAATAGTGACAAACATACAAAAACCAGGAAATCAGGAAGGCGGCAAATACTTTTTTCACTCCACTGTACATGACCCCTAACAAAATTGTCTGTGATACTATCCTGAGTGGATGCAGTAATATATTATACACAGGTTACTTTCATGTCAAACAGGTGAAGTGAACTTCATGTATGCTTAATTTTTTTAAAGGAAAGCAGTAGTAACATCGTGACAACTAAACTGCTTAACCGTAGCATGCACATAACTGCCTATGCATATGTAGAAGCCCAGGTTACCCTCAGGATCCTCAGCATACACAGTGACTGTGCTGTAAATAACACTGAGAACAGCAGCCTGGGGTTCAAATGATAGTGCATTGGAAAACGAGCCCCTCCAATGTACTGCTGTAGCCATTTTCTGCTGGATTCATTCCTCATGCTGTGGCTGTGCCGTCTCTGAAATCTGCTGTGTGACATCACCAATCAAAACAAATTGCCAGCACTGTGGGATTAGCATTTTAGCAGGTTATGGTGAGGGTGTTCAGTCTGTGTGGGCAGGGTTAGCAGAATACTTAACATTGTTTGCTAATCCTGAAGCTGTACTCCAATGAATGTCTGTCACATCATGCAGTATATGCACACTCAAATGCACCGCCGACTGGTGCCGCTCACTCCCACCAGTAAAGGTCAGCGTATGTATAATGGAGCACATGCAAGTCACCTCTCACTCAAATGACCCTTCAATAATTTTATTATTCTTACCCCTCAGCCATAAAGGGAGGATGGGCTGTTTTTGTCACCTCGCCAGTTGGGCAGGCAGGCAAAGTGAAGCATTTGTGAACTAAATGTCAACAGATTCACAAATTACCCACAATGCCACAGCTCATTTTAGCGAGTGGGACTGGTCCCTTCATGTCAGATCAGCTTGTTGTGGATGCTAACAAACAAATACAACAGGCAGACAGCTGGCATCCATAACTCCTAACTAATGGATGTTTGGTGCCACATTTGTTTCTGAGTACAAAAAGTCTGCATGTATTGTAAATCTAAACTGCAAGGTGGGGCAGGATCCCTGTGTTACCTACAGCTGTACGTGTACAGAGTTGGAACACTGCAGCTATACACAGCGTGGTCATTGTGTGTGTGTGTGTACACACAGATGATGGAAGACTGAGGCAGTCAGAACATGCAAGCTTGATATTTTTAGACAGTTCAGGTGATCTCGCTAATGAGACAAAGCTCAAAGGAGCTGGCGCCTGAAGTAAGTGTGTGTGTGTGTGTGTGAGAGCGAGAGAGAGAGAGAGAGAGGGTGGGAGAGGCCATTTGTTGAATTAGCTAGGCAGTGTTGAAGTGTTCAGCGATTAAGTTTAATCCTTGAGTCTTGGTGATGTAAGGCCTGACGTCCCCCCCCTCTCTCCTAATACCTCTCCTGCATGTTTGGTCCTTGCTTTTGAAAACCTGTTTTTGTGTGTGGGAGGGGGTTGATTGTGAGGGTAGGAGGGAATGCCCTGTCCATTAGGCTGTGTAAATACAGCATGTGTGGATGCATATGAGGACGTTTATTCGTCAGACCGGAAATGATGCATCATGTCTGTAGGGGAAGATAAAACAGAAGGGAAGAAGTGACAATATATGATAGTAGACGTGAGGCCAAAAACAAGTGCCCTAAACTGAATCAGTGAGGACGGTGAACTGAAACAATAGCTGCTTTTTAAAAGCTTTAAAGTGAATTTTGTGATGTCCAGTTTCTGATTTGTAAGTAAAGTGTAGAGCGCTTTTTTTCTTTTGTCTGAACCAAAGAAGAAGCAGGCCTGTTAATACAAGCCTGATTCAAAGGCATGTTGTACGATATATCGTACTCTGATTTAGGGCTGCCACAAACGATTATTTTGATAGTCGACTAGTCACCGATTATTTTTGCGATTAGTCGACTAATCAGATCATGCATCCATTGGACGTAAAATGTACAGCTTATTGCACCAGCATGCATCTGCTCTTATATAACTATCATTAGCTTACAGCTTTAAGCGTTTAAGGTATGTGCTAACTAAAAATAAAGACAAGATGATAGTTTATTAAATTTTAATGAAATTTGCAGATTGTTTCAGTGAAGTTTAATAAACTCAGCCGTCTGCTCCTTGCTATCTAAAATATAACAGGACACCGGAGTAAATTCTCGAGTATCTCACACTTCTGATAATCAGTTGCCTGCTTGACGTTTATTCAGTTGTGTAAAAACTATAACTTTAATCTCAGCCAAACCGATTTACTCAGGAACAAATAAAATACTAAAAAAAAGCCAAACAATAACATTTTTAAGTTATCTAAGTGACTTATATATCATGTTTAACCTGAGTAGCGAAAGACGGCGGTGGGTTTGAATACGATTTGCCGGGAGTCCGGTGTTCTCAACGGCTCTAGTGAGCTTTGAACCCCGGTTAGCTATCGAGCTGGTGGGTAACAGGTGTCTCCGAAAACGTCGGAGCGCTTTTGAAAATATGTGGTGTCTTGATCACACACACAGGGATGAATGAGTAGTGACCAGAGGTGGCTCAATATCAAACCCTAATCTTTAGAACTGTGCTCACTGGTTGATTCTGTTTTATATGCGACACATGCTCCTCACACAAGGCCTGAGGTGGTACCGCGGCTTGTCTACCAATCAGAAGGTTGCCATATGTCCATATGTTGAACTGTCCTTGAGAGAGATTCTGAATGCTGAGTTGCCCCCGATGTATCTTTCAGAGTGTGCGTGTGTGCGCGAGATTGTATGATAAAAGAATGTATGAATGTGTGTATGTGGTTGGCTGGGTGACTTGTGGTAGAAGTATGAATCCAGTATAAACCAGCATTTCTTCAGACACACAGCTCATTTTGAGATGATGGTTGATCATTTTGAGGATGGGCAATGGTCCATTTATTAGAACTTCAGACTCCTGTTGATAGATGTTGTTGATCAGAAGCAACTTTTCCATCATTTGGCCTGAGTGGAGCTGACACTGAGTGAGTCTGGGCTGGATTTATGACACAAGACACAACCACATCGTTATGAAAATATAGCAGGGAAATAAGTGAATTTAAGACACATCTGTGTCTTACAGGACATGTGGGAGGGTGAGAATGAACGGCTTATATTTGTTTAGCCATCTATTTTTGCTCATACGTGATACTAATCGGTAAAGCCAAGATGCAAAGTCTTGAGTGTCAGCATTGCATGTGTACCGGTTTCTGTGGACAGTAGCTTGTTATACCTGCCAGTCTCGTGCCTTAATTTGTCTCCATCCCTAATGTACTGCTTCAATGTGTGTTTGATGGGAAAATGTCGCTGACATTCTAAGGCAGGCAGAGGAGGGCCGTAACTCCCTCACCAGGCCTCCTGGAAGGGCCACAGTCCACTGACAGTCTCGTCTCTGTCGCTCTACACCATTCTTCACACATTGCTGATGGCCACAGAGGCTATTACCATGGCAACAGTGCCTCTCAACCCTGCAAGCCACATGGAAGTGTTTTGTTTTTTTTAAATCCCCCCACCCACCTTCTCTCTGATGATGTTTCGAGTCTTTATTCGATAACAGTGTGAGATGTCTGTCCATTGTTGGTGTGTTTGAGAGCGGCGCTGTACTTTTAGCCAGCTAATCTCCAGGGCCATTTTCTGTAATTATGAACTGTGTGTGTATGTGTGTTGGTACAGTTGTAAAGTGGTGAGTGGAATTAGTTGCTTTAGTGGCCTTTCTTAAGAATAAGACAGCTTCAGTCTTTCTTAAGGCTCATACAGTAAATACAGCTGCTTGGGTTTCAGCTCTGTGTTCTGCCAAGTGTTTATGCTGTGTGTGTGTGTGTGTGTGTGTGTGTGTGTGTGTGTGTGTGTCACCTCATGTTGGCTATAATACTATCATGTATTTACAGAACAGTCACATTGTGCCTCAAGTTTGCTTTTGTATGTTTTATACCAAATAATTTCCTTATTGCCTCTGTGCTTGTACATTCCACTGTCATATATTCTGCTTATTTCACATTTCTTTGATATGCTTAACAACTTGGAGGAATTAAAGTCATTATGATTAGAGGCATGCGAGGTACGCTGATGAGCATATCGTACAGATTGTTGATAGACACATGGTAAATGGTAAAATGGTAAATGGCCTGTATTTGTATAGCGCTTTATGGTAAGTCAGTAACTACAACAGTGCATTACCTCCCTAACCAAATGCCCAATGACACAGAGTGTCACACGTGGATCAGCTGTAATCCTAAAGCTAACACTGGTCGGGACTTTTGGTAATACCATTACTATGTTAATGAGCTATAAGAGGGTGATGTTTCATAGACTGTTAAAACTGTTACATTCACATACATCAAAAAAAGAAAGTTAGTCGAGGCCTGTTATAACTTTGACTTTAGGAGAAGTCGAAGGAGATCTGCTCGTCCTAAGTTTATGTTCTGTCTTATGTTTAATGTTTGGACTCCACTGGAGAGGCTAAAAACATTGTTGACTAGCAGACTGATAAATATTGCTGTTGCACTGAGATGTATACTCACTTTCACTCACTGTATTTTTGCTTTGTGTCTCACAGGCTTCCTGCTCTTCAAGGACTTCTGTATGAATGAAATAGATGAGGCTGTGCCTCAGCTCAAGTTCTACGAAGAAGTAGGTGTCCCATGCCCTGCGAATTAGAGTGCACAAAAGGGCATGGATGACCGGTTTGGGGCCTGTAATCCTGCTAATTCAGATTGAGCCTTCCGCATTCTGTGGTGTCGCTAAGCTGTGTGTGTGTTTTCTGTTTCAGATTAAGGACTATGAGAAGCTGGACTCTGAGGAGGAGCGGTTGAGCCGCAGCCGGCAGATTTACGATGTGTACATCATGAAGGAGCTCCTGTCCTGTTCACACGTGAGCATGCGGCCTTAACATCCACATTTTAACCACAGGACTCTGGTTCAAGCACACACAGACAAACATGCACACACCTCATGGGCATCTAATGATCCGCTCCCTAATATTCCCTTCTGTGAAAGCCGAGGAATCTGAGAGGTTTACGACACAAAGAGATCAGGAAAGCCACATTGTTGAAAAATATCAGAAAGAGACTGGTCAGTGGAACCTGGGATCATAAATGGAAACCAGATGCTTTTAGTAACAAACATTGAATCCCATATCATCGATATTAATAATTTAATCTACAATTAATAATTTACTAGTGATGTAAATCTATACTATACTGTTGTTGGACCAATCCTGATCCCTGTAAAGCACAGTATACTCCAGTCTTCACCCTGCTTCTTCCTCTTCACCGGGCTTCTGGAACAAGTCTAAACACACACACACACACACACACACACACACACACACTACTGCTTTTGTCCTCATGCAAGGCAACAATTTGGGATGTAAAGCAAGCACGGTGCATGCTGGGGCTGTCTAAATGGAGGAAGTTATTAAACACCCACCACCCACGCAAACCCAGATATTGGTGTTGCTCTCTGCAGCAGCGTTGCAGTAGGGGTCGCACATGCTCACAACAGAGAAAACAGAAGTGAAATTAATGGTTATGCTGCATTTTTAATGGCCTTTGGTTTTATTTCCTCCTCTTTGTCTTAGCCATTCTCTAAGAAAGCAGTGGACCATGTGCAGAGTCACTTGGCGAAGAAACAGGTCCCCCCAAACCTTTTTCAGGTAAATACTATTTGATCTCTGAAGCTGCACTTGTCTGACTGTGCTCTTTTAAACATGTAGGAAAAAAGAAAGTGAAGGATGGAAATAGTTTGATTTGATGATTGTAGACCTTTTACTTGTTTTTATATCAGCTCAGCTCATTGCCCCATATTGCAAAGGAAATGGTCACTTGTTGTGTTTGATCCCACATACTCCATTAGTACCCTGTTGGTGGAGCCCTGACCCCAAAATGTGACTGAAGAAATGGTGCTTCCATTATTATTGTGCAAGTTGTTTGATGAGAGACACACACAGTGATATCCTGCCGCTATTGACAGAATAAAACTGGGACAAAAACTCCTCAGTCAGGTTTCGAAAACCTCAACGGTCAAACAGAACAAACATGAAACTTCCAAAACTTGTTAGTGCTGCGTTGATACATGCATTTAGAATAGGTGGCAGTAAGAATGACTGGACTGTGAGCAGGGCAGGAGTCATGCATGTGTTAGCATATTTGTGGTTTTGTTTTGTAGTTGTTTTTTTTTTAATGATACCACTCTGCATCACAATGAAATGCAACATTTCATTACCAGACAAGTTTGTAGGTCTACACTGACTTTTATAAAAGGCAAGTGCCGCTTGATGACATGAACAGGGCCAAAACAAAATATCAGAACAGCAGCATGCAACACTGCACATGCTCCTTAGAAAAAAAATACCTGTAAAACTGTGTGTGTATCGAAGGAACATTTTAGGATCATAAAACACTTTGGTGGCTTTACTTAGGTTCTGAAAACCCCATGGAGGTTTCTAGAGGAGCACTCATCTCCACCTTTCAGTCCAATTTACCAAAATAAAAAAATCCCCCACAAAAACACCACCTATTTTGGGATTT
The DNA here is from genome assembly GCF_051167445.1 of Perissodus microlepis. Classification (NCBI taxonomy): domain Eukaryota; kingdom Metazoa; phylum Chordata; class Actinopteri; order Cichliformes; family Cichlidae; genus Perissodus; species Perissodus microlepis. The sequence continues at coordinate 55,710,197 of NC_140467.1, read as the reverse complement.
ATTTATTTTTTCTCCATTCTTAATTGACTGGTGTGGTATGCGTGTGTGATTGTCATGTCCATGTCAAAGAGTGTCTATAGCACCTGAGTTATACCAGATTCCCTTCTGTGCTCAATATTTGAACTTTATTGTTTTCGTTCATGCTGTTGGTAATTAAACTTTTACCATGGCATCGCTTGCTAAAATGCCACCCAGGAAAATAACATGCAGAGCAACACAGACAGGAGCTGTGTTTGAGCTCAGTAAATCTAATCAGCAGCTTCCTCTTTTAGACTACAACATGGCTTATTTTGTGGATATAAAATTATACCCAGTGACTCTAAGATGTTACATCAACTTGTTAGTATTTCCTCTATATTTTCTCAGTCCTTGGGTTGTATGTGCAGCAGTAATACAGTACCTCTGTGTTACAACTGCACAAACAACTCAAAGACTCTTTGAGTCACAAACAAGATGTAAATGTTCAGTGGGCATTTCTGTGAAACAAGTTAGCTCACAAATACAAACCAGGTAAACAAGGCTGAGCCTCAGAAACAGTAAGTGAACATGCAGTCTTGCCCACTCAGGAAAATAATTCACATACACCTGCAAAGCATTTTTGTCCACACATTTGCTGAAGAGAGTGTGTGTGTGTGTCTTTAGCCATACATCGTGGAGATCTGTGACAGCTTGAGAGGAAACATCTTCCAGAAGTTCATTGAGAGGTAATCATACTAGATGCGTTTTATTTTTGTTTCTCTTCCTCTTATTTTTTTCAGCGGGGGGTGGTAGCTGACATCATATGTTGACATTTTGCTTTTTTCCTCCAGTGATAAATTCACTCGTTTTTGCCAGTGGAAGAATGTGGAGCTCAACATCCATGTGAGTATGGGGGACAGGGGGATTCTCCCAAAAGTTGACTATGTCTGTTTTATCTTATCGACTTAATGGGTTTGTAAAGAACCGTGTGGTTCTTTAGCAATTTCCCTCCATCCAATGAAACACACCAGCAGAGCTGCCGAATCCTGAGTTTGCTGGAAGCAGACATCCGCTTTTTCAGATGGTGGGACGCAACAGCAACCTGAACCAAACGGGCACATCCACCCAGAGTTTTCTGTCTCTGAGAGGAAGGCCATGTTTTTCTTCAGCTTGAGTTAAAGTCTCTGTGCTCCTCTCTCCTCCCTCAGCTGACCATGAATGACTTCAGCGTGCATCGGATCATCGGCAGGGGCGGCTTTGGAGAGGTGTACGGCTGCAGGAAGGCAGACACGGGAAAAATGTGAGCTCCGTAAATGTATTGAAAGGCACATCACTCGGTGCAGTTACCTCTGCATGTGTAACCTGTGTCTGTCGCTCTGATTGTCAGGTATGCCATGAAGTGTTTGGACAAGAAAAGGATCAAAATGAAGCAGGGGGAGACTCTCGCACTCAATGAGAGAATCATGCTGTCATTAGTGAGCACAGGGGTGAGTTACACACCATGTTTGCACCAACAAAGGTTTTATTTTTTCTTAAATACTCAGCATGTTTTTAAAAATGCAATTCAGTACATTGCAATACTCATACTCTGTATGAGTAAAACATAGTTACTCATACAGATCCCACTTATTCTAAACTCTAAAGGCCACCAACATTGTTTTATACTTAGGAGTGATTGGCGGTGTTTAATATATAATATGTCTCAGTGCTGCACAGAGACTTCCTGTATGGAACAGACTGCTTTGGTTTGAGCGCACAGGTTAAAAACAGCCTGAGATATTTTCCTTTAAAAAGACACTACTTCCAGAAACTACAAACAGAACTTTGTTTTCTGTCCATTCTTCAGCTCACCTCCCCTAACACTTAGCCCATGTCTTCTTGAGTGGGCAAGTTAAATATATGTGTATGACATACTGTTAAACAGACTCCACCTTAAGCAGTAAAATATTGCCCACCATATTCTCACTTTGACTTTTATTTCCACATCAGAAGAAAAAACATTTATCAAAGAAGAAAACTGATCAAGTTGATTTTGGGGGAAAATAAAGCACAATAGCATCATCGGTTTATTTTCTCTACAGAAATTCAATTCATTCAAATTCCCTTGATTGTCCACACCCATCCTGCAGTAACTCTGTGCTCCATCAACAAGGCCCCCTGAGAGACTGAGAATCTCTGCTGTAGCTGCAGAGTGGTGTCAGTTCAGGCAGGCCACCGGGCAAAGCTCAGCTGACATCTTTCTTCAAATACATTTAGGAAGTCTCTCATTGGACGCTCTGTTTAGCCTACCCTAACCCTTTGCTTACCCACAGTTGCTGCATACCTGCAAGCCGTTTTGCACCCCATGCTCACTGAAGTTGCTTCCTTCATGCTGAATCTGCTTTAACTGTTGTCATATCGATGATATTATTATCATCGATGCCTGTGCTGTTCCTGCTGGGTCATTCAGGAGATACCTCAATTTATAGCCCTGATGCCTAATGTCAGTGTCCCTGAGACTACAGTGGTCCTGAGTGAAATCCATCTTTCTGATTTAAAAATCAGTTTTTTGTGCTGCATGGCTGTGTTTTACTAAAGTTCCTCAGTTCTTTTTCAACTACTAGCTGTATAATCCATTTTAGAAAAACCACAAGAGTAAGGTTAGCTGGGAGGAGTTCACTTGTAGACTTTAAACTCGTTCTCTCTGCATCTTCCTTCAGGACTGTCCGTTCATTGTGTGTATGACGTATGCCTTCCACACGCCTGACAAGCTGTGCTTTATCCTGGACCTCATGAACGGTAGGATGTCCCACACCTTCCTTCCTGCCTTAGATTAAACTCCCGCCGAGTCCAATCTGTCCTGAGACACAAAGATTGGATTACTCGGACTGCCAGTCGCCACTCAGGCCATTCCTCCTTCAGGAGGTTGATAGGATTTTGATCTCATTGATGATGCCTCACACCACCTGCCTGTGTTAGATTCTTTTGCATCTAAGATCAGCCTCCTTTTGAAGTCACACCTCAATGTTAAGTATATCCTGTTCAGGACTGGCCAACTTTCAAAGTCAACAGTCACCACCAAACAGTGTCCACTGCTCACTATTTGAACTTCAGTTATGCTAATGAATACAGATAATCATTAGCTCAGTGAGACAGCTGGAAAAGAGAAGAGTGTCATAGAGAGCCTGCCATCGATTTTCATTTTCTCCCCCACGAGAAGGTTACCACAACGTATGGACAGATATTGATTTAAACTGAGGTGTTTTGATGTCATGCACTTACTGTATATGTTTGTGTGTGTATGTCTCTCTCTCTGTGTTCAGGGGGTGATCTGCACTACCACCTGTCTCAGCACGGCGTGTTCAGTGAGAAAGAGATGCGTTTTTATGCAGCTGAAATCATCCTGGGTCTGGAGCACATGCACAACCGCTTTGTCGTCTACAGAGACCTCAAGGTAGACTCCCCCTGATTCCAGACGGAAATCATCCTGAACACAATCATTCCTATAATCAGCATATTCTATGATGTGGCCAACAATGAGTTTTTCCTGTCAAAAGAAACTTAAAAGCAGCTTTTCATAGAATAAATTCTGAGGACTCACTTTATGCATAATCTGGAATCTATTTACAGTGGACTGAGGTGAAATTTATACCCAACATCCAAGAAACCCCCAGGACAGCCTCCATCTAAATAACTCAGGTCCTACCAGCTGGTGCATTACTGAGCTGCATTACATATAGGTTTCCCTAATATTTTGCCCCGTTAATGTATACTGATCTGTAGCAGAAAAAACAAACAAACTTAGAAGCTAGCTGTGGTATAGGGGATTACTAGCTACTACCTCTGATTGACTTAACCGGGTGTTACTGCCGACGTCAATCGTAAGTCTACGGAATTTACATTTGCCCTTGCCCAGCAGTTTAAAATTTCCTTCAATGTCACCTGCTCTGGCCCCTGGAAGACAATTGACTATGGTTGCTGGTGTCTCTAGCTTCACATCATGTCTTAGAACAGAATCGCCAATTTGCAGAGTTTGGTCCACACTCATGAATGGGGTTGATGGCATACCAGGGGCTTCTTCTATGCTTCCTCCTCACCGTCAGCCAGTCATCCTGTTTTCCCGGCTGCTCACGACAGTCTGTTGGGGCAGAGCTAACGGGGCCATGCTACCTTCAGCTGCACCAGCTACAGGGGCCTGGCTAGCTGCAGGTTTTTCAACGATGCAAGCCGCGTCTCCAGTTCAGGGACCTTAGCCTCCAGAGCTGCAAACAGGTTAATTCCATTACAAGTATTGCTATTTCTAAAGGAGGCCGATGAGTAACTAAACATCTGACGCACAGAGCAGGAAAGTGCAAGAGAGACAGGTCAAGAGGCCATGTTGCCATTGCGTCGGCTATGAGCTAAACTGGCAAACAGTCATCTAAAGCAATGGAAAAAATATTGTAGTAAACAGCGTGTTTTGCACAGCACTAAATAAAGGACGGGAGTATAATAATATAAATGACAATAAATGATAAATATAATATCGTCATCCAATATAGGACTTGAAATAAATCAGTCCAGCAATTCACCTCACCAGAATCGGTGTCTGTGGCTTATTACTGCGGGGCACTGAACACATGCTCTCCACGTTCAACTTTCAATTTACAGATCCTTTTTTTGTATGTGTGTCTTTTGTATCATTCATCTGTAAAAGCAGCACCTTTCATATTCCATGCAGTCGTATAAATCCGCCTCTGAAAATAGTCCCTCAACATATTTGTCCGGCTTAGCTAAAACTGAAGCGACCAGCTGTTTCAGGAAATCGCTGAGTGGTTTAAAAAGGTAATGACCACATACAGCATCTGAGCGTTTTTCTGCTTCCTGGGAGTCGCACAAAGCAAGAAAACACAATTTTGTACTTCATAGGATTTATTTACCATCAGAAAAATGTTTAATATCACCAGAGTTTTAATCCTTTGCTTTAAAAAATCAAAACAACCAAAACTGCAATGATTATCATTAACTGCACATCAGAACCTGTGCCATGTTCCCTTTAGATAACAGTTTGATATTCAGGCTGTAAAAGGGGGATTCTAACTTTTTAGATGAGCACCCCTTAGTCCACTCACCCATCGCTGCACCTCCACAGCTTCACGTTTCATAGCTTCATATCAACCAATTTGTCAGCTGTCCTCTGTTTTTTCTCCGATTCCCCTGTTTGGACTGGCTGCCATCATAATGGATATATTTTGCTGGAAGTCAGGGAGCAGTTTTAGTGCTTCAGTAAACAGTGCAGTTCAATGCAAATAATACTAAGGCAGCGTTGGACAGAAAGAAAGAGAGTGAGCTCCAGATGTGCCAAACGGCAGAGTATAACCAGGACAGGAGGCGCTCTTACTGTCTGTATTCACACAGAATCTCTGCTAGGGAACGGAAATTGTAACTTAAGTCTTGAATTAGTGAGCTCTCCAACATTGTATCCTATGCTTTATCGTGTTATCTCTCACATTCTCCATCACCCTCTCCATCACTCTGCCTATGTGTATGTCCTCCCTCAGCCAGCTAATATCCTGTTGGATGAACACGGTCATGTTCGTATCTCTGACCTCGGCTTGGCCTGCGACTTTTCCAAGAAGAAGCCCCACGCCAGCGTGTAAGTTCATCTGAGTTTAACTCTGCACAGCATTTATGTGTCTGGGGGTAGGTGGGTGGGCTAGCTCATAAATGTATATAAATCTATATTAATATGAAATACAGCTGGCGCTGCTCGGGGTTCTCTCTGAACATCTCTCGCAGTGATTACATTTTAAATGGGTTGGACTGTCTCAGCTCGCTGCATTTTGACAAGTGGAGAGGATTGTGCCGACCTGATGGATCATGCATTAAAGGGCAAATAAAAAGAGTCTGTGGTGAGGTTCCCAAGAAGCGAGCTGTATTAAGTTACTGTTAATGCAAGTCAAACATTTCCTGTTGCTGCAGCTTCACATTAAAAGCTTTTTAAGTGGTGAAACACATTTTAATTGAATGTGAAGTAACCACAGGAAATGCATTGTGTTGCTGCGTACTCTGCTGATTAATGTGCTTCTCGGAGATTGTTAGTGAGCAAAAAGACAGCACTGTAATGTCTCGGGCAGCGAGTTGTCAGAAAGAGACGCTGAGGAGGACAAACATCCCACTGCAACTTCTTGTCCATCCAGTCAGCGATGTGGGTTGAAATAATGTCTTCACATTGGTTGGGTGAGTGGTGATATATGATACACCACTATTACATGAAGTGTTCTTCAGTAAATCAGCGCTAACTAATCAGTTGCAATTCAAAGATCAGTTTTCTGCCCATGATTGTGGTGCCTTTAAAGCTTTGTGTGTCAGGTCCACAAACATAGCGGTGGACTGCTGTCCATCACACGTTGACATTTTAAGTAGCTGTGCAGGACTGGCAGCGTGCTCCTCAGTCGACTTCAGATGGAGACTGGCAGCAAAGCTTGAGTGATTGATCCCTAATACGTCAATGAATTGCTTCGCCCTGCATGGATCATAATGTGGAGCTCAGTGAGCTCGCAGCAGACATTCAGCATATTTTCATTCCAGTTATTATCACTAATACTTTTAACTGTCTACTTGTACATTGTTGGAGAATATTATTTCTTGGATTTATTTGAATATTTTCAGACATGTTATCTTGGGCTCTGTTCATTGTTATTTTACATGATTGATGCTCCATTTATGCTAATGTTTATAGCTCTACTCTCCTGCAAACGATGAAAGCTAAACACAAGGGCCTACATTGGGTTCAGTTTCAGTAAAATGAATTTCTGCAAAGAGGTGTAATGAATTGGTACTTCATAATGGTGTTAATAACTAGATTTAAAAAAAAAAAAATAGAATAAAAAGAATAAGCCCAGAAGGGCTGACTGTCCTGAACATCTTTATAATAATTATTGAGAGAAATACCAATTTCCTGCATTCATTGTTTTGACGTGTGCTGTGCTTGTTGCAGTGGCACTCATGGCTACATGGCTCCAGAGGTTCTTCAGAAGGGGACGGCATACGACAGCAGTGCCGACTGGTTCTCCTTAGGCTGCATGCTCTTCAAACTCCTCCGAGGGTAACCACTCAGGCTTTACTTGTTCCTCTCAGCTCATCTATCCCCCTTGTTGCACTGTCCTGACTTCCTGTCAGCTTTCAGCCTGCTCTGCCACTCTCAGTAAACTCTTCGAATCTGCTCGCTCGCCTTTCTCGGCATCTCTCACCAGCCTGCTTTCTATTTGGTGTGTGTTTGATCTTGTTTGTGTGCAAGCCTGTGTGTGTGTGTGTGTGTGTGTTTGTTTGATCTGGAGTGTGTAAATGCCAGAGGTCTGGGTACAGTAGGTCAGAAATCCAGTAAAAGCAGCTGCGTGCGTGCGTGCGTGTGTGGGGGGGTGTTGGGCGGGTTTGCTTATCCTGAGTGAGCAAAAGAGAAGAGCAAGTGTGACGTAAATCCATTGATGTTCAGATCCATGTGTTTGAACACTTTAAAGAGGAAGAGTGTGTAGGCCTTTGGTCAAAGGTTGTCTGTGTCTTTCAACACTAGAGTCCAAATTCTCAGAGCTGGATGAGATTTTTTTTTCTTTCTTTTTTTTTGGAAAACACTTAAAGCAAGATGTGGTCAGTATCATTGTTTTCTTCTTTTTACACGCACATATACAGTGTCTCACACAAGTGAGTACACCCCTCAAAATTTTGTAAATATTTTGTTATATCTTTTCATGGGACAACATTGAAGATATGACACTTTCATACAATGTAAAGAAGTCAGTGTACAGCTTGCTGCCCCCTCTAAGTAACTCAATACACAGCCATTATTGCCTAAACCGCTTGCAACAAAAGTGAGTATATATACATATATATGTGTATATATCTCTACCTGTCTGTCTGTCTAGACATGTCTATACACATATCTTGATATAGGCATATAGATAGATAGACATAGATATATGTATATACATATACACCCCCCCCCCCCAAAAAAAAATATCACTCCATCAATTAGTGAACAGTCTCTGAAATAATAATTTTCATCCTGTTCCATGCCCATATTTAATTTGGCTAAGAAGACTGGCTTCAGGTTTAATAGATGTTCTTTTGCATATTTTTGTATTTTTTCCACACTGTTGACGATGTGTTACCTCTCTAGTATTATCTCTTTCTGAGCAGCTGATACATTTTCGTTCTTGGCTTTACTCATCCGGACATCCTGGCTTCCGAGAAATTATTATTTTTTTCTTTCACCAACGCACCACTACCTTTTTTTTGAGGGAGTGGGGAACATGTTGACTGTGATTGGTTGTTGCGGCGGCATTGCACCAACTCTACGTACTGACTGATGGGCCAGATGTGCTGATCGAATTTTAAAATCTTGGTTTATGGTTGTGCTCTCGACCAGCCTGGGAGCGTCTTAGTGTCCTCCAGAAAGGCTGGATGGGGTGGCCGGGGAGAGGGAGGTCTGGGCTTCTCTGCTTAGGCTGCTGCCCCTGCGGTCCGCTGCGCAAGAAAATGGATGGATACTGAAAAAGCACAGATCTTGAACTGGAATGGTCTTCCCTGCCTGCATGCTAGTAATGCACATGTATTGCTTTTCCACACACTAGCATATACTGTACTGCCAAACCCCAAGTCAATATAAGTGACAATTTTTTTTATTTTTTTTAATTTACTTTTTTAGTCACTGCCTCTGTTATAATTGAAGCTATTGTGTTCCTAACCTTTTAATCCAGTCCTTTAACTCCTGAACTGTGTGAAAAGATGGATACTATTTTTGCAGTATGCACTAACCTGTGCCACATGAGAATGCTTAAACTAAAATGTGGTTCATCATGAATCTTAATTCAGTCTGATAGTGCCAGTTGGATAGATGGTGTAGGAAGTCCAGCTGTTAAAGCATTAAAAAACTCCTACTTTCTTCAGTGTTCTTTCCACACCAGCTGCACAAACACTCATTAACATCTACCAAGTCAGCATTTGAAGCTGCAGGTGTGTTGGCAGCGTCTGTGTAATTTACCTGAGGGAGTTTTTTGTTCTTGCTTCCAAACACCTCTTTTCTCACTCCATCCATCTCCACTTCTGCTGTTCCTAGTCATCGACAGTGTCATCATCTCGCTCTCTGTCTCTTCTGTTTTAGGCACAGTCCCTTCAGACAGCACAAGACCAAAGACAAACATGAGATCGACCGCATGACGCTCACCATGGTAAGATACATCCACACTACCCTAAGCTCATGGGTTTGGCCTGTTTGGCTTACAGTAATTCCAAATGTGTACACACTCATATATATATATTCATATATAGGCGCGTACTGTACTGTGAACAAACAGCCTGAGCAGAATCTGTTGCTAGTCTTTCCTGCACATCTTTGACAGGGTTGTATGTAAGTTTTAGGATCAGCTTTTAGTGTCTTTGCCTGTTGACGTTGCTTTTTTGTAGGTTTGCAGATAGAAATGGGAGCAGTATCCACTGTCACTCTTCCACTAGGACCAAAGCTCGTAAAATAGCTCACTGTTTACAGGAACACAGCTGGATGAGTGAAAGTAGCCATTAGCTTGATCATTGTTTGCTGTGGGTTCAAACTTGTACACAGATCAAGTCCCTCTAAAACAAAATCATTCCACTGTCTGACTAAATGAAAATGTAACTCTTTTTAATTAGTACCTAATTGACTCAGTTTTGGTTGTTTTGAGTACCACATAATGTACGTGGGGTCGTTGTATGCGACACAAACACAACAACAGTGGAGGATGTCGAGTCAGTGGTGTACCTGCTGCTAAGTCTGTGGCTATGTGTCAGACTCATGGACCGCTGTATTGGTTTGTGTGCGGCCGTTTCCCTTGTTGCCAGGTTTCAAAATTGGCAGTTTTGATTTTCATGAAGTAGTTGCTCTGTTGGAACCTGGGCCGAGCGCGTACTGAAAAAGTACTCGGTACCAGGTACTAGTGGAAAAGGGCTATTATTGTACCTTCAGTACTGCATAAGAATGAAGAAACAGCTGACACCATTTTGGCCAAAATTTTAATAATAATAATGTATACTTTATTGATCCCCGTGGGGAAATTCCTCTCTGCATTTAACCCATTCACTCAGTGAAGCAGTGTTGATGTGTTGTATTGAAGAGATAACAACTGAGTTGAAGTAGGGCTGGGATGGATTTAAGTGTAATACTACGTTTGCAATGTGGGTCTATGAAACTGTCCTTAACAAAGCCTTTGAGGAAAACAAAAAGCACACATCCAGAAACAGAATGACACACCCACTGTTAATACACTGCCCCCTGGTGGTGAAAGTTCAACTCTGCACTGGGTAACTGCACCAAGCATCTTTAAGGTTTGCTAGATGGGGTTGATGAGGCAACATTGCACAATTAACTATTATTAAACAAAGTAGCTTAGAAGGGCTGGAGTCTACTCTGAGTGTCTGTCTGAGGAATTTGATGCTGAGCGTGTGGGATGGATGGTGTCTGCTGAGCCCACCCACGACATGTCTGCTTTACCCTCCTCACATCCACACCAGACTCGTGCAAAGGCGACATGTCATGTTAGAGTGCAGGCAGGTTCATCGTGACAAAGCACAATGTGAATGTTCGCCACAGCCTGACGCTCATCTCTCTCCCTGCCAGCTGCAGCAGCTGTCCATCACAGGGGAGTGCAGCCAGAGATCTGGCTCTGTTTGTGTGTTTTGTCAGGACATGAAACAGTTGAATTGTGACGGTGCTCCATCCCTCACATACACTGAGCATGCCTGCTAAACAGTGAAAGTATGATCTTTCATATCATAATAAATCCAGATTAGGATTTTAATCCAGCCACTTAATCTGGTTTTATCCCCTTAATCCTTGTCTGGGTGTGTATCTGTGTTTCAGAAAGGGGCTGGGAGAGGAGGAGGATTGCGATTCATCCGTGAACAGACTAAAAATACTGCTCTATATGCCCCAGTGTTTATTAAACGTGATGAATGGTTTCATTACATAAACATGAAGGATGGAGAGCGCAGTGAAAAGGCTGAGAGCTGAGCAGCCAAGACAGGAAGAGATGAATGGAGCAGATCTCAGTAGATGGCATGTCTGAACTTTGAAACACCTCCATGAAGCAACTGAGCAAAAAAATCCAAGGGTGGAGGCTGACTTGGGTTGTAGCAGGGGACTGTATGAAGAGAAATGGGCAGGTGCTAAAACGGCTGTTGACTTATCCCACTTATCAACCCTGTCTGTCCGGTGAAGGGCAAAGAGAGTATGAGTTACTCTCTGCCTTCAGATGAGACTAGAAGAAGAAGAAGGACACTTGAGTCATGGAGCTTTCCAGACTTTTAGAGGAAAATGAAGGGTGGTTAAAAATAAAACTTCAAATTTGAGTTGGCTTTTAAGGGAAGGCTGTGCTATACTGTGGGGAGAAAAAGTGAGGTATAACCACATGCCACACTTTCTGGGTGCTGCTCGGCTCCGTTTTTTCACCTTTTTGGGGGCAGAACCTGCAGGGACGCGTTTCATGTGTAGAGTCCCAAAAGCTAGTAGGAAGAGATTCTTGGAGCAAAAGACACCAACTCGTCTGCAGGTTTCATTTCAAGCTGAACTTTGTCTGGTGTTAAACATCAACTGATACAGCTATTACAAATATTGTGAATGTAGGAAAAGCCTTTTAGTATTCACATCTTTTCATTAGTTTGTTTTATAAATACTCTTCTAACAACTGTAGCTGCCTAAAGTTCTGAAAGTTCATTTATGATGATTTTAATTGTAGGGTAGTACAGAGCCGTTATTCCATAGTTTAACCAAATTGACACAACCAGTGCAGATGTACACGTAGTTAAGACACTGCAGAATTATCAGCAGCACGTATTAAAAGATGTGAGAGAATGGAGTCGTGATCATGATGAGTACATGCAAACTTCTGACCACAGCTGTATAATTGCTGATCTAGTTGTTAACACATTTGCCCTGCACACAAAAAAAGGCTTCTTTGTTTCTGGGAGCAGACCCAGCCTCAGGGGGTCACTACTGAGTATACTCCTACTGCCTAGATTGTTTGTTTTTTTTTGTTGTTGTTGAAAAGTTTGTGAAGGTGGACCATAACAGCCGTTACTTTGGTGACTAAAAACTTTTGTTTTTAGTGGCCTCAGCTGTAATGGTATATGCGTTTATTCCATTTTTATTTACTCTTTTCAAAGAAACCTTAAGAACTCTTTCAGCTCTTTATCAGTCATCAACTGAACATGTAGTCAGTGCAAACGTGACATAAAAATATTACATCAGTAAGATCAGTGAGGTGAAAAGGTTCAGAAAGTTGTACTTTTTTCATAATGCCTCATTGATATGTATTGGCTGTACCAATTACTCTGAGCATTCTATCTACACGTACTCTGTCCTTCATAGATGCAGAGGTGCTGGCCCTGAGTTTGTTGCTTTTTATAACAGCTATCTAAGCCTGTCTGTAATCAGAGGAGTTTGGGTGTTATTTTATTTTTAAGCAAAGTGTTCACTGCAGAGTTCACTACTTAGTTCAAACATCTCATTCTCATTCCCTCCTCTTCCCTCCCTTCCTCCCTTCCTTCTTTCCTTCCTCTCTGTTTCACCCGCAGAATGTGGAGCTGCCAGACTCTTTCACTGCAGAGCTCAAAGATCTTCTGGAGGGGCTGCTGCAGAGAGATGTATCCAAGAGGCTCGGCTGCCAGGGCCGTGGGTATGATATGCACGCACCACACACACTTATTTTCACATTTTAGTGAGGACCTCTAAGGGTACGTTCACACTGCAGGCGAAAGCACATCAAATCCAACTTTTTTGACCCTATGCGACCCATATCCGATCATGGTATGACAGTGTGAACAGCTCAAATCCGATATTTTCAAATCCGACCTCAGTCACTTTTGTATGTGGTACTCAATCCGACACATATCTGATGTTTTAGAAAGCGACTTCTGTTTGAATGGTCATGTCACATTAAATCTGTCTTTTACGTCACTGACACAAGACAAACGCCAATTATCAGCGCCAGAGAAGACATCGCGAACACTTCCTGGCCATCCAGTGTAGATGTTAGTGAAACTGTTGGGAAGACAGCGTTGGAGAAAATTTTATTTGTACTGTATAATCTGCAGATTCTGACAGAAATCTGCAACTATCCTTTGAAGCACCGCTCCTCTCTAAAACAGCAATAATTAACAGCAATTATTAGGCCACATGTAAATAACAAAATAACTTTATAACTTAAAGCAAAATTGGGAAACGTAAAGTCCGAAACAGTGAAACAATACTGTTTGGTCTGGGTCTAAACAGAGCGCGTTGTGTGTGACGTCTTCTTTTGCACATGCAGGCCGCTTTGAGGGTTCACACTAGAGCGCGTTTGCTGTCACATTTTATTTGTAGTGTGAACAAGCAGACAAAAAAAATTGGATTTGATCAAAAAATCGGAATTGAGCATTAAGACCTGCAGTGTGAGCGTAGCCTAATTGACATAATGCCGCTTACCCTAGCCATTAAAAATGAATGCCTAAACCTAACCATAAACTAATTGTAACCCTGACACTAAAACCACATTTTGAGCCTCAAAAAGGCCTTCAGACTCACGGGGATGGGCACTTTGTCCCCATAAGTGACTGTTGGTCCCCACAAGTACACACAGGCTAAATTTCACATTAACCTCTGTCATGTATCAGTGTTTACATACACAGGCATGCAGATGAATACATCAGTTAGACAAATTTTGCTAAATGTCCTCATTAAGTCTGATAACACTGGGTGGTGTAGTTTGCAGTCCGCTGGAGACAAATGGTGGTGGACATGAAGTGGACTAATAGAAGCTGAGTTCATAACTAATTTTATCATTGCTGTCATTTTGCATCAGCTTATAATTAAAGCCGAGGGATGGATCTTTGTCTGCTTGGGGTTAAATGGCAGAATTGTGTGCGTTTGTCAGAGGGCTGTATTATGGCAAACACTGCCACCTAGTGTGGATATGAGAAGTAACACCGTTTTGTGTGTGTGTGTGTGTGTGTGTGTGTGTGTGTGTGTGTACGCAGAGCCTCTGAGGTGAAGGAGCATCAGTTTTTCAAAGGCATTGACTGGCAGCAAGTTTACCTCCAGAAGGTAAGTGAGGTTCACTTCTGTTGTGAATCAGCTTTATTCTTTGTTCTCTCAGGATTTCTTGCCTGGAAGCTTATAATCCAAGTCTGGTTTCCATGATGAAGCTAATTAATGTACAGTGTTTGATCAGACAGCGATCACAAGGTATCCAACTCTGATCTATACTATTATAGCTATAATGCAGGAGAGGTCATCAGCAGGTCTTCAGAGCTATGCTGACAAAAGCTGGAGTAGCTGCTGGTTATGTACATTTATAATTGTTGCTGTCATGATTAGCAAAGAAAAAAACTGACAAGTTGAGCCCACTTTGAATATGACATTATATCCACAAGTCTGATACTGATACTCAGTATCAGATGAGCTACAACTATTCGTGCGATAAATTAATGAGTTTTGTGAGGTTCTTCAACAGCAGAAGAGTCTAGCTGATTCTTGCCATAGTAATGAGTCTGTGACGTCTGTTTCTGTCTATCAGCCTCACATCTCTACAGTAATTATTTCATTCACAGCAGAAAATGGGGCTCAGCCTTACAGCAGGTTTTACTCGCCTCACCTGTTGACGAGTGATATTGTCTCCAAGGCCACAAACTTATCTGTTTTTGCCCCCAGTTCACATACTATAACTGGCCACATTAATTGTTGCTCTGCTTTTGCCATCCAGTTCACTAAAAAACTACGACTCGATGGCATCCATTGCTGGGCCAATGTTTACTTAGGAGTTAGCAGTTAGCGGGCAGTCCTAACTTCAGTGGGTAGGCTTTCAAATCAGTGTGAACAACCAGACAAAAAAAATTGGATTTGATCAAAAAATCAGAATTGAGCATTAAGACCTGCAGTGTGACCTTAGCCTTAGTGACCCTTTGACTTAGGGTCAAAGAGCAGAGTCTTTGTTAGGGTTAATATATAATTCAAACTGAAAGCCACATAAAATCTTGGAGTTTTGCCTCCAATCAGGTAAACTAATGGAGGCTAACTAACTCTGAATTGGACTACATTAGTCCATGCCAATTACTGTTGCTATGGTTACCTTGAGGGAAGAACTGCTACAGGACTGTTGCTTTGTTTCACGTTTTGCCTCTTCTTCTGAAATCCATGTGTCTGTTCTCCCCCTCGTCCTCTGTCCAGTACTCTCCTCCTTTAATCCCTCCAAGGGGAGAGGTGAATGCTGCAGATGCTTTTGACATTGGATCTTTTGATGAAGAGGACACCAAGGGCATCAAGGTAAAACAATCTTAAACTTCCATCTCCTCTGTTTATTTTAAATCAATTTAGTTTTATTTATATAGCACCAAACCACAACAACAGTCACCTCAAGGTGTTTAATATTGTAAGGTAGACCCTACAATAATACATACAGAGGAAAAACCCAACAATTATATGACTCCCTATGAACAAGCACTCTTGCAACACTGGGAAGGAAAAACTTTTAACAGGAAGAAATCTCCAGCAGAACTAGGCTGAGGGAGGGGCGGCCATCTGATGCAATCGGTTGGGGAGAGAGAAGGAAGTCAGAGATTAATAACAAGTAATGATTCTATGCAGAGCGGTCTATTAACACATGAGTGAGTGAGAAAGGTGACTGAAGAGGAAATACTCAATGCACCATGGGAATTCCCCAGCAGCCTACTCTTATTGCAGCATAACTAAGGGAAGTTTAAGGGTCACCTAATCCAGCCAAAAGGAAGTTTTTATGCCTAATCCTAAAAGCAGAGATAATGTCTGTCTCCCGAATCGAAACTGGAAGCTGGTTCCATAGAAGAAGGACCTGGAAACTGAAGGGTCTGCCTCCAATTCTACTTTTAAATACTCTAGGAACCACAAGTAAGCCTGCAGTGCGAGAGTGAAGTGCTTCTCAGGGAGTTTTTAGGACATCCTGATAATAACGAATTACAGTAGTCCAGCCTAGAAGTAATAAATGCATGAACTAGTTTTTTCCCATGTCACTCTGAGACAGGATATTTCTAATTTTAGAGATATTGCGCAAATGAAAGAAAGTCCTATATATTTGCTTTATATGTGCATTGAAGGACATATCCTGGTCAAAAATGACTCCAAGGTTCCTCACAGTGTTACTGGAGGCCAAGGTAATGCCATCAGAGTAAGAATCTGGTTAGATACCATATTTCTAGGAATTTTAGGGCTGAGTACAGTAACCTCAGTTTTATTTGAATTTAGAAGCAGAAAATTTGAGGTCGTCCAGGTCTTTATGTCTTTAAGACATTTCTGCAGTTTAACTAATTGGTGTGTGTTATCTTTCTTAATGGATGGATAAAGTTGGGTGTTATCTTCATAGCAGTGAATATGTATGCTATGCCTTCTGATGATAATGCCTGAGGGGAGCTAGTTAACGTTAAAGGGATGATTGGGTCAACAGTGCTCTGACTTTTTGCCAGCCCGGCTACAGTGCTGAAGAGAAACCTGGGGTTGTTCTTATTTTCTTCAATCAGTGTTCAATAGTAAGATGTTCTAGCTTCACTTTTTTTTTTTTTTTTTTTTTTATAAAGCAGAAAACTATTTTGCCAGGTTAAATTATGATCTTCTAAATTTGTGATGGGGCATTTCCTCTCCAGCTTACGAGTTATCTGCTTTTAGGGTGAATGTTTGAGTGTTATCCCAGGGAGTCAAGTACTTCTGATTTGAGGCTCTATTTTTCACAGGAGCTGCAGTATCCAGTGCCATACTCACTCATATAGTGAGGAGGTAAAATTATTAACAAGATAATTGACCTCTGTTGGAGGAGCGTTCAGGTAGCTGCTCTGCTCTGTGCTGGTACAGGCCATTGAAGATGATAACAGCACATGAATTATATTCTTAAACTTAGGTACAGCATTTTCAGAAAGACATTTACTGTGATGAACTCTACACCCCACTGCTGTGTAATCAATTATTGTAAGTTTAAATGTTTTTCAGAAATGATCAGACAAGAGACGGTTTTCAGGAAACACTGTTAAATGTTCAGTTTCTATGCCACATGTTGAAACAAGATCTAGAGTGTAATTAAAGTGGTGGGTGGGTTCTTTTAGATTTTGAAAGAATTCAATTGAGTCTAATAACAGATTAAATGCCATGTTGAGGCTGTCATTTTTAGCATCTACATGGATGTTAAAATCACCCACAATAATTGTTTTATCTGAGCTCAGCACTAAATCATATAAGAAGTCTGAGAAATCGGACAGCTTCAGTGTGTCCTACCCACTGGCTTTTATTTTGTTTTTGGTTTTTTTCCCATTTCAGTAATTGCGTTATTAGTGGATAATCCACTTGCTGCTGTTCTTAAAGTGCAGTCACAGTTTACTAGCCATCCACACGTTACATGTTACACCCTGTACTCAGAGCAGCTTCAGCTTTACTTTGTTAGATTACATTTTGTGACAGTAGTCCTCGTTCTGCAATGAAAACCTTCTGCCAGTGCACCCAAACAGCAGGACCAAACAATGACTGCTGTTTGTCACATGTACTTGTTTATTAAAATGTTTGCAGAGGAGTGCCTTATAAATTTCGCACACATGTTCTTCCTTTAACACACAGACATGTAATAAATCTGTGGAAAACACGGCTTTATTTGTTAAGCTAGGTAGGCTTTTAACCATAATCTCACAGACATTAGATGTTCTTTGTCCCATGATGTTTATGTTTCAACTCCCTTCATGTTAGATTACCAGAGATGTGACACCATGTGTGCAGTGGGCTGCTGTGTTCAGCGATGTGCTGGTTTCTAGTCATACAAAGTGTGGTGCAGAGAGAGTCAGACAGCAGCTGTATTTTTCTGTAATGTGGGAAGTTCACCAGGGCAAAGAAGAGCTGATCAGAATGAAACTTCTTACTAAAATTACTAAATATTTTTCCAGGAAATGAAATTCCCAAGAGCTGTAGTGCATGTTCACAGCAGGGCTGCAGCCTGAGAGGTTTAAATAAATTAGCCACTTGATACAGCTCAGTGACATCTCTGCTTCCTGATTTGTGTCAGACACGCCAGCCTGCTTGCAGCTGCAGGTTTTTAAACATGCAGGCTTAGAATACTCCATCTTATGCAGGCTTATTTAAGTATACTTATTAAAGCATACTTAAATAAGCATAGACTCTGGTGGTAACTTGGACACGAACTAATTCGATTTTTGTGCGCCAGGGTTAAAGGTCAAGGGGAATCTTACTTAACAAGCACATTAATTATCGCTTTTTTTCACAAATGTCCAAGTCATTATATTTTGTGTTGAGTGTGTGTCAACTTAGAGTGTGATGTCATGTTGTGCAAAAGCACGTTTCATCACCGTATCTCAGGAGTGGAAGGTGAAAAAGATGTTCAGTGATCTCTCAACCATGATTTCAGACTGTGGTGGAAGAAAGCACATAGAGAAAGTGAGTTTGTAGAAAGGGTTCATAGAAAGCTGCTGTATAACATTAGCACCAGTCTCCTGGTTGCTCTGCAGCAGCAGTTTCCTCTTTCATTAATGTTAATGTTGCTGCAGTTAACATTTATTTGTTCTCTGTTGCTCCAGCGCACAGAAATGAAACACAGGAGTGTTTGTTTGCATTTCCCCAGATGGAGCTGGTCTTTAGCGGGGGACTAATCATCATCATCATCGTTTATTTATATAGCACTTTAAAAACACACAAGGCTGACCAAAGTGCTGAACAATAGAAACATAATAGGTACCATAAGAATAATAAATACGATAAAATAATAAACATAGCGAAAACAATAAAATATAACTAAATACAAGTCAGTCAACCACTGAGTCAAAAGCCAGTGAATAAAAATGCATTTTCAATCTGGATTTAAAAACCAGCACTGATGTCGATTGCCTAATGTGAAGAGGAAGATTATTCCAAAGCTTAGGAGCCACGATGGACTAATATTCAAAACAACTGCCGGATAGTAAAAGTTGGAGCATTAACACACCAAGGAAGGTGTATAGCCCCAGTCCACCCTGGTGTGAGCAGATAGATTACTGCAGTATGATTGATTTAAATAGGTTAGAGATATTCTGTAACACAATACAGTTGTACGGACTTAAGCCTCCAGGATCTCCAACATGGTAGGATTTATTGCAGGCCATTTATATTAGACTGCTTAGTATTGGCTGTGTATCAAATGATCTGCCAGCAGAATGTAGATAGGTAAGAAATCCATTTCTAAAGACTTCATTTTAGTAAAAAAGAAAACAAAAACAAAGAAGAAAATGTCAGATCCCAGCAGATTTAAGACACCTGTTTGGCATTGGACATGTGGCGGTAGGTGGAAGATTTTACTATCGATGATGTAATGTTTCCAGATGTTGCTGCAAAGAACAGTGAACTAGACTATTTAAAGGACTGTTTGAGCATTTTGGAAAGCTGATTTTTATTTATTTATTGTCCCCAGACAGAAAGCTAGGCCTCAGATTTATCTAAGAGCAGGAGGAAAGATTTAAAGCACAATACTCTGAGACAGAATAGGGCTTAGCTTCCGGTGACCATGTGCTGTAAAACACAACACAATGTCAGAAAAGGCAGCAGCATTTAGGGCCAGTGTTTGGTTCATTGTTTTTTCCTGTGAGTGGATGTTTCACAGGGTCGGGTCTGTCTCTGGTGACAGGTCAGTGTCATTTCCTCTTTCTGTGCTGCTCTTCCATTTGAAGAGGAAAGTCTGAAATCCGGAGTAGATTTCCAACTTGGAGAGTCAGAGAAGAATTGACCTCACAGCCCAAGATGGCTGCAGTTCATGTAAACATGAGTAGAAGCCTAAAACTCGTCATTTGTATTGCTGCTGTTGTACAAACTTGACCAGGCGCCATTATTTGTACTTATATTAGAGCTATTTCTTATATTTTGTAAACTTTGCAACATAGTATATTATTTAATTTAGCTCAGTCTGTTACTGCTATTCTCTTGGCGCAGCTGTAACCACATAATTTCCTTAGGGATTATTAAAGGATTCTGATCACGAACGGACTGTAGCTGCAGTTTTAAGAGGAGCAAACAGGAATTGTGTATTATTGCTACATATGGATGACTGGCTCAACCTTGCTAGAGGGCCAAAAATAAAGGCAACTTTACTATTGAATGCCTTCAACTCAACTTGACAGAAGGCTGAAATCATAAGGGCACATTTTAACATCAGCTCCAAACATCATCAAACAAAAACTGAAGTCTTATATTTTTTTGATTCTATGCTTTGCACCTCGAGGCCGCTGTAGGAATTTGTCACTTAGGCTCTACGTCTTGGTATAAGCATATGTATAACTAAACATGCTGCACTCTGTCTGTGTTTGTGCGTGCGTGTGTGACTTAGCTGCTGGACAGTGACCAGGAGCTCTACAAGAACTTTCCTCTGGTCATCTCAGAGCGCTGGCAGCAGGAGGTGGCAGAGACAGTCTACGAAGCTGTCAACTTGGACACCGATAAGAATGAGGCCCGCAAGAGGGCTAAGAACAAGCAGCTGGGCCACGAGGAGGGTAATGATAATAACGGACAAATCCACACACAGCCCAGTACAGATATCCTGTCAGTACACCTCCTGACTGTGTGTCTTTGTGCAGACTATGCCTTGGGGAAGGACTGCATTATGCATGGCTACATGCTGAAGCTCGGGAACCCGTTCCTCACTCAGTGGCAGCGCCGATACTTCTATCTGTTCCCCAACCGTGTGGAGTGGAGGGGAGAGGGCGACACTCGGGTGAGTCTGCCTCACAGCATACACTCTAAATTCACTGCACGTTTGTACGTCATGTGACCGCCTATCATGGGCTGAGGGCTTTCGGCTTGTTCATCTTTTGGTCAGTGTGTCTGTCTGTCTGTCTGTCTGTGCTCATTCCACTCTGAAGGAGAGGTGGCTAAAACCTCTGAAAAAGCAGAGAGACTGGGTGAGTGTTACCACCGGGCTCAGGTCCCTGCTGTGTCCTCAGCACCCCTGCTGTTTAGAGTTGTAGTCTGCCTCCCCGCTTGAAAGTTGGTAGTCAGTCAACTTCAGTTTTTACTCTTTGTCGATCTGGTTTTATGGTACTGCAAATGTGTCCGATCACGTGCACAATTCTGGGTGGACCACCCACCCCAAACCTGCTCCCATGCATTTCTCCACAGTCTGGACTGCACGTCACTGGAAGCAGATTATGGAAATGTCTGCTCTGTGTTGATTGGTTTACAAGTGGGCAGGGAGCAACAGGAGAGGTCACTGGGAACAGGAGAATAAGAAGAAAATTTGAAAAAAACGTAAAGATCAGAAAATAAAGCATTAAATGCACAGAGTGTGGCTGCAGTGTTTAACACTCAAATTTACTTCAGCTCTTTGTATGTTTGCTCTTCTCCGCGGCCGACGGACCACCAACAGCACAAGCAAGAGTAGCTCGCTGCCACCGTCTGACAACAAAGCTCACTGCAGGCCTCAGACCATCTCAGACTGCAGCTATTAGCCTAACAACACAAGTGAAGGAGCACTTGCACGGTCTTGATTGTGTTAGTGTTTCCATGAAGTACACTGCTTACTTGTGTGTAAGTGTAATGTGTGCACTGTACTATACTTTCATCAAAACTAAAGGGAAAACCCAGCTAGGCTCTATCTGAGAGACTTTAAAATAAACAAACAAACAAAAAAAAATCACACACACACTATTTGTGCTTAAACTGGTGTGTTTTACATGTTAATTACCATGTGGTCATATCGGTGTTTTATACACAGAGCCACCTGGTAGAAACACATATGATCCTGGGACTTTTCCCCTCCTGGATGCTCTCTATTTGTTATGCTGAGGGTTTTTTTGAGGCGAACATGTTTATCCAACACACCCATTTTGGTAGTTGCAACGGTCTCCCTCCAGGAATCTGCTGACATTTGTGAGTCCTTGCATTGAGACTGTTGTTTGTTGCCTCACTTAAAAATTGTGGGGGAAAGTAGTTCGTAATGGTTAGGAGGACTTGATGGTAGGTGTGGATTTAAAAATAAATAAATAAATAAAAAAAATCAATTTTCCAATTCAAATTAATTTTAGCTTGAATAACGCAATATCGATTCAGTAAATTCTGAATCGATTTTTAAACACAAGTGTCACAAGTGTCAGCTTTGTTTTTATGCATAGATATAAAAATATGGATATGTACTGATAAATGATCAGAATTATAATATTTCTGACTGTGTGAATCAAAATTGAATTGAATCGAATCAGGACCTTGTGAATCGGAATCGAATCGATTATAGAAATCAGTGACAATACCCAGCCCTACTCCATGGCACAGAACAGGGCAGTCACACCAGCTGCGGCTGTAATGCATCGACGTGTAGTAGGGTTTCAGAGGGGTTTGCAGTACCAGCGTAGCTACAGCAGAAATTTAACACATAAGTCTAAATTCTCCATTACTCTTCTTCATCATGAGTTCCTCCGTGACTGTCCTAACACACCCTGAAATCCTCTGTGCCAGTGCTTTTTAGTGCTTTAGGTGTACATCTCTGCAGCAGCTGTGAGCCAGAGCCAGAAGTCTTGTTGGTGAAATCCATCTGAACACTTTGTGATCACTCAATTATCTTTGCAGCAAAACCTGCTGACGATGGAGCAGATCGTAACCGTGGAAGAAACGCAGATTAAAGACAAGAAGTGTATCCTGCTGCGCATCAAAGGAGGGAAACAGTTTGTGCTGCAGTGTGAAGTACGTCCTCTGGCTGTTGTATGCTTTAGTGCTGTAGAGGAGATGAATGAAACAAGCTGATGTCTTTTTTTTGTGTGTATGTGCGCAGAGTGACCCAGAGTTTGTGCAGTGGAAGAAAGAGCTGACTGAGGCGTTCACGGAGGCCCAGAAACTTCTGCGTCGTGCTCCTAAAGTCATCGGGAAAGGCCGTGCTGGAGTAGTGGAGCTTTCCAAGCCCCCCCTCACACACCGCAATAGCAATGGCCTGTGAATACACAAGAGCACGCATATACATAAAAACACATGCACTCACATTGACAGACACACACACACACACACACTGCATCCCACCTCTCACCCCCTCATCAGCTGCAAGACACCTGCCCACATCACCTCAGTGTGTGTGTGTGTGTGCGCGCGGTGCTGATGGCGCACACACAATGACGACCAATCAAGAGCGATATAGTGATTTTTTTTTTTTTTTTTTTTTTTTTTTTTTGGGGGGGGGTAAATGTGTGTGCGTTCTGGGACCCTGCCAGTCAGTAAGAGGAAGAAAGGATTTTGAACCATTGGACATTTGAAGAATCCCCGCATGAACTGACGGCTGCTCCTCTCTCTGTTTGCCCCTCCTCAACCACCTCCCACACCACACACCTCGCTGTTGAAATCACATTAATCAGGAAGTGTCCTCCCACTCTGTGTGCTCTCAGCAGCCTGATGGACTCCTCCACAGAGCTGATGCTCAGGTCCAGAAGAGACCAGGCTACCACAGAATGTAGAAAACAAAGGCTGGTTGTCCTCATCCATCCCTCTGAAACATTCCTCCCACTGTTACTGAAGTGCAAAAAGTGCCAACATTAATATTTTACTTGAGTCACCTGAGCGCCCAGGAGGATCCGCTCTGCTGGCAGATGGCGCGCCATCCCAACCTCCCGGACCCTCACAGTGTATGTGTGGAAGGCTGTTGATCATTCCAGCGCAGTTACAGGAAGCTTCACATTGGCTCTAGTCACCACAGAGACTGAGATTCCATTGGCTGACAAACAGCAGCTGGTTGCTATGGTAGCCATGAAGATTGGTGTACGTGTACTGGTAACCATGGACAACACTGTAACTATAGAGGAGCAGGAGGGAGGCAAAGACTATAAAGACAATATAAGCACCCTTTTGTCTGCGCACCGCTGTTTTACTTCAGTGTGTTAGCTTTATCGCAACTCCTCTGTCTGCCTTTACAGGATTTTGTTGGTGCGGGGTCTTTCAGAGGTGGCAAGAGGAGGGCTCTGAAAGAGCTACAGGGCTGCATTACCTCAGTTGGACTGTGCCAGTATGAGTACATCAGAATGTAAGAACCTGTTCCCAGGAAAAGCACAAGAATCAGCAGTCTGTTCCCGCTCACACATTGTCCATGCAGGGCAATAGCTTGGAGCAGTCAGCTGTTGTGGGCAGACTGTGTGCAGGGAGGAGGATGAAGACAATAAGCTGAAGCTGATTAAAGGAAAAATCCACCCTCAAATACCCCAGTTAGATGCATAGATCTTCTATATGAGCTTTCATGTTCATGCTATTTCAGGCTCTTTTTTTTTCTTTTTCTTTTTTTGGTTTTTAAGTGGTTGAAATGTTCACATTTTATCCAGTTGGTGTTAGCCTACATTTCTCCAGAGAGCAGATAAATGCAGGTTCAGAATAAACGAGAACAGAATGATCTGTGACTTATTTTCTTTAGATGTGCAGTAAAGTACTGAGCCTGCTCTGAGCCTGAGCAGGCTCCTGTCAGATTTACCACCAGGCCTCATGTTGAGGTTACACCCAGGGAATGCAAACGCATTTGTCTTTGAGAAACTCCACACAATGATGAGTCTACAGGCTCAGTCTGGACTGCACTGAACACTTAGCCGAAGTGCGGCGGCCCTCAGTTTTCTCACATTCGGTCTCAGCTACAGGTGGGCCCGATGTGAAGTTTGTCATGGCCTTTGGTCAAAATTCTGCTCATGGCCAGCCTGGCTCGTGGCATTTTGCCCACAGCTGGGCCGCACAGCCACTGCCGGTGCTGTGACTGAGCCCTTAGTCCTAGAAGCAGCCCGGATTTGGGCCAAATGTGTCTGCTGTCAGAGAGCTGCTGCACTACATCAGATCCATCACGTCAGAGGACACAGATGAGCACAACAAGTGAGCCAATTCACTGCTCTTTAAATATATGCTCAGTCTGTAGCCAGTACAGTGTTCTGATCCCCCTCACTGCCATCTGTCTACGTTCCTCAAGTAGGACCATAGCTGAGCTTAAAGAAAGCTATGTCCACGAGCATTGTCTGCGGACCTACTGCAGTGTTTCAGGGTGGACTTTTCGTCTGTCTTCTCACTGTGTTATGATTTTTTTCCTGAATGTGACACAGTTCAGATGAGGTGTATGGGTTTGTCTAAATTATTGGACTTTTTACAGTTTGGTGGGGAACCTCACCAGGGTTCAAGGCAAGGGTGGCGCAGTGGCAGTCCAGAGTAGTGTGCAGCAGAGGAGAGAAAGCGGTTTACTTCAGGGGTTTTCTTTTCCATCCAGTACAGTGTCTTCATCTGTGATGTCCATGCATTTCCAGAGCTGTGATGTGTGACTTGAGTTGGAAAAAGGGTTTGTTTAGGGTGCTCTGTGATTCTTTTTCTTTGGAGCCTTTACCAGTCAGGGGCAGATGTTATCGTCTTAGAGAGAAAATGTGTCACCTCTCCAGGTGTCTTTTATTTTTGTAAACCAAAATGGTTTTTATTGAAATTTCTGTTGTTGCACCTTTTTATCCCGATGTGTTACTTAATAGATGTTAAATGTGCCAAATAACTGTTGCTGATCGAGTGGAAGCCTCCTTTTCTCAACTTTTCACACCTCTCACTACCAGGTCTGGTACAGTCACACGCGCACACACACACACTCACACTCTCACAAACACAACATTGATGTGGGAGTTTTGGTGGAATCTCTGAAGGGTACAAAACTGTGACCAAACATTTTTCCGTAGGTGTGTGTGCGCGCGCACTGGCTTGCACACCACGATGCCATTGAGACTCACACCATCTAGCTCTGCATACTCGTTCCTGAACGTTTTCCTCACACTGTGTGTACGTCATGTGAGTGCGTGCGTGTGTGTATGTGTGTGTATGTGTGTGAGAGAGAGAGAGCGGACGTGAGCCTTGGTATTGCTTTGTATGTTCAGCAGTAGACTTTTTATTTGGACGTCTCACAAATTTTCTGCTCAGACACGCTCAGTATAAGGCAATTTAAAAAGGATGGCGTATAGGAAAAAGGAAAAAATCAAAGTATATATAAATATATATGTGTATATGAAATGACAAAATGCTCTAGGTCTATTTAAAAGATTTAATGTAGAAAACAAAATGGATTTGTTGAAGGGAGGTCGGGGTTTGATGTGAGTATAACTGTTCGTGGTGAAGACTTCAGCTCGAATCTTGCACATAAAGACTTATTAGAGATATTGTACCTGCGAGTTTCAGATGATGATCTTTGTTTCAATGCCGGACTCTTTGCTCTTTGATATTTATTGCGTGTGTGGTGAGCTCTCTCGCGCTGTCTCTCCTCCACGCCGACGAGCTCTCGGCCGAGTGCTCACTGTAGAATCCTCCAGTGTCCACCCGTCAGAAACTCTCCTCTTTGTTTGTTTTGTTTTCCAGATGCCACAGACAAACACAAATACTACTGGCTTTGGGCTATTGAAATTAAGGTCATAATACTGATATATAATTGATAATATTCATTGATTATTATAAAATTTATTTTATTTCAATGATTATTTTGTTTTTGAGACAGGTAGGAAGTTTAGGACTGCTTGTAAAAACAGTTCATGAATAAAAATTCTTTTTCTGTGTTGCCTCCTGTCACTTTTGCTTTTGTGTCTAATTATTATTGTCATTACATGACCCTCAAAAAAATACGTGTTTATGTGTGTGAATGAATATATATGTATATATGTTCAGTCTTAAGGTTCAGATTAATGAATGAAACAATGTTGAATATCAGATAAAGGTGTCTTTATGCACAATCATCCAAGCAAAGAAATCCCTAAATGTTTATTCTGTACGTAGCGTTTTCATTGGGACTAATGTTTCATCACTCATGCAACTTCTTCAAACTGAGACAGAGTTATGATCCGAATGCACTGATGCAGAAAGAGGGAAGTCCCAGATGGGTTGGACACCCTGACATGAGCTAAGAACCTGCGCAAGACGGGACTCAACCAGAAACCAACAGACCCTGCAAACCATGACCATGTTGCTAATGTCCATAAAAACAAACTGTCACCACCAGGGGGCACCATTTTACCATCCTCTTCCACAAGTGGCCCCACAGTGCAGGTACTACTGGCCTTTGAAATCTGGAAAGATTAATAAGTAATGTGCAAAATGTATCAAGATTCAGTTGAAACTGTTTTTAAAAAGAGAATATTAAATTGATGATCATGGGTTAATCATAGTTTTAATTCCGGATTGCAAAAGAACCGATAGCATCTACAAGAAAGGGAAAACAAAGACTTGAGGTTGAAGGAGGAATATCACCTTGAAAAAGCAACCACGAGGCAACTTTTGTTCTTATTTGGTACTATATAAAAGGAGTCTCAGCTACCTACAGATTGACAATTACTTTGAACGTAACTTTAGAAATGGAACAGAACTTATTGAGCACCAGATCATCTCAAACTTTTTTTTTTTTTAACATGGCGATGAGTTCACTGTACTCGATTTCCTCTGAAGTCACCAGCTCAGTCCAACAAAGCACTGCTAGGAATGGTTGTGTGATGTCATGTTAGTGTGGACCCAAATCCCATAGGAATGTTTCGAGCCACTTGTTGAATCTGTGCCACGGAAGGATAAGGCAGTGTTGACGGTAAGAGGTCCAACCTGGTGTTGGTATGGTGGTGAGTGTGAATGGATAGAGAAATATACACGATGGATAACAATAAGTAAAAATACAAAACTTAAAACACAGAATCAGCAAAGTTCAGGATTTATTGTGGGCACCGTGATTAGAAAGGGGTACATGTGGATGAATGAGTGAGCTTTAGTCACCACAGCACGATGTGCTCTGGATGTGCTTTATTAGCAAAGAATCATACAACATGTCTAAGAGGAGGGTTGCTCGTACCACACCGTCCCCAAAGTCATCAGGAGGCGCCTTCTCCTCACTGCTCAGTCTTCTTCAGCTGTAGTTGTCAATCAACTCAAGCAGCTGATGCACTGCAGCTCTGAACATGTGCATTTGCGGCCTGCACTCATTATACCCCTCCCCCTGGTGTTCACACAGCTTTAGAAAAAAACACGTTTTCATGCTGTTACTATGTTTGCAGAAGATGATAACGTTTCCCAGTGCTGGAGATCCAGATTACTGTACTTGTGGCGTCTGGTGAAGGACAGGTGAATGGCTAAAAAGAAAAAGGTAAAGCGGATCATGTTACAAGCAGTGGCTTCACCTGACAACAAGCTTCTTTGTGTCTCATGCAGGTCTCCAAACAGGGTCGTTTAGAGACCCTTCCTCCACCCTGTGACTCCAGATATTTATAGAGGAGTCGTCTGTCAGTGAAGCCATGCTGCTGGTCTGTGTGTCGCTCTATTTCTGACTATTGCTGCATACCCCCTCAGTCAGTCTTGCCCAGTCTGTGCGACTGTGAGTGTGTGACAGGGGGACTCTCATTTTGGCTCGCTGGATTTGCCATTAAACATCTTGAGCCTTTAGCTGCTTCTCTACAGTTTTGGAAGGTATGGCTGTGTTTTGTTCTATCCTGTTCGCTGTCCACTTATAAAGTTCCTGTCATGGGTTTTATTTATAGATTGGAGCTGGGTTAGAAAGAGCGGGGCTTCAGGGGCCTACATTCTGTAATACAGCTGGGCTGAGATTTGACATTGTTACATTTAGATAACACTAGCTCAGACGCCACTGTCTACTTCACCAGAGGACTGGTTTTTACTGTTGGCTCGATTTTTATTGTCAAGCATGTTTCTGTCTCTGGTGTCTTGTTAGGAGAAGTTTTCTGTTGAGGTCATAAACTCGTCTTGTCGAGCAAGGGTCCTACAGTTGAAAAGAAGGTTTAGCATGCCACCCGAGAACCTGTTGGATGCATTTCTATGTCAAAACAGACTTTTAGGACAGTTTTAAAATCATTTAGAAAGTTGGTTGGTAGTTTTTATATGATTGGCACAATGCCTGGTCCTTCTAAAACTAGCTGTTGAGTTGTTTACAGGGACTGACTAAACCTGCCCCTAGTATGCTGCTTACAGGCAGAGAGCAGGATCTCATACTGTATGATCCACACCACAAGGCTACTGGAGCGAGGTACATGGCACATAATTACAGACATGTTTCTGATTTTCTATCTTGCCTCTGAGGCTGGATCTTCCTTAGAGGGGAAGTTCGGAGAAAAAAACAAACATGAGATCTCTGACACTTGTTTGATTTTGCTTTCAGATGAAACCATGTTTAACAGGATGATTTTCATCCACTACTCTTTGGAATTAGGCCACATTTTGGGTTATGTTTGGGTTAGCTTGTGTTGGTAGTCTGGATTGGTAATTAGTTGTGATCTAGCTTCGCTCTTCTCAACCTCCGCCCTTTGAACCTTTTTAAGAAGTCAACAGGTTGAAAATCAGTTGGACTGATGATTTTTAGTTTTGTACAGAGTGCTGGCACCTCAGACAAACACGCATCTGGGTCCTTGAACAATCTGATGACCACACTGACACAAAGTTCTAATCATCAGCAGTGAGAAGTGCACAATCAATGCAGTCCTGTAAGAAACTAAATACACCTTTACCGCTGTAGGAATGAAGAGTGTAGCTAGCATCCAGGTCCTGCTAATCCAGGGGTGGGCAACTCCAGGCCTCAAGGGCCGGTGTCCTACAGGTTTTAGATCTCACCCTGGGTCAACACACCTGAATCAAATGATTAGTTCATTACCAGGCCTCTGGAGAACTTCAAGACATGTTGAGGAGGTCGTTTAGCCATTTATATCAGCTGTGTTGGATCAAGGACACATCTAAAACCTGCAGGACACCGGCCCTCGAGGCCTGGAGTTGCCCACCCCTGTGCTAATCAAATACACTTGATTATCTGATCAGCAGTAAGGGTGAGCACTTTTGTAAAAGCTGAGGTTTTGACAGTTTGTTTCTGTGGTGCATTCGAATGTATGTTGTATACCAAAGTCTTCCCAGGAGTGGGCGCCCCAGCAAATTTACCCCAAGCTTAGACCATCCATGCTCTGAGAAACTGCAAAAAACTCAAGAACTCCACCGCAGACTCTACAAGTTCATAGCAAACATCTCAGACCAACTGCCAGCATGGTGGTGGAGCGATGAAGATTTGGGCGCCTTACAGTCACTGAGCAGAACATGAACTGCTCTGTATACCAAAGTGTTCTAGAGTCAAGTGTGAAGCCGTCTGTCTGACAGTTAAAGCCTGAATGAAACTGGTCATCAACAGAACAATAATCCCGAGCACAGCTGCTGAAAAAGGAAAGAATCAGTGCTGTGGCCCAGTCAAAGTCCAGACCTCAACCCGATGGAAATGGGGTCATGACAAAACAGAACCGCAAAAAGACATCACGAGTGTTTGAGGCCAAGGGCAATGGGAAGGCACAACTTTTTTCACAGTGTAGCTACTGATTAGTAAAACTTTTCACACAGATTTACGCTTTAACAATATGTGTGTTTATGACCCTATTAATCACAGCAGACCCTTGCCTTCAATGCAGTGTTGCAAAAAAAGGTGGATAATGACAAGATTGACTAACGCCAACACATCATACAGAGTAGGTGTGAGCTGACTGACAACAGAACCTCTGAGCAGGAGCACGACGAGACAGTTTCTTAAAAAATAATGACGTCTCAATAGACACAAAGTGGCAGTGAAGTATGTCAATAATGGAAAAGTGGATCATGATGGTGTGTGTGTGTGTGATAACTGTCTTTTACTGAAGATTATCTAATTTACCTCAGTTTTCTTTCTTTCTTGTCAGATTGTTCTTCTCCCTCTGTGCACACGCACATTGCCACCATCACATCTTGCTGACAGACGCGTGACCCTCCACCTCCACAGCCACCTCACTCCCCTTAACCCTCTCCCTACTGTGAAACCATGGCACTGTCCTCACGCTTAAAACTCTGGGAGAAAAAGGGAGGTGCAGAAATGCTGTGTGCTGCATTAACTCTAATAGCTGGTTGTGACTGCACACATGTGTGTGTGGGTGTGTGTGTGGTGCACTGATCACATAGTGAGTGCTCCTCTGTTCTAACCCTGAGTCATCGTAGCATGTCACTGCTGTGGTTGGTGTATTAGTCATCTTGCATGTTCAGTGTTTGAGCTTTTTACAGCCCAATGCTGTCACTTGACATTTGCGATCTGAATCTGCTGATATTTCTGTTGAGATACAAAATATTGAAGCTTTCCACAAATGAGAGCAGAACACCCAGCCTTATATGGCAGTTTCATCACTCAGTTCATTCTGCTTATCACACGCTACCGAAAGACTGTACATAAAAGATGGTCATGCTTAAGTTTAGGTTTTTTGGGGTTGTTTTTTTTTTTTATCCATTTTGAAGCCTCGAGATTAGCCTCCATTTTTCAGCCTTTTTTCAGGTTGATTGTAAAGATATTTTTATGCTCAGTGACTCCAGCTTACAACACCATTAGTGGAAATCCTTACAGAAAAAAACGAAATTGTATGTCCCAGCTGACCGACAAGCTACAAAGTCTTTCCCCACAGTTCATACAAAAGGAAAGTAGGAGATAGTGATAACTGGAAACTGTTTTTCAGATTGGATTTTAAATGTGTTACAATATCCTGGCAAAAACACAGAAGCAGAGTATTCTTCTGCTGGGTAAAGAAAATACATGCTGTCCTTTTGATGTGAGCCCTCATACACCTTGTCGTACACATGAGACCATCGTACACATGCTAGTGGATTTTCAGACTGTCACTGGGAAAATACTTTTAATGTAGCTACATTGTGGAGCACAGCAACACAAATGGAAGGCATCAGATATCAAACTGATTACAGTATTGGTTAACTGACACTGCATTGCATACACAAGGGTTTTAACCAAAGCAAATATTCTTACACAATAACATGCTTCATGTGACTGATATGTTATTACAGTATACATAATTAGATTAAGAATCGCTGTCATTTTAAGCACAGTCCCTTAATTACTGTGCAAGTTTGCAAATGACATTGAATACTGGGCAACATGAAATTAATTTTTTTCTCAGATTCTGCCCCTCCTAATGTTCTTGCTCCATGCAGGAAAAACCTTTAAAAGCTGCATTTGAAATCAACTTGAGGCCTTTTACCTGCTTAATTTCTTAAAGGTTTAATAAAGAAATGACCATTTACTTGTCCATGCTTCTGTGTCAAATAAACACCCAAAACAGGAACAAGTGTACAAAATCACTCTAATGCCTGAGCAGCTGATGCTCGGCTTTTCTGTTGAAGCTCATAAACTGTACGTCTATTATTGTAGCTGAATGTAGCTGTATTATTTCAGATCTGGTGCTGACAGAGAAACAGTTGTGACATCTTCTGAACTTACTGTAACTGTCTGGGGGTTTTACTCTTGGATTAGCTTGACATAAAGCTAATATTCAGTTTTATTTAGTTTAAACTAGAAGTAGAACTAGAGGGTTTCTTATTTTTAAAGAGAAGATTTAGGTTTAAACCATCCATGGAACCTCTGCTCAAATCTATTCTAATGCAGTCACAAGTTCATGCCAACTGCAGGGTTTTACAAAGCTGGCACATTTTCAGTGGTTAGTCGTCCAATTTTGAATCTCATAAAAAGCTTTGTCAAGCACACTAATGTGTATCCCAGTCTAAATTTTGCATTAGGACCAGATTTGGTACATGGTATGGGTAATGCATTACTCTTGACTGCTGCTGAAACAAAAACAACCTGGCACTGTACAAGCAAATTCATCAGCTGACTTCCATCTGCCACATGCTCACATCATGGCAAGGTAGTCCATTCAAGTCAGGTATAATGAGGCTTCTCCCACAGTTTTTCATGATCGCACGCTGTAGCTTCACACAGAATGCACTGACCTTTCCCATAGTCCCTATTGTGTCAGCAGGTGATAACTATTAGTTAAATGTCAGGCCTGTGGGCCCATTTCTGCTGGTACTTCTCAGCCCTTCATGCCATTCATCAAAGCCACCACCTCATGTAAAAGCTGGAGAAACAATAAAAGGCTTTTAAAATTGTTATCATCATTGAACACAATGCCTTTCATTGACTCAGTGTGCTCGCAATATTTTCTATTTCACAGAATTTCTTTAAATTAATATGTTTTTGACAGATTTTTGGAGTTTAATAATCCAGCATAGTGGCACCACGTTTACCAAAATGCCTTTGGTGTGAGACCAGACATACAGCTTCCCTGTTTTGCAGAGCACCTGTCTATAAATTACAGAATGATTACTTCACCTACATGAAAATAGCACGAGGGAAAAAACAGCGTACTTGAAGGCCCTGCCTCTCTGTGCCTCGGGTTCACTCCTCATCTCTACACCAATTCCAAATCCTCACATCTCAGGCATCAATCTAACTCTGTAAACAAATCCCAATCACAAGTCCAGTAGGCCATAACTTTTTTAGAATTCCAGTCTTTTCACTACTTTCAAGCACCTGTCCTCTGATGTGTACCTTCCTATTGTGTGTCTCCCTCCAGTTTTGTTTTTATTCCTCTTTTTTTATATACTCTTCTTGTCTGTTATTTATTCCCGCTGTCTTACTATTTCTATTTTTATTCCATACAGTTGGTGCGGAGCACCCACAATTTTGTTGTACATGTACAATGACAATAAAGGCCTATTCTATTCTATCCTACTCAAATTAACAGCCGTTTAGATTGTCACACATTCTCTTATTTGAAAAACCCTCCAACGCCTCAGGTACCTCATAACTGTTTATGACCCTGCATGGTGCTAAAAGTGCTGAAGGAAGCTAATTACAAAAAGGCCTTTAAAGGACTCACATTCATTTATATCCACTGTGCCACACACTGCCTCCCCTTTTTGGACTTATTCTAAACCCTGTGGAGCAGTTTTGATGAACTCATGTTTGAGTGTTGGTCAAAATAAAGTGTTTGATAAGAACTTTCGCTTTCCAACACATTTGTCATACATTGTCAACGTATGCATCTGACTTGTTTAACTCTCTGCTGAGCATGCAGTGCATGCCTGATGTGCATGCCCAATGGACTGCACACTGCATCCAAACCATACAATGACTTTCTATTTTGTTTGTTCTGCCTGAATCATCAATGGACCAAACTACAGATAAAGGAGGAAAACAAGCCAATTGTCACAACGGTACCACCTCCGCCTCTGTCAGTTCTGCCAGGTGGTTTCCTCAAGCAGCTCGTCAGAGATTCAGAGAAAGAGACCAAACATAAAGAGCCAGAGGTCAAAGAAGAAAGGCCAGTAAGTCATTCATTTCTTTTCCACCTCTCAATATCTTATTGAATCTTAACGATCTTAGTGTTACCAATACCAGAGTTGGTCTGCAACTAAAAACGTGACTAGTCATTTAATTAGGCCACAGGTGGGCCTAATAAAGTGGCACCCTCTCACTCAGATGCCTCTGGAATGGACTTCTCTAGGCTGGAGAAAACAATGTCAGTAATGTAATGACAGCCAGAGAAGGGCCAGATGGGCTTCTTTGGATAAAACTTATTTTCTCTTGCTATTGCTAGCTTTGGCATTGAGAGATTTAATGGAAGAGATAACAGAATGTATGGATAATAAGAGGTACACACTTGGAGTTTTCTTAGATCTAAAGAAGGCGTTTGATACTGTTAACCATGAAATTCTATTAAAAATTTCATGATTAAAAAAACTGGAAAGGTACAGGTTTAGGGGAGTGGTTTTGGACTGGTTAAAAAGCTATGTAGGGAATAGGCAACAATATGTACAAATAAATGAATATAAATCTAATTTGATGGATATTGCTTGTGGAGTACCTCAAGGTTCAGTATTGGCTCCAAAAATGTTTATTATGTACATAAATGATATTTGCCGAGTATCGCAGATTCTAAAGTTTGTAATATTTGCAGGTGACACAAATATATTTTGTTCAGGTGTGAAGTTGCTACAGGTTTTGGAGATGATCACACAGGAATTAACGATATTAAAGTGGTTTGATAAAAATAAGTTATCATTGAATCTAGATAAAACCAAATTTATGTTATTTGGAAACCAAAAGAAAAGTATCAAAAAAAAATTCTTGGTGTGATCATTGATCAAAAGGTCTGTTGGAAACCACACATTATACTTTTAAAATACAAAGTGCTAGAACAACTTTAAAAAGAATGTCTATCTCAATAGCGGGAGTGAAATTATGGAACAGTCTAACAGAAGAAATAAAAGAAAGTAACAACATAAACCAGTTTAAAATAAAATATAAAAAACAAATTTTAAAAAAATATAAGAATGATGAAAACAGGGTTAACCCAGGATGGTAATGTTGTTGGTAATAGTGTTTTAGTTTAGTTTGTTTCATAATTTGTGAATGTGCAAATGTAACCATTTATTTATTTTTATATGAAAGTAACTATACTGTGGTGGGGCTTGTTTATCTTTTGTTTTGTTTTTTGTTTGTTTGTTTTGTTTTGCTTTACTTTTGCTTCATATGTTGTTTGTTTAATTTAAGACTAAAAGAAAATTAAATGAATGAGAGGTAAAACTTGAGGGGGTAGGGACATATACGTATATACTTCTGCCTACCCCTTTTCAAACAAAAGAATTGAATTATATTTTGTAATGATTGTGAATGTACATGTTTGAAATAAACATGAACTGAACTGAACTAAAAATTATCTTACCTGTTAAGGCAGATAAACTGCTTGTTACCTAAAATAGTGGCTAGCTGGCAAAGCTAATAATACTTGCTTACTAATGTTGTTACTAATGCCAATCGTTCAAACACTTGGAAGCATTTAATATCAAAGCTATAGAATTCACACTGAAGACACAAACAAAAACACCAGCAGACTGTGACACATCACCCACTATTTCCAGTAGCACTACTACACACAAGTACAACGCATGCATAACCTTCAGTTAACAGTCAAAGGAGGCCTGTTACTTTTTTCTTCCCACTACAGCCAAACAAACTGAGTGACAACCTGGTGCAACAGTTTCTCCTCCCAGATCAGACTCCTCCAATCCTCGAGGCAGAAATGTCCCTGCGGACAGAGCAATTCAGCAACAACAGTGACAACAGCAAACCTCAAGGACGCAACTCAGCACAGCCAGATGGCAGGTCCTCATCTCAGTGCCACATAGTGACTCCTGACTCCGGGGGTAAACCTGAAACCAGACCAGACGTAACACCAGAGCCCCCAAAGCAGAAGCTGCAACAGTGGGACAGAAGGACTGAAAAGAAGAGCAAAAATATGGAGGAGCATACAAAGAAGGAGAGGATAGAGGAATTTGGGCAAGGGAAGGAGAAAAAGAAGGGGATGGAGGAGAGGCAGGAGCCAGAGGGAATGCAAACAGAGACAACTGTGACAGAGAATGCCAGGAAGGAGGTATGTATGCTTTTGTCATCTGGTCTTACAGATAGTCTGAGGCCTGCAGAATACTTGGAAACTCTTCTACATTAAAATAATATTTTTAATGGATTTTTTCCCCTTTTCGTGACACCGTTTCCTTTTAAAACTAACATTTAAATTCCAATAAAAACTTATCTACTTTATGCCCTGCATTCAGATCCCTCATCTGCCTTAGTTGAGACATTCACGAGACATAGACAGTAAAAAAAGTGGATGTAGCTTTGTGGTTGGAAAAGTAAAGCCAGCGGGGAAGTGCCTTAAACTTGCATTCTGTCTGGAGGCCATTAGATGGCGACACCTATGGTGATTAGTTCATTGTTCTACTCGTTGTGGATCATACTGAATAAAAATAAACCTAATTTGTAGGGTTTTAGTTTATATGTTTTTGATGATACTGTATTTGACACAGGAGGATTAGCTGTGATGCTTTCAGTTTGCTCAATGGCTAATGACTTGTCAGTTGCAAGTCATGAAATTAGCATCTTTTTCTCAGCAGTGCGCACACAGCGAGTGACTTTTCTTTGCCACATCTTTACAAAAGCGCTAATCTCCTCAAATTTATCTGAATTGTTGTGCTATTTTTTAGAGAGAAACCCGAGTTAATGCTGCATTATTTTTCCTTAGTAATCCTGCAGTGCTCCCCTATTGACATACAGCACATTGTTTGCAGATCACCCTGCTATCGCAATATCACAATAATTTGCCCATCTTAGTAAAGTTCTAGTAGCATATGAAATGAAAAGATCAGATTTTCTTATATTTACCTGCTGTGATCCAGTGCAGCTACTTTCCTTCAAACTGTTTATTTCTATGAACAAAATAATATGCCCTCCATAATAATAATTATTATATAATATTTTGTTCATGCAAAGCAAAGACTCAACAAGAAGTAGTTTTTATTCCAACAGTGTGATGGTCAGATTTCAGATGTGAGTGTAACAAACTGTTGTTAAAAACTCAAACTACATCAGTTATGGCATAAAATGGAAAATGCAGTTACAATTAACATTTGGATGATCTGGGGACTTTGGTCATTATGTCGATGGTTTTTGTGAATTGTGGGATGATCCATCACAATGAATTATGAAACGGTGATTTCTCATCTCCTTTCATAACGGATGGTCCTCCTAAGCTAAAGGAAGCAATAAAGGAAGCATTGAAGCTCCTTTCCTTAGTATTCAGATAATTGGATTAGATCTTCTTATGGCTGCCACATGGATATTTCTGGGTCACGTCTCTCAGCTAAGAACCTTTAGAAGCAAAATGGATTATTGGAGCTCACCATTGGATTCTTGCAACCATGATGGCAACAGCATAAACATTCATCTTGAATCTTCAGAACAGTATTTGAAACCAACAGGTGACGTCATGGTAGCTACGTCCACCTTTCATACTGTCTGGTGTGACAGTACCCATTTATGTAGATATTAAATATTACCATTCCATTCAATAGAGAAACAACAAAGTAATCCAAAACTAAAGGTTATTTTAGGGGTTTTTTGTATTTGCATACTTCAGTAGTTTGACCTATGTGCATAGTGGGAATCAAAATGTTTACGGAGACAAACAAAAGTTACATTTAAGTCATTTTAAGATCTTTAAATCTCAGACAATATAATTCACTACCCAATCCACTGTCGTTCTGTCCAACATATGATGAAAAGCCTAAACTAAAGAAACTAGTGTGACAGTTATATAAGTAATTATAAAAAATGTACATATGGTTGATCCATCGTGGTGAAGAGAGAGCTGAATGGAAAAGCAAAGCTCTCAATTTACCAGTTGATCTACGTACCTACTTTTAACTATGGTTACAAACTATGGTAGTGACCGAAAGAACGAGATCGCAGATACAAATGGATGAAATAAACTTCTTCAGAAAGGTTGCTGGCTTCTCCCAGGAGATATGGTGAGGAATTAGGCCATCTGAGAGGGGCTCAGAGTAGAGCCGCTGCTCCTCCACATTGAAAGGAGCAGGTTGAGGTGGTTCGGGCATCTGACAGGGATGCCTCCTGGGCACCTCCTGTGTGAGGCCCCGGGGCAGACTCAGGACACGCTGGAGAGATTATATCTCTTGGCTGGCCTGGGAACCCCTTGGTGTTCCCTGGACATGCTGGATGAGGTGGCCAGGGAGAGGGAGATCTGGGTTTCTCTGCTTAGTCTGCTGCCCCTGGGACCCGGCCCCAGATAAGTGGAAGAAGACTAGTAGTAGTAGTCTTCTGTTTCTATGTCTGAAAGCTGAGCTTTGAGCTCACAGGGATTATTGACCTCATTATTTGAAAATGTAGCAGAAAATAAAGAAAAACACAACACTTTAAATGTGACTTCACTAGAAGTAAACTCTGAAAACAATGGTATTTAATGCTGTGGCACACTGCAAATGGCTTAAATGATCATGCATTACAGAAACTGTGCAGCCAAAAAGTCTTTAAGAGTTACTGTTCTTCTCTTTGTTCCTCTCATGCTGCTTTCTCTCAGGTTAGGGATGTGTGGTATGAAGCTGGAACTGTGTGGTATGTCGACAAGGATGATTTCATCCGTGGTATGCATTGAAAACAACACACACTCACACACTACAGTATGCATGCTAGCTATAAGTACATTTTGAAGAACATTTAACCTCTAACAGAAACCACAGTTACACATGGATGGATCTATAACTGCTGACTCATTCACACAAAAAACAAGTCTTGATTGTAGCCTTGAAGATCCTTGATATTTCCACACCTCAGTTCACAGTGTGTCTGTATGTGTGCTTTCAAAGACATAACTTCATTTCTCCTCTTTTCAGCTACTCAGCTGAAGCCAGACGAAGGCACACCAGAGCTGTCCGAGGGCCGGGTGAGGGTCCGGCTTGAGACGGACGGCTCAGTGCATGATGTCTCCGAGTATGAAGTTGAGAAGGTAGATCAGACTAGAAGTGTCCTTCTGGTTCTATTATTGTCCAAATCATGTAAGAGTTTGCACATCAACTTGTCCTTTGTTTCTAATGCAAACCTTTCAACAACCCTTTCTTTAAGAAACAAACTAGATGAGAATTTCATGTGACAAAAAGGTCAACATTTAAATGTATCAGCAGAGAGTAAAGCATAAATCTCCATTAAATTTTGGAGATTTAGCACACATTTGCTTAAAGTTAAAGTTTTTTATACCAGTCCTGTTACAGTGATGTTACAGTGATGTGAAATTTAAGGGGAAGGTCTTTTAAGGATATGATTAAAAAAAAACTGCAAACATTATATGAAGCATTTTTCATTGTGCACTTTTCCTTTGAGTAACACACACATGCAGTCATTATAAAAATAAAGTACAGCCTCTGTCAATTCCAAGGTTTTAGGGCGACCATGGTTCAGGGGTTTGGGAAGCTCATCTTGTAACCGGAAGGTTGGCGGTTCGATCCCCAGCTTTGTCTGTCCTGGTCGTTGTGTCCTTGGGCAAGACACTTCACCCTACCGCCTACTGGTGTTGGCCAGAGGGGCCGATGGGGCGATATGGCAGCTGTGGCTACAACTGTAGCTTGCCTCTACCAGTGTGTGAATGTGAGAGTGGAATTATAATGCGCTTTGAGTGTCTAGAAAAGTGCTACATAAATGCAATCCATTATTATTATATCAGGAAGAATACAAAATCATCTGGTCCTCAGTAGGTTTTAAATTGGGGTACATGCAACCTCAGATGAACTAAAACACAGGACATCGGACATATGACAGGACCTTGTCATCATTCATTTAACAGTTTGCTACTCACAATTGTGGTAAGACAGAAAAGGCTTCTTGGAAGGGTTATAAGGCCATATCCAAACAGTCTGGTGTCCATCATTCTACATTGAGAAAAATAATTTTCTGTTACTCACAAATGGAAAACTAGTGGAAAACATTCAAGACATTCACCAGTCTTGAATGTTAAGGTAAGAGGTTAAAAAAACCTCTTCTCCCTAAATACATAAGAGAGCACATCTGTGCTTTGCAGAGGTGCATCTAAACTGTTGTTGTTTGTATTTACTTACACAGCATGTCTTGTGGAATTTACTGGAGTCAGCAGCAACAGCATAGCGCAGTCATATCAAGTCTAGTGACATAAGGCAGGAAAAGATCAGTAAAGAAACAATTTCCCGCAGCCAAAACACAAATCCAGTGAGAAGTAGAATACGTTCAGCATGATGAGGTTCAGACGGTGTTCCTGAAAAGAACCAAGTGAAGTTTGTGGTTCTGGAGAATTACTGGAGGTCTCAAGGGACATAAGATTACAATTTATTCAAATTGGATGAAGAGTTTTGGAGTTTCAGCTCCTTAACATGTGCCACTTTTGAAAAGGACCAAAAATATTTGGACAATTGAATCAAAGCCATGGGCAGGTGTGGGCAATTCCTTTGTTATGTCATTTTCAATTAAACAGATAATAGTGCTGGGGTTGATTTGAGGTGTGGTGCTTGCATTTGGAAGATTTTGCTGTGAAACAGATAACATGTGTCCAAAGTTGTCATGTGTGGCTGTGTGACACTTTATACTTAAAGTGGCAGCTTTAGTTGCTGGGAAATAATCCATAAACTAAACTTATGAAAAACAAACGAGGAAATGAGAAACAGCAGGAGAGCACAGCTGGGAGTAACCAAACATGACGAGACAAAGGGGAAGCAAAACTCAAAACACTGAACACAGGACATGAGACACAAGACAGGCATGGAGATGTAGACTTGACCAGGAGAAGACACAGGAGATGCACGACATAGGGACTGGGGAGACTAGACAAGAAAACATGTAACACAGGGGAGGCAAAGAAACAAAATCCAAAAATCACTAAAATACAACCAGACACTAACTGAATCAAAGAATATTAATAAACAAAAACAAAACCACTGAGTCACAGGACTCAGGACCAACACAAAAGGAGCTCTCCATGCAGGTGAAAAACAAAAAACAAAAAAAACCCATCCAAGAAACTGCTACAATGTTAGGAGCGGCAAAATCTACAGTTTGGTACATCCTGAGAAAGAAAGAATAATTTCAAATAATAATTAAATTTATATAAACAAAACTGAAAAACTGAAATGATCTTAGTTTTTGGTTAATTAGCATTTTGTTTCATTCAGGATGCTGAATTGAAATAGTTTGAAAATTTGTATAGACATAAACATATTATGGTTTGTCATCTTATCTTAATCCAGAACAATAACATTAGTGATATCAAGGTTTTAAAAAGGCAGCATTTTTTAATAACTTTATAAAGCATCTCCACTAAGACAGAAGAAAACAGTTTTCACAGGGTGTAATCTGTGTGAAATCTGAGACTAACTCTTTCACATTTGAACCAATTAATGGAGATGCTGTTCCTCCACAGTGTAATCCACCAGAGCTCGACCTGTGTGAGGATCTGAGTGACCTGCAGAGCGTGAATGAATGTGGAGCTCTGCACACACTGACCAGTCGAGCTAAAGCAAATCTTCCACTGACACATGCAGGACCAAACCTGGTCAACTTCTGGCCCCCGTTACAGACCCACAGCAAGGTAAAATTTACACACATTTACAGATCAGTAACCCTATGAAACTACAAAGCTTATTAAGTATGTGCAACATTTTATGTTTATCTTCTTTTTTTCTCTATTAGACCCCAAAGTCACGGCGAGGGGAGTCTGTGTGGGATGCTCCTCCTGCCCTGGCTGCCCTGGTCAAACGGGTCTACATGTCTATGGTTGGCACCAGAAGGGATCACAGTGTGTGTGCATTGGGACGCAGCGGGACGGGCAAGACCACGGCATGTCAGACCTTCACACATGCTCTTATCAAACAAGCTGGCACAGCAGGAGAGAACATGAGTGGTGAGCGTGCGTTGTAAAAATGAAAACTGTTTAAGTTTTTAAAGTGTTAATGATCAGCACTAAAACTTGAAACTGGTACTAGTCTGTCATTTCAGTGACTGTGAGTGAGTCGCTACAACTATGAATCTTAAATGAATCCCAAAACTATATTCAATAAACGTTATATACAGCGTTAGCTTTTACACATCAACATGTAAGAAAAATGATGAAAAATAACCTTTCAGGGAGTTTGTGGATCAAAATTTCTCTGTAACGATGTGAGAGACTGACAGTATCACACAATAAAGATTACTTCAAGTACTAATGTAAGCTATTAAATTGTGAGGTGCAAGTAGTGTTTTGTTAAATAAACTATGACTATAACAATGTGTGATATGTCATGTGTTACGTTCATTCAAGTAATTTTAAAATCTGCTGAGGAAGGATTATTTTTAGTCTGTCCTGAGAGGTAAAACCTTCGATGTAATAGAGGGTGTCCTGTTTTTAGCGAGCCTGTAGGTTCATTTTGCTGAAATGTTTGCTTCAGCTTGTTTTCCTCAGCTTTCTTTTTTTCTCATAAGGACACGAGTTTCTGTCCACACTTCCCTACTGTGATTATTGCTATTTCTTTCACTAGTGGAGCGTGTTCAGGCTATGTTCACTATCCTGAGGTCTTTTGGCTGTGTGAGCTCTAAGCACAGTGATGCGTCGTCTCGATTTGCTATGGTTTTCTCTTTGGATTTTAACCATGCTGGACAAGCCGCCGCTGGACACCTACAGGCATGTAGCCCAGACACAAACCCATGTAAGTTAGTCAAACATGGCTGTGTAAATTGGGATTTGTGACTTCTGTTCCTTTTCCTCCTTTTTGTCCTGCTTCTCCATCATTCAGACCTTGATGTTGGACAAATGGAAAGTGTGCCAGAAAATTCAGGGAGAAAGTAACTTCCTGGTCTTCTCTCAGATGCTGGCAGGACTCAGCGCAGAGATGAGGTAATCTCCAGTAAAAGTTAACAGGCAGATTTATTTAAGAACTGCACTATATATTCAACATATTTAATGACGCAACAGGAAATTTACCTTCACATTATGAAACGTTACTGGCCCTCAAAGTATATATTGTAGGGTTGGACTCAAATCTGTCACTTTTTTAATTTGTCCACATTTTCCCCAAATTTTTAAGCCCTCATAACTTCTTATGTTCTAGTTGTGGTCCTGCTGAAGCAGCAGCAGCTGAAGGTGTATGTTGCAGATTCTTCCTTTATAGAGCTACTGATTTGCCACATAACAACCTATTTTCCCATTTCTGATTCTATATTAGGATCGAACTGCAGCTACACCAGCTCTCTGAATTCAACTCCTTTGGTATTGTTCATCCCGCCAAGGTACAGTAAGTGCATCAGAAGGGTCTCTTTTTTTTTACCACTATATCACACGTCATGGTATAACAGGCAACATAACCGTAAGTGGAGAAGTCCAGCACAGGGCAGTTCTGTTTTGCATGAACACAGGTGTAATGCTATATTCAGTGGCAACTGGGAAATATTCATTTGTAATATCTGGATAGGAAAAATCAATGAAAATGAATAACGTGGGTAAGGTTCTCTTCCCTAACCTTCACATTTTACGATGTTCTGTGGAAGAGGAGCGTTCACAGTGACCTTGCGTATTTGCTGATTATCAGAAGAAGAAACAAAGGAAGTCAGGAGAAAGTTGTGTTTTTCCCTTTTCATCTAAAATGGAAATCACTTTCAGACTTTAGACCGAATTTTTCTGGAACCGCTGTAATATATGACAACTGATGGCACTGCTGCGTGAATGCTGCTTTAAACATGTGTTTTTCATTAATGCCATCAAGTCTTTACAGCAGAGCGGGTAACTAATTTAAATGTTGTATATTTTGCACTTTTGGGGGGCTTTTCTGTCACCTGTTCTGTACACTGTGTAACAGCCAGAGCCAGAATAGTCACAGCACAGCTACAGCTGTGGTCACAGCCTCAGAGACAGCTACTGTTCAGAAAGTGTTCTGATGTATGGAACTACTTTGTGTTGCTTTGCATTGGGAACCATTAGTGTGCTGGTCCAGTCCCTGTTTAATAAACTGTAAAGAACTGCTCTGTGGATATTAAAGGAAAGAGAAAGTACTGAATTTACCCAAGATATTTAAACCTACAGGAAATGTTAATAGAAGGCAAAGAGATGCAGATGCAGCATTTTCCTCAAAAAGGTTTAAATTTCTGAAACAAAGTTCTTCAACATGAAATAAGAAATCATAAATATTCCTTCCCCTCCTACAGAAAACAAATAAATAAAGTGCAGCACTGTCTAGATGGGAAAACAAGTAAAGTAAATCAAACCAATAATTATAATAAATAATATTAATTTTATTTCTCGCCAAATATCCTGAGGCTGAGCTTGCAGCTTGGAACTCACTGGCTCTGGGGGGTCTTGTGCTTGCATAGACTGCACAGAGTGAGAAATGGCTCTCCTGAGAGAACCGTGGTTCTATTAATAATCCTTCTAGTTGAAATGAGTGCTGGCGAATAGCCCCAGCTGGGGGTTTCACCCACTCACAATGTGGCTGCTCATATCTACTCGTACTATATGATAATGCTGCTGAGGAACACAAAGGTAGTCAACAAAACTAACCCTTTTGTATCTCTTTAGATCATAAATCTGTACTTTGTGTGGTAGCTGAGAAAAACTAAGCGTTCACTAAACGTATTTGGATGGGGTCGCTGCATTTGGCACAATGACAGAAGTCAGTTAATGAACAATTCTAATTTAGACGATTGACCAACACTTCTGCTTCAGTTCAAAGTTCTGGGTGTCCCTT
Organism: Perissodus microlepis; assembly: GCF_051167445.1. NCBI lineage: Eukaryota > Metazoa > Chordata > Actinopteri > Cichliformes > Cichlidae > Perissodus > Perissodus microlepis. Next base: position 55,665,352 of record NC_140467.1, on the reverse strand, counting down.
TGCCCAGCATCCTTGTGTGAGTATGAGGCTCTGAGGTAATATAAATGGAAAAATGAGCCAAAACATAGAAAGTGAAGTGGTCAAACCACATGGGAAAAGAGTTAGACTGTGATTGGAGATAAGATGGAAAGATGTGACTCAGCTGTTCCCTCACCTCATTTAATTGTCTGGCTGTCAAAAACAGAAAAGACAGACTGTCCCCTCTCCCTTTCTTACTGTTCTTAGGTGGAGGAGAAACAGCGTGCATCCATTGCTTTCACAAAGCTGCTGAGTGCCATGGAAACACTGGGCTTCTCACCCGGCGAGCAGAAGGCGATATGGCATGTTCTGGCTGGTATTTACCATCTGGGAGCTGCTGGGGCCTGTAAAGGTAACATAGTGATTCACTGTGAGTCACACAGTGTTACTACACACACACACACTCTCATACACACACACCTCCTGTCTGTAGCTCAGGAGGTAGAACCATGGGAAGGTTGCTCGTTCGATCCCTGGCTTGGACAAGACACTGACCCCAAGACACAGAGTGATTCTCTTTAGGAAAGCTTGATAGTGTCGAGCTAACACTCCACCTCTGATCCAGTTACTTTAAATTTCTCACTCATTGCTGAGCCGACCATCACTAATGTTCAGTGCATGCTGTCATAATCACATCCTCTTTGAGTTTTCCCTTTGGTTGTGCAGTGGGCAGGAGGCAGTTTATGAACTTTGACAGTGCTCAGATGGCAAGCAGTGTGCTTGGATGTGAAGGTGATGATCTGCACACAGCAGTATTCAAACATCACCTTCGACAGCTTCTGCAGAGGGCCACCGGGGGCAGCAGAGAGAGGAGCGGTGCCGCAGAATCGGAGGAAGGTGAGATGCGCACACACTAAAGCCAGCATGTGAAAAACGGCAGCGGAAAGTTTAGAGAGTGTTTGAGGATCCTGTTGCACACTATCAGTGCTTTCAACCTCTGCTGATCATTACAAAAAAAAAAGCTCATGGAAGTGAATAGAGAGATTGCTTCATTAATATATTTTAGTGGTTACAATTTTTCATTTATAATTTGTTTGATATTTCATTATTCAGCTTACTGCTATGTTGAACATTAAAGGCCATCAGTGCGGACTCCAACTAAACACAGCTCACTATTCTCCAACAGTTTTGATTGTTTAGAGGGAACTTTACCATTTTCTGATCCAGACAACTTCAAGCATCTTGTTACAAGGGCTAATGTGTGGCACCATCTGGCATATGAACTGGTGTTTATAGAATGGGATCTTCTGTGGTCAGTACAATATAACACATCAGCACTGCAAAGAATTCACAGAATTAAAGCTACTCATGTAAGCCTCATTGCCTTTCCACCACCCAAACATCTTTCCTTCAGCCAAAAGATATGATCAGCAGAGCTGATTAGTCCATGAATAATCTACCCAACAACACAGGAGCAGTTTGTTGCTCAGAATGTGACAAATATCACCAAAAGGTCATCAGTGACAAATAAAATTAAATGAAGTGGTGACCTGTGATACTGGAGACGCAGAGAGCTGGAGTCACATTCAGTTGCTCTGAATTTTGAATGGGTGCCTACATATATTTTACTTGTAGCATTTGTTGACTTTCTAGTGTGAGAGCTGACACGAAGCCTCACAAGACTTAGCCAAAGTGCTATCATAGCCCTGCTTAACTTCTAAAAAAGGATCAGAGGCCCCAAAAAGCAGGGATAAAAGATACCTGCTTTAACCTCTTAGATGTTCCAGATTTTCTTTGAGTTGCATTTTTAGAGAAAGGTACAACGTGCTGTAGGAGTGGATTTATCCTGATAAAGCCTTTAAGGATAAAGGAGAACATTAAACAACGCGAGTAGAAAAGTGTGTCCTTATTCACTTTGTTGTGCGCAGGTCCGAGGCTAACAGCTGCTCAGTGCCTCAATGGAATGGCTGCTGGACTTTATGAAGAGCTCTTCACTGCCATCGTGTCACTCATCAACAGGTCTGGATGAATCTCATTAAATACACGATCCACAGCCTTATCACAAGCTCTCAATCTGCCTTCATAACTGCTGCCTAACAAGGCTTCATGACTTTAGACTTTGTTTTACGGTGGCTTATATTTTCTGCTACAGTGATTGTAGACTATATTAAACATGGCCCAAATGATCCCTGCAATCAATCTGAGTCTGAAAACTCATTTCTGATCACTTTTCTACTCTTGGCTCTGTATAATGTCACAAAGAAGGGATATCCCTAATATGATGATTTCAGGCTCAGGACCACTAATGCCCACTGTTCAAAACCTTCTATTTTTGAGAGCAGCCAGGAAGAAGACAGCTGGCTTTTAAAGAACATTAAAACTGACTGCTCGTTTCATTGAGGGGTTGCCTAATGGCTCGATATGAGATTATAAGGATGCCTTCGAACACAGAAGTCCAAATGTTTGAACTCCTGGAGTTGAAAATGAGGGGAAAAAAATGAGAGGAGCTAATGCTGCTTTCTTTTTCTCAAGCTACATCTGTGGGTACCATTTACAAAGTTTGCAGACAGTCTGATGCATTGATCTGTACTTCTGTTTCCAGCTTCATGTGCTTATAGCAGCCGCCTGTTGTTTTGTGTAATTACCACGCTACTGAGGGGGGCCTTATCACATGATCATCCTTCCCTCTACTGTACATTCATGCATCAGATATATGAATGAATAACAAACATATAAAGAACTGTAAAACTCAATCAGGCTGTGTTTTGTGGGCAGGGCGCTGAGCAGTCAGCAGCTGATGCTAGCCTCTGTGATGGTGGTGGACACGCCAGGCCTGAGGAACCCACGACACTCAGCAGAGGAGAGAGGAGCCAGCTGGTCTGAGTTCTGCCACAATTACCTACAAGAGAGGCTGCTGGAGCATTACCACTCACATACGTTCACACATACACTCGAGAGATACGCTCAGGTAACTCAGTGTACAGTTACATCTTTCAAGCTGAGTGATCATCTTCTGTGAGTAATGCACACTTACACATAACTCAGTTTCTAAAGCCTGAAAAGAGTATTGAGAAGATGGACGGAGTACTTTTAGGTGCTGATGAATGTAGAAAACCAGACAGGAGGATTGATGGGGACAGTTAGTGAATCAGGAAGTGCAGAGGATTAGTAAGGCAGGAAGTTTGGGGAAATGTGAAGAGAATAGGTTGGTCCAAATGACATACCTGTGCAGGTATAGGGATGTCTGGGAGAGAGGGCAGTGGACTTTTTGACTAGTCTGTTTAACAAAATCGTGACGAGTGAGGGGATGCCTGGGGAGTGGAGAAGAAGTGTGCTAGTACAGATTGTCAAGAACAAGACTAGTGTGCAGAGTTGTAGTAACTGCAGAGGGATAAAGCTGATGAGCCATACCATGAAGATGTAGTAAAGACTTGTTGAAGCTAGGTCAACAAGAGAGGTGATGGTCAGTGAGCAGCAGTATGACCTCATGCTGAGAAAAAACACTACAGATGTGATGTTTGCTTTGAGAGCATTGATGAAGTACAGAGGATATCAGACATGATAGAGTACCAAGAGAGGAACTGTGACAATGTGAGGAAGTCAGGAGGTACAGACGAGTATGTGAGGGTGGTCCAGGACATGTATGAGGACGGAGAGGCAGTGGTGAGGTGCCTGGTACAAGTGACAGATGGGTTCGAGGTGGGGATAGGTATCTGTGACCTATAATGTCTGCAGATGACATTAACATCTCCAGCAAGAGTAAGGAGCAGGTGGAAGAGAGCCTGAAGAGGTGGAGGTATGCTCTGGAGAGAAGAGTAATGAAAGTCAGTTAAAGGAAGACAGAATATGTGTGTGTGAATGAGAGGGAGACAGACGGACAGGTGAAAATGCAACAAGCAGAGATACTGAAGGCAGATGAGTTTAAATATGTGAGATCAACCACCCAAAGCAACAAACAGTGCACAAGAAAGGTGAAGAGTCCAAGCAGGGTGGAATGGGTGAAGGCAAGTGTCAGGGATGTCAGAAGGATAGCAGCAAGAGCTAAAAGGAAAGTTTGTAGTAGTGAGATGGTAGTGAGACCTGCTGTGATGTATGGTTTGCAAATGAGGTGGCAGAGCTGAAGATGTTCAGTTCATTGGAAGGGAGTGAGATGGACAGGATTAAAAATCAGGAGTTCAGATTCAGAGAGGCGAGGCTGAGATGACTGGAGCATATGCTGATGTGAGATAGTGGATATATTAGACAAAGGATGATGAAGATGGAGCTGCCAGGCAGGAGCAAAAGAGGAAGATCACAGAGAAGATCCATGGATTTAGTGAAAGAGGACATACAGAGGTTTGGTGTGATAGAGGACGCTGGGACAGGGTGAGATGGAGGCAGATGATCTGCTGAAGGTGCTTCCCAAAAGGAAGGACTTGAAAGAAGAAGATATACACCTCAGTCTCATCGATGCTGTAAAAATAATGAGTACATACAGGATAAATAAAGTTTTATGTAGACATTCATGATCCCAGGAAGATCCTAATTGCTTATAATATCCCTCTGACTTTTTTATTGAGATCATGAGGTTGGAATTGCTGGTTTTTATAACAGTTTTGACTCTAACATTGAGACACCGATCAGAACATTGAATCACATGCACTGTTTTTCAAGTTTCAAGTTTTTCAATGAATCATTCTATTGACAAAACCTTAAAGAGATTCAGTTTAATCAATAACTCATCTAAAACTCATCTACAACAATAAAGGAAAATACAGTAAATGATGACAGAAATCACATGAAAAATTAGCAAAAAAGAAAAAAAAAATTCAAATAAAATACTGTAAATATAGGCGTTGATTACCAAGTTATTATTCTACACAGACCAAACAGCACCGTATTTAAAAATAAAAGTAATGTCCATATCCACGCTGTTGAGTACACCACTATTTTCCTACTCCGACACACAAACTGAAATCAGCTGATTGTACCATGAGTGCAAGAACCGATAAGATGGATCGACAGGCAGACAAACTTACAATTCCAAGGAATTGAACTACTACGATTCCCATCCTTAACTGGAACAGACTCACTATTATCTGAAACTCTGCCTTTAACAGACCCTGTCATCTTTGTTTTACTTGTTTATGTTTTAGTCTGTTATCTTGTGACCCAGTTATTGTGTTTGAGAACCTGATGCCATAACTTTTGCCTCTGTTTTGCTGCCCTCTCTTGTGTACCAGTATAAATGCCATGCCTTTCACTGGTTCATGTTCAGCTTACAGGCAACAGCACTTACGGTCCGAAAGAGTTTTCATAGCCAATCCCTCTTTGGAGCTTTAAAACACAAGAAAATCAATAAAATAACAATTACACACATTAAAAAACAGAATTGCAGACCAGAAGAGATCTGTTTCTCACATGTGCAAGTGGCCAGAATGAGATTCACACACAGCAATTTTAAAATGTCAGCCACACTGGAATGTGTCCAGGATCCTTTCTGCTCAGCCTTTAGTAACACCAGCTTTAACAAAAGAGTACCAGTTTTACCCCCTGAACTTAAGCCCTAACTGGTTTTCATTGAGTATGCTAATATCTTTGGGATATCTTCACAGTCGTGATAGCATGTCTGTCAAAGATGAAAGATTAACAAAAGAGGCAATTTCACTGAGATTAAACCAATACAATTGTTAGATCTACAACAAATATGTTCCGATTTGATGAAAATGACACACAAAAATGAGTTAAACCGATTATTACTGAGTAAGAAAAGTGCATAGGTGAGAAAAATACATTTGCTGGAACGACTTTATGTTTTGTCTGCTGCAGGAGAAGATCCACATGGAGTTTGAATGTCCAGAGACCAGCCCGGCCGAGGTGGTCTCTGCCATTGACCAGCCACCTCCACAGGTACGCAGCAATGTGACGGAAAAAAGACGTAAATGTGAGCATGAGGATAACAGCCATGACATCTTACCAGGAGTCTGATGTTTTCAACTTTACGCAGGAATCTTAAAGTTGTCTCATTCAAATCTCTGTCGTATAATGTTATATGATAATAGCTCTAGAGACTCCAGAAATAACTTCTGTCTTGAATACATGAGACTACGAGGCTTGTTGAGACTTCTAGTTTTACCTAAAATCATCCCCTGCCCTGCTGCAACAACCCAAATAACAGTTTATCAAAAGTTGACAAACTTGTCTGAGTTGGGTTCGATTATTAAGGGAGGGAATAGTTTCACCAGCAGCACCTACAACTGGAGGTTATGTAGCCTGAGAGGCACACCAATACTTTTCCTCCTTGTCATTATTATTACAGTCTGTCCTTACTACTCCCCTTAAAAGAAGCCAGAAGAACAGTGCTCGTTTGCCAGCATTTATCTTGTTCAAGAAATTACATGTACTGTGACTTTTAGCATAAAAATGTTTTTCTACTTCACTTTTCATTGTATCCTCCATCTGACCAATAGAAAATCATCATGCTTTAACCCAATGTATGCTTGAAAAGCACGTGTGTGTGTGTGTTTGTTTCAGGTCCGCGCAGCAGATGAAGACCGCAGAGGTCTTTTATGGGTTCTGGATGAGGAGATGGTGACGCCAGCCTCTTGTGAAAACAGGGCCGTGGAAAGAGTGTGCCAGTATTACAGCAACATGGGTAAAAATACACAGAGACTCCCTGCTAGTGAAAACTTGAGCGCCATATAACTTAAAGAGTATGAATTAATTGTGTTTGTTTGTCCTTGCAGTGCGACAGTGTGAGCAGCTGCTGCAGTGTGAGGTGAAGCACCTGATGGGGTCTGATCCTGTCCGATACGATCTGGCTGGATGGTTCAGCCTCATCCAGAACAACCCATCTGCTCTGAACACCATCTGTCTGCTCCAAAACTCCACTGTGTAAGTCAGAGGCCTGGGGGCTGCCCCACAAGGATGCCGTGTCTAAATGAATATCTTCTAGTAGGCTCCAGTTGGCAAATGGCCCTGGGAAAATATTTTACTAAAAGAGTGGTGAAAGCCTTTCAAACAGTTAATGGGTTGTTAGATGTCATTAAATGGTCAAAAGTCTGTATATCCAACTAAAACTAATTATTGTGACCCTGTAAAAGGAACAGGTTTTAATGATAGAAACAGTGCTAATATAATAGGACAGTTTCCTTTCCTCTTTCAGAAGTTACTGTCTCCTTTTAATCTTGGTGTTTAAACTGAACATATGCACATAGTTGTACTGTGTTTAAATTAGATTAAACTGAGATAAGAAAAGTCTTTATTAGCCTTAGGGAAACAAATTCAGGTGTTTTGGCAGCACAGAAGAAAGAAAATGTAGAGAAGGGGAATGTTTTTAATAACTTCTCCATCTGGACACTTTCTTGCTAAGAAACCATTTTAAAAACTAGCAGTGAGCACAGATATTCATCTCAGCAAGCATGAAGCACTGCTCCAGGACTTTCGGAATTCCTTGCCCAGAAAGTTTTCATATGGCTTCATGGAACAGACTGCCCATATACTGTTGATGAAGTAATTAACAACTGTTAATTAGCAGGTATGAACAAGTGTGGTTCATACAAGATTCATTTACTCACAGCACATACCAGCTACACACATGTTTCTGACATCCTATGATAGCTAGGTTCTCTCTCTGCCCTCCCCAGAGGGGTTGTGAAAGCCATGTTCACCCCAAGAATTTCTCTGCCCCCCCTGTGTCGGGCTCTGGGGGGACTAGAGGGTGGCAGCCAGCGCTCTTTGCAGAGGAATGGCACCATCAGGAAGACATTCAGTGGGGGAATGGCAGCGATACGCAGACACTCCCAGTGTATTGCAGTAAAACTCCAGGCAGTAAGTTTCCAGAGCATTCACTATCAAATCCTCATCTATTTCTGTAGTGTAACTGGATTCCTTCCCTCTTTGCTGCTTTTCCCACCATGCAGGATGCTCTTATCAATCTGATCCGTCGAGCCAGGCCAGTGTTTCTGCAGTGTGTCAGTGCAAAGACTGACAATGGAAGTTTTGACATCCCAGCCCTCAGGGTGCAACTGCACTCAACACAGATCCTGTCAGCTCTGCAGCTATACCGCATAGGTATGCATGCTCATGCATTAATATTTCTAGCTGTAACACTGTGTGTAAACTAAGTACAAAGCTATTAGTGACCATTCTAGGGTTAGGGTTATTGTTTTGTTGTACATGTTTAAAAGGCAAATATTCTGCAAGTAAAATACGTTATCTTTCAGAGTAAGTCACATGTATTTGTTTTTGCATTACTATTGCACTATTATTTGGAATCTATGACACCCAACATATACATTAATGGCAAAACAACTAGCAGCTTGGTATTCCGATATCTGGAAGAAGCAACTCCTATCACAACTAGAGACTGACAAGGTGAACACAAAACCTGACATCACGTCAGGGGGGAGATGTCATTATCCCCACACAACTGTTGTTCTTGGGTACCAAGCCCCAAGAACAACAGTTGAAGGTGTTGAGTGTGAGAATGACTGACCTGAGAGATTGGATCATAGCTAAGAGAGAGAATAAAACTTGAAGGATCAAGACCCCCGAGTGGGTTTTTTTCACACAGAGAGACACACACACATATCTGTATATATATATGTTCTCGCCCTTTTTCCAAATATTCCTGATGCAAATTAAAAAATCAATCTGTGGCCATGTTTGTCTGCAGGTTATTCAGAGCACATGACTCTGGGGGATTTCAGGTGTCATTTCCAGGCTCTCGCTCCTTCAGTCATGAAACGTTACGCTTCAGTGTTTGTCAGCCACGATGAGAGAAAGGTCAGATGGCACATGGCAGCATTTCTTCCCTTTCTTGTTCAGCATCATGTCTGTGAGTAAACACCTTTTTTGTGTTTGCTTATGTGTCAGGCAGTGGAAGAGCTGCTGGTTGAATTGGATGTGGATAAAAAGAGCATCCTCGTGGGTGCCAGCCGGGTAAGAACATGTTTGTACTCGAACAGCTGAATTTACTTCGTGCTGATATGGCTCATACATTTTTTCCCCCGTTGTGTGTTAGGTGTTCATGAAGCGAGGTGTGTTGTGCTATCTGGAGCAGCAGAGGGAGAAGCAGGTCACTGGTTGGCTGGTCCACCTACAGGCTGCTTGTTTGGGACATCTTGCCCGTCAGAAATATCGAAAACTCAAGGTACTTATGTCTCTGTGAGCTTGCCTTCTGCACTGCTGACTGGGAATTGATGGAATTGATATGAATTTCTCATTGGCTCCCCTTTGAGTGTCACCACCATCGCTAAAGAGCATATCAAAGAAATTACACAAAACCTCTCTGAGTAGAACACAAAGCCAACAGCACTGGGTGCTGGGCTTGGGTTGGCATTCACTCAGCTTTAACATCATTCTGGGCTCTTGGCTAGCTTAGTGTTAGTAGTGCGAGCGCAAGAACCAATAAGTGGGATCAATAAGTAAGCTGACTAACAATTCCAAAGAACTGGGCTACTGTTCTCTATAAGAACAGGTTCTCGATTCCTACTACGGACTAATCGAACCGCCAAATTTCCAGTTGGTAGCCATAAGTGCCCAGTGAGATATTTTTAATATATACATGAACACAAACAGGAGCTTTGACCTTACCAGAAGAAAATTGTACATCATGTATTTTAAATGCAGCTGTTAGAATTTCCTTTAACTTTACAACTTTTGTGTTTCTTTTTGAGAGTTGTTGTTTTCAAACTTTTTGTGGTGCCTTTTTTTGCACTTTCTTTTTGTGTTTTTTCTTTTTGTAGGTTGTACTTCTTTGTGGTCGTTTTGCATTTATGTAGCGGTGTTATGCTTTGCATGGTGGTTTTAGATGGGAGTTGTTTATTTGTTTTCTTTGCTCTTCGTGTGTTTTCAATTTTTTTTAATCTCTCTTGGTGTTTTTTCCTTTTTTGGTATGTGTTTGTGTGTCTTGTCGGTCATTTTGCATTACTGGAAGTGTTTTATGATTTGTGTGGTTGTTTTGCATCTCCTTGTGATCACTTTGAGTCTCTTTGTGTCTGCTTTATCTTTTACAGTTTTTATGTGTTTCTTTTTTTATGGATGCTTTGCACTCCTTGACCTTTGACCTTAGCAAGTAATCATTCAAAGTGCATACATTTACACTAGTTATTGCATAAATTATTGTACTAGTATAATAGTATTTCAGTTTAAGGTAATATCACTTTAAAATGAATGTGTTGGTTCAGGTCTCAATGAAACTTTTATTTGTATTTTTTTTACATTTTGTTGCAATGGCATTAAATGGTTTTATCTGTTGCTTTAAAAGGAGACTGAGCTCAGCTGTAGGTTAAACTCACACACTTTGTGTGTGTGTGCCTGCGTGCGTGCGTGCGTGTGCCCGTCTGTCTCCAGGTGCAGCAGATGGCAGTGAGTTGTCTGCAGAGGAACCTGCGGGCTCTCAGGGTCGTGTCCAAGTGGAGTTGGTGGAAACTTTTCTGCAGAGTGCGTCCTCTCCTTGATGTCAACATGGATAATGAGAGGCTCAGGGCCAAAGAGGTACATGATCACAATTATCAGAAGGTGTTCAAACACTTTGTGAAAAAATGTATTTACTTTTTTTGCAGAGATTTAGATGAAACGAATGAAGACTGAGTGATTGATTTTCTTGCTCAATGTCTCCAAATGAAGGCAAACGTATACATGTGTATTTTAGTAATATGTTTCTTAAATGTACATATATGTATTAGCATTAATCTTTTAGCTTTAGGAGTTAAATGGACAAATATAAAAGCATCTTAATCTGGTAAATAGCTTACAAATCTTAGAATATCAACTTATTAACATTGCAAAGTACAATAGTTTCCGCTGTAAACTCTCTAGCTCATGCTTATCAGGGAAAGACAGAGGGTTAGATAATGCGTTCGTTGGAAGGTAGCAAAGCATTTTTTGGCAACATTCAGATGACACTGTAATGCACAAAGTGACAAATGTCATCATGTATTGTAGAGTCCTGGATGGAATATCCTATACTGTCATGAAACGCTGTGTGGCAGGCAGGAGATGAGGACTCAAAGTGCAGGACTCAGACTCAGGGGATGAACTCAAAATCACAGCTTTATTTGCTGGTCACAGAAAAACGAGCATACAAAGTAAACTAAGCTAAACTGGGAAACAATGAACTAAAACTCACAGGGAGATCCACACAGCAAGAGGGACGACGCGACACTGACTCAGAGAAACACAGGGTTTAAATACAATGGGAAGTAACGAGGGGAATGAGACACAGAAGGAGAGCACAGCTGGGAGAAATCAGAACTGGCGAGACAAGGGAGCAAAGTAGGATACACTCACATGAGACACAGACCTTCAAAGTAAAACAGGAATTAGCACAGATGCAAACTAGACTAGGGGAGACAGAGCAACTAAGAAACACAGAGGGCAGCTACTAAATACTCAGAGAACTAAACAGAATACAAGAAAACCAAACTAAGACACTACACTAAAGAATAAGCTGGGACAACAAAGAGAACTAAGAACATAATACAGAAAACTCAGAGGCACAAGAAACTCAAAACATTGGGTCACTGACGCAGGACCGTGACATATACACTGTATCGGTGCTTCACTAAATGTTTGCAGAATACCACAAGGTGGAAACTATGTGGGACTCTTACAAGGCGATGTCCTTAACACCACTGTGGATGTGCTGTGTTAATGTGTTATTGTATGTTTTCTTATATGTTAGTCTTATTTAACTGTAATGCAATGAAATGGCAAGTGAGCAGAAAGTATTGTGCAAAAATCTTGCCTCACTATTAATTATTTTATATTTTGATAGAAAAAAAAGGGGAAGGAGTGCACCAATGTATTGAAACATGTGCAAACATACATTGAAATATAGTATATGAGACCAAAACAGAGTTTGTGCAATTATAATTAACTTGAAAGTGAATATTGGGTATGAGCACCTTTAGTCTTCAGCAGTCTTCAGGGGTAGTCTAAGGAGCTTGGAAAGAGAAGCATCTGGACTTCTTTAAGTTTCTTGAAGATGTTTCACCTCTCATCTGAGAAGCTTTTGCTCTACCATTTGCTCCCAGATATTAAGCCCTATTGGGTGTGTCCCCAAGAGTGTTGTGGACCACCTACTGATCCTCTGCCTAATGGCACTAGCCAAGGCGTGAAAACGGGTGTGGGTCACTTTGCATTTTTGCTATGTGACTAAACATAATCACAAAAGAACATCGTCTTAAATTTGTGCAGGGAATTAAAATGCATTATTTTCACAACCACAAATATCATTGTTTAATGTGTTCACTGTTTTTGAGAACATTAAGAGAAGATTACACAAGGTAAAGTCATGTCCTGCTCTGTGTGGGTGAATCGACTTTTCCCAGCAATTTCCAGGACTGATCAGTAGGTGGTGCTTTTTGCCATGTCGGACTTTTGTCTTCATCGTCACTGCTCAGGAGCAGATTATATTTTCAGCATAAAGTGCCATGACCATTTGGCCTAGTAAAAGGTACACACCACTGTGAGAGTAAAATGAAATATCCAGGGTCTGTACAGACTGTATGTAATGATGAACATTGCCACTTTGGAGTCACTGGTTAGTGAAGTCCTCTTATGAAGCCTCAAGCGGTGGTGGTTATGATTGAGAAACTGCAACACTCATAGGCTGGTTGATTATTCCAGTCTTATAAATGTGTACATTTAGTAATTTTACATATGAAAACTGCCTAGCCATGCCTCAAGGCTCAGTAAACATAATTACATCTTTTTGTTGTGAGCAAAAGTTCCTGTGGGTTCTCTCTTAGTTAGAATAGACACAACAATTTATAACTCAAGCTTCTATTGCTATAATCGTTGACTTAAACTTACATGCCTGTGGTTTTAATTTCATGCAAAGTAATTAAGCAGTCCATCTTAAATGACAAAGTACCAACGCTGTCTGAATTGTTTTGAAGCTATATTTTTGTGCACTCGAGACAAGAAGAACAATTATAAGGCTGCGTAGTGTTCATAATGGAAGTTCAGTGAGCTGTAGCAGTGCCAGCATCTAATAGGTGGATTTTGGTTTCAGTGAATGAGTGTACAGTGATAATAATCACAATGATGTTTCAGTCACAGTGAGTCTTCTATTTTGCCATTTTTGTCAGGATGAAATGTCAGTTCTGAGACGACGCCTAGAGAAATCAGAGAAGGAGAGAAATGAGCTGAGGCAGACTGCAGACAGCCTGGAAACCAAAGTTTGTATTCTCACACAGACACACCTATACACACACACACGCACACAAACAAACTCATGTTGTGATCTATGTGCAGGTTACAGCTGTGACATCTGAACTGAGTGATGAGCGTTTCCGCGGTGATGCCGTGGGCCAGGCTCTGGATGTGGAGAGGGCAGAGAGACTTCGACTCAGCAGGGAGAACAAAGACCTGCAGGTAAGACAAAAAAATCCTGTTACTTGTTACTCAGTTTACAAGTCCTGTTACTTACCTCGGTACTTCTTTAACTATAGGCTCGCCTAGATCAGTGTAAAGTGACCATGGAAACCCTGGAGGAGCAGCTGGAGGAGGAGAAGCAGAAAGCTCAGGCTAAGGAGAGTCAGAAAGGAGCAGTGACAGGTAAAGAGTTGTCCTAGGACCAATTTAGTGTTGTCCTGCATGTTTGCCAGGACCTACACAGAGGTACATGATTTTTGAGTGCCAGGAGTGTTTTCTGAAGCCAAAAATATTTACACCTAAGCCAATAAAAAACAGCTTCTTCCCAAAGTACCACTGATAGCTGGAATTAACCCTATAAAGTTTAAGTCTTCATCAGCGATGACTCCAAAACAAACCCTGTCTCCAGAAGACACATTTACTTGAACGGTTATCAAATTGTTCTCCGAAATCAAAATAATACATATATATATAATATATTATATAATTATAATTATATTATATAATTATATAATATAATTATATAATAATATATATATTTTTGTCTTTCTCCAAAATATAGACTAAGAGTAAGGATATTACCTAAAGCCTCAAAACCCAGTCATATGATTCTTCTGCTACGTTTCTCCAAGACAGAAAGCTTGTCCCCAATGTTTGGGGAAGAAAAATTTTGCACAAAAGTTAAAATATTTTTAAAATGCTCTGTAATCATCTCTATTCATTATGCCTGGTGAACAATCTGTGGCTCAGCTGTATGAATGTGTGTGTGTTGGGTGATGGGATTTATAGTAGAAAGGAGTTTGAGTGCTCATATTGAGGTGTATAACAGGTGTTATATAAGTACCATTCCATTTACCATTTGATTTGAACTCACCAAAAGAACAATCTGCAAAACTCAAAAAATGAATCAAATTATTCATAAATATCTTATTTTATCACACATGAAATCTAGTATTGAAATACAGAAATGTCACAACATATAAAGTGACTCCAACAAAGTCATATCCATTCCTCCACATCTTGCAGAAACTGAACTGGTCATGCAGCTGGAGTGCTGCCAGACAGAGATGGAATTTGTTTCCAGACGACTGAAACAGACAGAGGAAAAACTTGAGACAGAAAGACAAACTCGACAAGAGCTCGATGCCAAGGTGAGACAGGACGCTGAAAGGTGAACAGAGCACTGATGGGTGATTAGTTTCTAAAGTTACTTATTATTACTAAAGATATGATTTGTTATGTTACTCTGTTTTTGTGAAGGTGGCGACATTGCAGGCCCAGCTGGAGCAGTCCAGGAGGAGTGTGACAGAGGTGAAACGTCACTGTCGTCATTTGACCTCTGACCTTCAGGATGCTCGGGTCCTTACCGACAGTCTGCAGAGCCGCATGCATGAACTGGACCGCAAGCAGAGAAGGTTTGTTTTAACCCGACGCTGTATAACTTTCTTTCATATCAGCTAAGATTATGATTTGTCATATCAATATACAGCTGTGTATCTTTGTATTTTTCTGCATTTCTGGTATAATCCTTAGTTTTATCTTGTGTCATGTGTTTCTGAATGTCGGTTCCTTCGAGTGCCTGTGTGGAATTATTTGTCTGAGTTTATTTACTACTACTACTATTACTAACAATAATTATATCTTCCAAGAAAATATTTTCCTCTGACCCTCTGATATTATTGTTATTGTTTTATTTTCTTCAGTTGGAAAGAACTTCTAGCTTTTCCCCCTTTTTTCTTTAATATTCTAGGGAGATTTAACTATGAATCAAGACTTTGTCTCTTTTCTGCTGCTGAAATTGCAACTACTAGAACACAGAACACCCCCCTCTTCAATTAATAAAGTTAATTTCACTTTTCCCGCCATCAAACAAATGAGATGTGTCAAAAAGTGATACACTGCCAAAAATTGTCGATATATACTTCTTTAGAAATATGATGTATAATCATAGTGAATACAAAATCCTCCTGCTGTTTGTATGCGTTCATACAGGTTTGATAACAAGCTGACTCAGGCTCTGGAGGAAGCTGAATGTGAGCGAGAGCAGAAGGACAAAGCCTTTCAGGAAAACACAGCACTGGGAGCTGAAATATACAAATTGCGCTGCAGCCAACAGGTGGGTTGGCTTCTATGTTGACTGTGTGTAGATTTTTATATGAACTGATTAAAAGATTTATGCTATTTCACAGTAATGTCAGGTAATGATGAGTTTGTGGTTACTTCAGTAATTGTGCAGATGCCAAAAGCATCAAACCTCAAATGTACCACATTAAAAAGCTTAACAACATTAAAAATCATCCTGATTTGGTCTTTGTCCCCCCTTTTATACAGCTCTAAAATCCAATTAAGCTTTTTAATAACTCACCTGACTGGATAGCCTCTAAAACTGACCTCTGGACTGTGTTGTTTGTGACTTAACAAACAACACAAAGCAACATTAAAAAATAATGGCATCAGCTGTGCTTACACCAAAGATTCAAAATACACAAACAGATGGTGATGCCACTTTTGTTGCATACATCTGTAGACTCTATGTAATATTAAATAGTCTTCAGAATTATTTAGTGGATTTACATGTGATTTTATGGAGTAGTATCCAAAAGTGTGCAACAGAAAAACAGACTGATTCAACAGGTTAACCTGGAAGAGAGTCTCAAATGTAATGTGGAAATGACAGCTGTCACATGTAATTCATGATAGGCTGTTGCTCTGATCAAATCAAACAGACCATACTGTAGGTTTATGACTGAGACAGCTATGTTACAGGAACTGTGTGGAGTTAACGTCACATCTGACCCAAAATGTTGATCCTGGACACTACATGAGTACAGAATGAAGGCTGACCTGCTGCTGAGGAGACAATTAGCTTGTCATGTATATGTCTGTCTTCATTATGAACATGTAAATAAAAGTAAAGAACAAATAATTAAGGATAAAGTTACAAAGCATCTGACTCTCACTTTCAGGGTGATATCACTATGCTGTGGCAAAGAAAAGTTACATCGGTCCCAAAATAGTTTAGTTTAGTTGGTTTAGCAGCATTTTGATTTTTTTCGTGTTTGTGTTCCTGTGTTCCTACATGATATTGTGTTCTGGATCATATCCCAAATCGCAAAACCTGCCAAACCTCCTTGAGCTAGCTCATGCTGACTAACCTGTGCCAACTTCCAAGATGCTGCACTGACCAATGGACAAAGATGAAATCTGTAAAGGAGCATGAGAATGAAATGTCTTAAATTCAGAAACTCCAGTGTTATGTGGATGTGTGCAGGAAAGCCAGGCAGAGGTTAGCCGTCTGCAGAAGCAGAAGGAGGACCTGTGTGCTCAGATCCGTGACCTCAGCCTACCTGTTGACCTTGCCTCAGAGTCACTGCCTGCCCTCAAGAAGCAGCTTCGCCTCCTGGAGAGCCAGGTCAATGAGAAAGCAGAGGAAATCACCAAGCTCACTGCCAAAATACAGCAGCAGCAACAGGTGATACAGCACACACAGAATATATTGCTGTCCCTGCTGCTTCTTCCCTCACCATTGTCTTTGTCCATGTCCTTTAGATCCACATGCGATTTGAGATAGAGATGGAAAGGATGAAGCAGATCCATCAAAAGGAGTTGGAAGATAAAGACGAGGAGTTAGAGGATGTCCACAAGTCCTCTCAGAGACGAGTGGGTTTAACAAATACACTTACAAACTGACTGTTCCACAACCAATCATTTTAACATACATGCTTAAAAAACACGTATTTTTAAATTTGTTTTATTTTTTAATAACAACAAAACCACATGACTTTAAGGTTGGATAAAGCTCATCACATACAAGACAGTTTGTTGAAGTTTTGCCAGAAAATCTTAAAATGAGAGATTCTTTAAAACGAACGTTTTCCACAGAAACAGGCTCTTTCAGTGAGATCACTAGAGTTGTACAACAGCAGTTATAATGCACTGCAGACACCAGTGGTTTTCCCTCCTCGCTAACGTGGGACTGTGACATTCCCTGATTACTGATGATGCTGTGCAAAGTGAAGTAGTTAAAATGTCTGACCATTCTCCTCTGATTTCTGACATCATCAAGACATTTTCATATAGAGAACTGCTGCTCACGGGATATTTTTTTTTTTTTTACAAATTCTCTCTAAACCCTAAAGATGTTTGTGTGGGAAAATTCCAACAGATGCCACAGTTTCTGTGGCAGCCGGTATAGTATTAGTCAAGTCACATGGGAAAGATTATCACATAAATATTACAGAGAAGTAATTCTGCTTTAGGCGCTGACATCGTCATTCCTGGTAAGAAAAGCCTTATCCTCAGCATCATATTAAGACTTTTGGGAGAGATGATAAAAACTTCTTCCACACAAACTAAACTCAGCTCCTATAGGCAGGGCAGAAGAAGCTTCTGAAATTTTTGTAAGCCCTCTTCCAGCAGCATTAGCTGTAAAAGCGAGTAAGCAAAGCTCTTAGTGGCTAAACATTTATCATAGATACCCTTTATTACAGGATCAGTAGTTGCTTCTGGAAACTGTAAGGTATACTAAAGTCACAAAACATCACACTTGACTATAAACTGCACCACTGTATGCCTAAGGTCATGCTCTGATGAAGCCAACAAATCATCTACAAAAAGCAGGGATGCTACTTAATCCCAACAAGCTCCCCATGAATATCACAAACTGAATCAGAACCGCCTGACACTTACAAATTCATCGTGTGTCTGTGTGTGTAGCTGAGGCAGTTGGAAATGCAACTGGAGCAGGAGTATGAGGAGAAACAGATGGTGATTCATGAGAAGCACGACTTGGAAGGACTCATTGCAACTCTGTGTGACCAGGTAAAACACACACACACACACACACACACACACTGCTTGTCTGCACTCTACATTGACATCTTCACCTTTCTGCATTCCTTCCTGGCTGAAGAATTGTAAAATATTATTACTACTATAGTTAAACAAATATCTAATACATTCCAAAAAAAATAAATATTTACAGACATCATGGTAACAACTACATGTACACATACAACTCTATTACTGGAAAATTGTGCAGAGATCAAAAGTAAAAATAATAATGTTACCCATCAGTGTGAAATGATTAATATTACTGCTGCATATGTTTAAGGTTGAGCTTATTTGGAATACTTTGTATTCTGTTTAATGTCCAGCATTGTATTTTAAAAGTCATATGTTTGCACTGGCTGTCGTGTGAGGACCATATATCAGTGGAAAAAAAAACTAAAATAAACAATTGTTCATGACCTCAGAAACACAGGCCTAAATCTTGATTTTTTTTTAAAAGTATATTAAAAAACATCCATAAAAAATAATTAGCTGAATCGAAAGACTTGAGCAGTGTGCGACACGGCTTACTGTTAATATCTACAGTGGAATTGGTCTCTGAATGTGGGAATGAGTGTCTCATAGAATGTGTGAATCTGAAAGTGCTGCTGAGCCTGCATCTGGTCCAGTTGCCTGTTTTATTAGAGTAGACAAATTGAGATCATCATGGTTACATTTTTACTTGCTAATGTACTAAATGAGTTACACCTTTTTTACACTCCATCTTCTCTACATCACACATTTTGGCCAAGGTGGTTTATACATGATGCGCATGCACAAACCACGAGAAAAAAGAAAAAAGTTGCTGGCCTCTTAGGTTACCCAACATCAGTCATTGTTAATGGGAGATGGAGCTGAGGCCTTTCCATCACAAAAACGGCACAATTTCTGTGATAGAAAATAGTGCATAGCTCAGGAAGACTTGGAGAAATCACTGTCTGTGAACACAGCTCACTGTGCTGTCCAAATGCAGAGAAGAAGCCACAGGTGATCATGTGCTGCAGGAAGATTTGATGCATCTCATACTGACTTCCAGCCTTGTCCCTTGATGACATTATGAGTAAATGGCCTGCATTTGTATAGCGCTTTACTTAGTCCCTAAGGACCCCAAAGCGCTTTACACTACATTCAGTCATTCACCCACTGGTGATGGCAAGCTACATTATAGCCACAGCTGCCCTGGGACGCACTGACAGAGGCGAGGCTGCCGGACACTGGCGCCACCGGGCTGACCTCTAAACACCACCAGTAGGCAAACATGGGGTTAGTATCTTGCCCAAGGATATTTGGCAAGCCTGGGATCGAACCACCGACCTTCTGATTAGTGGCTGACCTGCTCTGCCACCTGAGCTACAGCCACCAATATCGTCTTTGTGATATTGTTCAACTGTTTGTATGTGCACTTTTTTTGCAGACTGGTGAGCCTCTTCCCACGTTTACTTCTGAGTAACTCTGCCTCACTAAGATGTTCTTTTTATACCCAGTCATGTTACTGAGCTGCTGCCAGTCAACCCGATTAGTTGCAAAATCGTCCTCCAGCTGTTTTGCTTTAGTACCACATCCATTTCCTTTCCGAACTTTTTTGAGACACGTTACTGCCATCAACTTCATGAGGGGTTCATATTTTCCTACATTTTTCTTAAATTTTCTCAGTTTAACATATTTGTAAAATGTGACTAAACATTTCTCCCATTGAAAACATAATGTCAAGATGAACAGAATCTATTTTTTGGGATTTCTTTACCTGGATGATTGAGCATGCATCAAGAGATTGCATTGCAATATTTATATTTTACAGTGTCCCAACCAATGTTCCCTCTAATTTTTCATGTGTCTGAGCGAACACACAAACTCCCTGAGCGGACACTTGGACCACTGTGAGCAACAGCAGACGTGTGCACTGTGGTCACACCAGCATCGAATCCATCCAAGTTACATGGTTTATTAAAATAATCAAATTAAAGCATTAGACTACTTTTAATTAAATGCTTTGTCCCACTTACAATGAAAATGTAAAAAAAAATCTTGTTCATGACCTGTGTAGTATGTTAACACTATTGGAAGTAAAAATAACTTGAACTCCAATTCTGAAAACACAACTTTATTTTTATTTATTTATTTATTTTTTGCTCTGACTTGTATTATGAGTATGAGTCTGTGGTCTGGGAGAGAGTCCTGTAACTCTCTGTCTGCAAAATACAGTATATAATGACCAATGTTGGGCAATTAATTATGTAGTTACTTCTTCAAAAAAAGTAACTGAGTTATGCGAACAACAAAGTTTTTTGCAGCTGTTTACCTAAAAATGCAGCCAAGGCGGTTTTTAAAATAAACATTTCAAAATATTTACAGAACAATCAGCTGTTCTGCATCAAATTTGATGCCACACAAATTATTTGTGCCACTCCAAAAAATAATTTCTGTCCACTATGAGATGAAGGAGAACAACAGCCTGATACCTGTAGGCCTGACAACAGGAGATGTATCACTGCTGTAACACCTGTAACATTCAGTAGTTGCCTCATTGTTCTGACACAGACAACAAAATATTGACTGCACTACACACTAACTACACAAGATTTGCGCTAAACGTGGCAAGTCTCTCACATCTCAAAACACCACCGTCACTCCTAAAACTTCCCCCCTTCCTAAACAACTAAATGCCATGTTGCCATATCATTTTTTGATTGGTCCACATAATACATTTTTCCACCAATAGGAAAGGCTGGGGGAGAGGGGGGTTGCGGGGGCAGGGGGGGCGTTTGCTCACAGGTGGAGAGTGCTTTCGAGCGTTTTCCTTATAAAACGCAGTGTTTACCGTTTCTTCCTGCAGTAAATATAAACAACTATAGTATTCAGGAAAAAAACAAACATTGCATATGTTTTTTTTTTTATCATAACTCTGGTTTTACGTGGCCTATCAACATAATTTAAAAACTGTTATAGTTTTTAAATTATTTAAAAACTGTTATAGTTTTTAAATTATGGTATAGTCCACACTTTTTCCATCAATTGTTCCGTCTGTCCTGCTCACATCTCCAATGGTTGTACACGTTGTCATTAACGTGGCTTCACTCCACATCAGCCACGCTGCTTTGCTAGCTAAAACACCGGTGTCGGCACATAAGGACGCTGTCATAGCCTGTCAACGACGTCGATTAGCTGCGTATATACAAATGTGAATCGCGTCATTGGCTGGACTATGGGATAAGGTGGCATCGTTCTATTCCCATACTGGAGCAGCCAGTCACTTACTGACTAACACTGCAAAACAGAATTGTTAACGTATTTATTTTAATTTCAATTCAGGTTAGATTTTTTTTTTGTGTGCGCAACACAGATTTTCTGTGCGCAGAGACTGTGCCAGCAGTGCGCAATTGCGCACGCGCACAGCTTAGAGGGAATGTTGGAACATTCTTACAATTGCAGTTGTACTTGATACTTTCTAAGGTTATTGAAGGTTGTTAGGTTGAAAGGAAAAGTTAAACAGTGCATCACCAGCATAGTAGTATTAAGACATTAAGCAGATTTGAATTAAAACAGAGGAAACCGAAGGATCAACTCAAAGTGACCCTGATTGAAAGAGAAGCACAAAAACACACATAGAATATGAATGATGCCCAATGAAAACTACTTGTGAGTGTGTAAAACTAGTAAAAATCACCCTATTTGAATAATCTGAATATCATTTCTAATTTTGAGTTCACGGTGATGTGCTGTGACGTCAATGAATGTGTGCCTGGAACTTATCAAAGATAGGACAGAGTTACTTTTACTAATTCAGTTATTCATTTAGAAGAGCTTTATTCTAAGGTGTCACACTTTACAGGTGGGACACAGAGACTTTGATGTTGAGAAGAAGCTAAGGAGAGATCTGAAGAGAACTCACGCCCTCCTGGCTGATGCCCAGCTTCTTCTTGCTACTATGGAAAGCTCAGGGCAGAACCTACCCAACAGCAGTAAAGACCAGATAGAGCATCTGCACTTCCAGGTACGTCCACTTTTACATTCACCTTTACCTTGACAAACCTGCTCTAGTGTCACCTGCTGCTCTGCTGGAGAAACACTTCCCATGTCTCCATTTAGCTTGAGGAGAGCGAAGCAAGGCGACTTGAGGCTGAGAGCATTCAGGCGACTCTCTCCCAGGAGCTGGACAACAATCAGGCTGAGCTAGAAAACATCTGCAAGCAGAAGAGTGTGGTGAGAGTGTTATTTTATTGTGCATTGGCAGGCATGTGACCCATGGAAGGTAAAGGAGTGAAAGCACTCTTTGTTGTGTCTACTGACTTGTTAAGCTCTGAAAAAACAATGTACAACTCTAGTGATCTCACTTGCTTTGCACACTCTGTGTGTGTTTGCAACTGGAAAATAAAACATGGTGATGTGAGTGTGTTCTGATGTGCTTGATACTTACGGTCCTGAATGTAAATATTGCATATTTAATCAGACATCATGTAGAAAATATCTTAGAGAATAACTTTAGACACAGACTGTTTGTCTTCTTGTCTTAACTTCGTTTAAGTAATACTAAAATTGCACATTACTTGAAATTAAATAAAAACAAAACTAATTCTAAGCAAACTTGACAGGGTCACTTGTGATTTCATCACTTTCTGTCTTCTTATTTTGGGTACAGAAAACACTCTTTAGATTAAATAGTAAAAATGAAGAGTGTGGAGTAGTCTTCCACTTATGTTTTTGTCTTCCTGAGTGCAGGTGGATGAAAACTTAGCTCTGCTGCAGCAGGAGAAGGTGGACCTGTTGAAGAGGCTTGAAGAGGATCAGGAAGACCTAAATGAACTTATGAAGAAACACAAAGCGCTCATTGCGCAGGTACTGCTTTTTAGCTGAAATCCTTCAAATCCTGTTGATGACCTAAGTCATCATTCACTTCAGGTGACTTTCTCTTGCTTTGTCCCCTTCAGTCCTCCAGTGATATTGCTCAGATCAGAGAACTGCAAGCTGAACTGGAGGAGGTGAAGAAACAGAAACAGTCTCTCCAAGAAGAGGTATCTTTGCTTTGACAGTCAGAAATTAAAATGATCACTCGGGGGTTTATGGACCAATTGTGCTTTTGAAATTAGCTGGGATTAGGTTGTGATGGATTCATGGAACATTTAACCTGCTTGTTGCAAGTCTGAATATACATGCCAGCTTCAGGTGGAGCACGTTCACGCTTTCTGATATATCTGCACGTTGATCCTCTAAATGTTTTTGGCTTGCAACTCAGCTCCAGCAGTGTGTATCGAGGGTGCAGTTCCTGGAATCGTCCACTGTGGGGCGCAGCATTGTCAGTAAACAAGAGGCACGTGTACGTGACCTGGAAAATAAATTAGAGTTTCAGAGAGGGCAAGTGAAGAGGTTTGAGGTAAGCTCGGATGATTCATCTACACTTGTTACCATGCGAGAACATGCCTGCAGCTCCTACGTCTGCCGTAGGTGCTGGTGCTGCGGTTGAGGGACAGCGTGGTTCGTCTGGGAGAGGAGCTGGAGCAGAGCGCACAGGCCGAGGCTCGGGAGAGAGAGAATGCCCGCTACTACCAGCAGCGTGTGCAGGACATGAGACTGGAGATGGAGGAGCTGAGCCAGGCAGAGCAGGAGAGCAGCCGCAGACGCATGGAGCTGGTAATCACACCTTGTAATAACCGATATCATGAGCGATGGTTATTTTACTGTTGGCAAGCAATAAAATAATAATCGGTCCAGTATTATGTAAAGTCGAAGCTGATTTTAGTAAGACTCTTTTTCACTTTAATGAAATAATTCATTTCAGTTTTAACAATCACCATGTATATCTACATGAGATATATGTACATGTGTTTGACCACTGCATTTAAACACATTAATGTACAATAATCATTAGTGAGTGCCAACATATTATTAGTTCACAACATATTCAGTTTTCTGTTTATTAGCAATGGTTATTACAACATGTTACCATATCAGTTATCATAAAAAGTTTCCTTGTATTGTCTGCTGACTAATCCTGTATCAGAAATTGAGTGAGCAATTTTTGCAGCAAACTAAATCTGGGGCAAAGACTGTGTTTGTTTGGGACAGTGAAGGACATGTTATTAATGCCAAGTCTGAAATTTTGATGTAACTAACCTAAAAATAAAAATAAACAAGAAGCACCACCAAAGTGCAAACCTCCACTAGGGCAGCTCATTCTCTGAGCAGCATCCCCCGTTAAAGGAACAGTATTGCATTTTGCATTTGTTCATTTAGGCTTCTCTGTTATTTTTAAATGTACTTCAAGAAGTTTGTATTGCTGTAAAAATCAGATAAGGATAGCATGACAGAGGTTTGTGTACAGAAACATTATGTAGGAGCAGGTAATGGATAAAATGTATGGATATGTAAGTAAACAGACATGAATAACTTAGCTTATTATATAATATTATGCTGTAGTGTATTTCTAACTAACTACGCAGCTCATTGTCAGTGTGGACAGTACTTTCTTTAGAGATATAACACATTTTGGGGTCAGTTTCAAAGAAAAGTAGTGAAATGTAAAAGTGAGGTCAAAAGTCAAACGTGACATGAAATTTAAAATCTTTATAGGGTATTTTCTATACATTGAGAATACACATCACAATTGTAACAATTTTGCCAATTTTCCATGAATAAATCATGTTGACCTTGAAGTCATCGGTGTATGGAAGAAAATTTTAATGGAACTTTTCGAGCTGTTGTGTTTACAGACAGAATGACACTGGTGGACAAAAAATGCTACCAAAAGCATACCCTTCTTGGCAGAGTTAAATGTGCAGGTTACAGTCTAGTGATTTTATTCATATAGCACATTTAAACACGTATCCTATTCAATTCAATTCAATTCAATTCAATTTTATTTATATAGCGCCAAATCACAACAAAAGTTGCCTCAAGGCGCTTCATAGATACAGAGAAAAACCCAACAATCATATGACCCCCAATGAGCAAGCACTTTGGCGACAGTGGGAAGGAAAAACTCCCTTTTAACAGGAAGAAACCTCCGGCAGAACCAGGCTCAGGGAGGGGCGGCCATCTGCTGCGACCGGTTGGGGTGAGAGAAGGAAGACAGGATAAAAGACATGCTGTGGAAGAGAGACAGAGGTTAATAACAGATATGATTCAATGCAGAGATGTCTATTAACACATAGTGAGTGAGAAAGGTGACTGGAAAGGAAAAACTCAATGCATCATGGGAATCCCCGGCAGCCTACGTCTATTGCAGCATAACTAAGGGAGGATTCAGGGTCACCTGGTCCAGCCCTAACTATATTCTTTAGCAAAAAGGAAAGTTTTAAGCCTAATCTTAAAAGTAGAGATAGTGTCTGTCTCCCGAATCCAAAGTGGAAGCTGGTTCCACAGAAGAGGGGCCTGAAAACTGAAGGCTCTCCCACCCATTCTACTTTTAAATACTCTAGGAACAACAAGTAGGCCTGCAGTGCGAGAGCGAAGTGCTCTAATAGGGTATATATATAGGGTATATGGTACTACAAGGTCATTAAGATAAGATGGGGCCTGATTATTTAAGACCTTATATGTGCGGAGCAGGAGTTTGAATTTAATTCTGGATTTAACAGGAAGCCAATGAAGGCAAGCCAAAACAGGAGAAATATGCTCTCTCTTTCTAGTCCCTGTCAGTACTCTTGCTGCAGCATTTTGGATTAGCTGAAGGCTTTTCAGCGAGTTTTTTGGACATCCTGATAATAATGAATTACAGTAGTCCAGCCTGGAAGTAATAAATGCATGAACTAGTTTTTCAGCGTCACTCTGAGACAGGATATTTCTAACTTTAGAGATGTTGCGTAAATGGAAGAAAGCAGTCTTACATATTTGTGTAATATGTGCATTGAAGGACATGTCCTGGTCAAAAATGACTCCAAGGTTCCTCACAGCGTTACTGGAGGCCAAGGTAATGCCATCCAGAGTCAGAATCTGGTTAGATACCATATTTCTAAGATTTTCAGGGCCGAGTACAATAACCTCAGTTTTATCTGAATTAAGAAGCAGAAAGTTAGCGGCCATCCAGGTCTTTATGTCTTTAAGACATTCCTGCAGTTTAACTAATTGGTGTGTGTTATCTGGCTTCATGGACAGATAGAGCTGGGTGTCATCTGCATAGAAGTAAAAATGTATGCTATGTCTTCTAATGATGCTGCCTAAGGGAAGCATGTATAATGTAAACAGAATTGGTCCTAGCACTGAACCCTGTGGAACTCCATAATTAACCTCAGTGTGTGAAGAGGACTCTCCATTTACATGAACAAATTGGAGTCTATTAGATAGATATGATACAAACCACTGCAGTGCAGTACCTGTAATACCTACAGCATGTTCTAATCTCTCTAATAGGATATTATGGTCAACAGTATTGAATGCTGCACTAAGGTCTAGCAGGACAAGCACAGAGATGAGTCCACTGTCAGAGGCCATAAGAAGATCATTTGTAACCTTCACTAAAGCTGTTTCTGTGCTGTGATGAGCTCTGAAACCTGACTGAAACTCTTCAAATAAGCCATTCCTCTGCAGATGATCTGTTAGCTGTTTGACAACTACTCTTTCAAGGATTTTTGATATGAAAGGAAGGTTGGAGATTGGCCTATAATTAGCTAAGACTGCTGGGTCTAGAGATGGCTTTTTGAGTAAAGGTTTAACTACAGCCAGCTTGAAGGCCTGTGGTACATAGGTTGATCATATTTAAGATCGAAGAATTAATTAATGGCAGGACTTCTTTGAGCAGTTTTGTAGGAATGGGGTCTAAAAGACACGTTAATGGTTTGAAGGAAGTAATTATTGAAGTTAACTCAGAAAGATCAATTGGAGAAAAAGAGTCTAACTTAACATCAATGGTACCAAGAGTAGCTGTAGATAATATTACATCTGTGGGATGATTATTGGTCATTTTTTCTCTAATGATAAAAATTTTATTTGTGAAGAAGTTCATGAAGTCATTACTAGCTAATGTTAAAGGGATGGTTGGCTCAATAGAGCTCTGACTGTTTGTCAGCCTGGCTACAGTGCTGAAGAGAAACCTTGGGTTGTTCTTATTTTCTTCAATCAGTGACGAATAGTAAGATGTTCTGGCTTTGCGGAGGGCTTTCTTATAAAGCAACAAACTATTTCTCCAGGCTAAATGATGATCCTCTAAATTTGTGACACGCCATTTCCTCTCCAGCTTACGAGTCATCTGCTTTAGGCTACGTGTTTGAGAATTATACCACGGAGTCAGGTACTTCTGATTAGAGACCTTAGTTTTCACTGGAGCTACAGTATCCAGAGTCGTACGTAGTGAGGAGGTAAAATTATTAACAAGATAATCGACCTCTGTTGGGGTAGCATTCAGATAGCTGCTCTGCTCTGTGTTGGTACAGGGCATTGAAGATGATAACAGTGGGCGGATTATATTCTTAAACTTAGTAACAGCGCTTTCAGAAAGACATCTACTTTGATAAAGTCTACTCTCCACTGCTGTGTAATCAATTATTGTAAATGTAAATGTTATCAGGAAATGATCAGACAGGAGAGGGTTTTCAGGAAACACTGTTAAATGTTCAGTTTCTATGCCATATGTTAAAACAAGATCTAGAGTGTGATTAAAGTGGTGGGTGGGTTCTTTTACATTTTGAGAGAAGCCAATTGAGTCTACTAACAGATTAAATGCCATGTTGAGGCTGTCATTTTTAGCATCTACATGGATGTTAAAATCACCCACAATAATTATTTTATCTGAGCTGAGAACTAAATCAGATAAAAAGTCTGAGAAATCAGACAGAAACTCTGTGTAAGGCCCAGGTGGACGATAGATGATAACAAGTAAGACTGGTTTCTGAGTTTTACAGCTGGGGTGGACAATGTTAAGCATCAGGCTTTCAAATGAATTAAAAGTTTGTCTTGGTCTTTCGTTAATTAATAGGCTGGTGTGAAAAATTGCTGCCACACCGCCCCCTCGGCCTGTGCTTCGAGATTTCTGGTAGTTAGAATGACTCGGGGGTGTTGATTCATTTAAACTAACATAATCATCCTGCTGCAACCAGGTTTCTGTAAGGCAGAGTAAATCGATTTGTTGATCAATTATTAAGTCATGTACTAACAGAGACTTGGAGGAGAGAGACCTAATATTTAATAATCCACATTTCACTGTTTTACTCTTTGGTTCAGATGTGGATACTGTATTGTTCTTTCTTTGTGATTGTTTATGTTAAAGTTGTTTGTTGCTGGTTTTTAGTTTGTTTTTTGTCTTTTTGGGAGCTGACACAGTCTCTATGGAGATGGGTTTTTGGGGGTAGCAGGAGGAGAGAAGCTGCAGAGTGGTGTGTAAGACTGCAACTCTGCTTCCTGGTCCCAACTCTGGATAGTCGTATTTTGGGGGGTTTAATAAATTTGTCCATATTTTGAGAAATGAGAGCTGCTCCATCCAAAGTGGGATGGATGCCGTCTCTCCTAACAAGACCAGGTTTCCTCCAGAAGGTTTGCCAATTATCTATGAAGCCCACATCGCTTCTGGGACACCACTCAGACAGCCAGCAATTTAAGGAGAACATGCGGCTAAACATGTCACTCCTGGTCTGATTCTATGTATCGTATTCTTTCAGATTGTGTTAATGTGAACTCTGTTTCATTAAAACAAAGGAAGATAAAAGAATAGCTAATAAAAGCGTATTTCCATACATTTCTCTGGTATCCCTGCTGCTTGCAGATAGATCACCACTACACGGGCAGCACGTAGGCTGCTAAATATAAACCTCAACAGGAGTTTCACAACGCAGGCTGTGACACATGAAACATAAACATAAACTTTAAAAGTCCTGGCAGGAAACACTTCCTCCAGGCTACAACTAAAAGTAAAGCAGACTTTTAAAACACTCACTTCTCAGCTCTACTCATTAACAAAAACAGCTGCTTTATTATCTGGAACACTTGAAAACATCAGTGTCATTACTACAGAGTGCAATCATAGCAGCACGGTTTGGACAGCACTGGGACTTCGGCACAATGCTGTGGAATAAAAGTGTGAGCAAACACCACAACCAAAAAAAAAATAGTGTGTTGCTTTATAAGAAAGCCCTCCGTAAATCCAGAACCTCTTACTTTTCATCACTGATTGAAGAAATGAGAACAACTTTAGGTTTCTCTTTAGCACTGTAGCCAGGCTGACAAAAAGTCAGAGCTCTGTTGAGCCAACTATTTCTTTAACCTTAACTAGTAATGACCTTGTGAAATAAAATTTTAGCCATTAGAGAAAAAATCACTCATAATTATCTCACAGACTTAATATTAACATTATCTACGGGTACTTTCAGTACCATGGATATTCATTTAGAGTCTTTTTCCTCCAAACCATCAACATGTCTTTTTGGACCCCATTCCTACAAGACTGCTCAAAAAAGTCCTATTAATTAATGCTTGAATCTTGAAAATGATCAACCTATCTCTAATTATAGGCCAATCTCTAACCTTCCTTTCATATCAAAAATCCTTGAAAGAGTAGTTGTCAAACAGCTAACAGATCATCTGCAGAGGAATGGCTTATTTGAAGAGTTTCCGTCAGGTTTAAGAGCTCATCACAGCACAGAAACAGCTTTAGTGAAGGTTACAAATGATCTTCTTATGGCCTCTGACAGTGGACTCATCTCTGTGCTTATCCTGCTAGACCTTAGTGCAGCATTTGATACTGTTGACCATAATATTCTATTAGAATGATCAGAGCACGCTGTAGGTATTACAGGTACTGCGCTGCAGTGGTTTGTATCATATCTATCTAATAGACTCCAATTTGTTCATATAGATGGAGAGTCCTCTTCACACATTAAGATTAATTATGGAGTTCCACAGGGTTCAGTGCTAGGACCAATTCTGTTCCCTTAGGCAGTATCATTAGAAGACATAGCATACATTTTTATTGCTATGCAGATGACACAACTTTATCCATGAAGCCAGATAACACACACCAATTAGTTAAACTGCAGGATTGTCTTAAAGACATAAAGACCTTGATGGCCTCTAACCCTCTGCTTCTTAATTCAGGGCTCACGATGCGGACAGATCCGGAAAAACTAATCACAGAGACGAGGGTTACTCCAAAGCAAGGCCAGAAAACAACAGAATTCTACAGAGCCGGGCAATACTAACTGCAGTTACTCAATATGCATTTATTGCTTCTACTTTAGACTACAGTAATTTGTTATTATCAGGATGTCCCAAAAACTCCACGAAAAGCCTTCAGTTAATCCAAAATGCTCCAGCAAGAGTACTGACAGGGACTAGAAAGGGAGAGCATATTTCTTCTATTTTGACTTCCCTTCATTTGCTCCCTGTTAAATTCAGTATTGAAGTCAAAATCCTGCTTGTCACATACAAGGTCTTAAATAATCAGGCCCCATCTTATCTCTGCTACACTCTGACCATGAAACCACAGCACCAGTCACACTGTTCTTTACTTTAAATCCATCACAGTACAGCAAACTAACATGTTTATCCTGCACTAAACTCCAGAGTATTCTTATGCAGCCTTTACATAGCAGTTAGTCTACCTCATTTTGTTTTGCAGCACATTTCACAATATGAAAAAACATAATGTCACATGTATAAATGTACACTCCATCTCTGAGTGAAGTTAGCTCTGAAGCAGCTGGATCTTTAGCTAGCAACACACTCTATGACAAACTGCACACAGTTTGCTGATGTTTGTTGAACAGATAGAAACATTTTATTTAAACTAACCTGCCACTTAAAAAAAAGTCACGCCCTTTATGCTCTCTTCGCTTCAGTAGGGCGAGCTAGATGCCAAGGTACCGCAACCACAACTTACGGAAACCTGCAGTCATTCCAGTGTTGTGTCAGTAAATAAACAAAAAAAACCAAAAACAAAACACCATCCCACTTTTAACCCCTTTGGCACATGTAATCTCTTTTTATGCATCATCCTGGTGATTAATAAACAAACAGGAATCCCTTTCCTGTGTTACTGTTTGAGCTTACACGGGTTTGATGTCTCGTCACAGTGACGAAATAATAATTCGACCCAAATGGATTTAACCAGAAGTAATGAGCCTGTTTTGAAAATGTAAGCCGTAGAAAGTACAGATATTTGTTTAGAAATGTAGGGAGTAAAAGTAAAAAGTACACAAAAAATAACTACTCAAGGAAAGTAAAGATACATAAAAATTGTACTTAAGTACAGTAACAAGGTATTTGTACTTTGTTACTGTCCACATCTACATACAGAGGTGGGAAGAAAAACTGAACTGAAAAAGGGACCAAAGCAAACAAACAAAAATATATTTTGGGTTATGGACACATCAAATTAATTAAATCAATGTACTCAGAGCTTGTTGATTACATTGAACTTTGTTCTCAGGCTTTTGGGCTCTGTGGGCTTGAAATAATGTAACAACTTGGGATTCGATTTGCATTTTCTTGATTCAGAGTTCTTAGACAGCTTAGATAGGATCAGACCCTCAAACCACTGAAGAAAATAATAAAGCAAGCAACAGAATTAGTCTGTTCAAAAGGCTGAATGATTATCACGTCAAAGGCTGGTGATTTCTCAATAGCTTTTTCACTGTCTGTATGAAAGGGGGACATTATCATGTGTAGTGAATAGGAGCATGAGGACCCAAATGCAGACACACAGATGTGGATTGTGGTAAACAAAAGGAAAAATGTTTAATTAGGTTGATGAGCAAAATACATTGTGGTGAAAAGTAAAGTACCTGAGGAAATTAGAAACACTAATATAGTATATAAACTAGGGCAAGAAAACACTGGAACTACAAATGAAAGGTGACTGACATTCTGACAATAGACAAAGGGAGACTGACACAATATATATAAACAGGAGGGTGATTAATTGAGTAGAGACAGCTGGGGAACACAGCATGAACAAATCAGGCATAATGACATGGGGGGGGGGGGGGAAACTGAACTCATGAGATGAGGGACTTTCAAAATAAGACGGGAAGTACCTAACACAGAGACCAGGACTGAGACATACGAGCTGAATGTAGACAAAAAGGTAAACAAACATGGAGACAAGACTGACTGGCACTGGAGACTCAGACAGCAAGACACAGAAACAACACTAGGACATGAAAGAAATCAAACAGTAACCAAGAACCAAAAATATAGATAATAAAACTCAGAGGCACTAGGAAGTACTAAACTCAAGCTTAAACATAAATATCTCTTAAATCTAACAGAGACTCAAAATGCTGGGTCATAGACTCAGGACCATGACAGATATAGCCTCCAAGTCTGAAAACTGAAGCCTTCGCAGAAACAAACTCCATAGCAACTCCACAAAGTCCAGCTGGAAAAACAAAATTGGAGAAAATGATGGCAAAATTGGAGAACTTGGTAGCGACAGTGCACAAAGTATTAAAATTGGAGCTGATGTCTCCATCTCTAAATGCGTGCAAGGCGGACTTAATAAGCAACCCATTCATTGCAAATGAGAGGGACTCATCCAATGCCTCAAACAGAGAGAAAGGAACTAGGAAGACATTAGTTTGTAGTAATGGCACTGGAAATTTCACAATTTCACATTTCATCCTCAGTCACCCGTAGGAGAACTCTTGCCACTCAGCGACTCCGAGGAGCAATGACAAGCAAATGGACCCTCAACTATGACGGATGTCACGGTGGAGTCGGTGTCACAGATGACTGAAAAAACTAAAAATGTTAAAGAACTAATAAAAGCTTTACATGGGGGGAAAAAATGGAGGGAGGAGCTTTCCTATTTTTACTCTAGTGTGAATGCACAAGTGAGTTAGATGAAGATCTGAGCAGCCGAGCAGACTTTAAAGCTGCTACTTACAGTTACACATTCAGTCATGTTCTTGTTCTCACTAACTGCACATTTCTTTGTGACCTCTGAGCTGAGCCAAGAAAATGAGAAGGAGCTCCAGGAATTAAGTTATTCGCACAAAGCAACACACTCACACACACACACACACACACACACACACACACACACACACACACACACACACACACAGACAGACAGACAGACAGACAGACAGACAGACAGACACAAGAATGCCCTTAAACAACCTACCAACCAGCAATGGAGACTTAGACAGAGCCCCATATAAATGGATTTAATCATACACACAACAGCATGCACACAGGCACACACACACATGTGCATGTACACAGACACACACACACACACACACACACAAACTCTCTCTCTCTTCCTCCGACTTCTCCACCACCATACCCAACGTCATCGCTCCCTCATCCTGCTTCCTCTCTCTGACTGTGATTAATCCTCATTGTCTCTTCAAGGTTATGGGGGTGCACACGTACACACACTCGTACATGCTTATGTGTTTCTATGACAGCTGTAGC
The DNA here is from genome assembly GCF_051167445.1 of Perissodus microlepis. Classification (NCBI taxonomy): domain Eukaryota; kingdom Metazoa; phylum Chordata; class Actinopteri; order Cichliformes; family Cichlidae; genus Perissodus; species Perissodus microlepis. Next base: position 55,631,857 of record NC_140467.1, on the reverse strand, counting down.
TCCCACACCCGTCTCAAAACCAACAAAGGCAAAAGCCTGAAAGCTTTTGGTTGTGTGTAGGTGCATACATATGTGACAGGATATGAGAGACAGAGAGTCAGTAAGAAAATGATGGAACAATTTAAGAAATCACTTTTTTTTCTCTGGATGTCAGCTTGCATATGTAATAATTTGCTAATAAATACTGCTGATGTGTGCTGGGGCACAGCAAACAGGTCTGTTAGAAGATGACCATCTTATTCATCCCTGCATCTGTCATCTTCCTCTTTTTTGTACAGGAAATGAAGGTTGAAGAGCTCAGCACTGTCAGACAGGCATTACAGGCGGACCTGGAGACGTCCATCCGGCGCATCGTTGATCTTCAGGCTGCCCTAGAGGAAGTAGAATCGAGTGATGACAGCGACACTGAAAGGTAATTTGCCCTCACTGAGGTAGCTCCTCTCAGGTTCAGTGATGATATTTGTATGTCTGAACTCAACTTTCACCAATCTGCCCTTCAATCCAGTGTTCACACTGCTGTGGAGTCCTTTACTCAAAAGAAAGACCTGTAAGAAACTCTTGGCTGTGTGTGTGGCTGTGTATATGTGTATGGCCTAAAAATATCTGAGCTTGAAGTGTTCTCATTATGCATATTGTTGTGATAATAAATAACAGGATAAAAAAGACATAGCCTTTTTAAAAAAATTTCATTGCATTTTCAACTAGCTTTGGCCTTGATTTCCATCATATCCATGCATATCACCAAAGTCAATGCACAATTAAGTCAGCTACACCTTAACCCAAATGATGAAAGTCATTACATAGATGTGTAAATTGGATATTCATTTACTAACGACCATCAGGTCACCAAGGTTAGGGTTGAGTTTTGTTTTAGCTGTTTGTGTGTGTGTGTGTGTGTGTGTGTGTGTGTGTGTGTGTGTGTGTGTGTGTGTGTGTGTGTGTGTGTGTGTGTGTGTGTGTCCATCCATTTTCTGCTGCTTATCTGGATGGTGGGGGGAAGCAGTCTAAGCAGAGAAGCCAAGACTTCCCTCACCCCAGCTACCTTCTCCTGCTCATCTACGGGGACACCAAGAAGTTCCCAAGCCAGCTATGAGATATAATCTCTCTTGTACAAATTCTGGTTTCCCCCAGGGGCCCCCTACCGGACATGCTCAGAATACCTCACCTATGAGGCGTCTATCTTAGTCAGATGCCCAAAATTCCTTCTTCTGGCTCCTTTTGATATGGAGGAGCAGCGGCTCTACTCTGAGTCCCTCTCGTATGACCAAGCTCCTCACCCTCTCTCTAAGGGACTGTCCAGCCACTCTTCGAAGGCTACTTGTGTCTGTGACTTCATTCTTTCGGTCACTACCCAAAGGTCATGACCATAGGTGAGCGTAGGAATGTAAATTAACTCTTTAATTGACAACTTTGCTTTTATGCTCAGCTCTCTCTTCACCCCAACAGATTGGTGCATTTGCATCACTGTGGACTACTCTGCTTCCACAATAGAAGGCACAACTATGGTATTGAGAAAGATCCTCCTGACTTTGTGTGTACTTTTCACTGCCTGATTATAGCCTCAGTTGAGGTAAGCAGTGTTCCACCAAAGCTGTAGACTGTGTGTGTGGAATTCCCCAGGTCCCAGGGGAACCTGGGGGACTTATCCTTATATTTATATCTCTAAATTTATTATCTAGTCATATCTTTATTTCTGCACTTCATTTTATGCGATTTCTTTGTTGTGTCTTGTATATATGCTTCTATGACAACTAATTTTCCCTCTGAGATTACTAAAGTAGGCTAATGATTGCTGTATTTCATAGTCAGTATACATAGCCAGTCTTGTTAATGATCTGGCTGAGGGGGTTGCAATGGGGACAGAACATCTCCTTGGTGAACCCCTCACTTGATTATGACTTGTGCATTTGGCTTGAAGTTTGCCTCTTGTGTTTTCCTTCACCTCCATTGGATTCCTAAACGAGGCTCTTAGGGTCCTGTTAATATCATACAACATTCCCGAATCCTTGTGCAAGGCATTGAGTCATAGGCTCTGATAGAGGACTTGAGCTCAAGGACCTGTCCCCTAGTTTACAAAAGCTGTGTATTAGTTGTGTATTGAAAGAGACGTGGAAGTAAAGCATGTAAGGAAAAGACAGAGTTTGAACAGTTGTACAACTCTCTTAGGCAGCTTTCACTACTTTGTTTAAGATATCTTGAGGAATAGTTTTACAGACATCTTGAAGGATATTTAAGGCGGTTGTTTGGATTTTGGCTTCCTTTTGTCCATTCTCTGTTGAGATAATCCTAGGTTGCTTTAATAATGTTGAGATCTGTGTTCTGGGAAGGCCAATCCATGACTGGAAAATGGACTTCCACCTCCCCCAGTCGGTTAAGCTGCAGTCAGTTCCGATGGAAGGCTTGGACTGAGAGGCAGCTCAGCATCTGCTGGCTCTAAAATGATTTGAACTCTGGCGCTGTACATCACATGTACCCGGCTGATTCGGCCAACGGACCAACTGTTCATTTCTTTGCATCCCGGGATCTCGGGCAGGCCCCTGTCCAAGTCCCGGTTGTCCCACTGTGAGGTACAGGCAATCCAGCAGGCTTATGCCTCAGTAGAAGCTCCTCTCCCCTCAGGTGTGCGGGCCCACTCAACCAGTGAGGGTGGCGGGGTGCCTCCCTCTCTGCCATTTGTGTGGCAGTGACATGGTCCCCAACTACCACCTTTATGTGGTTTTCCCGCTTGAACATGGCAGCCAGCCCCTCTTTCAGGGAGCAGGTTCTGGGTGCCCATCAGCGGTAGCCGTCATTCTGGGGGGGGGGAAAGCATTTAAACTGCATTTCAATTCAAGACAGAGAAACAAAAATAATATCCCTGGCCAAAACTGGGAAGACTTAAAAATAAAGTGCTATTTTAAGTACTTTAAGTACATTTTCAGAATGGTATTGTCTTTAAATAAAAATAATAAAAAGTCTACATAAAGTGCAGTTTTTCTTGTTAGAAAAATAAGGCAGAAAGATAAAAGGTAATTTGACCAGCTTCACCTTTAAACTCTGAGTAACCTTAGCCAAAATTATTTTGTACATTAGGCTAAAACAATGTGATCATGGAACATTTTAGTGCAAAAAATAACAAACCCATTGGACTCACAATACCTCCATGCTTATTTATTGTCCATCTCTTTCAGCCAGTTACTTAGACAAACTAGCCTGTTCACATTTTCAGAGCTCAAGGCAGCTCTCTTTTTTTGTTACTATGTGACCTGCAAGTGATAACAGTCTGTCACATGGGACAGAAGTGGCAGGACTAATCTAATACTTGCGGGCCAGGACAGACAGTTGTGGGTGGGTGCCTGCTCGGCTGGACCACAACTGCAGTTTGCTTGCTGATGGTGGGTTCTGCTCTGTACAAACTCAGGGCCCCTGTTACACAGGGCTTCCTCATCTGAATCAGAATCTGAAGACAATGAAGACAATGAAGACAAGAGGAGGCTCTTTGTCTTTACTGGTGCCTTTGTGGTGGCATCTTTACACTGTTCCTGCAACAGGGCCTCAAGGCTGGTCCAAACCTCTTCTCGCTCTCCCCTTGCAAGACACTTTAAATTCTTAAAGCGTGGGTCAAGCACAGTAGCTGTCTTGAGCCACTGATGGTTGAGTGTAGCTACATGTTGGGATAGGTCCTTTGTGAAGGCAGTCACCATGTAGTTTGAGTCATCATCAGAGACCTCCATGGTGTGATGCAGGTGGCAGAAAGAAGTTAAAACAATTGAATATGAGACATATGTCTCACCTCCAAGAAGCTGAGTCACAAACCTGTAGTAGACAGTTCAAGAAAGTATTTATTAATCTACACAATAACTGTCAACTATAGAGCTTTTTGAAGAAACAGTAACAATAAGTTAAAAAATAGTTTTATTTACCTGCATGGCTCAAGGATAGTCACCAGCTTTTGGAGTTTTACCAGCTCTGATGGAGTTAAAATGACTAGCTTGTGCTTTTGTTTGTCTAAAGCAGCAAAAACAGCCTCTTGATTCTTTAGTAGATGAAAAAACATATCCAGCATTTAATTCCACCCTGTGGAAACATGTTGTATGAGTGGTTCTTTCTGTTGCCCAAGTCTTGTTTCCTCCTGGTGTAATTCCTCTGTATCAGCAGGGCTGTGTTTAAAGTGACCCACTATCTTGCAACATTTTGCTAATGCATCACTGAAACCACTATCAGCAGGGCTAACAGTGAGGGTTGTTTGCAATATGTGAGCAACACAAGGCATGTGATGGAATGGGAGGTGCTGCAGCCACCATGGTTCGTGCACTGTCTGTCCCAATTGTGGTTACCTTTTGTTGAATTCCCCATTCTTCTGCCAAAGAGAGAAACTACTCAACGCAGTTTTTGGAATAGTTTCTGATGTTTGTCTTCTGCACAGTCAGGGCAAAAGACTGTAGATTCCATGTCCCATCAGTGACATCAAGAATATGTGCAGTGACTCCGAGATAATTAGAATTACTAACAGAATCCAATTCAATATAGTTTTATTTATATAGCACATTTTAAAACCCGAAGGCACACCAAAGTGCTTCACAGTAATATGGAGAAACAACATAAGTCAATAACAGAGTACAGATCGGGCGCTAGCACAGACAGAATGGAGGCACTAATAGACCGGAAGAGTTAAGTAGAATAGGTATCAAACCTCAATACAGGAGGAAGGTCAGATCGTGAATACAAAATATCTACTAAGAAGATAAAAACAGCAGTAAAATTAATAATAAAATAATACATTTAATAAAAAGTTTAAAAAGGGTATTAACTGGTCAGGAAAGCCAGGTTAAATAAGTATGCTTTCAATCTTGATTTAAAGGATTGGATAGAGTCTGTGGCACGAATAGACGCAGGAAGGCTATTCCAAAGGTTGGGTGCAGCTGAAGCAAAGGCACGATCGCCTCTGGTCTTCAGTCTAAACTTAGGTTGGGCCAGGAGTAATTGACCTGATGATCTTAGTGCATGACAAGGAGTGTACAGATTGAGGGGGAGTCCAGTGATCCCCACTAAGAGCCACAAAGTCTGTTTTTTGTAATGCATCTAATTTTGCTTGTTTTTCAGTGTCATAAAGCTGTTGAATTTTACTTGAATAGTCTGTCGCCATGGCAGTTGGAAAGTTGGATCACCTGATGCTAACTGTAGCACATTTTCTAACGCCCTATCTACTACCACTGACTGTAGACCACTGATAGTGGTCTACAGTCCAGAGCAATCCATTTTGTAAGAGAATTTGTAAGTCATTTTTTCAAGTTTGGGCTGCCGACACCTTTTGTTGGTACTCGAACTGGAACTGCTAGTGCTAACAGCTCCCACAGTTTCCGTGCTCGCTGCAACATGTTTTGCATTTAGATGGTAAGGTTGAGGTGCTTTGGTGGTATGCAAACTCCTTTTTGCACAGTTTGCACAAAATCACACTTTTATCAAGGCTTCCGTTGGGTAGTCTTTTGAAATTAAATTTGCCTCCGGTCAGTCCTAGCAACACGCTTTCTTCAGATTCTTCTATTTTTGTAGGCCGCTCGGAGAAGCATTCTGACAAATTTCGCACGTGTGGGACTAATAAAGGTTATCTTATCTTATCAAACTATCACTGGTTTCACGCCTGCACAGCTTGCTTTACATGTAATCTGTGGGGCGTGGCCCGGCTAGCCGGAGTGTCTTCAAGAAGTATCCATACTTCTATGTATCATACCCCATACATATGGAATATGTAATGGAGTGGAGAGATAGTCTCTCACTCAGAGAACCAAGGTTACAATGTAACCGTACGTTACATTTGGTGAGTATAGTATTGTTATTGATACTTATAATAGTCAAAAGTATTTAGTTATCCTTCAAGGCGATTGAGATATGAAAGTGTCATGGTAGGCTCATTGGCAGGCAACGGTAGGACCGAAACACAGGACTCCAAAACTGACTTTTTTTTATTTAGCTGAGAAAGCGAACTAAAAATCAAAGTACAAAGAAACACAAAAAGAAACAAAAGATAAACTAGTACTAAGAAACTGGCAACTCACTGGAAACTCACAACTAGACATAACTAGGGAACATGGAAAACACACGAGAAAAACACAGCCAAGGTGGAGAACACCAGAATAAACAGGGCAAAACTGAAGACTTAAATACACACACACAGGATAACCACGGGATGGGAAACAGGTGGGAACACAGCTGGGACTAATCAGACATGAGGAGACAGAGAGGAATCAAAACTGAATACACTGAACACAGGACAACGGACTATCAAAATAAAACAGGAAGCAAGAGACACATACTAAGATCTGGCCTGACTGAGGACAAGGAACACAGGAGGAGCAAGACGGCGCGTGAGACACGACAGGGGAACAAATTAATAAACACGGAGACAGAACTTAAGATGCACGAGAGACATGACAGACTATCCAAGGAACAAGGACACAGGGGAAGCAAAAACAGAACCATGTATAATACTAAATCAAAAAATATAAATAAAAACAAGAAAAAAAAACACTGGGTCACCGACCCAAGACCGTGACAAATACCACACAGGAAAGGATCACAACAATACGAACCAAAACCAGGGAGTTAACTTTAGAATATTGCTGAATGTCCAAAACATAAACTGTGGGTCTCTGACTCAGGGCCATGACAGAAGGGTTTTGTACATGACTACTAACATCCAAAATCCACAGGACACTAACTTAACTGATGGTATGCCTTAGAGCATGTTTTTACCATAGACCAATAAGAATTTTTCATTTCCTTTTGTAAGCATGTAAGCAAAAAACAAAGTACTGTGATAAAGTGCGCCATGAAAGTTTGCAGTGTGCCAATCTTATAAGTCATTACTTGCTGCTCCACCCCTGCTGTAATGCTATCTTGGCTTACAGTGGAATCATCAGCTGTTTATGGAGCTGCAGTCGCATATTTCCTTTTTTATTGTGCTTGCATGTTTATAGCAGCTGAAAAGGTAAAGATCTAATTTCATTCAATTTGGCTGTAGCAGATTTCTGAGGTTTTCTTTGGTTCTGCAGTGACTCTGTGTCCAGTGTCGGCTCTGTTGGGGGAGAAGGCATTCACAAATGGTCAGGAGTGTCTAGAGGAGGCTCCCGTGGTGGAAGCTCACTTCACAGCAGCCAGGGGGGCCGTCAGTCTGTTGCTGACACCATCAGCACCTACAGCTTACAGTAAGTCTGCTAACACAAGGTACTTCAAGCTGCAATGATAAATCACTTAGCATGCTTTTGATGAGCTAACTAGCTATGATAAGTGTTTCAAGTACTGTGTGACACTACTATTAACTACTGTCTTGATGCATGCTCCATCATTCAAGTAAGTAAATCCCAAAAAGTTGAAGTCACTTGGATGAATGAGGAAATGTTTCTCCCGCTGAAGAGTGCTGGTGGTTGTCTGGAGCCTATCCCAGCTGTCTTAGGGCGAGAGGCAGGGTACACCCTGGACATAGACAACCATTCGCACTCTCATTCACACCTATGAGCAATTTAGGGTTTCCAATTAACCTATCCCCACTAACTGCACGTCTTATGAAGTAACATCAAAAATATTGTTTCTTACAGTTTTTGGTCAATTACAAAAAGTACCTTTGAAATCTCCTGATTTGTGCTCTACCACAGAAAATATTTGAATTCTTCAGAATCACAAAGATGATGTGTGGACATTCAGCTTAATGCTTTCATGTTGTGCTCAGAGTTTTTCAAAAAGCAAAAATGTTGAATGGATCAAATTGATTTGATATAATGCTCAGCCCTTTTTAAGCTGTTTAGTTGGACAGAGAATGTTTTTGATAATAAACACCCAATAGATGAAATGAGACAATATTTAGTTCTAGCCCTAGATGTCTGTGTATGTTAGCCAAACATATGGGCTGGTTTGTGGTTTAAACTGCTTCTTTTATCACTCTCTAGTTCTTGTGTGAATCCTGATGACGAGGGCTCTGAGGCTGGAGGCGTTGCTAGCAGATCTCTTGGTCGAGCCCCATCCTCCACAGCTCTGTCTGAATTGTTGGAAGGACTTCGTAAACGCAGAGCTGGCGGTGATGCAGGAGATGAAACTGGCAGTACCGTCTCTTTGGCGATTTATCAAACAACCGGAGCATCGACTCTCAGACGGAGAGCCTCGGCCCTCTCTCTCAATCCAGAAGATGTCCAGGAGCCCAGACCTGGTCCCAGCATCCTGAAACCATCCTCCCCACTCCTGCCACGTTCTACCAAAACTCTCTCTGCAGCTGGAGGCAAAGTCTCTCGCTTTAACTCATGTGATTCTCTCTCATCGCTTCCCTCATTGCCGCACCTCTCCTCACTTGCTGCTCGTCATCATGCTCCCTCCGTCTCCATCCCAGAGGAAGAGAAGTCGCTGCACTCTGTCACAACTCCCATCCAGCGCTCCCCTCTGGCAGCACGGCAGTGCATGGTGGGGAGCCTCATTCCAGAGGACGTAGGTGAAGGATCCCTAGGTTCAGAACCCATGGTCTTCCAAAATCGGCGTCTGCCTTTGGACCGTGACGACGCGGCCTCAGACATCTTGCCTGCAATCAGGAGAGCTCAGTCAACCAGCAGCCTGGCCAGCTCAGTCAGAGGAGGTAGGAGAGCACTAAGCGTCCACTTTGGAGAGCTGCCTCCCTCGAGCCACAGCAGGAAAAGTTCTGAATCGGAGTCCTCTAGCTCAGGTGGATCAGGACGAAGCTCCCAGGGTGGTGGGCCGAGACGCAGATTTGAGAGGCCGCAGGGTGAGAGATTGGAAGCAGAGGGCAGCGAGGGGGGAGATGTGGCTTCACTCATGAAGAAATACCTGAAAAAGGAGACTGACTGAAGCAGATGTGCGGCAGTCTCAGGTGTGTAGATGGACAGCTACATGTGGGAACTGAGGGAACATTTGAAATAGTAAACAGTAGTTGCATCACATTGTTTTGATATCAGAGCCCTTTTTTTCCACATGCATGTTAGTCAAATCCATCGTAGAAACCTTTTTTAAAGCGGCTCTGTTATGCTTATTTGAAATGTCATTTTATTTTCTTAGATTTTATTTTCCGAAAGTAGTTTTTTGTGATTCACAGTTCAAAATAATCCTGTTTTTAGTCTCATACTTGGACTTGGTGCAACCCTTCAGTTAAGAAGCTGAGTTAGTTTTTCTTACAGACAGCTGACTGTAAACACCTTACAACCAAAAGATTTGAACAGCAAGCAGGTGGAGCTTCTGAGCAATGCATATGTAACAGAAACCTTACTTTTTAACAACACAATACACGATGGACTTGGTCAAAGCAAAGCCTCCTTAACAGTGGTTGGTGCTCATGATCTTGATTTATGGAGCCACAAGTTGCCAAATTTGTATAATAGTGGATGCTGCGTGCATAAACTGTATTGCTACATGCACAAACACAGACAACTTCTAACTTCTTCAACTTCTGCTAATTAAGAAAATGCTACAATGTTTACCAGCAAACCTCAAGACCAATTTTCTTCAAGGAAGGTTTTTAACGAAACAGCAGGTCACATTTTTTATTGAAAATGCACCACTGAGCAATAATAGCGTAACTAGCAGTACATTCTGTGCTGTGTTGTATGTATCAATGTTAGTAAATCAGTTTGTGTGTTTTATTTAAATAGTCTACTCCTATATTTTGTATGTTTTGAGAGGAACTCCCAGAAATAGATCTAAAGTATGGTCAGTTACAAACACCTCTTTCACAAAATCTTGTCACTGTGCTATCTTTGTAAATACTGTCAATACTTCTTTTAGACCCGTTTGTGGTGCCGCAATTGGTTAGTAAATCTAGCCCTAAAATGGTAAATGTGGCAACCATTATACCTGCTGACAGCTGCTAAATACCTTTTTAGTATGTGTCAGTGTGCAACTGTGTCAGGGGCCAAGATGACAAAAATTGTGGCATTGTGAAAGGTTTGAACTAGTACATACATGTTATAGCTGTCTTTACAGCTCTGCTTGGCTTTGATGAATTGTAATGTGAGGTTCAGCACATTGTACACTTCCGTTTCAGGGAAAGCATAGTAGCAGAACTTGGTGACAGCTGTGGCCAGAGTTTAATGTGTTTGACTTGGACTCGGGTGAGGTGAACAGAAACATCACCAAGTGAACGATGTTGCTCTAAACTGCAGGATTGGACTAAACCAACTTCAGATGTGACAAATGTGTCATTATGAAATGACACGTGACATTTCTTTTTGCAGATCCAACATTAAGATGCCTCTAGCATTTCTATGCACTTGCACGTAATTGCTGTCTTGAGAAACATGCAGGTTTTTATGAGTTTTCATAGAAGTTCCCAAGAATAAAATATGCTCTTAACTTCCAAGGTCATTCAGATGTGATTTCATACTGGCACCACAGAGGAAAACCTACTAGACATTGTCATTAATTTCATCTTATTGCTCTGAAAATTGTAAAACAGTAACATCATTTTCTTTCAAATGAGAGCTCCCTGTGGGGAGTGGGCGTAGCATGACTCATAAATATCTGAGCTTATAGTATTTTTAGTCCCATTTCAACTTCAGAGGTGGTTGATAACTACAGGCCCAGATAGTGTATGTGTTACATGTTACTCTTTGTTTCACATCATCTTTGCTATTCTGACCATCTTGTCTTTGATTTTTTTTCTATTGTCCTGTCATCCATCCACATCCACATCCAGCAGAGACCTTTGGAGATGGCGAGTGTTCCTCCCACGGCAACACAGAAGCTTTTTGACTCTTCATATGGAAATTCACAAGTCACCAAAAATACATTTGTTCAATTTTTGATCACTCAGTCTGTATTTAAAGTAAGCAGTTTATATATGAATAAAGACAATGAAATGAACAGTTTGCTTTGTGACTTTACTCTTTGTGAGTCATTTTTCCAAGAGATTTCTTTTTTAAAATTATTAAATTATATTGTTTTGGTCTTGTGTTGAAAAATTCTATCACAGATGTGGATGTGGTGCTTTGAAAATCTTTCAAAAAAAAGGAGAATTTGGTGCTGCACAACAAGTTGCAGTGGAATTGTAATTTCACTGTGGTGTGATCCAGAACAACTGAAACCAAAACAAGTGCTGTATTGGGAAGACAATTGACCTTCTGACACACGCTACCTTTTAAGTCCATGCTTGGTATTAAGCCTGTGCTCTGCTTAGAATTTTTTCTTTGCTCAGTGTAAAGCAATGCAGCATGTTTCCTGTCACTCCACTCTTAGATTGCAAAGTGTTTTCTTCCTGTTTTTACTTTCTTGCTCCCACCTCAGACACATATAACCAGTAGGATGCTGTGTGTAGTGGTAGCTTTTTGTTTACTTGGATTTGATGCTGTGTGAATACCATAGACTCTATATAAAAATTGCGATAACCCCCTTGACAATGCACATTGGTTTCTTGGGTGGAGTGTTATCGATTAATTCTTGCAAGGATAAAGTTTTGTATTTTTTCATCAAAACAGATGAGTTATAAAAAATGCATTTGTTCAGAGACGCACCGTGTTGGCTCTGAATTTTCATGATGACTCATGTAACAGGCACACAATTTTATTCAAGTTTTTCTTTATTGAAACATTGAATAGTTATTTTACTAATAACCATAGATCTAACCACCTGCCATTGTTCTTGCTACTCTTTTTGCAAACACTATTAAGCTTTGTAAATAAATAAATATAAACTTATTAGACTAAAGGCTTAAAGGAAATTGTGCAAGAAATACTTGAGGTGCCACAACAGACAGGCAGTGATGTGCGATGTGTCCCTGTGATTTCCAGGTCCAGGGCAGGAAAAAAGAGTGATGGCATAATTAAAGTTAATCTGCTGCTCAGCTGCTAAACTTAAATGGCATGGTTATTGACAGTTGAGACTCCCAAACTTAACACCTTGGCATGAAATGAAACTCAGAAACATGGTAACTTGGACATACTAGGTAACATTAAGGCACAAGGAGCGTGCATACAAAGCCAGATGACAACGACGTGACAGGAAACAGAGGAAGACTGATGACTTAAATACACAGGATAATGAGAGGATGGGTCACAGGTGGAAACAGAGCTGGAACAAATCTGACCAATGGAACAGAGGAAGCAAAACTAAATATGATGCACATGAAACAAGGTGCTGTGAAAATAAATCAGGAAACACTAAGGGAACTAAACCAGAACCACAGAGATAAACACAATAATCAGAAAACACATAAATGTAAGAAAACTAAACTAGGAAACATAATTAGGAATACTACAATAATGATTAACAAAGATTCAAAAGTTCACAAACACAAAACACTGAGTTAAAGACGCAAAATCACGAGTTAGACCCTTTAGATTTACACAAATTAACAGCAACAACCTTAACTGTTTCATAAGATAATATTTCATATCAGACAAATTAGCTACTTATCGCCACATTCTAGGAGAAATGCTGAAACAACAGAAAAGTTCACTGACTTTATAAACTCAACTGTTTAGATTTGGCAGAACAAAGTACACACATGAGAACACTCTTAGTTTCTCTTTTGACTCTTGATACTCTGCAAAGCAGTTCAAATCTGGGCAGTTGGTGACTTTAAAATGCTGCTGACGTAGCAGTTTATGAACTATAATTGATTTATGAAATCAATATATAACGCATATTATATATTAATATATAACGCATACATATTATGCTACATAGAATAATAATGGATTGGATTTACATAGCGCTTTTCAAGGTACCCAAAGCGCTTTACAATGCCACTATTCATTTACTCTCACATTCACACACTGGTGGAGGCAAGCTACGGTTGTAGCCACAGCTGCCCTGGGGCAGACTGACAGAAGCGAGGCTGCCATATCGCGCCATCGACCCCTCTGGCCAACACCAGTAGGGTAAAGTGTCTTGCCCAAGGACACAACGACTGGGACAGAGAGCCCGGGGCTCAAACCGGCGACCTTCCGGTTACAGATGCCAACACAGAGAAGAGTCTCAGGAGGTTCCACCAACGGCTATACCTCCTTAGGAAACTCAACTCCTTTGGAGTCAGCACACCCATCATGATGACTTTTTACTATGCCTTCCTCGAAAGCATCATGACCTTCTCCCTCACCTGCTGGTTCCACTCCCTCAGCCTTCAGAACAGGAACAGACTGCAGCACACTGCATCAGTGTGCTCTAAAATCATTGGACTGCCTGTCAGAACTATGGTACAGGTTTTCAGCCAACAGGCCCTTAGACAGGCAGCCAAAATCATCAGTGACCCCTCTCACATTCTTCACCCCACATTTCAATGGCTCCCCTCTGGGCTACGCCTCTGTTGCATTTCCTGCAGGACTGAGAGGAGGAGAGCCACCTTTGTCCCCAAAGCCACTCTGCTTTTTAACTCCAGCCGATAACACCATTTCCCACACCCATAAACATAAACTACTCTACACTCTTTTTATACTGCCGACACTTTACTCACTTTTACTCACTTACACTTATTTATTCACCTTTGAGTCACTTTAATTTTAAAACTGTGTAATTTTAAAACTGTGTATATACTGTATATTCTGTGTATTTATTATCTCATTCTTATTGCCTGTTTATGCCCTGTCCTTATCTTTAACGTCATGCTGCTCTGTTGTATGTTGTTGGGGATAAATAAAGTCTTTCTGATTCTGAACCTTCACAGACATGGACCAGAGACACAAACACACGTATTGAACAAATGCTTATGTTGCCACACCCGTCTTTTCTCTTTACAACCTCCCCAAAGTGTGCAGCTTTGCTTTCAGGTCCAGAACGTATTGATTCTCTTGTTTTAGCTGGGCTTACAATTTCTGCCTAGTTTTCTTTGAGTCCAACACCCACTGTGGCTTCCTGCTGAACAACAACTCAGCCAGATGGCAGCTTGGCTCGCTGGTCTAGGGGTATGATTCTCGCTTTGGGTGTGAGAGGTCCCAGGCTCAAATCCCGGATGAGCCCAATTTTTTTTCCCCCCAGGTGCTGGATTGGTAGCTGCCCACTGCCTCACTAAGTGGATGGGTTAAATGCAGAGGACTACAAAATTTCCGAAGTGTGGGACTATAAGGGATTTAAAGGGAGAAAATCTTGTGATGGGCTGGGGCACCTCCCGCACTGCAAACAACAGAGCGTGTAACCAGTGATCCCAATTGCGTTCATCCTTGTGAATGAACTTACACATCATGTCTGATTCAGCTGCTCCACCAGCCAGTCAGTCTGAGGGTGGCAGATGCTGGTACGACAAATCTAATGCCCAATAATTCGTACAGCTGTTTAAGTGTGCACGGCATGAACGATGTGCTCTGGTCAGGCATTATCTCTTTTGGGATGCCGACTCACGAGATGACCTGAAACAGCCATAATCCATCAGAACTAATACAAAGTGATATCCACGTGCTCGCCGGTGAAATGGCACAATGAGGTCCATGCCAATGCACTAAAACCGGACATCCATTAATGGTAAAAGGCATAAAGGCACTTTTGGAATGGCTGGTTAACCAGCTGACACTCCGGGCAGGACACTCACCACCGGTGCATATCAGCGCGGATGCCTGGCCAATAAAATTGGGCCATTATTCACTCCAGAGTTGTCATTTCCCATATGCACTGCCATAGGGTTATAAGATAAGATAAACCTTTATTAGTCCCACATGTGGGAAATGTTTTGGTCACAGCAAAAAGTACAAGTTAAGAGCAGTAAAAAATAGAATAGAAAAAAATACAGTAGAATAAGATAAAATAGAATAATATACTATACAAAATAGAATAAAATACTATATGTAATAGAATCAGTACTATACAAATTGAATAAAATACTTTGTTATATTGGGAAAATTGCACTTGGTACTATTGCACATCAGAAGGACAGGGCAAAAGTTACTATTGTGTATTGGATGTGTATGTGTGTCTGTCTGCACGTGTGTGGTCATCTGTAGAGACCATGTTGTAGAGTCTGACAGCAGCAGGGAGGAAAGACATGCGAAATCTCTCTGTCCCACATCGTGGGAGCCACAGCCTGCCACTGAAGGAGCTGCTCAGTGCTGTCAGAGTCTCCTGCATGGGGTGGTAGATCTTTTCCAACAGGGATGACAGCCACCATTCTCCTGTCACTCACCACCTCGACTGGGTCCAGAGGGCATCCTAGAACAGAGCTGGCGCTGCAGATCAGCCTGTTCAGTCTCCTCCTGTCTCCAGCAAAGATGCTGCCACCCCAGCAGACCACACCGTAAAAAATGGCCGAGGCCACCACAGCATTATAGTAGGTCTTCAGGAGTGGGCCCTTCACTCTAAAAGACCTGAACCTCCGCAGCAGGTACAGCCTACTCTGCCCTTTCCTGTAGAGGGCATCTGAATTGTGAGTCCAATCCACTTTATTGTTCAGATGAACACCAAGATACCTGTAGCTATCCACAGCATCAATGTCCATACCTTGGATGTTTAGTGGTTGCAGTGGAGGATGTTTGTGTCTGATATATATATGTTGTTGTTGTTGTTGTTGTTGTTATTATTATTATTATTATTATTATTATTATTATTATTATTATTGAGCCGCCTGGAAAATCATTTCCTGGCATCCGTAATGATCCACTTGGGATAATAAATCTGTTTGGCATTTTCCTTGGCCTTCAGACAATAATTCTGATTGCTACAGTGTCGAAAGGGACAGGCAAAAAAACCAAAAAAAGACTTATAGAGAATTATTACCAGCTCTGCTCATTTGGTGGTTTAATTGCCTGTAAATATAGTACTTTGGTTCATTTTGATTTCTCCCATAACTGACAGATTCGAAACTGAAACTGACCGAAAAGGTAATGCATAAATGTTGCGTTGACAATGTGTTTCAGCTGCACTTTATTATTTTTGCTGCAGTGTGTGACCACTTACATCAGCTTTTTTGTTCACTATCAGAAGAGTGCTCAGATTCATACACAGTGGCAGTCCGTTATGACTGCTAGGAAATTAGAAAATGAAGAACACACCTTCTGAGTATATTCCCTTATTTCCCATATATATATATATATATATATATGGTATATATATATGGTAAGGGAATGTTTTGGGTGTTGTGGAGCAAATATGAGGGCTCATTGGTTAATTTTATGTTTGCCGCTAAGCCCTGGAGTGGAAGCACAGTGCTCAGTGTGTAACTTGTCCTGCTCAGTGACCTAAAAGATTGATTTTGTGGACAGCACATTCTGTAGTCTGAGTGATGTATGAAGTATGAGCTCCACAAATAATGGGAGCATGATGTTGTTTATCTTTTCCTTTTGTTGTTGGGTCTTGTTGTGTTTTTGTGCTTCTCAGCAGTTATTCTGCTTGTGCTTGTCAGATATGCACTGCTTCTTCAGGACCAAAGTCACCCAAGAAATTAGGGTTATACAGCACTAATTTGTTGAGCAAATTGCCTTTTTGTGAATCACAGAAGGTTGGCTTAAACAAAGGAGGTGGTGTGTATTTTTCTTCAATAAATACCACGAAAGATATTGGAATCAGTTATGTGTTGGTAGAGCTTGTACCTCTCTGTTGATACCCATATGGGCTCACAGGTGCTCAGAAATAATTTAAACTTTAAAATTCACTAGTAATTTTGGCGAACAGCTCCAGTGTAGGGTTCATTCAACATTATTCAAACAGGAGCTTTCAGGAGTAAGTCGGAGTTAACAAAAAGCAAACAAACAAAAATCATTTATGTGAACATGATTAGGTACAAGAACTGGACTGAAAATGAGTGAACAAGCAGCCAAATAAAAAAAATTAAAAGACCTTCAGAAAGCTTTTCAGAAAGAACTATTGTTAAATTACTTTAAAAGTCTGGCTTGGAAACAAAATATGAAGAAATAATAGGAGGCTCAAGACCTTTGCGCTGTACTAACTGAAATGTTAGAAAGCATTTCTTACATAGTTAACAATTTCTAGCTACCAAGCCACCAATACATACTGACTAGTTGGTTAAGGAGTTGCAACAGGACACCGACTCTTAATGGCAACCATTTAAAGACAGTAACTAGAGGCATCTTGAAAGATCCAGTTACATCACATCAGAAACCTCTATGTATAAGAAGCAGATGCTTGTGATGGATGAAGGTGATGCTATCTGGAGATTTCTGCTAGAAATTGCATCTGTGTTGCAGTTATTTCATGTCTTGAATCAAACTGGCAGATACATAAGAGGACTCATGCACATAAAAGGTATTTTGCTACAGGATAATTGAAACCTGTAAAAACTAAATCTAACAATATTTTTCCTTGTTCAAAATGGGCGTCTAACATGTAGCTTAAATAATGAATCCAAGGCCCCTTACAAAACAGAAGTCTTTGCATTCTTTGTTCCTCCTGGTAACGTGATGAATAAGAATGTAAATTAAACATTAAACAAAAAGTTTAATAATCTTTGACAGTGATCTTCATGATTGTTCTTTGGTTGATGGCAAATATGCTGAATTGTGTCACATTCCTCTTTGTAGTATTTTCAGAATTTCAGACAAGTTTGCTTCCAAACAAAAAACATATTGGTCTTTTCTTTGTCATTGATGGTTATTTCCCATTGTTGATCATTGCCTGCAAATCCTGTCTCCTCCTACTTTGGAAGCACAGAGCAGATTGTCACTGCAGAGGCTTACCCCCCAGCACACCAACCCTTCAACCCAATCCCTTCAAATTTATCTGTGAAGAAAACACACAACAGCAGCATGAGAAGCAGAAGGGATCTCAGGAACGAAGAGAGATAAAAGAGATGAGATTGGGGCTAAAATGGAAAAGGAAGCAGGGATTATAGACAGAGAGAGATGGGATGAGAACGGATGACACAGCAAGCAGGCTGTCAGGGGGGGGACTACTAGCTTTCACAGGAATAATGTTATCTCTTCTTCTTTAGAGTTTGTTGTCTAATCATTTATTGTTTGCTTATCAGAGATGGAGCAGACAGTGCTCTGCCATGCTTGCACACAGCCCTACCTGCTTCAGCACACAAAAGCAAAAGATCCAGGAGTTTATTATTGTGGACACTTATCCTATTGAGAGACTTGGGGTAATAAACATGACAGAACATTATCCAAGGGTTAACACTACATACTGACATTATGGTGATGGTTTTCTGAGCACATTCTGTGGAGAGGAACTTCAAGCAACATTACAGTAAAAGTTGGATTTACTGTAACAATAAAAACATCAAGACGTTAAGTCAGATACAGCAGGAATGGAGGTACTGGTGGATGAGGATTGAAAACAGGTTTGCAAATGCACAGCAACTTTGGGCTGGCTACAGCAGCTTAAATAGCATAGCCTACACAAGAAAGACAATTACATGTGTAGGAGGGTAAAAGGAGTTAACCTGATGTGCCAGACTGTAACTGAGCCTGACTCTGTGGCCTGCTAGTACACCCTGTTGTAAAAGATTTGGACCTACCACATCTGATCCACTGCATGCAGAGAAAAGGGACCCTGAGCAAACTGCTATCCAACATGGACAATGACCAACACCCACTGCAACCCAGTTCAGTGGCTGACTCTTGTCACTGATATGCTCTTTGCAGCGGTCCCCAACCCCCGGGCCTCGGACCGGTACCGGTCCGTGAGTCGTTTGGTACCGGGCCGCGAAAGTTGAGGCTCAGGTGTGAAATGTATAGTTTTCAGGGTTTTTATCGGTTTTCAGCGTTATTTTGTTATCGTTTTTATCGTTAACTCGGTTTTCCTGGGTCTTTTCACGTGTGTTATGAATAAATCTTCTGTTTTTCGGTACCGGTACTAGTTTTATTTCGTTGTATTTATCCGCGACACCTTAAAGGCCGGTCCGTGAAAATAATGTCGGGCATAAACCGGTCCGTGGCGCAAAAAAGGTTGGGGACCGCTGCTCTTTGGACAGGCTAAGGAAGTCATTTGTTCTGCAACACTTAGATGCAGGGTAAGGAGAACTGATGTGTATAACTATGAACCTTCACAACTTTGCCCATACACACTCCAAGGACTGTTTTTTGATGGTCATAAAGGTGTGGTGGTTAGATTGTCACTGAACTACATTTACTTACTTCACTGCTCCACAGCTATTTATTGTATTGTGGTTAGGAGGCTAAACTAATACTTGCACAGCTATTGCAACATATATTCCTATATCTTTTTTGTAGCTTGGTGTAGCCATTTAGATAGATAGATAGATAGATAGATAGATAGATAGATAGATAGATAGATAGATAGATAGATAGATAGATAGATAGATAGATAGATAGATAGATAGATAGATAGATAGATAGATAGATAGATAGATAGATAGATAGATATCTGTTTTCCTCAATCAGTGGTGACTAGTGACTGAAGAAGTCACTTGGATGAGTGACGAAATGTTTGTCCCACTGAAAACGCTACGTCCCGATGAACATAATCAACTTTTGGAGATTTACTTACCTGGATGATTGAGCATGCATCAAGACGTTTTAACCCATTTTGGAAAGAACTGCCTAAAGCACGTACGTCAGTATGAGCAAACAGCACGTAAAATGGCGGATTACAGGAACCACCTGAGATTCAGCCTCAGATGCCGACAAAACAGGATTACTCCTAAAAGTCTGCAAATGAGCTCTTCAGTTAAAGGCTTCCGGGCAACAAAAATCCTCCAGAAGGCACAGCACCAGCTGCTTAATGAATGGGTGAGGCAAACAAATTTTACCATCGACATGCTAAAATCTCAAGAGGAGCGGATCCAACAGAGACTTACGATGCTTCTAGATGAGAATTCTCTTAAAAAGGTGTTTGACTTCACTGAGAAGGCTCATCTAGCACAACACAAGAAGTCTAAGACAAGACAACAAAAGAAGTTTGACTTACTTGTTGTACCAAAACCACAGCAAAATACGGAGAGTGTCCTAAGTGGCCAGAAGAGAGAAGGATGCGACACCGAGGATGTGGACAAGTGGTTGAAGAATTTGTCTGACAGACAGCTCAGCCAAACAGAGAAAAACATCCTTGCTAAAGGGTTGGATTTTGCTGTCACACCGAGACAAATCCCACTAGTGGAACTAATCACAGCCACAGAAACAGCAATTTGAAATACAACAATATTGCAGAAGTGGAAGCAGAGCAACTACAGACGCCTGTCTCAGCAATGCAAAGCCCCCAGCAGATACTAACCCCCACTTGCTCTATGTATGAATATATGAGTATGAGTGTATGTTAGTTAAAATCACTGACAAGGCATACAGTGCTTGTGTGAATGGGTGTGTATGGGTGAATGCGGTATAGAGCGCTTTGAGTACACTAGATTAGAAAAGCTATAGATATAAGATAGATATAAGAATCAGTCCATTTACCATCTACAGGAA
Organism: Perissodus microlepis; assembly: GCF_051167445.1. Taxonomy (NCBI): domain Eukaryota; kingdom Metazoa; phylum Chordata; class Actinopteri; order Cichliformes; family Cichlidae; genus Perissodus; species Perissodus microlepis. The sequence goes on along the minus strand of NC_140467.1, from coordinate 55,611,584 downwards.
GAGGATAGATAGATTGTCTGAAGCAGTTAGAACAAGACAAGGCTATCGACCAGAACCGTAGGCTATACCCAGGTGATTCTACACCAAGTCTGTATGGTTTACTGAAGATACATAAACAGGGTGCATCTTTAAGACCGATTGTCTGTATGATCAACTCGGTCACCTATAACATCTCAAAGTTTCTGGCTTTGATCCTCAACCCGCTGGTGGGCAGCTCTGAACACCACATCCAGAACATGTTGGATTTTGTTGAGAAGGTGAAAGATGTCATAATGGAGGCATATAAAACCATGGTCTCGTACGATGTTACATCTCTCTTCACTTGCATCCCAGTCACGGAAACGTTGGAGGTGGTTCGCCCAGTTTCACCCATCGTGGCCAATTTGTATATGGAAGAAGTGGAAAAGAGCGCTTTGCTATCCTACCCTGGAACACCACCAAGTTATTGGTTCAGGTATGTGGATGACACCTGGGTGAAAATTAAAACTGCAATTCATGGATCACATTACAGTTTTTTACAGACGCTAGGACACATTTCTCAATACTTAGGTCACTTTTGCAAAACTCCTCACACAGTGAGCACAACAGAAGTCTATGTGGGCTAAACTGAGGATCAGTTATCATTGTTTTGGCACAAAATGCATTCAATGACTACATCTCTCAAATTTCATGAATTATTTTCTCACTCAGACACAACAGCTGCCAAAAATCTTTGTACGCACAGGACATTTTGCATGTACTTACATACTGTTTTCAAAACTGTTAAACTTATGGTCAAAACAATAACATAATGCAAAACTGAATAAGACAGCAAAATTCAACAGCAATATTTTATTGAAACATATTTTAAATCTAAAAATGCAGTTTAACCAGCCACAGCTGATTCTCATTGTAGATGAAAATCTACACAGATGTTACTCCTTCAATTTCATTACAAAAGGAGACAACTGCTGAATAGGTTTGTTTTGTGATGTAAACATGGACCCAGCCAGAAATGGAAAAGTGGCTGAAAGAGGAAGAAGAGTGGCTGGGAGGGGGCGAGGAATACGTATGCGTGGTGGAAGAAGAATAAGAGGAAGATCAAGAGCTGTAGTCTCAGATGAGATCAGAGCTACTGTAATTGATCATGTAGTAAATCATGGTCACTCAATGAGAGAGGCTGGTCAGAGAGTGCAGCCAAATCTGCAACGCTCTACAGTGGCATCTATTGTTAGAGTTTTCCGGCAAACCAACAGGTAACTTGTATTCTGCAAGGGCATTTGCACATTTCAGAAGTAAACAAGCTTTTTTGTAATTGTTGTTGCATTTCTGCTTAGGACTCAACGGTTACCTCACACAGGAGGTAGAGGACGGATGTTCACTGATGTGCAGGAAACTGCCATTGTTGATATGGTCATCAGAAACAATGGGATAAAACTCACTGAAATTAGACACAGAGTCTTGGCAGACAACGTTACTTTCGCAAATATTCACAGTGTAAGCATAACAACAATTTCTAGAGTCCTGAAAAAACATCAGGTCAGGATGAAACAGTTGTACACTGTGCCTTTTGAGAGGAACTCTGAACATGTCAAGCAACTCAGGAACCAGTATGTCCAGGTAAGATCACAATAAAATACAGATCTGTTTTTGAACAAAACCAAACACACACAAAGACAATTTTTACAAATTTACTACTGTAACAGCTTATGTTGCCTTGTGGATTTATGTTAGAGAGTCATGGAGATTGAAGGCAGGCAAACACACCACATTTTCATCTTTGTGGATGAGGCAGGTTTCAACTTGGCCAAAGCACGGCGACGAGGGAGGAATGTGATTGGGAAGAGAGCCACAGTGAATGTCCCGGGCCAGAGGGGTGCCAACATCACAATGTGCGCAGCAATATCCACTGATGGACTGCTGTTACACAGACCACTAATTGGGCCATACAACACTGAACGGCTCCTTGCGTTCCTGCATGATCTCTATGGAAGGGTTGTGCTAGGTGAGGAAAGGGATGCGGAGAGAAGGAATCAGCCAACATTTATAATTGTATGGGACAATGTGGCATTTCATCACTCCCGTGCAGTCACCGAGTGGTTTGCAGCCCATCCCAGAATGGAGTCTCTTTTCCTCCCACCTTACTCTCCATTCCTCAACCCCATAGAGGAATTCTTTTCCTCATGGCGGTGGAAGGTTTACGACCATCATCCACATGATCAAATGTCCCTCCTGGATGCAATGAATGCTGGATGCCTGGAGATATCAGCAGCAGATTGCCAGGGATGGATCAGGCATGCCAGAAGAGTCTTTCCTAGGTGTATTGCCCTAGATGACATAAGATGTGATGTGGATGAGAACCTGTGGCCAAATGGAGAAGACCGAGTAGATTAGCATTACTATTGTATGTGTATCAGTGGATGGTGTGTATACAAATTCTTGTATTTTGGGATTACTTAGTGCAAAAAAATAAAAATACATAAACAAATATTAACGAATTCTGCATGATGTCTGATTCATTCCAGTAACATATATTGAAATTATAAACAGAGATGTGTCCTTGTTTTACACAAGAAAACACTGTGTAATGCTACATGTTGTTAGTGTTTTTTAGGTCATTGTTTTGTGGGTGACAAAGTGTGTTTGTCGGCTGTCAACCTTTGCTAGTGTTCTGGAAGAATGAGTTTATTTGAGACCTGAATAAAGTGTTTTGGTAGTTGTAGTGCATTTTGAATGTGAAATGAACTGCTTTGCCAAGCTGAAGGTCAGTTAGGAGAATTGTGTGAAGAGTTTTGCAAAAGTGACCTAAGTATTGAGAAATGTGTCCTAGCGGCTGTAAAAAACTGTAACTCAGTGGACCGACACATCAAATTCACCAGAGAGGATATGAAAAGTGGCAGGTTAGCCTTCTTAGACTGTGAGATTTCCATCAGTAATGGGGGACATCTAAAAGCTGATGTGTACCGGAAACCTACGCATACGGATCAGTATTTCAGGTTTGACTCTCATCATCCACTGGAGCACAAACTGGGTTTTATTAGGACGCTACAACACAGAGCGAACACCATCTCCACAGACACAGTGGCCAGGGAAGCAGAACAACATCACATCAAGAAGGCCCTGAGTAAATGTGGTTATCCCAGCTGGACTTTTGTCAAAGCTGGGAAGGCTCCTAAAGAAAGCTCCAGCTGATCCAGGAGAGAAGGACAACCTGCCTAAGCAAAAACCTGTAGTGATCCCGTACGTGTCAGGAGTATTGGAACAGTTGAGACGCATTTTTTCACCGTGTCTCTGTGGCTTTCAAACCCCAAAACACACTGCGCCAAAAATTGGTCCACCCCAAGAATCGGGTCCCCCAACACAAACAGAGTAACATAGTGTACGCTGTTAAGTGCCAGGAGGATTGCCAGGATTTATACATCGGGGAAACCAAACAACCTCTGGCTAAGCAGATGGCACAACACAGAAGAGCTACCTCGTCAGGCCAGGACTCCGCAGTCTATCTACAGGCCAGTGGACACTCGTTCAATGATGAGGATGTACACATCCTGGACAGGGAGGAACGCTGGTTTGAGCGCGGAGTCAAGGAGGCCATTTACGTGAAAAGAGAAAGACCATCTCTGAATCGAGGAGGGGGCCTAAGGGTACATCTTTCACCATCTTACAATGCTGTGATTGCAGACATTCCCCAACTCTCTGTGAATGGTACTCATGGCCATTGATCAGTGGGCCTTGATCAGTGGTTGTTGATGAATGGTCATGAGAATTTGCATAATTATGATTAAGGAACTGACCTCACAGCCCTTTCTTCCTTCAGTGGGCTTGTTTCAATCATTATGCAAATGTACAGCCTGACTGCAGGTCAGCTGAGACTGAAGAAGTCACTTGGATGAGTGATGAAACGTTTCTCCCACTGAAAACGCTACGTCCAGATGAACAGAATCAACTTTTGGAGATGACTAGCTGTCATTTTTGCAATGCCCTTTTTGCAACGCTTACAGCTTATCGACTTCAAGGCATGCAATTGTAAGTTAAAGGCTAAAGATCCAGCTATAGCATGCTAACCGAAGCCTGTAGAGTCTCAGATGTAGCTGTTGGTTTTTTTCTGTGTTGTACAATATGACTTAGGTGTCACGGGCTGTGACGGCAGACCGTGGAGTTGTAGAGAAAGCAGCGAGACTCTAGTGAAGGACAGTGGATTTATTTGTAGTGGGTAGACAGAAACAACAACTATATACAATTCTGTGACTCCTGTGGCGATTCCCCTATGAATCCCACACAGTGCACGTGTCCATAACAGTGAAAAAGGTGTGGGAACACTTCCGGGTTGCAGTCCCCTCAGCGACCCCAAAACATCCGGGAGCACACAGGGAGAAAGGACAAAAAAGGGAGAGAAAACCACCAAAACATAACATACGCAAAAACATATACGAGAAATACATGAGCTCTGGGTCATCAGACCCAGACCATGACATTAGGGGTTACTTTGCTGGAATATTCATCCCCTGGAAGATTGTGGCATTATGCTAACACACACCTGATTGCTTCGGTCCTCCAAACTGCTAAAGCTTCAGCTTTTATAGAGGTTTTCATGTTTGCTGATGGCCAGTTAACCAAGTGCATTTGATTAACAGCAGGTATATAACAGCACATATGTAACAATCATTTCAATTTCAATTTCAAGCAGTACATCGTTTTACCAGACATTGCGGACACTGTTTTCATCTTAAACCTGCCCCTGAAGACCTGATGCAGAATTGTTGTGACAACTCAGAACTGTGACACATAATAATCAAGCGGGGAGTTTCATGAAGCTTGCTTTTATTGAAAAGCAAGTATGTGCAAGTACTCTCACAAGTATTTCTCAAGTAATCATCTCAGCTGGGTTGTACAAATAGTTCACTATCAATAACACATGAACTATCATGGAGATATCTTCTCGGCAACACAGTTGTGAGATGCGTAATGAAATAATTACCATGTAAGACCTACAAGGTCTAAGTACCCCATAATTACAACTCAGGGTTTTACAGGAAACAATGAAATAATTAGACTGTAAGACTTGCGACTAAGGTGTAAGTACCCTGTAATTCAGTGTAATTTTGGACATGTCGCAGAAACATAATATTAACATCAATCGAAACAGTTTAGGGTGGCCTTAGGTCTGATCTCATGTTTCTTCTTCTGCAACTTTCTGGGCATCTCCTTCTTTGGAGATGACTCAGTCCGAGAGGTGTTATACCAGTTTATAATGTTTATTATTTTGTTACCATGTTGGCTGCACGTCATCTACCTCTGTGGCATTTTATGAATTAGACATGTGCAATTACCCTCCTTTGGCATATAGACAGGTGGTATGGTCATGTTCGACGCCACTGAGACCAAAGAACTCAAAACATAACAGTTAGCATAGGTATGGTTCATATACAAATTGCTTTGGATATGATTCTTTAAACACCAAGTCTTGTCTGAGTAAGACAGCAATAACTGTTGTCAATTAATTAATTCCTTTTCTTTTCCCTTTTAAAAAAATCCTATCCCCAAATTATTTTCTTAAAATTTTAAGTTATTTAGTTTTTTTAATTAATTTTTCCTATTTTATTTTCATTTATACTTTCTATTTTTCAGTTCTACCTGTGTCCACCAGGGATAGTGGGTGACATGCAGTATCATCCTCCCTGTACAAGATGGAGCCAGATAGTACTTTACCTCAATCCTACCACTACTTGGTACTCGCTCCTTTATTTTTCTTATGGTGGATACACACCGAACGCGATAGAAGGGACCAGAGCTTCAGGTTAACATGTAAAGTCAATGGAGGAGCGCGATGAAGCGCGACTGGGGGTCCCGCGAAACTTCTAAAGCAGATTGGCGACACGAAACGAATCAGGAGCCTGGTGACGTGACGATCGACCTAGTTCAAAGGGGTGTCGTGCCAAAGTAGGTATCCCCGACAGAATTTGTTTCCCCTGCCTTGAGCAAACGCTGGGCTGTCCAAATCACGGACAAACAGTATCCCAGAGTGTTGATTTTTACTTTACAAACACTTCTTATAATGACTAACTACTCCTGAAATTTTTGAGATGTTACCTCTTTATACAGGAAAGTTTTATAATGGGATACAAATAATATCAGGATGATCCTGCCACAATTTGTCCCCCCTGTGTAAATCATGGACAAACAGTATCCCACATTCTTGATTTGTAGTACACAAACACTTCTTATTATGAAGTATTACTCTGGAAACTTTGGAGGATTTAGCTCTTTATACAGTAAAGTTACAGGAGGATAAAAACAATTATCAGGCAAAATGTTCTTGTGTTAAAATAATCCCGTCCGATACCACGTGAGAACAATAAATATATAATTCTCTGTTGTAACCCTCAAACTGAATGGTAATGTAACGATAGTAATTGTTAACTTTTACAAAAGTAAAGCATCAGTACTTCCTGTGTGCTCCCGACGCAGGGGAAACAAATTCTGTCGGGGATACCTACTTTGGTGCAGGTCCAGCCAAAGCCATTCATTCTTCATTCAATATGGAGGAAAGGCTCATCAACGCTGTAGACAACCACCCGGTGCTGTATGACCCTATCTGCTTTCGTTACCGAGACCTAAAGGACCTAGCTTGGAGGAAGATATGTGAAGAGATCGGGCAACCTGGTAAGTTCATTCATTTCTCTTTTGAAATTTTTGACTGACCCGGGGAAGCCGCGCAAAAGCTAGCAAGCCCGCCTACTGTCCCGCTATTTTCCCACTCATGTACAAATACCTTTCCGCTAACAAGATAATGTGTTTATTTAGAGGACATCTGCAGGAGAAAGTGGAGGAGCCTCAGGGACACATACTCCAAGGAGAAGAGGATGGAGAAGGAGAAGAGGAGTGGGTCTGCAGCAGGATCGGGACGAAATGGAAGTTCTTCGCGGCCGAGGACCAGGGACAGCCCGAAGAGGCAGCAGGGGAGTCCCAGTCAGAAGGTATGTTTACAATTAATTAATGTAGCCAGTTAATTTATGCATGTTGTCATGTAGGTATATATGTTATTGTTTATTAATAAACAGTATACAGTGGTCCCGCTGTTCATCCTTCACTGCCTCGCTTTTTCACAGATTTGATAACCTTCACGTCCAATAGAAAAAAACAGCACAAAAACACCCATAACTATGACCCTCATTAGGAAATAGTCACCTGCACCGGGAGGGAAAAAGGCGCACAAAAGTGGCGCGCAGACGGAAAAAAAACGCGGCATAATAATACTTTTATGTTTTAAAATCTACAAAGGTTTGCACTTTGAGAATCAACTTGTGAAAACTGTGAGTAATGTTCATGTATGTCTGAAAAAAAAGTGTATAAAGTGTGTGGCGAGGGACTAGTTATTCTGAAAATCCCTGCTGCAATAAATGTGGGACCACTGTATATAATTTCTCTATGGCTATTGTTTTCAACCTGTTAACTGGGGTGGCTGTAGCTCAGGAGGTAGAGCAGGTCACCTACTAATCGGAAGGTCGGTGGTTCGATCCCAGTCTGCATGTCAAGTATCCTTGGGCAAGATACTAACCCCAACTTGCTCTCCGATGCATCCATCGGAGTATGAATGTCGTTAGAAAGCACTAAGTGTAGATGAAGTGCTTGTGAGAATGGGTGTGATTGGGTGAATGAGGCATGTTGTATAGAGCGCTTTGAGTACTCCGTGAGAGTAGAAAAGTGCTACATAAGAATCAGTCCATTTACCATTAACTTTAATATTGTCTTGACAGAGCCAACTGATTCTGCAGCAGAGCCATCCCCTGTTGCTTCTCCTGGCTCCCCAGTCCCTGGACCCTGAGCTCCTGCTGCTGCACCCACAGGTATGTAATTGTACATGTACATCAAGCACTGATAACTTTTTACTCGCTTGAATTCCCTTGTGATTACCTTTACTAAATATCTTCAACCAATCTGATTATACTCACTGCCGTGAGTTCTGGCACACTGCCGTGAGTTCTCAGAAATCTGCTCCTTGAGCACAAGAAATTACAACATCACAGAACGCAAGTATGGCGAAGCTCGCGGCTCTCCAACGGGAGATTGAGAGACCAGTGTTGGACTGTAGAACTGCTTTGAAATTCATATGAGCTGTTCGCACTAAAGTAAAAAGCACCATCACTTCATGCGGATAGCCCCTTTGGCGCCAGCGGCGGTCTCAAGGCTGGAGCCGAACAACAACACCCTGATAACGACTGTGTTTAGTCTGTTCCTTCCCATTCCATGCAAGGCCACCTGGGTTGGCTGGAAGACTGTTTACTTAGCCTGGCAAGGCGAAGGACACTGTCTCAGCTGAACTATGGACACGCACACACATACACTTACACTGATAAGCACACACTCATCCCCCTCCCTTTCCAAACACCTTCAATGCTTGTTTCCTGCGGGGGAACACGGCGGGTCTGTGTGCCGCGCTGGAATGGTAGCGCTGTGCAGGGCGGCTGCTGTGTTCGCTTCGGATTACTCCTCACCCCCGACCCAATCCTGTGGCTTGTCATGTCTTTCACAATGTTGTGCTGTGGACATTTATGTGCTTTTTGTGCAGAGGAGTTTTTTTGTTTCCTGTTCTCATGCTGTCCTACCATGGAAGCACAGCATGAGTAGAGGTCTCTTTTTTTCCTCTTGTACTTTCCCATTGTAGTGTACATTTCAGTGTTTTTCTGTAACGCTACCGATCTCCGACTTGTATCCCCATGTAATGTCTGTGTTGTGTGTCTAAGGTCGGGGGGGGTCCCATTTCACTGCAGGGCAACCTGCATGTGGCGAATAAAGCTTTGATTGATTGATCGATTGATATAGCCTGTTTTTTTCAATGTTGAAAATGAAAATCTAGTAGCAGCCTTCTCATTACTTTGTGTTGTTTTGTGCTTTGATTTACAGGCCCACAGAGGAGGACAGCTCCGAGGCGGACGAGGGACGGGTCCCAGGACTGTCCATTGGCGGTGGAGCTGGCCATCCTGGAGTCCCTGAAGAGGCCACACCAGTCTCCAACGGAGCATTTCCTCCTCAGCCTTGTTCCTGCTCTGAAGAGCATGCCACCTCAGACGAAAGAATTTGTGAAATTTCAAATTTATAAATTAATTTTTGCAAACAGCACAGCTGTGTTAAATTTGGACCATTTTTTGAACCATTTTTTGCTGATTTTTTTTTTTTTTTTTTTTTGGGGGGGGGGGGGTTGTTTTGGAAGAAGCACGGTATCTTGCACTTTCCCTAGCACTTGAATGCAGGCTACATTTGTGGATCTGTGCAAAGCTGACAGCATGAGGACGTTTCAAGAGCCCAAGTACTGTAGACCGCTGCAAAAGTGCAGGTTTTTTTCTTCCTGTTCACAGGAAGGAGGCACCACAGAAAACATCAATTAACTTTTGACTTTGTGGTAACTGCATCTTGAAGTGTCAGAAGCTCAAAGTGACAAGCAAAAAATCATTAGGAAGAAGTGAGACAGCTGTTTTACAAGTGCTTCTGTTAAATCTTCCATGATACTAGAAACCAACCCTGAAACTCAGACGGACACACCTGTCTGTTTGAAGGGATCATTTTAAAAGTTTTTACCACCAAATTATTACTCACATTTTCTCATGCATGACAATGTGAAAGAGGGACTGAGAGAAGAATTTGGCCTCAGTCTGTAATTATCTATAGTTAGTTATTGTGTTTCCCCCCCCCAGCAGACTGTCCAGCTGGGTAGCAGGCAAGGCAGGACCCAGCTCCAGGACTTTGAAACAAGAGCAAAAAAAGAGGCAGCTTTGTTGCTGTAACTTAGAAAACGAAAAGAAAAGCTATGAACTAGGGAACTGCAAATCTTGGAAACTAGAAAACTAAAGGAAAGACTAGGAACACACGAAAGACAGGACTCACAAGAAATGCAGGAACACAGCGTGAGTGAACAACACATCCTTAAACAAAGGGACATGCAGACAATATATACACACCGGGTATTTAGGAAGCTGGGAAACACCAGGGAATGCAGCTGAATGAAATAAGACTAACAAGACAGGGAGAAGCAAAACTAGACAATACACCGATGTTGACCAAGCCTATGAGCTAAACTTGAGGGCTGAAGCTGAAAATTGAGGATGGAACTGCTCAGGAGGCAGGCAACAGGTGGAGCCCGAGGGTCCTGCTCTGCCTGCTCCTGAGTGATACTCTTCCATAATAGTGGGTCACCTAGAAGACTGCCTGAGGAGTCCGGTCTCCTTTATTGACGCATGTTGCCTGCCTTTTAAGCTGGGATATTTGCCTGAGCATTATTTAAACCAAATTGGTGATTCCTGCTCCAATGTGGAAATCTGCTTCCTGTTATGCCATAAAAGATTAGCAACTCATCTTCTCCTTGGTTCAGATGTTCTGGCTTTTCCATGCAAGACAGTCACTTGTGGTCTAAAGCTCTGGAGACATTGGTGGACTTACCTTTCCTTGGATTTTACAGAGACTTTGTATCAAGCTCTGCTTGAAGACTCTTTAAAATAGTACTACTTTTACCTGCATTGTAAATGAAACCACAGAATTAGCCCTCCAAGTCTTGCATTTGAGTCCGGCCAGACTGATTGGTCCTGACAATTGATACATTTTGTTTTTCCATAAAGATGCAACTAGTAGAGATGGTGAAGATGGACAAGTTTAAATACTTTGGGATAACCACCCAAAGTAACAGACAATGCACAAGAAAGGTGAAGGCCAGGTGCAGTGGATGGAGAAGAGTGTATTTGTGACAGAAGGGTAGCAGCAAGGGCGAAAAAGGTTTACAAGATGGTAATGAGATCTGCTATGATGCAAGTGTGACCAAGTGGTTGGTGGGGTTAGATAAAAACCAATAACAACAATGTCAACTAGTGGAAATATACATTTAAGAAAAATAGATAAAAAACGAATAAAAGGCCACACAGATTCAAGGATGCACACCGAGGCAGGTTGGCTCCAATATTAATACAGTTTTATTTATGCTGATAAAAATAAAACATTAAGAAAATACTGAATGTAGCGTCGTAGTTGACAGTGTCCTAAAAGTACAATAAAACAACCATGGAACCGGGACTTGACAGCAGCCGTGGACCCAAAAGAAAACCGCACGAAAAGAAAATCACTACAGCCGGCACCCAGTGCTGTACAAAGTGTGAAACCACCACCTAAGGTCCCAGGGCCACTGGCACGTCCTCTGTTCACTGGAATAAAAACACAGAACAACGAGTTAAAAGAAAAGGACGCTGAGCGTTAAGCTCGCTACATATCATAAAAAACTAAAACTTCAATCTTTAATAGCGCTAATATAAACGCGCGCGCGCACACACACACACACTCTAACTGGTAGGCTTACACCACACGAGTCAAGCCACAGCGTGTGCTGGTTGTAATTGTCCAAGCCTCGATCACAGGCCGGTCTGGCTCCCCACAGACTGGAATCGGCAACTGAGGCGGATTAAAGTTCTCAGCACGACACTCGGGCAGAGGATCGCTCTAGCCCGATCACAGAGGGGTGGGTGCAAGCAGCAGGTCAGAATAAAATTTAATAAAATCAGGCGAACCAAAAGAAAAAAAAAGTAAGCCCACTTAATAAAAACAGTTCCACGAAAATAAAAGACGACACCACACAAGACAGCAGCTCCACCGAGGAGGAGCCCTCACAACAGCGGCTTCCAATTAAGGTCGGGCGGTTCGCCACGGAGAGGTCAAGGCAGCAATCAAACCCTAAAACAAAGGATAAATGTAACTTTAGCCTCCTGTAATTGTGAATGCTTAAAGTAGTTTGAGCAGCTTACCCCAGGACCGGAGGCGCTATCCTGCACTACCAGAGAACTCGGGCACCTCTCTCCGCAACGCTGGAGTGAGACAGACAGTGTTCTGGGAATCCATCCTACCTGACAAACCATACTACCCGTTGTTTCTGCGCATGCGCACAACACGAGATTAAGTGGCGAACCGTACTGCCTTTGTGAATATTAGGCAGAAAAATACTCTAACGGGTAAAATGAAGTGGCAAACCGTCCTGGCTTTATAATTATGAGCTACAAATATACTCTGATGGGCAAAGTTAAGTGGCAAATGGTCATACCTACTTAAATGTGTGCTGGAATTACTCTGTGACAGCAGAAATGTGCATAAACTACTTACGGTAGGACGTTTTGCCAAAGTAGGATGGTTTACGCTACAACCAGGCCGCAAAACTATATTATTTTCGGTACTCGGTATTAATTACGGTACTCGGAGGGAATCGGAGGTTAAGCGAGAGCCTACCTGTAGCTGTCATGCGATCTGCTCACTTGCTGATCGATCCGTAGCGGTGTACCAGCATTTACTGCTGCTTTTCGCCAAAAACACGAGAGGATGAACCAAGAGAAAACTTGCTTCCTTTTATACGGACCGACGCCGCCCTGCAATCAATATGCAGGTGGATTCACAATTAACCTAGTTGCGTAGCCGAGAGCGAGCGCAGGAGAGAGCGAGGGCGGTAGAGCGAGCGAGGGAGAAAAGGAGAAAGGCGAGTAGCCCATCCGGCTACATAAGGTTTAGAAACAGTGGCACTGATGAAAAGACAGGAGGCTGAGCTGCAGTGAAAGAGGCAGATGATTGGCTTGGAAAACATTGAGCGGTCTCCATAGCCAACATATGGAAAAATGAAGCTAAAAGGAGAAGTTTCCATGTATTTTCCATATTTTCCTCCTGTGTTTTCTCTGACTGTGTCTTACTATCTGTGCGAATCTGTTCAGTTCGTTCCTCTGTTAATTTGAAACTTTGGTCCTCATTGGCTGTCTTATTTTTTCTTTACTTTGTTCTTCTTCCTGTTATGTGTTGATTGTCTTTAGTCTGCCTGTTCTCAGTGTTTTGGGGACTTGTTGTGTAAAGACTCTAAAAAGACTCTTTGAATTTAACCTATTCACTGGGAGCTTTTCTTCAACAAGCTGACTGCTGTCTGTCTGATTATCTGTTTAATTTCCCCATTCATACATTTGATAACAAAACACATACCAGAATGCTATATACCTTGATATTGTAGAGTTATTATCAGTTTATAGCAAAATGTACAGCTGAGCCTTTATAACAATCCCCCTGTGGAAAGTAAGGGAGCTCCAAATTGTTAACTAGTTCATCTTCACTGAAATATTTATGGTACATTACAGTAGCAAAAACAGTTGAAATTAAATTAATCTGTACGTCACTTTAGACATATAACACACTTATCAGTAAACAATCATTTATCAGTTGCACAGATCGACAAAAATGTATTTCATGTCGTGTTGAAGATGATCTAAATATCTAAAGGATGATGAGTGTTAAAAGGGAGGCAACATTTTGAAATGTGTAATACATGTTTAAAATGTAAATATTTAACCTTTACATCTTTTTCATTGCAAATCACCAAACTCAGTCTTTCTGGGTCTGACTAATATCACACGTTCCTAATTAAACCCTCTAATCACCATTAGTTTGATCCATATTATTTATCTTCAGTTGCCCGAGTTTCCTGTCTTTCAGGTCACAGCTAATTATCAGATGTTATATCATTCATTTTTCCATTACCAGGCATTATTCTTATTACTCCAGGTCGATTGAACTAACTTTCCAATCTCAACTCAGGGCTAGACTCAAAGTTTGTTAAATCTGTTTTCTGTACCAGGTCCACTTTCCTGTTCTAGGTCTCACACGTTACTTTTTTCCCTGATGGCTCTTGGTATTGTGGATTTCTATGCTTTCTTGCTTTTACAACTTGAAACTTTCTGTATTTTATGTCAGAGCCAGTGTGCTCAGAATATATTATAATATTTGATGCATATAATACTCTGAAGGACCCAACCTAGGAGCATATAAAATCAATATTATTTTCCAGCCTTCATTCTGTCCTAGAGCTCCCTCTAAAGCGTTGGATTGCAGTGGCTACAACAATAGTGCCAACCTGAGGTGAAATGAATCCTCAGTGGGCCTTCCACCTCCATGACTCCTCCATTCACCACACCAATTTTCCAATTCATCCAGAAAATTTGCGCTACCTGGGACAACGTTATTTTGCCTCTCTCTCTCTCTGTCTCTCGCTCTCTCTCCCTCCGTTATGTAAGTGTGCCCTTATCTTGCTGCAGCCTACTGTCAGCTTGACACAAATACAGACCGTCACTCTCTGAGCAAAAGTTTCATTATTATTAAGGTCGGGCTGTGTGTGTGGAGGAGGTGGGCGGGTGAGAGGGAGAGAGAGAGGACTGAGGAGTCCGTGGAGAAGCGGCCGGGAGGGTGGAGGGGCAGATCTCAGGCAGAAAGCAGGAGGCGCTGCTTGCAGTCAGAAAGATGCTGCTCTGACATGCGGACCCCCAACGATCCTGACCGCGACACTACGCTTCTACGTGCCCGCCTGACCACAGATAAACCAGCTGACACTCTTTTCTTCTCTTGAGTCTCTCTTCTCTGCACTGGGTTTGTTGCCATGCCGCCGGCCGCCTGCTCGGTCGATTACCGACTCCGCTGCGTGTTGCCCGCGGTGCTGTGGATCGGGCTGCTGTGGAGCAGCGTCTCAACAGCAGGTATGCGTTTGATTTCTCGTGCGAAACCAGAGTGATGTCTGATTCTGCGCGTTTCTGCGCTCTCTGTCCTTCTGCGTCTTGGTTCGCATCCAAGTGGAATGATAGAGGCGCCAGTTGAGTTTTATGCACCGCAAAAACACCTCGTCTCCGGGCATCCCTCTGCTCCTCTCAGACACCTCCTCTCGCGCGACTCGCAGTAGGGCAGGGAGAGGAGCGAGTCTGAAGCAGCGTCTCGCTGTTTACTGCGCCAGCAGCTCCAACCACTTTGGCACAGCAGTACGGGCTGCACATGCAGCCTCAAATCCTCCATGTGGACACGAGTCCATTCGTGTGCGTGGGAGCCACGATCAGGCACGAGTGGATGCAGAGACAAAGAAAAATAGAGAAATCACCAGTCAGCCAGCTCCGCAGTTAATTGGGAGAGGGGATTCCTCGAGTCTGAGCATCAGCATGCAAATTAGAAAGCAGGCTGACACTAAGTGAGGAACAAAGTTGATGTCTCAAACACTATCTATCTATCTATCTATCTATCTATCGAAAAGTTAGCGTTCTAATCCCTGATATTTTTTTGGGACCCTTCTTTCACTTAGAAATAAGTCTTCTGTGTAGGCCACTTCTTATTTTCCACCATAGTGGTGACCTTATGAAGAAAAAAAAATCCTCAAAGAAAAGAAAATGGTGGTGAATGGATGGTTTGCCTTGGTTGAAACTAGCTGGCAGCTCATAGCTTCCCATTTTGACCTTTTAACTACCATCATTTCAGACCATTGAAATGGTGGCACCATCTGTGAAAGCCCCATGTTTAGCTAAACCTCTTATCCTGGCCTAAAGATGTTGTTGTTCCTAAAACCAACAGCATGGAAAATGCTCATGCCATGTTTCCTGCTTCTAATTTAGGTGACATTCAGTGAGATCTTTATGGACGAAGGTAACAATAGGTGGGTTGCAAGGAAAAAGAAAATTCTTAAATCAATAGGAATTACCTGAATCATTCCACTCCTTCGGTGAAATGATCCAGAACATTTGTCCCTTTGGGAAAGGGTCACTGTAAATCAAATTGTTGTGAATGATCATCTTCAGATGAGACTGTTTTCTACAGTGATGACAATAACCTGATCTGTAGAGAAGGAGAGCTTACTGAACATTTAGAGGACAAAAACAGTGAGAAACCTGTGCTATTTGCTTTACAGTCATTTCATCTTTACTTGCTGAACACCTAAAGGAGATTTTGTGTTAAACAGCATTTGTGGCAGCCTCATCAATTGCAAAGGGCACTGAAGCTGTTGTGACAGCATGTGGTTGTCTAACGTGTTTGAACATGTTTATGTTGCATTTTCCTTTCATTTTTCTGTGTATGTGGTCATTCGGGTTAAAATGGTAGCTGTTAAATGTATTCAGATTCAGCATTTATCTCTCTTTATTGTGCCCTCTGTTGCAAGTGGTGGAGTCTGTTATTCCTGCACTGGGTTAAAATAAAATCAGAATGTTAATCCTTTTACCGTCATTAAACATCAGATGTTCAACGAAATATAGAAGCAGCTACCTGGTAGCAGCATTTAGAATAAAAATAATAAAAACAAAGAAATAGCTAACAAAAACAAATCTAAAAATACCAGCTATAAAACTGTGCAAATGTACAAGGTTTATACAAATGTGCAAGGTTGCTCTCAAGTAGGGCTGCCACGATTAGTCGACTAGTCACGATTACGTCGACTATCAAAATCGTCGACGACTGATTTAATAGTCGACGCGTCGTTTGAAGCTTTGTAAGATCACAAAAGACGCAGGAATAAGTAGTTAAACCCCGAAGAAGAAGCTGTGTCCCTGAATTCATAGTGCAGCCCAGCTCAGTTTACAACAATGGATAGTTAGTTTTAATATTACTCTTATTATTCTTTCTGGGTCACAAAATAAACGTTTAACATATTTTCAGGCGAGAATGTAACTGTATAAACCTCAAATATCTGCTCAGTTTATCAAGACACCACATATTTTCAAAAGCGCTTTTTGTAGACGTCTGTTACCCACTAGCTCGATAGCTAGCCGGGGGCAAGGCTCACAAGAGCCCGTGAGAACACCGGACTCCCGGCAAATCGTTTTCAAACCCACTGCCGTCTTTCGCTACTCAGGTTAAATATATATAAGTCACTTAGATAACTTCAAAATGTTATTGTTTGGCTTTTTTTAGTATTTTATTTGTTCCTGAGTAAATCGGTTTGGCTGAGATTAAAGTTATAGTTTTTACACAGCTGAATAAACGTCAAGAAGACAACTGATTATCAGAAGTGTGAGATGCTCGAGAATATACTCCGGTGTCCTGTTATATTTTAGATAGCAAGGAGTTTATTAAACTTCACCGAAACAATCTGCAAATTTCATTAAAATCTAATAAACTATCATCTTGTCTTTATTTTTAGTTAGCACATACCGTAAACACTAAAAGCTGTAAGCTAGTGATAGTTATATAAGAGCAGGTGCATGCTGGTGCAATAAGCTGTACGTTGTACGTCCAATGGATACATGATCTGATTAGTCGACTAATCGCAAAAATAATCGGTGACTAGTCGACTATCAAAATAATCGTTTGTGGCAGCCCTACTCTCAAGTATTGCACTTGTCTTGTGTGGTAGTGATGTGTATGTTTATGTGTGAGTGTGTGTTACTGTATGTGTGCATATGTGTGTTGTATGTGTTCATGGTCCTGGTTTGGATTAACCTGTAGAATCTCCTAAAGGCCTACAGGTCGAACAGGTGGGATGCAAGAAGTAGGATGGGTGTAGTCTCTCAGCTCTGTTCAGGCAGTGGGATGTGTAGATGTCTGCAACAGAGGGGAGGGCGTAGCCGATGATCTTCTGTGCAGTATTGACTACTCTCTGGAGCTTCTTCCGCTCAGCCTGGGTGCAATGTGTGAACCACACCGTGATACACTATAGCGAGTGGTAGAAGGTCAGCAGCTTCTCACAGATGTTGTTCCTTCTGAGCACTCTCAGGTAGTGCAGATGCTGCTGTGAATTCCTGATGATGGTGGAGGTGTTTGCATTCCAGGAGAGGTCAGCTTATGTAGAGTGGAGGCAGGTCTACTCTGTGCCTTCTACAGTCCAGGATCATCTCCTTTGGCCTTGTGTTGTTTACAGCCAGATTGCTTACTGAACACCACACAGACATATTCAGCACCTCATATTCTGTACTGTGATGGGGTTTCAGAGCCCATCACAGTCTCTGCTATGCAGATGACACACAACTTTATCTATCATGAAGCCAAATAACACACAGCAATTGGTTTAACTGCATCCAGGTCTTTATAAAGACATAAAGAACTGAATGACATCTAATTTTCTGCTTCGAAATTCAGATCAAACTGAGGTTATTGTACTCGGCCCTGAAAATTTTAGAAATATCCAGATGCCATCCAGATTCTTACTCTGGATGGCATTACCTTGGCCTCCAGTAATACTGTGAGGAACCTTGGAGTAATTTTGACCAGGATATGTCCTTCAATGCACATATTAAACAAATATGACTGCTTTCTTCCATTTGTGCAACATCTCTAAAGTTAGAAATATCCTGTTTCAGAGTGACTCTGAAAAACTAGTTCATACCTTTATTACTTCTGGGCTGGACTATTGTAATTCATTATTACCAGGATGTCTTAAAAACTCCCTGAAAAGCCTTCAGCTAATCCAAAATGCTGCAGCAAGAGTACTGACAGGGACTAGAAAGAGAGAGCATATTTCTTCAATCTTGGCTTCCCTTCATTGGCTTCCTGTTAAATGCAGAATTGAATCAAAATCCTGCTCCTCACATGCAAGGTCTTGACTAATCAGGGCCCATCTTATAGAATAGAATAGAATTCAACTTTATTGTCATTGCACATGTCACAGGTACAGGGCAACGAAATGCAGTTTGCATCCATCCAGAAGTGCTTTAGCCATGATATAGATATATTACAATATATATTAGCAATAATATAGATATGTAAGTATATTACAGAAATGGGTCTATTATGGTATGTTATAATGTACACGGTATGAAGTATGTTATGAATATTCTATAACTATAAGTATGTACAGGCTGTAGTGAGTACAAGCTATGTACAGGCTATGAACAGGATATAAATATGAAATAAAAAACTATACAGAAATCTGAGATATACAGTTATACAGAAATGTGAACTATGCAAGTTATAAACAGTTGTAGGATTAAAAATTATTGTATGTACAGAATGATTATTTACACAGAACTATACAGTAGTGCAGTTAAGATAAGTGAGATATGTGGATAATTTCTACAGAGGCTATATAAAATGCTAGTGGTTGTGAGTGGTGGTTCAGTCCATGTTATTATTGTGTGTTTGAGGGTACAGTTGTCCATTGTGTGTGTGTGTAGGTGGTTGTGGGTGTGTGTATGTTCAGTCCATGAGTTTAATGTGGGTCAGATGTCAGGAGGCAGAGTTCAGGAGTCTGACAGCTGTGGGGAAGAAGCTGTTCCGGTACCTGGTGGTCTTAGTCCGGAGGCTCCTGTAGCGCCTCCCAGAGGGCAGGAGGGTGAAGAGTCCATGTGATGGGTGACTGGGGTCTTTGATGATTTGCCCAGCCCTTTTCAGACACCGCTTCCTGTAGATGTCCTTTATGGCAGGAAGTGGTGCTCCGGCAATGCGCTGGGCAGTTTACACGACCCTCTGCAACGCCTTCCTGTCCGAGGCAGAGCAGTTCCCGTACCAGACTGTTATACAGTTGGTCAGGATGCTCTCGATGGTGCAGCGATAGAAGTTCACCAGGATGTCTGAGGACAGGTGGTTCTTCCTCAGAGTCCTCAAGAAGAAGAGGCGCTGGTGAGCCTTCTTGACCAGCTTGGAGCAGTTGGTCGTCCAGATGAGATCCTCGGAGATGTGGACTCCCAGGAACTTGAAGCTGCTCACACACTCCACAGCCGTCCCCTTAATGTGGATGGGTGGATGTGAGTCAACATTCCTCCTATAGTCCACGATGAGCTTCTTAGTCTTCTCGGTGTTAAGCAGCAGGTTGTTTGTGTCGCACCACTCAGCCAGACGATCCACCTCCTCCCTATAACCTACAATAACCTTATCTTAATGACCTTGTAGTACCATATCACGCCATTAGAGCACTTTGCTCTCGAACTGTGGGCTTACTTGTTGTTCCTAGAGTATTTAAAAGTTGAATTGGAGGGAGAGCCTTCAGTTTTCAGGCCCCTCTTCTATGGAACCAGCTTCCAGTTTGGATTTGGGAGACAGACATCATCTCTACTTTCAAGATTGGGCTTAAAACTTTCCTTTTTGCTAAAGCATGTAGTTAGGGCTGGATCACGTGACCCTGAATGCCCCCTTAGTTATGCTCCAATAGGTGTAGGTTGCTGAGGGATTCCCATGATGCACTCAGTATTTTTTCTTCAGTCTCCTTTCTCACTCACTGTGTGTTAATAGACCTCTCTGCACTGAATCATACTTGTTATTACTCCCTTGCTCTCTTTCACAGCACATCTTTTATCCTGCTTCCTTCTCTCACCCCAACCAGCCGCAGCAGATGGCTTGCCCTCCCTGAGCCTGGTTCTGCCAAAGATTTCTTCCTGTTAAAAGGGAGTTTTTTCCTTCCCACTGTCGCCAAATGGCTTACTCATAGTGGGTCATATGATTGTTGGGTTTTTCTCTGTATGTACTATTGTAGGGTCTACCTTACAATATAAAGTCCCTTGAGGCGACTGTTGTTGACATTTGGCACTGTATACATAAAATTGAATTGAATTGAATCCCTGTATGCAGATTAGGGTTAGGGTAGTGTAGAACAGTGAGCTCAAAACACACACTTGTGGAGAGCCAGTTTTGAGTGTTCAAGTAAAGGAGAGGTGAGGACCGAGTTTGTCAGTCTGTGGGCAGTTGGTGAGGAAGTTGAGGATCAAGGAGTAAGTGAGAGCCAGGACAGGTCAGACAGTTTCCTCACCAGGATGTTGGGGATGATTGTGTTAAAGGTTGAGCTGTAGCTATTGTGTCCTCACTTGACCTATTTGCTGTATAGGCAAACTGGTGGGGGTCTCCAGAGGGATGGTTGACCATGGTAGAATGGCTTCGAATGAAATGTTCCAGGCGCTTAGTGATGACAGGTGTGAGTGGAATTGAGTTGAAGTCGTTCAAGCCTTTCGCCGATGATTTTTTAATGAATGTTTGGGTCCACAACCGTGTTTGTTTACCCTCTGAAGTTGGTGACACACTGGATTCCTTGCCACACCTGATGAGAGTCATTATTGGAGAGGTGATTTTCGAATTTCTTTTTGTGGTCCAGTTTTGCTTTCCTGGTCCCCTTCTTCGGGTACCTCTAGCAGCACTATGTAGTTTCCTATTACCAGACCTGAAGACAGAATTGCAGGCTTTGAAGAGTATTTTGACAAGGATGTTCATCCAGGGCTTCTGGCTGGGGAGCACACAAATTTATTTTTTCACTGTTACATTTTCAGCACATTAATTGTTGTAGTATAGAACAGCCTTTGTGTCAACAGTTAGGTCCTCATTGTGAAAAAACACTCCACACAGTGTGGGAAAAAAGTCTGTAGTGGCTGAAGCATGACCTTGAGCCATGTATGCTTGTTTTATGTTTGTATAAATGTATTCCAAAGTGTTTCCCCTCCGGTGGCACATCTTACATTCTGGTAGAATCTATGCAGGACAGACTATAAGTCCGCGTGACTAAAATAATTTGTGATAATATGTACGCTTTTGGGGTGAGGCCGTTGTAATGTTTTGATGATGTCTGCTAATATCGAGAGCGCTATGCTAGGTTTAGCATTGAGTAGAAGGTAAACATGTGTGATTAGCACGACTCTTAGCTTGCTTGATGGAAAAATGGTCTGTGTAATTCTATTATTATATGACCAGTATACAGATGACAGACTGATAGTGTAACCTTGTAAGACTGTACTCCAGTGCTACTGGTTATAAATCAAGCTCACTTGTCAGGTTTTTATTCAAATATCAGTTTAATTTTTGCAGGATTTAAAAATCGAGCTAGCATTTGTATACATTTTTATGACACTGTTTGGAGAATTGTTATTGGTGGTATACATTTTTCAGGTAAACCACTGCAGAAAACAAACACAAAATACAAAAGCCTACTTAACAGTAATCACTGTTACTTAACAGTAATCACTGTTAAGTAAAAAAAAATACTCTGATGCTGTAAAAAAATTTAAAGGTGTGATAAATAAATAAAACTGTTAAGGCCTAATAGCAGTGTTGATAGCTGACCAGACAGTAGAAACTTCAGCTTTGCTAATTTGTGTCTCCCATATGGAGCGTTTGACTGTCGCTGCTTTTGGAGTATTTCAATGACCTGAAAATCATATCACTGGCTGTGTGGTAGAGACCACCCAAGAGCTTTGTGCTTCAGCTTAAATGAGCGAAACGTTGCTATTTTATTAGTCTTAGTCTTGAGTTAGCTTATACATGTGTTTGGAGGTAGCTTGCCAACCTTTATTATTTGAACCGTTCAGTGTTCCACCCTGTGCTCTAAATAGATCACTTCTTTGGAGTCTAGATTGGGTCAGCCCCTAAGCTAATGTCGAATTCTCACACAAATAGCAACACCCATCTTTTATATACCGTCTGTGGTGCAGTTCTTGAATTCACAAACATTAACATTAGATTTAGAGTCTTCTTGCATGCAGAGGAGGATAGAAGCAATGTTGCTTTTAGCCCTAAACTCAGTAACCATCCATTGAAGTTGTAGAGACTGGATCCCTAATAAAAACCTGCAGGCAGATGGTTTTGACTTCTTCAGTGATTTCTCAGCACGCTTCAATCATCTTGCTAATCCTTGTCTGTCTTTTCTTCCCCTGTAGTCTTGTACATTTGTTCAATTTGTGAGTGTGCCCCACCACCCCGACACACACACACACACACACACACACACACACACACACACACACACACACACAAACACACACACACACACACACACACACACACACGTATCATGCACTGCATCATTGGTTTTTCTCACTGTTGGTGTATGTGTTTAATGAGCTTCCCTAGCAGAGATGTAGTGTTACAGAGCCGGCTCGTGATTGTGCGGTTATGTGTTAGTGTACGTACTAGTGTTTTTTAATGCGGATTGTGCCTGCAAATGAAGATAGACTGGATCATTGCGTGGTCTCATTTCTCGGGGTAAGAGTGATAATCTGCTAGAAAGAAAGCTTGACAACTGAGTAGAGATTCCAGAGCTCCAGCTGGGAAGCAAAACCAATTGCAGCTTGAATCCAGAGTGCAAAACAGAGATTTTTATTGACCCACACTGACAGTGTTTTTCTTGTAAAAATATCAATGAGGCATGCCCGCTTCATTTAAAAAATATAGATCTTCTCTCCTCAAAAGAGCATCCATCTTGTAAGCCGCTTTTCTCCTCTACTCTCATCACAGCACCTCTCCAACTTCCTTTCCCCGGTCTTCGTTCACTTGGCTTCTTTCTCTTCTTTTTTCTTTTCCCATTACTTGAGTGAAGAAGAAAAAAAATGGAACCAGGAGGCAGACAGAGGAAATTGTTTCTTCTGGTTGAATACACCCAGGCTTATTATGCAACAAGATCCTCAGGCACCAAACTTTAGAAAATATTGTGCCAAGTTAGCATCACAAAAAGAAACCAAATGAGAGGAAGTAAGGCTAAAGTGTAATGAACCAAGTTGAGAAATAAGAGCAGCAGAGAATATTAACTAGTAGAAAAGCAATATCTCGATTTCTGTATATGTCCACACCACATGTATACTTACAGACATTAAAATGGTTATTTTACACACTTACACACACCTGCGTAACCTAACATCACATTGATCCTATAAGCTGTACTTTAATTACAAATTTTATACCACTAAACATGAGTGAAATTAGTTGGTGGGACAGAGGAGGGACAGGGACAGGGTGAGATAGAAGCAGGAGATCCACTGTGGTGACTCCTAAATGCGGCAGCTGAAAAAAAAAGAAAAGATCTCACATCAGTTTAGACCAAAAAACTGAAAACATTAATGTTATAAAACTAATTAGATTAGAATTAGGTTAGAATTCAGGATTTTTAGTAGTTTGGTTATGGTATGAGTGAAACAAAAATATTTTTCAATATTCTTTCATCTAAATACCTGAAAAAACCTGGACTAAAGAGTAAAATAATCAGCAGCTGGATTCAGAGTGAAGCAAATGCTATCAAACACTCTGAAGTGTAAAAACTGAAAAGGAGAACGTGCCAGTAAGGGGGATAATGACTTTGGAAACCTTTCATATATAATATAAGGATTTTCAAGAGAAATGTTTTTTTTTTTATCTTTAATCAAAAAATATAATAAAAGCTGTTTTTGAGACTCTGTTATCAAAGTGGCATGAAATTAAGATCATGTAACAATAATGTAACATAATATGTAACATGGCTGTAAATATTGAGCTTTACTAATTTTAGCAGAGCACATTTCAAGCGTTTTTGTGCTGTATTTGATTCAGAGAAGAATTACAGCATTAGTGGTGGGAAAAGCAGCTTTACAGAAAATGTTCACACTCTCAGTTTGTGTGTGTTTTTGTGTTTGTATACTTAAAAGATAGACTGTGTAGTTTATCTATAAATCTTGCAATCTTAACTTTATGTGGCCAGAGGTACTAGAATGTTTTTTCTGTTGCAAAGAGAAACTACCAAGTCAATCATAATCAATAACAAGAAGTTATCAGGCTGTGGACTTGTCAAGTTATAAGACATTGTAGAGCGTTTAGCACCACTTATTAATAGATTTAAATATATTATTTAAATATATTATTCAAAACTGTATTTTTGATTCAAAACTTGTGCACCCAATTCTTGTTTTTAAAGTCAATAAAACTGTATGCTGTACAATGTAATTTAATAATTAAAAGCCCCAAATTACCATGACATTTTATATATAGTTTACTTTGTGTAATATGCATTACTCAACTGTTAAAGCAGTCTTTTTCAAGGGTGCAATTTTGTCTGTCGCCAGTCTGTCGAAGGGCTAACACATGGAGACAGAAAACCATTCACGCTTACATTCACACCTATGGGCAATTTGGATTAATCAATTAACCTATCCCCACAAACTGCATGTCTTTGGACGGTGGGAGGAAGCCGGAGTACCCGGAGGGAACACATGCAAACACAGGGAGAAAATGCAAACTCAACACAGAAAGACACCAGCCTGATGGTAGAATTGAACTCAGGACCTTCTTGCTGTGCGGCAACAGTGCTAACCACCGTGCCGCAATTTTGCAATCAGTGTTTTCATAAAAGCCTTTTTTTCATGCATTTACTACTACTGGTGACAACACACACGAGGTTTAAGGCCTGGACAAGTTTGAAACTTTTTGTCCTCCACAGTGGAAATTGCTGAAAATAAAAGTGGGTATCACTTTAGTCAGCTCCCAATTTTATAAATTCTGCACTCAGCTTTGTAGTCTCCAAAATAATTGAAATGCAGCCAGATGCTGCTCATTTCATATTTTCGCTTGTTTTTTTACTTTTCCCTGACATCCTTGCATTTAAATCCATCTCCCGTCTCTGTGTGTACCTGGCGTGTACCACTACACTTGCTGTCTGTGAAACTTCTGTCCCCCTTCCTTTTTTCGCATAATGCTATGATCCTAGTCAGTCTTTGCATGTGTGTGCCCATCATAAAAAAGTCGCCATACACACAGCAGGTAAGAAAAAAGAGGTTCTTTTAAGATGGAGACAGGCAGGAAACAACTGCAGCACAGGCAGAGCACAGGTGGGCTTAAGGGGTTTGGCCTTTTATTTCTAGAAGAGCTCCTCAGAATATGAGTCTCTGATTCCCATGATTATACAGATCACTGTGCTGATGCTGTGTTTTCTTATGAACTACATAGCTGCAGAGATCTGTGGTTGTCCACCCTTTTTGGGACAAAGCCAAAAAAGGTTAAGTTCTTTTAAAGTACAGTGGTCACTCGTTTATCGCGGGAGTTTCATTCTAAATATAACCCACGATAGATGAAATCTGCGAAGTAGCCAGCTTTATTTTTTACAATTATTATAGATGTTTTAAGGCTGTAAAACCCCTCACTACATACTTTATACACATTTCTCAGACAGGCATGAACATTTTCACAATTCTCTCTCTTGTTTAAACACCCTCAAAGTTCAAACCTTTGTAGAAAAACAAGTCCAGTATTATAGAATGAAACCAAAGATCAAACCCTGTTTTCAGGTCCAGAACATGGTCACAGAGCAGCTGTGAGAGAATTCAACATTAATGAATCAATGGTACGGAAGTAGAGGAAGCAAGAAGAATGAGTTGAGTAAAGTTTGCTTAATGTGCCTTATAATCCAAAAAATACGGTAACTTCTACCTTCCTTTAGCATGTGCAGAAGTCCAACTTTTTGTGCAATGGTTAGCATCTTCCCCTGCCTCTGGGTGCTACCGCAGGAGCCTCTGACTTCGTCAACATTGTTGTGCTTGTTGGGGAGAAAACTTACAAACATACAGTAAAGCACTTTAGAGTCACACACGAAGATTTATGTAAATTTTTCAAGCTGAACGCGTTCTGTTCTGTAAAAAAAGAAAAAAAAACATGCAAAATTGCACAAAAAAGAAAATCAGCGAAACAGCGAGGCTGCGAAAGGTGAACCGCATTATAGCAAGGGACCACTGTACAAATAAAATAGGTTAACACATTGATATTAGTATTAATTAACCAATCATTTTATAATAGTTTCATTTTATGGGAATTAAAACTACATATCCTGTTGCAACCCCTGTAGAGAAAATGTTGTATTTTAAGTATTATCTTTTCAGTTGGGAGTGTATCTATATCCCTGTTGGTGTTTGCTGCATCTGGAGTATAAATCCCTCACAAACTGTCTTTTCAGTGAGTCCATTTGCTCATTAGTCCCAAAGTCTCTAAAATATAGTCTGGGCTTCTGCGCAAACTTACAACATCTTATAACAACATCTTAGTGAATTATTAAGATTTGGGGGGACGTTATGTACCTCCTGTGCTGCCCTTCTGCTTCTAACCCAGGCAGTGTTCACATGTAAGGAAGATGCCCAAAGAAGTACCAGGTCTTAGCTGCAGTCATCTCTTCAGCTTGGCACATCTTCTAAGACCTTTATGACACAACTTTTATGAAGGGGTCTGAAAGTGTGTGTGTTTGCTGTTCAGTGTGATTTATTCTGTCTCAGCATCCATGATTATCCTCTCTAGGATGGCTTCAGGATTGCACAGATGCTGCTGACACATCCCTACAATAGAAGCAATTAAGCGAAGCTTAACTTTGTGTGCATCTGTTGTAATCCATGCTGTGTTTGCAGTTGAACTAAACTATTTTGGGTTGGTTCTGCTTGAGGCTTCTTCTTTCTAGAGCTTTCCTCTTTAAACCTGTTATGGGGTGGAAGTAGTTTTAATGTTTTATTCTGTGTGTTTTAATGGTTTGGTTTTAAGTTGTGGTTTTATGCATGTCTGTGTACAGTTTGCTTGCTTTTATTTTGAAGTTTTTAATCTTAATCAAAGAAAATATCCACACCTGCTCACTCTGCATGAAAGATGGGAAATTAGGGCAGACAGGGAGCAGTCACAGTACAAAAGTGGCACATGCATGAAGGCAGCAGCACTTCAGCTTGAGCAGCAGCAGGATGAATAGGCAGAATGATGCCAAGGAGATTGGCCTTGAAACTGTTTGTGGAACTGTTGTTGAATATGATGGAGGAGTTGGACCCAGTAGGAAGGCCTTTCCAAGCAAGACATAACCGGTGAAAAGAGTGATTTCTGTGATGGTTGGTGCTAGAGCATCTATTTCAAGACTGTTGCACCTGTACATATATGTATAGGATGGACTTCTAGCTTGGTTTTGTCGTAGTTTTTTTAATGCCCTTTGTTTGTTTTATTGTAAATAAATTGTTAACTGCTACACTTGAGTTTTTTCTCCTTGGCTATCACTTCCTTTTATTTTTTTCGCTGCTCTCTACCCGATGGAAAAGGACCCCCCTCTTCCTTCTCTCCCTCTCCCTTCTCCTTTTCCCTCTTCTTTACAAAAATGTGTATTAAACTATTTATGAATGGTTGAAAGGCACACAAATGTAAACATAATGAAGTTATAGAATAGCATTTTTTAAGGAAATGTAACTGTGGTCAGGTTATTTCAGTTTGATAGTTTCCTCTCAAAGGTCAGTACTCTCAAGATGGCTAGTGTCACTTGTTCAAATGGGCACTTAAAAGTTCATAAACGTTGAATACTTTGTGGAAACACTAATCGTAGCAATAGAATTAACTGAAGTTCTGTCACAGTTATAAAAAGTAATATTTTTAAGCCTTTAACGTAGAGTCAGTTGCTGTTTGATACTTTAACATCTTGGATAAGACATAACTCTCGTTTATGCGTTCCTGCATTTTAATGTTGTTACTGCACCTTACACTGTGTTCTGCATTTCCCCTGTTTTCATTCATCATTAGCTGCAGAGCACTAAGAGGATAGCATGATTCATTGTTGCTTAACTCAACCCAAGCACAGAGAATACACTACGCACGCACACAGACAGGGAGACAGACAGACAGACAGACAGACAGAAAAAGCTCAGAATTTCTTTTTTCTTTCTGGTCAAATACAAATTGCTGTGTCCTTTACTTGAATCAACAAGTTCTCCAATAAACCACATCCGCATTGGAAGGATGGTGGTGTCATAAATACACTTCCATTCAGGAGATTGGAGTGGGAATCTGACACCTTTCACATGAACCTGCAGTTAAAAGTGCTTCAGATGACAAAACATAAAGTGTTAGTGTTAAGTAATGCTGTGAGAAAGGCACATTTAAGATTGTGGGCTCTGGATGCAAAAATGAATTACTGGCAAGAAGTAAGAACAGAATCAACAGCTTAAGGCTGCCAGGAACAAGAGCAAAAACTAAATTGAGGAAATTTGCCCAAGAGAGAAAACAACCCTGGAAAATTAGGCTGGGGAAAACCAGAGGCCTACACTACAAAGCAGGATTTTGTATTAACCAGGTAAACAGGTAACTGTTTTTTGTACTACAAAGTTGGGTCACATCTTACCAGGGTACATCACCACCACAATCCATGCGGTGAACCTAAAAATACACAAAAAACAATAAGTTATCATCCAATTAGTTTCTCATCTCTTGGTTACCTTGTTAGGCTTCCTTATACATGCAAATGTTGGTTTTAATACTTTTTGGTTAGTCGATTTCAACAAAAAAAATAAAATAAATAAAAATAGTAAAATTAACCTCAAGAGAATCATGTTAATAAATGAAAGGTTTTTGTGTTACCTGACTGTTATTGAGAGGTATGGGACACATCTCTTAAATAAATCTGTTTTATTGATTTTTTCATTTTAATATTAATAACTAAAATGACATCTATGGTGTTACAGGTCAATTTCGACACATAGATATTTACATCAAGAAAAGACAAAAAAATTTTTTTTTCAGCAGTAGACCTTTAATATATAGGACATATAGGGTACACTGACCATAGAAGCAGTGGAAGACTGAATGGCTATAACATAAAAAGAAAGGCAAGTGGTGCAAACCTGTCTCCTAAAACTCAAAAAAAAGAAACCACGAAAGGAAGTAAGCCTGTTTCCCAAAAATGTCATGCTATCCCTTTTAAGCAGAAGGCTACGCATACTCAGAGCTCCTGGTTGGATATCGTTGCTGAATTTGTTCAGAACCTTTGAGCTTCAAGATAGGAATAGAAAAGCCAATAAAGAAAAGGCAAATGACAGAATTCTTGGAAGGAAGAAAACTGTTTCCTCCCCTCACAAAATCTATATTTAACGCCTGCTACCCACAGTCGCAGTCAGAAAAGACATTGAAAATGTTGTTCATTTTTGCTCCACAGCAAATGATGAATTGTGATCCAGAAAGAGATTTGATATGGTTGTCTGGGATTAAAGTGACATTTTGGAGTTTCAGTCTGAGTGAGTTACACCCACACAAACGCACCCTGACACTTTGCCCTGTCAAAGTCACTCCGAGCAGACTGGCAAAATCAAGTGTGTTTGCAACCAAGCCTTTAAAAAGTTAATATTCCCATTCCTATTTGCCTCAAAGCTAATAAACCATGTCACCGCTCTGCTCCCTTATCTATGTGCCTTTGATACGGGAATCCCACTGAAGAAGGTCTTTTGATGCAATCGGCAAACCTAGCCTATGTGTTATAATCCATGCTGCTGATAACTGCGCCTGTCATGCTGTCGAGTCAATGTGTTTGTCTCCACTCGAATAGCTTGGAAAGAGCTGGCTAAGTATTTTGTGATTGAGAGTATGTATGTTATTGCTGTTTGTTTTTTATTAATCCATGATATACTCCCATGTGGGCTGTAAGGTTCAATGCATCAGCTCTTCTCTGTTTTGTTGCCCCTCAAAGGACTGATTGATTGATTTATTCATGTTGTGTGGTGCAAAGACTTACAGAACAGCAAACCCTTGTCTGAGCTTTTGAGAGATTTAGTCTCCAAAAAGTTAAGAATGTATTTAAAGGCTGAGAGAGACGTGCTAAGCCTTCAGCCTTGGTCTAAGCAGAACTGAGCTTCCTGCAAGATGATGACTGCCCATGCAGGACAGTTGTTTTTGCCAGGTTGAGCAGAATCACAAAGAAGTCTTAACAAAAGTCTAAAAAAAAATGCCGAAAATGTGTGAAATGCTGCTGCTTGCTGCAGCTTTTTCATTCTAAAAACATTTTTGGGTGGTTCAACTTAGAAAGCCAGAAAGTACAGTTTGAAAGGATTATTTTGGAAGCTTTATGGGTTTCAATTTTTTATTTAGCTTCATATATATTTAAATTAATTTCCCACCCTCTAGGCAATCATTGCTTTCCATTATTTTCTGTGTACAACACAAATCAGCTTCCAGAGGCTTGAGATTTAGTTGTAATAGCTAATCCAATCACTGTATTTTTCCAAATTGTTACAGTTACAATGACACATTGTAACTAGATGGTAATGCAGTTGAGGAGAGGGATGGTTTTAACAAAAGTCAACAGCCTCTTGTCTTAGATAAACGAATGTACTTACCAAAAATCTGCTCCCTGTCCCCCTCACGACTGATGTGCCTGGTGCAAACATACATGTACGTTTTCAGGGTGCGGGGTGATGTGGTGTGGTTTTTGCAATCAAGAGCAGGAAATACATTAGAACATGAATAAATATTACAAAGAAGAAGCCTTGGTTCCTGGGTATGATAGGACAACTCATAGTCCTGCAGATGTTCAGGGATTCTATGGATCCTGCTAGGACCGGGACTTCGTGCATCATCCCGATCTCTGGATGTAGCCATGTCATAGGTGCAGCACATCTGGTTCGAGGGACTACTTTGACCAGAATGGTGTACGTCAGTTCAGTGCTGGGTTGTACTATGATAGTTATCTTGGTCAGAAGGAGAGGCTGACATCCAGGGAGTAGATTGTATGAGGTGGAGTTTATTTACATGCAGATGGATGGTACAAGGAGGTATGGCATAGTGTAGGAGGATGTGTCATGTTGGTCATGTTGTGTGGTTTCTGCGATCAAGAACATGAAATACATTAGAACTTGAATAAGGATTAAAGGGTAATACAGCTGCCCACGAATTCCACCACAACAAATCTGCTAAGGAAATGGATCGATCTAATTCCGCTCCTTAGGAGCGTTCACATTTAGTAAAGCACTATTCAAATAGGCCACAAGCTGTAACTTCAACACAAGGGATGAAATATTTATATTGAGGCAGGTGGTCAGTAGTCAACCCATCTAGTTAGCCACTACATAATACACCCATATTACGGCATTCAAAGTCACATGAATTGGTAAAAGGAACAAATAAAGCTGGAACAAGGCCAGAAACTATCAAATTACTGGGCCACACAGCTTTTGCTAATTAGCATATATGCCAAAGATAGTTAGAACCAATATGCACAAAAGTAGTAGGGTGAAGCATTGAACTCATGTTTATTCATAACAAACACAGAATGGGCTATTTGCTTTGGTTCCCAGCAGCTCTATCCTGCATCCTCAGCCCAGAAACTAAGTCAGGCTGTCCAGGTCAGGAGCTAATCCCATGACTGCACTAAGGCATCTGGGTAATGTAGTCCACCCTAACACAGACCTTTCTACAATTGGTTCAAATGACAAGGAGATGGTGTCTTTGCATCAGGTTCAACAGATTTATATAGCAAACGTTACTTACATAATTTCCTACTATGTTTATAATTTAACAGGAAACGGGACACAACCCTTTTCTCTTTTTCTTTGTCTTCATAACTTTGCTCATAGCTGCTTTGATTCTTTGCTCATACCAAGGCTGCTGTGTGAATAGCGTTACCTTAAGCCAGTTTGCATTTGTTTCTTGTCCTTGTTCAGCTGGGTGTAGGTGATTTAAGTGTCTGATCAGGTTTTTTTAAGAAAGACTTTGATGTTTTAGTTTGTGTCTTCGGTTACAGTTTCCGTACTATCGACATGTTAGTGAATGACTGTGAGTGTGCATGCAACTATTTGTGGTGCTGTGCATGCACGAAACAGACCAGGTTGTAATGGGACATGAGAGACTAATGGGGCATTTCTGGTCTCTGGCCTTTTTTTTAACATAGCTGGTAACATGAAAACACAGATATGTATAGACTGGGCTAAAACATGCATGCACACTAGAGTGAACAGCTTAACTTGCAAAAACAACTAAGAACATGGGAAGTCATTAATGGTCATGATTGTCTAAAGCAGTCAAAGTGTATCAAGATTTTTAGTCCGAGGAGAGTTGGAGCTGTCTCTTTTCTTTGGCATCACTCTTTCCCTTCCTTTCCCCTCCAGCCCTCCCTACTGCTAAATGGAGGCAGGCAGGAGTGTGAGGAGAGTTTCAATGACTTGATGTCTGCAAGTGCACTCACATTCCAATGTTTCTGCTTAGTTGAGTAGCTAACAAACATGTAGTCTTTAGCACGCACACACAGATTTGTATTGCTGTTGCATACTTGTTAGAAACTTCATTGACTGTATTCATTCCCATTCCCCCTGTGACATTTCCATTTAATCCTATCCTAATCTAAGCTTCTAAATCCAAATCTTACTCTACAGCAGCCCTGAAAAGAAGTAAAATTTTTCTGACTGGAATATTTTCTTCTTCCTCCTTTCTTTTTGAGGACATTTAATCCTTGTGGGGATTAAATAGGAAGACGTGTAGAGTTCCAAAACTGTGGCAGCAAAGAACACACTACTTTAAAACGTTTTGACTTTTCAGCAAGTTCATTTTACTGCAGCTACTTCATTTTCACATACTGTAGCACTCCACCTCCACCTCATTGACTAGATTATTTATCAAGGGATTCTCGGCACTAGTGCTTCTAATGCCCATGCTATGAAAAACATATTTATAAAATGTAATCGCTGATGTGAAATGTGAGGCTCAGCAATCATAGAAGTCCTTGACAGTCTTCTCTTTCTCATTGATGTCCACCTGTGAGCTGTGGCACAGTGCGCTATGTACAAACTGCCATGAACTTTTAAAAATGCCAAGACTGCATCATAGCAGAAACCACAAAAAGCAAAAATCTGGCTGTCTGGGTTTTCAAGATTAAAGATTAATTTATTTTTCTTCTACAGCACACTGGTTTCTCTTTTTCTAGAAATCCTGGATGACTGTCACATGATGATCTGTCAGGTCCAGCATCAACCCATGATCACAGACTGTATATAAAAGATGGACACAGCCACTATGAGGTCACCCTTTTGGTTGGTCAGTTTGGTGGTACATACAATTTGCTACAACATGACATCTGATGCTGAGAGTAAAGCAGCTACCATGTTTACGGGTGTTTCAGCCTCCTCAGCTCTAGTGCTGACTAACCTGTCACAGCTTGGTGCTGGTGCTCGTGATAACCCATCTGCCAGCATGATGTATTTTAAAGGCGTGCAAAACAACTGAAAGTCATAGCGCTGCAACGCCATCATCATGCGCTGACTTCTGGGTTACATGTCGTTGAGGTTATTTTTTCTGATTGAAATGAGAGCTTTGTGATCAATTCAATTCAATTTTATTTATATAGCGCCAAATCACAACAAAAGTCGCCTCAAGGCGCTTCATAGATACAGAGAAAAACCCAACAATCATATGACCCCCTATGAGCAAGCACTTTGGCGACAATGGGAAGGATCAGTCTCTTCTGTAAAGGCTGCTAATCCATATACATAGCTTTGAAATTTTCCACAACCAAACACTAAGCCCAAAGTCTCTTTTTCAATCTGACCATTGTGTTTTTCTGGACGCATATGCTACAAGTTGCCATTTGTGTCTGTTCTTCTGGAGCAGTGCAGCTCCCAAGTCTTTGAGGCATCTTTGGAAATTTTGTTGGTTTTGATGGACCAACGAATGTGAGGACTGAGGATGTGAGGATAGTTTCCTTAAGTTTTTTCCACTCTTTCTCATGTTGGGCCGTCCACTCGAACACTGTATTGTGCTCTAGCAGCTCCCTGAGGCATGATGTCTTAGAGGTAAGATTAGGAATGAACTTACTCAGGAAGTTGATCATTCCCAAGAATGCAAGACACCTTTTTTTGTGAGTGGGTGCAGGCATATCCAATATGGCTTGTATTTGACTGATCAGATTCCACCCCTTCACTTGTGACCTTGTCTGCCAAAAAAGGTCATCTCTGTAACACCAAAGAGGCACTTGTCTCTATTCAGTTGTAGTCCGTTCTTTTTAACTCTCCGTTAAAGTTTCTTCAGCCTTTCATCGTGTTGTTGTCTTGTATTTCCTCAGACGATGAGGTCATCTATGTAGACTCTGGTGCCTTCCAGCCCTTCTATTAAGGACTCCATTGCTCTGTGGAAGATCTCTGGTGCTGATTTAATGCCTAATGGGAGCCTTAAGAAACAGTAACACCCAAATGGTGTGTTGAAGGTAGTGTACCTGCTGCTTTCTGGGTCTTGCCTCAGCTGCCAAAATCCACGTGAAGCATCCAGTTTCCAAAAAAACGTAGCCCCTGTCATTTCACTCATTATTTCCTCTCTCTTAGGGATCTAATAATGCTCTCTTTTAATATTTTCATTTAGATCTTTGGGCTCAAGGCAGACTCTTAAAGTATCTGTATTCTTTTTCTTGACAGACGTGATAGAGTTCACCCAGTCTGTGGGCTCTTCCACTTGTTCAATGACACCCATCTAAGTCATTCTTTCAAGCTCTTTTTTTCAAACTAGCCCTGGGTGGAGCAGGCACTCTCCTCAGGGCTATTCGATATAACGATATATATCGGATGACGATATGAAAACGTCTATCGTTTCATACTACGCTATTGCTTGTTTGATGGTGCTGCAAAAGAAACTCTTTTTTTCATCTTTTTGATGGTCACTGTAGATTTTCTTAAAGTCCTCTCTTTCTCTTATATTTAATATAACCACACTACGGACGGACAAGTGACTGTTTTTATGCGTTGTCGTTAGCAACAACGACGGTAAAACCATCGCGTGGCTCTGCCGTCCGCTGTTTGTTTTCCACATAAACCTTTCACAATAAAGCTGAAGATCCTGTTGAGATTTTTCAAAATAAACGGAATCACGTGAAAGAGTGTGCAGAGTGTTTACGGACGAGAAGCAAAAAAAGAGCCGACAGGTGCTAAAAAATAAAGCTTGGAACAGGCTTTTCCCCGCAGCACGCCCTGTAATAAATACTCGTTTCAACTTATGTAACTCTCAACTCCAGGTGCACGACGCCCAGCTGAAAACAATTCACGCAAGTCAAGCTACCCGAGATTCACAGAATTTACAGAAAATGTACAATTTTTGTGATTTATATTGTTGTCGGGATGATAAATGTCTTATATCAGGATATGAGATTTTGTTCATATCCAACAGCCCTACCTCGGGGCATGCAGCACAGGCACAGCATCATCCTTGAGCTGGATTTTGTAGGTGTAAGGCAATGTTCCATGTCCTTTGAAGACTGAAGGAAATTTATTGATAATGTCTGAACTTCTTTCATACTGTTGGTGTTGTTCCAGTGTTTTGCCTTTTTTGACAACTTTCATGTTGTCAATATTACTCTGATAGATCCTCTTTACTAGTCCTAGGTCCTCAGATGTTTAATCTTCTAAAATTTACTTTGTCCATTAGGCACAATGGTGAACAAAATGTTATGCTGTTTGCCTTTTGAAGCCAATTTAAGTCTGCATCCACCTTTTGTTTGTATTCGCTGGTTATTGTAAGCCCTCAGAGATGGGACTTTTTCTGTAAATCTTTTAGGCTTCTCAGTCAGTGCCTTGAAATCCTTCTCACTGATCAAGTTAGCTTTGGCCCCTGTGTCAATTTTAAATGTTACAATTGTCCCATTTACTAGCAGTGGAGCAGTCCATTTATCATCTGTGACTGAACTAACAGTTTGACCAGAGTTAATTCTGGAAGACTGTGCACTGACATCTTTGCCATGTGACACCATCTTAATGAATAAAGGTTTCACTTAGTTTATTACTGTCATCTGTATCTTCCTGCACAGTGTGTACTTCTTGTCCTTTATTCTTGGAGAGACACATTTTTGCATAATGGTTTTGTCCTTACATTTTGCACTTTTTTTCCATGTCTTGGTCTGTGTTTCTCACCACATCTTTTGCAAGTGAACATTTCTTTATCATACATTTTGTTTTTGTTGTCATTGTTTTTGAATTTACTCCATGGCTTTCTTTTAATTAACACAGCATTCACTGTCTCATTTTCTTAATGCACTGGTCCTTGAGCAGGCTCTGTAAAAGTCAGTACATGTTGTCATGCTAGCTCACTGGCTTGACTTTCCAACGTCATTTCTGTTTCCCTAAACAGTTTCTCCCAGAGGTTTTTCTCATTAATTCCAAACACTATTTGATCTCTTATCATGGAGTCTCTGAGATCACCAAAATTACAAGACTGAGCTTTAATCTTGAGTTCTGTGAGAAAAGTATCAAATGACTTGCCTTGGTGCTGTAAGTATGAGCGAAATACATATCTCTCGTATGTTTCATTTTTCTTTGACAGACAGTGCTTGTCAAATTTCTTCATAACTTCATCAAACTTGTCTAGTATTGAAGACCTCTATTGCTTCTGCACCGGCAGTGGTGAGCAGCATGGCTATTTTTCTTTTATCTGGTTGTCGATCCACTCCGACAGCCCCAATATACAGCTTGAACTGCTGTTTGAAAATCCTACGTTTCCAGTCAGTTTCAACTGACTTGGTGGTTTTATTGCATCCATCTTGTTGTGTTGTTTTTTACTCTTGACCCTACTCTTAGTGCCATGTAATGTTCTTATTCATCTAAGAATAAAACATCAAGAATTGTTCCTTGTGCAAGCTTCAGCTAGCTGTTTATTTCTAGACCTCCCTGTCTTTTTCTCTTGCCTTATCCATTCCTGGGTGCCCCCTGTGGGTAGCTTCTTTAAATGCAACTATCATTGCACCCTCTTAGACTGCAAATTCCCATCAGTAATGGGGGACATTTAAAAATTGATGTGTACCATAAACCAATGCATACGGATCAATATTTAAGGTTTGACTGTCATCATCCTTTGTAACACAAACTTAGTGTCATCAGGACGCTACAACACAGATTGAACTCTGTCCAGACAGACACAGCGGCCAGGGAAGCAGAAGAACATCATATCAAGAAGGCCCCGAGTAAATGTGGTTATCCCAGCTGGACATTTGTCAAAGCTGGGAAGACACCTAAAGAATCCAGGAGAGAAGGATAATTGCTGCGTGGTGCCTTATGTGTCAGGAGCGTCAAAATAGCTGACGCTTATCTAAACAACGTGTCACTGTGACTTTCAAACCCCAAAACATGCTGCACCAAAAAATTGTCCACCCCAAGAATCCGGTCCCCCCAGAATAAACAGAGTAATATAGTGTACGCTGTTAAGGGCCAGGAGGATTGCCATGATTTATACATCGGAGAAACCAAACAACCTCTGGCTAAGCGGATGGCACAACACAGAAGAGCTAACTCATCAGGGCAGGACCCCGCAGTCTATGGACACCTTCAGGCCAGTTGCCACTCCTTCAATAATGACGATGTAAACATCCTATACAGGGAGGATCACTGGTTTGTGCTTGGAGTCAAGGAGGCCATTTATGTGAAAAGGAAGAGACCATGTCTGAATCGGGGAGGAGGCCTAAGGGTACATCTTTCACCATCTTACAATGCTGTGCATGCAGGCATTCTCCAGCTCTGTGAGTGGTACTCATGGCCATTGATCAGTTGTCATTGATCAATGGTCTTT
The DNA here is from genome assembly GCF_051167445.1 of Perissodus microlepis. Taxonomy (NCBI): domain Eukaryota; kingdom Metazoa; phylum Chordata; class Actinopteri; order Cichliformes; family Cichlidae; genus Perissodus; species Perissodus microlepis. Next base: position 55,573,847 of record NC_140467.1, on the reverse strand, counting down.
GATCAGTGGCTGTTGATCAATGGCCATGACAGTTTGCATATTAACGATAAAGAAACTGACCTCACAGCCCAATGTTTATCGTCAATGGTGTTAGTGTCAGTCATTATGCAAATGTACTTGTAACACAGTATACTTAATCACTACAGAATGTAGAGAAAGTTAGGGTCTTTGGGCTTATGCTCTCTAGGCATTGACTAAGGAGTGAATAAAACAGCTAAAAGAACAGTTAAAGCATTTATTTAACCAAAACCATAAACAATCATTTAACGTTTCACAGTAATGTCCATGTTTGTCAGTCCGCGTACTCAGTGTCATAGTTCAGAATTCTTTTTAGTCTTTTCAGTTCAGGTGTGTGGAGTGTGTGTGTATAGTGTTATTATATATAATCTTCTGTGGGGTGAATCACCAGAAAGTAAGTTTTTCATGGTTTTACATAGGATGTGGTATACACTGGGCATACGCTAGCTGGAGTGACTAGCGCAAAATTTATGTTAGGCTGTCCATGGCGCTCTGCCTGTTCATAATTTCTTTGCACCTGCTCTACATATACTAGATTAACTGCTCCCTGCCATTTCAAAACATGTATCTCTCATCCTTAAAGAAGAATTATTTGGCACTATACCTGTTAGTGAAGAATGTGTTGGTTTCACAACACTGCTTTCATAAAGTTGTCATAAAGTTTCGGATACAAACAGAATTAACAGTTTTTTTCCATGTTTTCGTCAACGGTGTGGTTTACCTTAGCACAGCTGTAGGTTTTGTTCCTATTGGTCATGCCGAAATGTGTTACAGCACACCGCAGTCAAAGTTCCACCTGCAATATGCACGAGGACAGTATGCCAGTGCGCTTGCACTGCGCTTTTGACAGTACAATGGGAAGCATTATTTTCTACTGCAAGCAATAGAAAAGAATGGGTTTATAGTGCAGTGCAGCATCTGCCCCATTCTGTCTGAAATGGCCTTTACACTAGGCTACTCTTTACATTGCTTTCTCTGTACTCCCTAAAATGATCTGAAACACAATGCCCCAAACACTATGAAAAATGCCTATCCAAATGAAGACACACATATGATCTTACTTTTAGTTTTTATAAATGAACACAAAACTAATAGCACAAAGCAAAGATGAAAAACAGCTCAAAGAGACTTTAAAGCGATCATCACAGTGAGTCTACTGTAGAAACATGAACCAGTAGAAACGCAGACTGTAGCCTGACTGTTGATCACTTTGTTAGGTGTTGAAGACCAGGCTCTGGGCTGCTGGTCTAGGGTTGGCATGCACTCAGCTTTTCTTTTCTTCAATAGCTTTCTTTCTTTGCAGATTTTTTGCAAAGAGATGAAGTTCTGTTAGCAGTATAATGCCGCTGTTATTGTCCTAGAGGCATTTTCCACTTTACCATTGCACTCTTGACACTTTGTGCAATAAAAATAAAAGTTATGTCCATCTCTGTAGCGCTCCACCATTTAACCCCTTCTCCACACAAACTGAAATTGCACAGAATTTTTTTTTTGATGTGTACATAACTGAAGAACCTTTGTAATGCACGTATCAGCATAATTTTATCTATGTAATTAGTGAATTCAGTACAGTAATGCATTATATTATAACACTACTGAAAATTGAATGTGATTACACCTCCAGGATTACCTGGAAATATCCTTAGTTTGATTTATGCAACTATCACTTGGCACACACCGTGTACTTAGAAAACATATTTTTTATCTGATATTATAACTCGACCTGCATTTTTACTGCAGCCAAAAACTATGGTAGCCTGTGAAGAATGCAGCTGCGTGTGTGTGTGTGTGTGTGTTTACAGTAATTCTTCATGGGGAACACACGTATCAGGAATGTACTCTTAATATTGTTGCTGCCAGCTTTGGGTCTGATAAAGCACTATAAATAGCCACCAGCTCCTACATACAAATTACGAATGCAAATTAAACACAGTAAAGAAAGAAAACAGAAAAATAAAAATACAAAGGGGCTTTCTCCATATTTTACCTCAGTGTTTAGGCTGTCACAAAGGAGTTCATCACTATTGCTGTCAGGTTTCCCTTTTCAGTTTTGCTCAAACCTTCTTTGACATAGCTTTGCACTCTCAGACTTGACTGTGTTAGAGTAACAATGAAAGTTTGCAGTAACTGAGGATGACTGACTTCATCTCTTCCTTCTGTTATGAGCATGTTGCCTCCTTTGTCAAACAGACACAGTCACCTTCTTTTCCTGCAGTGAAGTCGCCACAGGTTTATTTGTGAAAAACACTAAAAATATACAACCAGCCTCTAAATGTCGAAAATAGTGTAATGTGGTGAGCACTGCTTCAGAATCATGTACTTAAGTCTCCCAGAATATAGAGTGAGCTTGGCGACTTCAAATGGAGACAAGGCAGTGAGTGAGAAGGAGTTTACGTTTCTGGAGTCTGATATTCATGGCTTCAGTCATCCAAACTAATAACAAACCACATGAACAAGGAAGATGCATCACCCCTTTACTTCTTCGACACTTCATTTTCTGCATTGTCATTAAGGTCAAACCAGCAGCAACAAAGCAGTTCTAAACCAGTATGTGATTGTCTTTATAAATGATTAGGGGCACTACTAAAGCATGGTGAATAGAACCAAACATGATTTTAACTCCAAACTCTTCTTACTCAACCTCATCTCTGATACATTTGTTGTCTTTTTTTTGGGGGGGAGGGGGGGGGTTGATATTTGTAAATAATTACTCAAAGAATCTCTTTTCAAAGTAGAATTACAGAAAAACACAGTTATTGTCTGAATTGAACCTTGTTACAGATAAAACCACACTGTGACTGCTTAGGTGAGATGTATTTTGTGAGTTCAGTAGTGTACATTTTGGCTAAACAGAGAAAAATGACTGTGTCATATACATGATGAATAAACTTATATGAAGCTGAGACCTCTCTGCATTGAATCAGACTTGTTATTAATCTGCGGCTCTCTTCCACAGCTTGTCTTTTGTGTTGCCTTCATTCTCTCACCTCTGCTGGAGGTTTCTTCCTGTTAAAAGGGAGTTTTTCTTTCCCACTCTCACCAAAGTGCTGCTCATAGGGGGTCATATGATTGTTGGGTTTTCCTCTGTATGTATTATTGTAGGGTCTACCTTACAATATAAAGTGCCCTGAGGTAACTGTTGTTGTGATTTGGCACTGTGTAAATCAAACTGAATTGAATATAGTGAACATATTGATCAACACTGGCAACATTAACCAAAAAAACATTTATATTCATTTACAGTGGCTTTGTGCCTACTAGATAAATCTAAAGAATAAATTGAAACTGTAAAGCTTGAGGCTGTAGAACAAAATATTACAGAGCTAGAGAGAGAGCCTGTTTCAGATAAAGGTTGATTTGAATCTAGTATTTTTCATGTAAATATATACTGATAAAGCCATAGAATACACCTAGGATGTGCATGACCTGTTCTAATATTGTTCTAAACATTTAAAAAAAATCCCGTCCCCTGAGAGAACCCACCCAAACACGGGGAGAACATGCAAAATCCACAAAGAAAGATCCTGGCCTGCTGGTGGAATTGAACTCAGGACCTTCTTGCTGTGAGGCAACAGTGGTAACCGTGCTGCCTCTCAGTTAAAAATTAACAACATTACATTTAAAACAGAAAGTACTCACTGTAACACTGAGCTAAACACTCCCATCTTCAGTCTAGACAGGAAAGCACAAACACTTGTTGTTGTGATGGCCATAATGGATCAATTCAATTCAATTCAATTTTATTTATATAGCGCCAAATCACAACAAAAGTCGCCTCAAGGCTATTCAAAGACTCAAAATCAATAAAACTGTGTCTTGAAATAGATGCAGCTATCCTGATCACTCTGAGCTATAGTCAGTGTTCTCATTTTCAACTAAACTTTTGTCAAGGACCAGCAAGAGGTCCTTTTCATCTGATCATTGTGATCGAGAGGTCACCCAGGTATCACTGTACCCTGGCGAGCTCCCAAAACAACTTATGCTACAGCTATAGCCTTTGAAACATCAAAGCTTTCCCAGACAAAAGGCACACGCATGCTGCCTCATGACCTTTCATGCTATTGCACATGTGACCTTTCACAGCAGATACATTCGAGCCAGTTAATCAGTTGTAAGGAAAAATGATTGCTAACCACCAGGTTTAGAGTCAGTTTAGCACTTTTGCTGCGAGTAACAACAGTATAGGTGGTGTATGGGTTAGGTAGTTAATTATTAATATTAACAATAAAATTACTAATATCAATATCCATGAAACTTTAAGTTTACTAATAGAACAGATCTGAGCTTTTATTTGATGGACATCCTAGCTCTTATCTCCTTCATAATAGTCAAACGAGCTTGCAAAGAAAAGCTGAAGAAGAACTGAAGAAGCTTCTCGGATGAGAGGTGAAACGTCTTCAAGCAACTTAAAGAAGTCCAGACGCTTTTCTTTGCAAGCTCCTTTGACTACGATGACCTGGATGACTGAGAACCTTCACAGACTCCTTCATAATACATTGGACATAATGCTAATATGAAAAAACCCATTTAACTCTAAGAGAATAGGATACTGTTATTTATGAGTGTACTTTTCATGGTCCTTCAGTCCTCCTGTGCATCTCTGTCCTTTCTCTTTTCCTCGCTTCATTTTGGTTTTCTCTCTGTCTCCCTCTCATCATGAATGTGTGGTGTGTTTTGTGTGTGTGTGTGTTTGTGTCTAACCACGCCTTACTTTGCAGGGGAGGGATCCTTCTGGGATCTCTGCCGTCCTCCAGCGTACATCTAAAGCAATCAAGCCCACTTGTTTGTCATCGGCTAATCAGCTGGCTTCTACTTATACTGACAGCAAACCTTCAGTTTTCGCCTGAGCGTAAAACAATCCTCAGATGAAGAGATGAATTGATGTTTTTCTGGTGCTGTAACACCAGCTGGAAAATAAGCTGATTGTCAAGGGTGAAAAATGTGAGTTTCACATTGACTCAATTTCCTACCTAGGCTACATTGTAGAGAAGGGGTTGATCAGAGCTGACCCAGTGAAGATCAAGGTGGCAGAAAAGGCCTTTTCGAGGATCTCATCATTTCTGCACCCATCCTCATCCAGCTCGTTACCACCCAACAGTTAATGATGGAAGTAGATGCTTCTGATTTCGCAGTTTGGAGACATCTTATTCCTCTGCAAAGAAGGTAAAATGCACCCTTGTGCCTTTTTCTCTTATTACGTAATACAACTATGATGTGGTGAGCAGAAGTGCTGGCAGTCAAGATGGACTTAGAGGAGTGATGCTGCTGGCTTGAGCTGAGTGGATCCATTAATTAATTTGGACTGACCACAAAAACCTTGCATACCTGAAGCGGCCAAGCGACTGAATTCAAGACGAGCCAGGTGGGCCCTCTTCTTTGCTTGTTTGAATTTTCTAAACACTTACCAACCTGGCTCCTGGAATGTCAAACCAGATGCCTTATCCTGACAATTTTCAACTGCTGACACTACTGTGGAGGAGATTACCATTCTGCCACCGTCCTGCATCATTGGTTCTGTCCTGAGAAATCGAGTCATTGGTCCGAAATGCCCAGCGGGACGAGACCAACCCAGGTAACAGTCCTGAGTCATCCACTGGAGACATACTGTGGTTATGAACAAAATTATGCTCAGACTTCCATCGCAAACATCCTAATAAGCCCAGTGAGCGCCAGGAGGATCCTTCTTGGATCTGTCCTCCTCCAGCGCACACGTGAAACAATCAAGCCAACCTTTTCATGATCTGTTAATCATCTGGCTTCTATTTATAGTGAGAGCAAACTTTCAGTCTTCAACTGAGCATTGAACAAACTGTGGTAGTGAAACTTCCTCTGATCTGTAAGTCTGCTTCCCTGTTGTTTCTCTGATTACTTACCTGTCTTCTAGTCTGCACAGAAGCCCCAGCATGTATCTCTGGAGGAGAGGAAATTGTGTGCAAGAGATTTATGGAGAAGAGACTGTTCCTGCGCCAAGAGTGATCAGACACATTGGATTTTCACGATCAGACAAACCTGCTTTGTTGACCTTTGTGTAAATAGAGATTGTGGATCTTCCCTTGATCACTGTAAACATACTCACTGATTCTGATCTTCTAAGTCTTGCGTTCAAGTCTGGCCTGCACATTGGTTATGACAATACTAATCCCTCTTTTAATTTAAAAGAGAACTAGAAACCCTTCAGTGTTGGGTAAACTATTCTAATGATGTGATGAGCACACTCATGCCATTCATTTGATTATGTTTATATTATTTGCACAGAGAGCTAAAGAAATTGACTTGGATTCATCAACCATAAGAACATAAAAGGTGATGGTGGGTCAGTTGGTGTTTTGAATGCACAGTCATAGGTGGGGCCAGGTATAATATTGATTCCAAAGTATTTTAGCACAATTTACTTTATTTCTTGAGAGGACACCACCCACTCTGATTACATTAGTGGTAAATATTGGTAAACTAGGAAATATTAGTAAAGCCAGAATCAAATACCAGCTATTGTCTTTAACTAACTTGTGAATGTGTGAAGAGCAGAGATTCTGGCAGGAACTTTGCCATCCCAGCCATGGCGGCAATCCCACCTTACTAGTTTTAAAGTGTTTAGTCTGCTGAGTGGTTATTTTCTTGCCCCAGCAATGTCCTCTAACCTTTTCTGCTCAGTGTTCAGAGGGTAATGCACTGCTGCTCAGTTGCTGTTACTATTTGTTGTTGCTTTTCTAAAGATAGTATTGATACTGCAGTTCCAGCAGTTTTGGTGGAAAGCAAGCAGGGTAATTATTTCCTGCATTTTGACTGAAGGTGCTGATCACTGAAATGTGCTGCTCTAGTTGCTTGGAGTGGGATAAAAATTTGCAAACGCATTTGATAACGATTTAAATGAAATGTAAAGGTCTTAAAATAAGACCTTATTTCGATTAAATCAGTGAGTTTTAGTCTGTGCAGTGAGTAAGAAGTCTCTTGGCTGACAATCTCTTCAGACAGCTCAAGACAGCCCCATCAAATAATAGCTGTCAAATAGTAAATGTCACAGCACATTTCCCTCAAACAAACCTCAAAAAATGCTACAAGTCTGCCAGCCATCATCATGTTTACTGGGTAACAACAGTAACACAACCTGTGCTTTAATGGTCAGGTCTGGTTTTTGTTATTTGCCCAGTGACTGAATGAAATGAATTAAGTTGCAGAGTAGCTATGGAAGCTGTCAGCACATTACTTGAGAATATGACAGGAAATTAATTATATTATATCTTCAGCAGACTTTGAGTTTTAAACCAAACTCAAGGATACATGTTGAGCTTCTCATGATTCTGTTTAGGAGCGTTTCCATTTGCTCTGTCTGTAAAGGACAGTGTTGGGAAGGTTACTCTTAAAATGTATCCCACTACAGATTACAGAATACATGCCCCAAAATGTATTTTGTAACGTATTCCGTTACGTTACTCAATGAGAGTAATGTATTCTGAATACTTTGGATTACTTATATTATCATGCTTTTTATAACTACATGAATGTATTATTGCTGTGTGATTTATTACTTTTACTGAAGGTTATTCGCCATACTAATACAAACTAGATTTTTAAATCTTAATATAAAATGAGTAACAGTAGGGTGGACATTAGGTAAGGCTGCACTTTTAGCAGCGATCTTGTATAGAAAACTATTCCGCGGGTATATGAAACAGGTCTGCGGCTCCGAACCGTAAAGACATAAAACCGTAAAGTGACCTCTGGCTAAAACATCGGGTTCCGTGTCGGGCTTGTAGCAGAAAACTAGCTTTACTTTGTTCTTTGGGTCAACTTTGCTAGCTAGAGACAGAGAGAGGTGAGAGACAGAGAGAGGCATTGAAAGGCTTCTCCAACTGAACTTATTGTGTCGGAGGAAAACACAAACACAGTGTACAGTCGAGTCTTAATATCTTACTTACAACTGGGCTTGTCAGGCACTCTTTTTGGTTGCAGAGGTTATTATTATATTTACATGCTTCCAGCTCCCATTTCTTCTCGGTGACAACTCGTACTTTGTGACTCCCTCCTTTTTTCTCCCTCCCTCGCTTACAGACACATAACGGGAATGGCAGTCCATTCTCCCTGCAGCACGGACTACACTGCCCATGAGGCTACATTCTTTAGGGCTATGCCTGTAACACTCTGCCTATTGCCTTCATATCAATTAATTTTTTTGAATAATTTTTAAAAATATTTCTTCACGTCATTAAGTAGAGGTGACATGGGCCGCGAGATTGAGACACAGACATTAGAGCCTCTTAATGCGTGTTTTGTTTGGGTTTCCACCAAAAATAGAGAGAGCATAGCCTAATGGAACAGGAAAATACCGCTGTGTAATCCATTCATTTCAACAAAGTAACTGTATTCTGAATACCACCTTTTTAAACGGTAACTGTAACGGAATACAGTTACTCATATTTTGTATTTTAAATACGTAACGGCGGTACATGTATTTCGTTATTCCCCAACACTGGTAAAGGAACATGTCTTTCTCATTAGAAATCATTGCTTACATAGTTCAAAGTCAGATGATGCCACTCTTCCCAGAAAGAGGGTAACTGGAATGAGTAGAACAACAAAATAAAGGTTTGAAGCACTCACTGGAGGACAGTTAAGGACAAAGCACCAGTCATCCATGGCCCAAACACTTCCTAGAAAAGTCTATCCACACTATAAAGCTAACTTAACAACACGTGGTGTTCAGGTAACAAACTGCTTTACTGATATTTTACCACAATTCTGTTTTCTGCTTTTATTTTCTTTTAATCATATCATGAATGTGATTTAGAAACACACTCTCACAGACCATTATAGTGCATTTCCATTGTGATTGAATGGCAGCTCTTATTTTGCCATGCAGCCCAGTCACACCAAAAAGATCTGTTGTTAGGCTTGTTTCCTTTATTTGTCTCAGTGTGGTATTTAATCTGTTTTTCATCTCAAGCTGTGAAGACAAGTCAGACAGAAGGTACACAGTCTCTTCACTCAAAATATACATCCAGTAATTCTTACTTTCCCCACTTAGAGACTCATTTATTCTATGCTGTAACATTTTCCATTGATTCTAGTGTGTTGTTTCATATTTTACCAGGGTCAAGCGCATATCAAAGATGTTCTATGAATTCATGCCTTCTTTTTTAAGGTCTTTGTTTGAAGAACAAACCAAATGGAGTGTTCACGTTTGTTTAAGAAGGAAAGAAGGGCTGGACTTAACTTTTTTGAAGGTGTTTCTCCTTTCATTCAATAGGTTTCTGAAGAAGTATACTGTAAAATCTAATTAGTTCCCAGAACTCAAAAAAACTAAGGAAACTCGTTGCCTCAAAAAAATTGAGTAAAGCTTAGCTAAAAATTACTAAATTAGGACAACTTATTTATTTTGAGTACTCTGTACAAGCTCATTTGCTCCCAGAACTCAAAAAAATTGGATCAAGTTTACTTAAGATGACCAAGTTAGGGCAACTTATTCATTTCGAGTACACCGTACAACCTCATTAGTTCCTAGAACTGAAAAAAACTAAGGAAACTCGTTGCCTCAAAAAAGCAAAGTAAGTAAGTAAACCTTACTTAAGATGACTGTTAGGACAACTTGTTCATTGCAAGTCTGCAGTATTAAGAATAACTTGATATTTCTGACTGTACAATACTAATTGTTTACCTACTGACAAACATTTCAAGTTCAACTAAATGAAAAAACAATTTGTGGTAACCTGAATATGATTAAAAATAATTAACAACACTTTTTGTAATGATGTTAAAATCAGCCCAACTTTTATTTTCAAATGCAAAAAAGTATAACAGCCAACATACTGGACACTGTTCTCTTGAACAACAAACAAACTCGCGAGTCGAGAGCGAAGAGAGGTGAAACCATCTCATTTGTGCCTTCATATTGTATGAAGTATGAAGTATGAAGGATCAGACTGAACTGTTGTGTTGTTCAATCATTTGTCAGACTGTGTTGTTCAGTTCAGTCATCTTACGATTTTAATATATTACCACTAAATTTATTGACTGATCACTGGTTGGTAGCACCACTCTATTAAAAAGTTAATTCTTCAGGCTGCAGGACAACAGGTTAACTGGTGTCTGTCAGCAGTGGATGAACTCAGAATTTGTTAGCCAGTGTCAAGTTTTCCAGTTTTAACAGTAATGAGAGATGTGGGCATGTTTGTGAGTGTAAGCTGGTCTTCATTGCGTGTTTGTGTGTGTGTGTGTGTGTGTGTGTGTGTTAGTAGGCGGGTAATGCATTCTGTTTTATTTTCATCTTTTAACTTTTGTTGCGATGCTTAGGTACCTTTCTCAACCTCCGCTTCAAGTCAGTCGGCCTCAGGTTTTCGTTTTTCCTTAACCCGATTTTCATGTGTCCCCACACTAAAAACAGTTTCATTGATCCTCCATGTTCTCTTCTCCCTCCTTGTTATATTGTTCCTCCTTCCCACCACTGCTGTCTGTCTCTCCCACATCCTGCAGCAGTTCATAGTTGTGTGCATTATCAGCAGTCATGTGGGCAGTTTTTCTTCAACTTTGTCTTGTTTTTCTCAGTTCCTTCCATTGAAACTTTTACTCCATGTGTGGCAAATCTAAAATTCAGACAAACTTTCCAGCTCCATTCACACACAGTGATATTGTGAACCTTCCAATTCCCATCTTGTGATTGGGAGAGCATGTGACCATCCATGATGGTGTTTGTATATGCTGCTGGTCTCCCAACCCTTTATTGACTAAGTATCATACAGGCCGCCTGGACCTATTTGGTAATTTTGTCTGTAAAAGGGCCAGAAATTAAGTGAATGCTTTTGCCTGTTTTTTTCAGAATAACCTCAGCTTTCAATATCTGGCAGTCATTTTACATTATTGTATTGTTAATACAATGGAACAATAGTCTAAAGTAAAAAAAACAAACAAAAAATTGACTTATAGTTAAGATTTATAGTTAAGTGGAAACTGATATTCAACATGAACAAAATGTAACACAACATCAACTTGCTCTGGAACTGTATTTTGTCATTAGAGAGAGGTTAGTTGTCCTTGAAGCTTGTTTTTCAGGATAAGACGTACATGGAGGTGAAGCTGTGAAATATTCTGTCAGGGTAGGTGTGGAAAACAGCACGGCTCCTTTTAGAGAAGACAGTGGATTTATTTACAGTGCGGTAAAGGTGCAACAGTTCAATATATATATATATATATATATATATATGTATATAAAGTGATGGGTGCCCAGGTGTGGTCTCCTCCTTCTCCTCTTAGCAGTGCTCGTGACCGTGAAGTGAAAACACACGTAGTGACTCCTTCCAAAACAGTAATCCCAAGTGGCTGTCCAGCTCCTGTGATCTCTCTCCGTTTCCCTGCTAGTGGCAAACACACAAACACACGCAGAGTAATTAAACAATCCTCAGCTCAACGTAAACTGCCACAAAAAAACATCTGCGCTGCTCTACTGTGCTTCACACAATGATCCAGTGCTGAGTGAAGCTTGATCGCCCTGTTAAGAAGGCAGCGCTGGAGATTGCGGATAATTGGCTACAGCTGGCCGGCTCCGATCAGCAACAGGTGCGGCCAGCCTCAGCGTGGGAACACTCTCGGGAATGCTCGTCACCGCTCAGAGGTAAACAATCCCTTTACGAGAGAGAGAGAGTGGAAGAGAGGGGGAGGGAGCAACACGCACACAATAACACACGGGCAGGCAGCCTGGCGAGGGCTGTCGGACCATGACAGTACCCTCCCTTTAACGGGAGCCTCCCGGCGACCGACCAAACTTGTCTGGGTGCTGCCTGCGGAATTCTCTCACCATATTGTCATCAAGAATAGCGGATCGCGGCACCCAGCAACGCTCTTCCAGACCATACCCCTCCCAGTCCACCAAATATTGGAAGTCCCTACCGCGTCGCCTAGCGTCCATAATCTGCGTTATGGAATATGCAGGTGCGCCGTCAATAATCCGGGCAGGTGGTGTTGACCCAGCAGGTGGGCACAACGGGCTGGTCTGGACTGGTTTCACCTGAGAAACATGAAACACATTATGAATCCGCATATTGCGGGGCAGAGACAACTTCAACGTCACTGGATTGAGGACCGAATGAACAGGGAAAGGCCCGATAAAGCGGGGGCCCAGCTTTTTGGACTCAGTCCGAAGGGGAATGTACCTGGTTGAGAGCCATACCTTCTGGCCAACCCGGTAAGCGGGTGCTGGGGTGCGGCGACGGTCTGCCAAGCTCTTGTTCCGTTCCGCCGTCCTAAGCAAGGCCGCCCTAGTTGCCTTCCAGGCGCGCCGACATCGACGAATATGATGTTGGACAGATGGTATGGCAAGCTCACCCTCCATGATGGACAGGAGTGGAGGTAGGTAACCTAGGGAGGCTTCAAAAGGTGACACACCCGTTGCAGTCGACGTACTGGCGTTGTGGGCATATTCAATCCAGGCCAACTGCTCGCTCCAAGTGGACTGGTTAGATGAGACGACACAGGCATGGCCTCCAGTTCTTGATTTGCCCTCTCTGCTTGGCCATTCGTCTGAGGATGAAAGCCAGAAGACAAACTGACCCGGGCCCCCAGTTCAGCACAAAACTCCTTCCATACCCGGGAAGTGAACTGGGGCCCTCGGTCCGACACAATGTCCTGGGGAATGCCATGTAAACGGAAAACATGCTGGGTGAGGAGTTTAGTAGTTTCCAAGGCAGATGGGAGTTTAGCCAGGGCCACAAAATGGGCTGCCTTGGAAAAGCGGTCAACAATGGTAAGTATAACAGTATTACCTGAAGATGGTGGCAACCCGGTGACAAAGTCAGATTGTGAGACCATGGACGGCTGGCGACAGCAAGTGGCCGTAACTGACCCGAGAGTGGAGAGCTATGAATTTTGTTCTGAGCGCAGATGGTACACGCAGTGACATACTCTTGGATGTCTTTCGCCAGAGCAGGCCACCAGAACAAGCGTCGTAAGAACTTAATGGTACGGTTCTTACCCGGGTGGCAGGAGAACTTAGCTGTGTGTACCCAATGAATGACCTTGCCCCGGACAGCTGTGGGAACATACTGTCGGCCCACTGGGCCCGAACTGGGACCAGGTTCCAGTTGCTGAGCCTCCCTGATCAACTTCTCAATCTCCCACGTCACCGCACCCACCACACAGCTGGCCGGGATGATAGTCCTCACCTCCTCCTCCTCCCCCTCCCCAATGGGAGCAAACTGGGGCGAGAGGGCATCTGGCTTGGTGTTACGCGACCCTGGCCTGTAAGTGATGACAAGATCAAAACGAGTAAAAAACACGGCCCACCTGGCTTGCCGGGCGTTGAGGCGTTTGGCTGTCTGCAGGGAAGACAGATTCTTATGGTCCGTCCAGACCAGCACCGGATGCACACTCCCCTCCAGCCAGTGGCGCCATTCTTCCAAGGCCAACATGTAAAGGAGTATGCAGGGAAACAAGCGGGACCCCCAATCTCCTGGCTAAAGTCTCGTCCATAAAGCTTTGTTCCGCGCCTAAATCCACTAGTGCATTACAGGAATGAGTTATGGACTGAAAGATAAGTTTGGCGGGGCAGCTGAGGTGGGGTAACACATCTCCCGTCGCACCCATCAGTAACCCCACCGCTACTGACGGGCCAAGTCATACAGTTTTGTTAGTATTATTTATTCAGCCTGGCAGTTTCTTTGATTCTTTTTTTTATTTTTTAAAGAACATGAAATATTCAAAGTTAAGCACAATATCAGCATACTGAAATAATAGAATTTTTACAGAATTTAACCAGTACTAAAATCAGGCTTTGTGTCTGTCATCTTATATCATCAGAGAGAAAAGACAGTTCAACTTCATGTTTGGATACTTCTTTATGAAATGCACTCTGCAAGTTTGTATAATAAAATCTCAGAGAAGATCTGGTTCATCTGGTTCTTTTTATTATAAAACCAGATCAAACACTCACCTAATGCCACCCTCTCTCTCTTTTCTGTTGCTGTTGTCTTCTTTTCTACTTCTTTAATCTGAACATACCACAGTGAATTTTAAAGAAATATTGTCAGTATCTCGCAGGGCCAAATGGCCGGTGTGTTTGAGGAACAGACCCAAAAGCAGAAACACGGGGCACAGAACTGAACTTTAACAAAAAGCGAACATTTTGTTCAGGCTGTTAGAAAAACACAAAAACAAATAGCAAAGGCGAAAAACTAAACCATAACCTGAACTGGGAAAACTAAAGCCAGACATAGTAAACCTCTAAATATAAACGTGAACATTAACATGAACCTGAGAAAACCAAGACTTGAGAAAACATTGATTCCAGGAACATGATGCGAGGAAGACAGACGACCCGACAATGAATAAAGGGAGACAGAGGACTTAAATATACAGAAGGGTAATGAGGGAAGTAGAAACACATGGGGAACACAGCTGACACAAATGAACATGATGCCGCTCAGGAAGAAAAACTAATCACACTGAACATTGAACACAAGACTGTCAAAATAAAACAGGAAACGTAGAGGGACGTAAGATGGGACACGCAAGCTTGACAAGAGGGTCGAGGGAAAGCAGACATGAGAGACAGAGAGAGGGAGCAAGGGAGAACGAGAGGGAGGAAGCACGAGAGAGAGAAAGAGGAGGAAGCATGAGAGAGAGATTTACAAAAAGACAATAAACTTAAAGCTGGTTCAAATGACACAGAACCATGGCACAGTAAACAAACGTGTTTCTTCCCATGTTTAAAAATTAATTATTAGCTACATTTTTGTGACAGATATAGTAGATAAATCTTTAATATATTTTTTTTATATTTATTGAATGGTAAACTAAAAAGTACCTTGAAACAAGTCTTTCAGCCGTTATTGTTCATGTGTGAGTGTGTGGCCCCTAAAGTTAATGATAGCTGAGAGAGAATTACTGAAGTTTTGTTTTATGAAATGCACTCTGTTTTATGAAATGCACTCTCTTCATAAACAACTCAGCAGATCAAGTTGATGCCAAAGAGCTCAATTTTGGTTTCGTCTGACCACAGCACAGAATCATTTAGATATTCACTGGCAAACTTGAGATGGGCCTGTACATTTGTCTTCTTGAGCAGGGGACTTTATAGACAGTGTGTTACCAATTGTATTCTTGTGGCTGTGGTCCCATCTGCCTTCAGGTCATTAACAGGTTCCTCCCATGTAGTTTTATTTTGATCTACCGATGTCTTCATGACCAGTTACACCATATCACGAAAAATCTTGCATGGAGCTCTGGACCAAGAACAGTTGATGTTCATTTTACATTTCTTCTATTTCCAAATGATTCCACCAACAGTTGTCACCTTTTCACCATGCTTATTGCTGATGGTCTTATAACCCATTCTAGTCTTGTGCTGTCTCTTGTCTCTAATGTCCTTTGACATCTTTGACCTTTGAAAATTTTTCCATTCCATGTTTTCTATCACCATGGATAAGACCAAAGAGGAGACTCTTTGGTCTTATCCATGGTGATAGAAAACATGGAATGGAAAAATTATTCTACGGGCAGGTGTCCTTTATGCACATAATCAGTTGAATTCAGGAGTATCTGAAATGTATTAACTGGCTATAATATGTGTGCCACATGGGCACACCACCAATCTGTGGGAACCACAATTTTGGCTGTGTTGAAGTAGATCAAATATGTATCTTAATCTATCTTTTTTTCTGTATCTTTGATCTCTCTCCATTAAAATAAAATTATCATAAAATTAGAGACTATTAATTTCTCTGTAATGAGCAAACTTACAAATGCAGTGGAAGATCAAATAATTACTTCCTGCACAGTAAACACACCCTGCAGACCATCCACTAAACTGGAGTAGAGCCACCAGAAATCTAGTGCATGAAAGACCCAGCAGGAAGGTCAAAATGAGCTGCCGAAATGGCAGTCATGTCCAAATGATAGAACCAAAAGAAAGTGTGTAGTGATGAACAATCAGGTGCAAGTAAAATATCAATAAGAGAATTCAGATCTGCTGCTGTAATCTAGTGAGATTCCAATTCCATTATTGATATAACTTACATATTCGATTCCTTATTGATTCCCTTATTGATTCTCAATGGCTCTACTTTGAGAGTCATCTCTAAACAGCATATCAAACATATTACATTCATGCAAAATAATTACATGCTTAGTGGTCAAATGTTTGTGCATGTTGGAGGTATTTCCCCTCTTTGTTGTGATCAGTGTCGGTGTCATAACTCAAAAAAACTAAAGTAAAAAAGTTATTACACATATTACACAAAAAAATTCTTAAAATTAATGCAGTACATTACTTAATTACACCCAGGAGAAAGACAATTATTAAACTACTCATTACGTTATTTGCATGTTACTCTGTAAAATTATCTGATACACACTGCCTCATAATTACCAATTAACAATATAAACCTACAGGCTACAGCCCTACACACCAACACAAATCCCTATCCTAGTGAGGACACAAGTGATCTTTCTCTTAGTATTTGGGTCTGAACACGAAGCTGAAAACACAAATCAAAGATGAAAACCACCACAAAGAGACTTTAAAGTGATCACCAAAATGATTCTACTTTAGAAATATGAACAGGTAGAAACGGAGGCTGCAACCTGACTGTTCATCAGTTTGTTACCTGTTGAGCTGGAGCAGCGGGTGGCTTCACCACAAATGACGGCTTACTTTATTACAGTGCTGGACTGGGGTCAGCATTTACTCAGCTTTAACATTACTCTGGATTCTTGGCTAGCTAGTCTGTGCAGGTGTTTGAAAAGAGTCGAAGTTGTGTTAACAGTAGTTTCTGTCCTGGAGCAGTCTCCACTTTACCATCAAGCTCTCACCCTTTTGTGCAATAGAAAAAAGTAATGTACCATATTCACGCTGTAAACCACACCACTATTTTCCTCCTCTGACACACAAACTGAAATCAGTTGATCATAGCGAGAGGGCAAGAACCAGTAAGTGAGATCGATAGGCAGGCAGACTAACGATTCCAAGGTATTGGACTACTGGGATTCTCATCCCTATTAAGGACATAGATCAACTGGTAAATCGAGAGCTTTGCTTTTACACACAGCTCCCTTCACCACAACGGGCTGGTGCAGGGTCCACATTACTCCAGCCACAACACCAATCTGTCTGCCGATCTCCCCCTCCCCTCTCCCTTCACTCGTGAATGAGACCAAGAGATACTTAAATTCCTCCACTTGAGGCAGTAAATTCCTCCCACTTGGACGAAATGAGGAGGCTGAGGAGTGTGATCCCTCTGTAGTTGGAGCACACCCTGCAGTCTCCACTCCAGTGTGCCAATCAATGAGGTATTGCCCCTGATCGCCACTCAACATTGCAGAGGCATGTCAACCAAGACAGTCCTAAAACATCCAGAGCCTTCAGAAACTCAGGGTGAACCTCATCCACCCCAGGGGCCCTGCCACCAAGGAATTGTTTCACTGCCTCACCCCCAGGTATAGACAAGTCCCCAGACTCTGCTTCCTCTATAGAACATGTGTCAGTGGGTGGGATTAAGGAGGTCCTCAAAGTATTTGTTCAGTTGAAGTCAGTAGCACTCCACTCACACTATACACAGTGCATGTAGAGCACCGCTTTCCCCTCCTGACTCACATGATGGTTTGCCAGAATCTCTTCGAGGCAGTCCTAAAGTCATTTTCCACGGCCTCTCCGAACTCCTCCCACACCTGAGTTTTTGCTTCAGCCACTGCCCCAGCCACATTCCCTTTGGCCTGTCATTACCTATCAGCTACCTCTGGAGTCCCGCAGGCTAATCAAGCCCAACAGGAGACCATCTTTAACCTAATGGTTCTAACTTAACCTTCACCTCTGGGATCCACCATCTAGTTCGGGGGTTACCACCACGACAGGCACCAACCATCTCTCTGCCCGAGTTCAGTGCAGCATGAAAACTGCAGTGGAAGTGCTGAACATGTTCCATTTGGACCTAGTAAGATGACAGAGTCCCCAGGTGGAGTCCCTTTAAGCACCCCGAGAAGACTAGGTACTCTGAACTGATGTTTGGCACTTAGGCGCAGACAACAGTCAGGACCTGTTCTCTGACCCAAAGGCACAGGGAAAAACCCTCTCGTCCACCGAGGAAAACCCCAATGCACAGACAGCAATCTGAGGGGATACTAAAATACCCACTTCAACCCACCGTCTGTCACTAAGGGCAGTCACCAGACTTAGACAGAGCCCAGCCCCTCTCCAGGAAACTAGTTCCTGAGCCCAAGCCGCCCAACTGTATCTAGCTGGTACCTCTTGACCTCATGCACTACCTCAGGCTCCTTCCCCACCAGAGAGGTGACGTTCCATGTCCCAGTCACTAGTGTTGGTAGCCGGGGATTGGGCCACCAGGCTCTCCACCCCTGGCAGCCGCCCAGCACATACTGCACCCGACCCCAACGGCGCCTCCTCCTCCCCAATTAACAGGAAAAGATTGAACCTATTTCTAATGGTCTGTGGTGTTTAAAAACTGCTGGATGAAGCTTGTTATTTTTTGTCACTGCATCAATAAGTGAATTACAGCTTCTGATGGGACTTGACAGGTTGAGCTCCTGTGGTGGTTCAAAGTTATATCTAATAAATATGTCTATATTCTTCCTACAGGGATCCTGCAGTTGGTGAAAATATGCATCTCTGGACATAATGATGATATTGATAATAAATTCTGAGATTATAAAGTGACAATACTTTGTCACTAACTAACTATAAGATTGTGAAAGGATGCAGAAAACCTAAGAAGGGATAGGTTAAAATTTAGGGGGTAACAGGTAATTTCCACTAATTTTTGACAACCCAGGTGACCCAGATCCAGGTATATACAGCAGTCTAATATGACTTAATCCAGAACGAAGTGATACTATTTTTGTATATGTTTGGCTTCTGGATCACTATAATAAGCATAATTTTGTCTAAAAATATCACTTAAAGAACTTGAAAAAAAAAACAAAAGCACACTAATACAGCAGATCTGTATCAGGAGCAAAAGTTTTCAGCATCTTTAGAAAACTAATGTTGCCTGCAAAGAATTCAGCTAAATGTCTGTGTACATGTTTACACATCTTTGTGAGGACAGAAAATTGGCATGCTACTATACTTGTGGGGATTAACAGTCACCTATGGGGACAAAATGCCCATCCCCGCAAATTTCAAGGCATTTTTGAGGCTAAAAATGTGGTTTTAGTGTCAGGGTTACAATTAGGTTATGGTGAGGTTTAGGATAAAGGCATTCATTTTTGATGACGGCTAGAGAAAGCATTAAATCAGTAAGATGTCCTCAGTAAGATATGAATACGAGGTTGTGTGTGTGTGTATGAGTGCTTGTATTGACAGCTACTGCTGTGTAGCTGCCTAAGTAATCACAAGCTGTGAAAGTTTAAATGAATTTCTTGATGATGGTGTGACAAGTTGAGCATAATGCAGGTACATCTAGAAATTTTTTTTTCTCTTACAAAAAGACTATTTATTTTCTGTCTCAAGATGGAAAAAGGCAAAATGAGAAGAAAGCTCTCAGAGTGTTGACAACACAGAGAGAATATTTTCACTGATTTATTTCCTTGTGATAAAAATGAGAGCAGCTGTGCTCTGTTAGTTCTTCTCCTGCTTGAGGAGTATGTAAATGACTATAAATTATTAAATCATGTTGAGGCTGCATCATGAGCACTTTTTAGGCCGGACTGTATGGCTGCTTATTGAGGGTTGACTGCAGAGTTTTAGTGGCAGGAGTTGGAGGATGTATGTGTAAATGCTGGTGTTTGCTGTTTTTGAACTAAGCTGCTGGAGATGGTATTTTAATCCTTCTCTCCTGTCATGCTTAACTGCCTTGTCTACTACAATGTATACATGTGTGTGTGTGTACTTGTTTAAACATCTTTGTGAGGACCCAAAATTGACATGCCTCTATACTACTCTAGGCTCAAAATATGGTTGTGGTTTTAGGGTTATAATTAGGTTATCCTTAGATTAGGGGTAAGGGTTAGGATGAGGCATTCATTTCTAATGGTTAGGATTAGGATAAGTGGCTAAGAAAAGCCTTATGTGAATTTGATGTCATCACTGAGATGTGAAAATGAGAGAGAGAGAGAGAGAGTGTGTACATGTTGTGTATGTGTGCATGCTCATTATGTTGTGAATGCAACAGCTTAACTGGGACTAGCTGTGCCGACCAGATAACTCCACTCCTGATAAGACCAGCAGAACAGTGACAGAACCACCAAGAGCCATACTCCCAACACTTTATAAAAAAATTTTCTCAACTGCTTTGCCAGTTCAAATGATTAATCCCTTATTTTCCATGCTTTTCAGATAAAGAAGTCTCCACAATAATGCCCTCTGCCAGGTCTCCAGTATTGCCATCAAGGAGCACAAAGCAAGGCAGCCCCAAAGAAAAAAACTCCAGTGCCGTGACTGGTGGTTTGCAACAATCAGTGCTGGCTCAAAAAGGACAACTGGTTTCCCAGAAAGGGGGCATCCTCCCTTCTGCTCTGCCACAGAACCTGCTCCCTCTTTTGGGCAGAGGACTTTCCATCAATCATACCCCGGAGCATCAAAGCAGAGGATTACCGAGGCGGGTAAAGTCCCCCGCATCAACTGCAGCATCAGGGCAAGGCAGCAGTCCAACTCAGCCACTTCCTACAGACGCACATTCTCGGATGCCTCACACAGAGAGGCACACCCCTGAGCAGGAGGCTGAGATCACCACTGTGAGCATGAGGCCAGACCTTGACGCAGAGATAGAATCAACTTCAGCAGGTATTTAAAAATAGTTACAACTTTGTTTAACTAAACCAAATATTTGTTAGGCTAGTTTTTTTTTTCAATAAAAAAAGACAGCGAAACACCAGATTTACCTTGCTGTAGTTATTCTTCCCGCTGTATCCTGGAAATTCCAAAAGCACCTCTAATGCATGAGCAAATCAGTTACAGGAAAGTACTTTTTGTCATGGTCCTGGGTCTGTAACCCAGTGTTTATGTATTTGTACATTTTGATTCTGGTTTAAGTAATATTCTAAGATTTAGTGTTTATTAGACACAGCTTACGGCCATACCACCCTGAGCATGTCCGATCTCATCTGATCTTGAAAGCTAAGCAAAATCAGGCTTGGATAGTACTTGGATGGGAGATCGCCTGGGAATACCAGGTGCTGTAAGATTGGGGTGGCTGTGGCTCAGCTGGGAAAACAGGTTACAAAATAATTGGAAGGTTGGTTATTCAATCCCCTTCTGCTTCAGTCTGCATGCCAAGTACCCTTTGGACAAGATACTAACCCCATGTTGCGTGTGAATGTTAGAGAGAAAGAGCACAGAAATAAAGTGCTTGTGCAAATGGGTGAATTAGGCAAGTTGTCTAAAGCACTTAGAGTGCTCAGAGTAGAAAAGCACTATATAATTCACTATTTGTTCTGGTTCTTTTAGTTGTTTTCTGCTTTGTGTTATATAATTTCTTGTCTTTGAGTTCTGTTTCCATGCCTCCCTTACTTTACTTTACTTTATTGATTTATATAGCACTCTTCACATGATAAAAACCACAAAGTGCTTCACAATAATATAAAACAGATAAACATAAAACAGTACAATCAAACATACAGCACAAATCTAATTAAAAGCTAGTCTAAATAAATGAGTCTTAAGATGATGTTTAAAAGAATAAATAAAATCCAGGCAATGTAGAGATGGAGGGAGAGAATTCCACTACCTGTGGGCCACCTCTCTAAAAGATCTATCACCTCTGGTTTTAAAACGTGTTCGGGGAACTACCAACAGCCTTTGATTAGACGATCTCAGGCTGCGAGAGGGAGTGTGACGTTCTAAGAGATCATAAATATAGGCAGGAGCATCATGATTCAAAGCTTTAAAAGTCAATACTAAGATCCCCTCCCCTATGTTCCACGTTCCATGTTTTTCAGCCTTATCTTCATATTTGTTTAACTCTTGTCTCCGTGTTCGGTGTTCCCTTTTTGTCTCCCCAGTCAGTTATGTTCCCATGTCTGCTTCTTCCCAGTCTCAGTATCAAGCCCATGTGTCTTAGTCTTGGTCTCCTTGGTTATCGTACTTCCTGTTTAATTTTGACATTCTCTCATTCTGTGTTCAGTTTTGCTTCTCCTGTCTTGTTATGTCTGATCTGTTCCTCCTGTGTTCCCAACTGTTGCCCATCCTCTTGTTATCCTGTGTGTGTATTTAAGTACTCAGTCTTTTGCTGCTCGTTGTCGTGTTGTCCCGATTTGCTGAGTATTTCCTTGTATGCCATGTTTCCCTAATTTCTCATAACTTCCTGGTTATTAATTCCTAGTTGTTTGTAACTTAGTTCCCAGTTCCTAGTTATTAGATTTTGCATTCTTGTTTTTTTGTGTTAAGAGTATTTTTATTACAGCTAATAAAGCTGCCTACCTTAGTTCATCCCTTTCATGTCTGAGTCCTGCATTTGGGTCCTACCTCTGCCTGCAACACAGTGTACATGACAACTTTATCAAAGGCTTTAGTATGCTGCCATAATTAAGTCAAACAAATAGCAATCAAATGTTTTCATGTAAAATTTCCTGTTCCCCCAGGAAGTATCTTTTTGTGGTTCTCTACTTTGGACTAATCCAGCCTAGTATTAGCTCAAAAAGCAGCATACAGCAATGGTCAGAGGTTTATATCTACTAATCACATCATGAATATCATGATAATTTGGGGCATTTAATAAGTTGTTTGAAAGATTCTTTCTCTATACCAGAATAATTGTTCAACATACACATTAAATTACTTTAAAAACAAGATTTCGCTGCAAAAGTTTGAATTTAGATTTTATTTTCTCTAATCTACACAGGGTCAAAAGTTTATACATACAGGTTCAAATATATAAATACATTGACTTAAATCATTGAGTTGGGGTCTACAATGTATTTCACCTTGACAAAGCCAGGACTATTACCTTCTTTGCCAAGGTCTGGAAGAAACTGGTTAGGATATTAAGGAACAACCCAGGAACCACCAAGGCTCAAGCCTGCCATGAACTAGAAACTGCTGGAATACCAGTGTCAATGTAGAGAGTGAAATGAGTTTTAAATTGCCACAGACTAAGAGTGTGCTGACCAGGAATGAAGCTCCTGCTTCAAAATCAATAACTTCAAGCTCATCTGATCCAGCGCTAACTATATGCTTTAGCAAGAAGGAAAGTTTTAAGCCTAAACTTTAAAGTAGAGACAGTATCTGTCTGGCGAATCCAAATTAGAAGCTGGTTATACAGAAGAGGGGCTTGAAGCTGAAGGCTCTGTCTCCCATTCTACTTTTAAATACTCTAGGAACAACACGCTTTAGTCTGTCAGCAGCTACTGTTCATCTCCACTCAGCAAAAAACTTTTACCTCACATATTGCTGGTTTAACCAGTTTCATTTCTTTTAAACACATATCTTTAATTATAGCTGCCATATCAAAATTTTAAATAAAGAAATTGTATTTTAATACCTCAAGAATGTTTTGCTAAAACTACCTTTTCATAACCATTCATATTTTTCATGTGATGAAATATAACAACTTCTGAATTGGGTCTGTCATCAGATCAGAATTAATTCACCTATGAAATTTAAAAAATGAGTTTGTGAAAAAAATCACCATTTGTATTCCAATCAGCTTCCGTACCCTGCTAACAAGTAGCAGGGTACTGATAAACTCAACTGAGATTTCTGCACATATGCGCTTGTTACCATGACAATGTTTCTAAAGTGAATGTACAAAGATTATTATAAGCTTTTATTTTGATGTTAATTCAGCTTCATACAATTTATATTGTTGGTATTTTAATAACTGCTGATGTTTTTCTGTAAATATTATTCTGCAAAATAACAAAATTGTAGTTAATCAGTTAATTAGTCACATTATGCCTTTTAAACCAGGATATTTAATCAGTAACACCACAGGCCTTTTAAAATCTTTAGAGGAATAGAGAACATGATTATTTATATAGTTTAGATCCTTGTAACTTCCATCATTAATTATATGCAGTAGGGCTTCCAGTGACTTTCCAGTCAGGCTCACAGTAAACGGATTACAGGGCAGGATAGAACAAAAAATAAATAAAGGCCAATGCAATATAAATTCCTGTGTTTTCCCTCCAGCTGCATCCAGCTGCATGGTGATTTTTACTGATCCAGAAGGATACATTGACTCCTCTGATGACCCTCCTCTTCCAGACGGTACCTTCCTACGCTGTACCTACACTGTGACTGTGTACACTGGCTATGGAGTCGAGCTGCAGGTACACATCAGCAACATGTCAATGACATCACACACAGCCCAACTGCATTTATAGCATAATGACTCTTTGCTGGGTTGCTGGTTATCTTACTGAACAGTATTTTGTAAAGGCATGCTGCTGTGTTTTGTAGTTGTGGCTTAACCCAAGTTAAACTCTGCCTCCTTGTAACAGCTAATGGTAATGCTGTTCATTTCTGTATGACCCTCAAATATTTTTATGCTTTTAAATGTTTTAAATGTTTTCTTTATATATTATGTCACTTCTTTAGTCCAGAACTCAAAGATGCTTTATGTTAGTATGCACAAAAGTTAGTGTCAGAGGCAGATAGGCAAAGACCCAGGGGACCTCAACCAAACACTGCATCCAAAAGAGCTGAAAATCTGTGGCCACATGTCCCAATGGCAACCATGCCCTGGGGGACGAGGGAGGCCCTGGACGGAGCTCCAACAGCCAATGGTGGGGGTGTCGGGGGACCAGAGGCAGTGGGCAACCGACCCTGCCGGTGACAGACCACAGACCCTGAGAACCACCCGCACCCTGGCGGAACCCCCACGACATAATGTAGAGGCCCAAGCCAGCCCAGACCGCAACTCCCAAGAGAGCAGGCCAGCAAGCACACAAAAAATGTGGTGAGGGGAGGAAGACAGGACAAAAGACATGCTGTGGGAGAGAGTCACAGATTAATAATAAATAATGATTCAAGGCAGAGAGGTGTAAAAACACATACTGAGTGAGAAAGGTGACTGAAGAAGAAGTACATCACGGGAATCCCCCAGCAGCCTAGACCTATTGCAACATAACTAAGGGAGGATTCACTGCTAACTATATGCTTTGCAAAAAGGACAGTTTTAAGCCTAAAGTTAAAAGTAGATACCTGTAGAGATCTGTCTCCCAAATCCACCCCTGGATCCAGCCTCTCATCTTAATATAAGATGGGGCCTGATTGCTCAAGACCTTGTATGTGAGGAGCAGGATTTTGAATTCAATTTTGGATTTAACGGGGAGCCAATGAAGGAAACCCAATATAGAAGAAATATGTTCTCTTTATAGTCTATGTCAGTACTCTTGCTGCAGCATTTTGGACTGGCTGGCTATTTGTCACACGGTTTTTAGGGAAACGCCTTTTCAGGAGTTTTTAGGACATCCTGATAATATCGAATTACAGTAGTCCAGCCTAAAAGTAATAAATGCATGAACTAGTTTTTCAGCGTCACTCTGACACTTTTCCAACTTTATCTTCAAGGATGGATAAAGTTGGGTGCCATCTGCATAACACTGAAAATGTATGCTATGCCTTCTGTTGAGACTGCCTAACGGAAGCAAGTATAATGTAAACATAACTGGTCCAAACATGGAACCCTGTAGAACTCCATAATTAACCTTAGTGTGTGAAGAGGACTCTGCATTTACATGAGTCTATTAGATAGATATGATTCAAAGCACTGCAGTGCAGTACCTGTAATACCTACAGCATGCTGTAATTGCTCTAATAGAATATTATGGCCAACAGTATTGAACTCTGCACTGACGTCTCGCAGGACAAGCACAGAGATGAGTCTAATGCAGGGGTCGGCAACCTTTTTGATGATGAGTGCCGTCTAAAATTTCCTCAGAAGTCAATGTGCCATATGATTGCATTAGCAATAAATTTAATAACACTCTATATGAACAGTTACACACTATATAGAAGAACTTTACAGAATTATATTTGTTCGCAGATGTTGGCAGCTATCAGCGAATAGTTATCAGCTATTTTGAAACAAAAAAAGACACTTTTTATCCATAACAGCAAATGAACTGTACAACAAAAATGCAAATGCTATTTATGGTCTCCTCACAACAATGAAAACAAACGCTGTTGTGACAGTGATGTACACTGTCTTGTTGGTATATGTATGATTTCTATACATTTTACATCAGATGAAAACTTTGGTTGTACGATTCAGATATTTATTAAAAGCTAGACATTTTAAATGAGAATAAGAAAGAAAAGTATTTCTTTGTGCCCCCTTTTCACTGTTAATGCCCTACCTGGCCCCCTGGCAAAACTTTGCCAGACCCGCCCCTGCACAGTTACCAGCTGTCAGCTACAAAGGATCCTGGTGTTATTTGTCTCTCAGAAGCAGTTCATAACTTCCCTTCAACTCATTCATGTCACCTAAAAGGTAAACCTGTTTGTCCATCACCTGTTCAGCTCTGATGATTCAGTAAGGACATCTCCTGGTTTCATCTTCATGTTTCCCTCTCACCACATAACCAAACCGATATCATGACCAGCAGCTTTTACGACTGTGGCTCCAGCAAACATCAGCTGATACTAGAAATTAATATTAAATAAATTCTAACATCAGCTGATCAGTCTTAAATATGTTGCTGTTGTTTAGCGTGACATCCGCTGGTTTCCTCTTTCTGGCGCAAAGTGAGCAATAAACAAGCAAGAGAGAAAAGCCGATCAGCTGATCATTGATCAGTTTCATGATTAAAGTAGCAACAGGAGAGGGAGGGGGAGAGAGAATGAGAGAAGAGGCAGCTGACAGCGTAAAGACACAGAATAAATCCAGCTTGTGTCTTTTTCCATTGTAGCTGAAGTCCGGGACAAACTGCGTTCCTTTTCAGCTCAATATCAGTCTGCCCCAGGGCAGCTGTGGCTACAACTGTAGCTTGCCTCCACCAGTGTGTGAATGTGAGAGTGAATGAATAGTGGACTTGTAAAGCTCTTTGAGGGTCTCGAAAAGCGCTATATAAATGCAATCCATTATCATTATTATTATTAATATGAAACGCGTAATATTTTCCCTGAATACGAGACGATTCCGTTTTTTACGGGACGGTTGGCAACTCTACTAACTAACCTTATGAATAAAATAAAGTTCACTATCAGTAACATCATAGCACCCACCCAGCTGTTTAGAAACTCCATCATGCTAGCTAGTACGCAGTACAAGTTATTGTAATTGACTGTAAAAAGTCAGCAGAACGAAAATAAACTCCACCTAAACTTGGTTTATATCTGACCCAGATAGACTGCAGGTCATCACTTCTTACCTGAAGTTCAGTTCACCTGACACTCGGACCGGCGGCCGCCCCGGGTTTCTGCTCCTCCTGCCTCCCCTTTCCCTCATCCACCAGCTGGCCTCTGTGGAAGCTCCGCCATAGCCACTACCAAACAACTGAGTTATTTTTACACATCGGCTAGCACCTCTCATTGTTTATACCATTACAAAAACAACAACAACAGCAACAAAAACCATTGGCCGGTAAAAACGAAAAATCACCATAGCTGGACGACCATATCCAGTCCAGCTATGGTCGTGCCATCAGTTAACCCTTCGCGTTCCAGCTGTGGCACGCGTGCCCAGGGTTGCCGACCGCTGGTCTAATGTCAGAGGCCATAAGAAGATAATTTGTAACCTTCACTAAAGCTGCTTCTGTACTGTGATGAACTCTAAAACCTG
This sequence comes from Perissodus microlepis, assembly GCF_051167445.1. Classification (NCBI taxonomy): domain Eukaryota; kingdom Metazoa; phylum Chordata; class Actinopteri; order Cichliformes; family Cichlidae; genus Perissodus; species Perissodus microlepis. The sequence goes on along the minus strand of NC_140467.1, from coordinate 55,546,170 downwards.
ACTGATACTCTTCAAATAAGCCCTTCCTCTGCAGATGATTGGTTAGCTGTTTGACAACGCTTTCAACATTTTTTGAGATGAAAGGAAGGTTGGAGATTGGCCTATAATTAGCTAAGACAATTGGGCAAGAGATGGTAAGTAACGGTTTAACTACTGCCAGGTTGAAGTCAGATACGCAGCCAATTATTAGAGATTGGTTGATCATATTTAACGTTGACTTCTTTGAGGAGTCTTATAGGGATGGGGTCTAAAAGACACATTGATGGTTTGTAGGAAGTAAAATGTTGGGTTTCAGAAAGCAGGACCCAAACACAGGAACTTTAGAGTTGGCGACAGTGTGTTTATTTACATTTACAAAACAAACAAACAAATAAAAACCATGTACTGCAAACAATCCATAGTGTGTGATTTCTTCCATGATGACTTCCCAGTTCCCATGTACTGAATCCTTCCTGTGGTCGGTGGTGACAAACACAAACTCATCTCAGTTCAATTTACAAAAAGAGCTCAGCTCTCTTGGGTTTCCTAACAAAACATGACACAAAGGTAAGTACACTTATTGTATACAATGATTGACAAAGACGGATTCACCTGGTGAGCTAGAGTTAATGGAGTCACTTTTCAGGACCCGGGCTTTTATGTGATAGTCGTATTAAATCGTATGAAAAACAGAGCCCACCTGACCTCACAAGAGTTTAGGCTCTTGGCTGCGTGCAGGTACGCCAGGTTCTTGTGGTCGGTCCAAACGACCAATGGATGTTCCATCCAGCCAGTGCCTCTAATGCGTTTGTTGGCTAGCAGTTCACGGTCACCCAAGTCAGAGTTTCTTTCAATCTGAAAGAGGCACTGAGAAAAGAATGCACAGGGATGAAGCTTACCCTCAGAGGTCTGGAATAACAGCCCCAACCCCTGAATCCAAAGCATCCACTCCTACCATGAAAGACTTTGAGAGATTAGGCTGAACCAAAGGCTGAAGGCTGGAGAGAGACTGTATAACGGACTAGTGGGAAGTGGAACATGGGAGCAAATCTATCCCACAGTTGTAAGGATGATGAGGTGGGATAAAGAGAGCTAAATCCTTGCTGAAAATTTTTGCCAAATCATGGTAGACCGTAGGAACAAAGGTTAAATCAGGGGTGTTGAACCCCAGGCCTCAAGGGCCGGTGTCCTTCAGGTTTTCGATATCACCCTGGGTCAACACACCTGAATCAAATGATTAGTTCATTACCAGGCCTCTGGAGAACTTCAAGACATGTTGAGGAGGTTTTTAACCATTTAAATCAGCTGTGTTGGATCAAGGAGACATCTAAAACCTGCAGGACACCGGCCCTCGAGGCCTGGAGTTCGACACCTGTGGTCTAAATGGTAAATGGACTGATTCTTATATAGTCTTTTTCTACTCTTCCAGACTACTCAAAGCGCACTACACAACATGCCACATTCACCCAATCACACCCATTCACACAAACACTTTCTGCTAAGCTTTTTAGTGCTTCCTAACTAACATTCAAACACATTAATACTCAGATGGATGCATCGGAGAGCAAATGGGGTTAGTATCTTGCCCAAGGATACGCATCTACTCTTGATTAAACCTGTTTGATCAGGATGTATTATGAATAGGGTGATTTTTTTCTAATCCCTACATTTATGACTGAGATTGGGTGGTATCTGGATGGGAGTATGGGATCCTTGGTTTAAGCAGTGGACTAATGATGGCAGTGTTATTGTTTGGAGATGATCTGTAAAGATTCTGAATTTGAGTTACCATTCTGAAAAAAGTGGTTGCTAGCATAGACCACCATCTAGCCCTAGGGCTTTGTTGTTTGAGAGATGTTGTAGGGTTTTGTGAAATTCAGATATTGAAAGAGATGAATCAAGAGACACAATCTGTTTGTCCTTTAGTTTTGATAGATTTAGATTTAGATACATTTAGATTTAGATAAACTCTTCAATGTCTTCAATATGGATTAATCTGTGACGAGTATAAAGCTTTGTAAAAGTCTTTAAAAGATTTATTTATTTGTTGTGGATCATGAATAATGTTCCCAGTTGAATCCTTTATAGAATAAATTGTTGTTTTTTCTTTATTTAGTTTTAACTGTGGTTAGCAAGGAATTTTCGAATTTATTGCTATGTTCAAAGTTAGTTAAACAACTAGTAGCTCAGTGTTTCAATATTCGGAAGAAGGGATTGCACTCATGTGTAGAGATTGACGAGGTACAACACATATCCAACCACTCTGACCTGTCATCCTGGGATAGGTTACCAAGCCCCAAGTGTGATGAAAGAAGGGTCGATGAGTGCGAGAAGAACTGACCTGAAAGATATATAGCCGATCCATAGCTGGTTACCAAGACTACGTGAAGTACCCTCAGAAGATCTATTATATGATGTGAATACAGCACTACGGGCAATACCTACCCCCACTATTACAAGACTAACCAGTGATCAGTACAGAAAGGTTCAGTGAAGGTGCCTAAGAAGTATAACAAGCTGTCCATACCTGAGGTCTTGGAAACTGCCAAGCAAAGACTCACAGCCTTGGCCAGCCGCTTGAAGAGATACACCAGAGAGATAAAAGGCAGGAAATAAGCCAGCTGTTCTCCAAAGAACCAGCAAACGTGTACTCTCAGTGGCAGGGGAACAATATTAGCACAACACCACCAAGGTTGGAGACGGAGCAATACTGGAAGAGCGTGTGGCAGAAGGACGCAATCCATAACAGCAATGCTGGGTCTAAGAACAGACCACAGCAACCTCCCTGAACAGGTCCATTTTAAATAGCAGTGGCAGACATCCAAGAAAGGGTCTCCAGTATGAAGAGTTGGACAGCACCAGGCCCCGACATGATTCATGCCTACTGGCTGAAGAAGCTGAATGTATTCCACGAGCATCTGGCAGCACAAACAAACCCGCTGCTAGTTGATGAGAGACACCCAGAATGGCTGGAGTGTCCTAATCCCCAAGGACCCCCATAAGGGACCAGTCCCATCCAACTACCGGCCAAACACCTGCCTCAGTACCACATGGAAGCTCCTCTCAGCCATCATAGTGTCCAAGATGAACAGGCACATGGCTCAATACATGAGCAGGGCACATAACGGAATAGGCAAGAATACCAGAGGTGCAAAACACCAGCTACTCGGCTGACTGCTCTGTCCGAGACTGCAAGACTAGATGCTAGCAGGCAAGGCACACATGGAACGCTACAACAAAGTGTCTGGCATAGTATACAGAAACATCTGTGCTGAGTATGGACTGGAAGTCCTAAGGTCAAAATGGGAGATGTCCCCAGGGTGGTCGAGAATGACTGAGGTAAGATCCTGTGGGATTTCCAGATTCAGACTGACAAAATGGAGGTGGCTAACCAACCGGACATAGTAGTGGTAGACAAGCAGAGGAAGATGACTGTGGTAGACGTAGCAATACTGAATCACAGCAACATCAAGAAGAAGGAACAGGAGAAGCTAGAGAAGTATTAAGGGCTCAGAGAAGACCTTGAGAAGATGTGGAGGGTGAAGGTAACAATGGTCCCAGTGGTGCACTTGGTGCAGTGAGTCCCAAGCTTGGCAAGTGGCTCCAACAGGCTCCAGCAGGAACAACATCTGACATCTCTGTGCAGTATCTTCTCCTCAAGCTCCCAGGCCTCTGGTAGATGACCTGAGCTTGAAGGATAGAAGTAGTCAGATACAAGTAGTCATTTGAATCCTTAATTCTCTCCCTTCCTAATAACATCCCGCCATCTCTCTTTATTATCTTTTATTATGTTAGAAAAACCAGTTTCCTCAGACTGTGAGAGACTTTAAGGGAGCTCTGTTTGACTTCAGATGACCAAGTACTTCCTGATGGAGTGCAATCTAAACATTAATACTGTATGTATTCAAGCTTTCCTACAAGATGTGTTAAACATGGATTTTTTTTAATGTGTTTGTTTCCAGGTGAAGAGCGTGAACCTTTCAGATGGAGAACAACTGTCTATCACAGGTGTTGATGAACACGGTTCTTTGCTGGTCTTGGCCAACCATACACTGCTTGTTGAAGGTCAGGTGATCCGCAGTCCCACTAACACTCTCTCTGTCTACTACTGCTCTGGACTGGAGGGAAGCATGGGTATCTTCCAGCTGCACTATCAAAGTAAGTCTACACACCACTCATTTACACACTTACTGAAAAGAGTGTACAAAACTCAGTTTATGCCATGACTAAAACATGAATATTCATTTATATTAACAGGTTATAGAAATTCAATAAATAGTACTTTCATTAGGGCCTAAGGGGCTGTTTACACTTTATACACATGCTAATTACAGAATCATAAACCATCTCACCTAATCAGTTTGCATGGTGATTGAATTTTTCATGTTAATTAGCTGATTAGAGCCCTGATTAATTGGCTCTCATCTCATTATGACACTATATGGGATATGGGAGTTTGTATAAAGAGTCCCCTTGTTGTGTATGTTTCTGTGTGTATATGTGTTCTGTGTCATCCATTAATAAATATGGTAATTATTCCAAAGAAAGAAGCATCCAAGTACTACGATCCACTTTCTCCATTAATTACAGCCATTTACTCTTTTTATATTACCGCTAGACAGAAGAATAGTGCTGACGTGTTATCAAGGTTAAAAAAACACACACACAACATAAAGAGACAAGGAATATTGTCTCACACAGCTTACATGGCTTGTTATAATTAGGATTTTTCAATTGCCCATGACTACTTGATTTCTTAAGTCATTGGGTTCTCAGTGTGAGAAATTATGTTGCACCCTTGGATGTTTTAATTAGCTGGTTCTTGGCACCATCTGTTATGGCTCTGCAGCTAGATATGTGAATGTCATGCACCATTTACATACATCTGTAATGATAAGTTACACTATGTACTGTAGTCTAGCCCTACATTTTATAACACTGTTCAGTATTTCCCATAATCTTTTAATATTATCTATCTAATTGCTTCTTATAGTATTTCTTTTTACTATATCTTAGTATATTGATTAACTTATTTTAATATCTTTTATATCTAATTTCAGCATCTTCAGTTCTCTTTTTTTAAGAAATCTCTGTATAGTGCATTTTTCTTTCTCCACGCATTTTGCAGACCTTTTGTTATCCATGGACAGTATATAATTTATGTTTCCTACCATATTGCTTTATTGGACAGTTTTATACAATAACAATTATTATACAATAATGTAAATATTCTAAGGAATTCATCATACGCACCATTAACGTCTTGTTTCTGATATATTTCACCCTGTTTCATTAAATCTTTTTTAAATACATTTATTCTTTCTTCTGTTCTTACTCGTCTGTACTCTTTTTTTCTGTCCACTTTATGAATCTTGTAATTCCTATCGTAGACTGTAAAAATTGGAAGATGGTCACCGTCTTATTTTCAATGTCATTTGTTAAAATGTTTTCTATCAGAGTTGCATAATGTGATGTGATCCTGGTAGGTCTAGTAATTTTGGGGAATAGGTTCATATAGTACATCGTGTTAATAAATTCCTCAGTGATTTTGTTTATTTGGGTTTAGCAAATCAATATTGAGATCTCCACAAATGAAAAGTTTATTGTGAGCTATTTCTGTAAATGTTTCTTCTATCAAGACTTTAAAGGTCTCAATACTACTACCTGGAGCTCTGTATATACAGCTAATGATTACATTTTTTCTTTTTTCTTTAAAAATTTCAACTGTTATACAAACCACCACATTAAATTTCAAGGATTTTCCCACATACAAGGCCACTTCTCCCCCACCTTTGTTTCACAGAGTTATAAATGTGACTTCATAACCCTCCAGTTCAAAGTCTGTTCCATTTTCCATGTTAATCCAAGTTTCCGATTAGGCAATGACACTGAATGCATGGGCAAACTGGTTAAGATATTCTTTGATATGATTAAAATTAGCATATAGACTTCTACAGTTAATGTGGATAATTGCTAATTTATTCTCAGTTTTAATCCTCTGATTGTACTCTTCATTTGTATAGTAGCAGCAGTTGTTATCGATAGACGAGAAGAGGATGTTGTCTGGATTTATTTAATATTCCAAGTCCTGTGTATTTTGATCCACATAGTTAAATGTTTTCAGTTCCAGTTGATCATACTCTGCAACAGTCTGACTGATGCAGCTGCTTTTTACAGATGCAGCTGAGCTGTTCCTTTCAGTGTGTGTCATAAGTGAGTTTGTTTGTTACCTTAAGGTTTGAGGTTGTTTGTTACCTTGTTTATAGTCCAGATCATGTTGCTCACTGATATTTTTCTGCATCAGCAGAATCCTTCTCTTCATTCAGTAGAGAAACACTGGGATATGAGTTATATTATAAACTACAACCTGAGATTCATGGGTGGTGCTGTTATTTGGTGTTTGCTGTCGCTGCAGTAGAGTATTACTTCCTGTTCCTGTTCCAGCACACAGTGGTGTTTTTGTGTAGCATGTCGGTATAGCCACTTTAATTAAAAACTTATATATAACCTCATATTTTATAACCTAATGTATATGTGCTTTATCAAAAGCACACTCTCTGTTGATTCGCTCTCTAATTATATTTACAGTATTCCGTCACTGTGTCTTTAGGGATTCGCTAGCTTAGCTTATAGCTGACTTGCTACCAGCATGGATTCTCACCTGTCCCTCCTGAACTTTCCTGCTCATTGTGTCAGATGTTTAATTAATCCTCAGCCTTCTTTAGCAATAATGTTACTGGTAATAAATGTAGCCCATTGGCAGCTTTGGAGGCTAGGATCACTAAATTGGAGACCCGGCTTTGCATCCATAAATACTCGTAGCTTGCCAGCCCACTGTAACCGGTGCAGCTGAATGTAATGTAGGCCCCATTACCTCTCCCCGAGCAGCCGGGAACACAGGATGGCTGGGTGACAGTGAGGAGGAAGCATATTCTCAAACAGAGGCCCCCAGTACACAATCAACCCACTCATGTGTCTAATAGTTTTTCCCCACTCTGCAACACACCCACCAGGGATCAAACTCTGGTTACTAGTGATTCTGTTCTGAGACATGAAGCTAAAGACACCAGAAACTATCGTCTAATGCACATTTCTAATTTAATTATATGAATTAGACATGTCCAAATACCCTCCATTGGCAGGAGCAGAGGGGAAAACATCTGTTTTATTCTCAGAATTAACATGAAAATCCTTGAAGTGAATAGTGCCCGTGGAAATAGTCCTGGGATCGGAAGGAGCCAAGCAAGAATAGTCTTTGCTACTCCCCACAAAAAACACTGCCCCAGAGTAAACGGTCAATATTTTAGTAGGTATGATAGAAATGTCATTGTTAGTCACCACAGCCAGCTGCTCTGAAGTGGAGAGAAACTTCTCAGGGGTTCATGTTCACCACACCACCTGAGAAGAAAGAACTCAGAACGTAACAGTTAGCTTAGGTATGGTTCATATGCAAAGTAATCATACAGTGTAAACCTTTTGATTCTTTAAACATTAAATTTTCTCTCAGCAAGACTGCAATAGCAACTGTTAGTGATGTTCAGTAATAGTTTGCAAGTATCAGTTAGACAGTCATGTTACTATAATGAGCAAAACCAGAGTTATGAATGATTAAGGCAAGACCATTAGAACAAGATCAGACCTAAAATTTATTGTCATCGCGATATCAGCCTGTGCGATGGGCCCATCGCAAAAGATGGCGTAAACTGCGATAATTGGGTACCTTAAAATGTTTACACACGCGCTTTAAAGAATTTACCAATCAAAGAAACCCCTTTACACATTTGACCAGTCGAATAGAGCCCTTCACGGCATTAACCAATCAAAGGGATTAGAGGCCCGCCTCCTACGTAGGTGGTGAGCGAACAACGCTGCAGCAATGAGTCAGAGTTGTAACGGCTGAGAGCGAGACGCATGACGAGAACGCTACTATGAACTCGTGGCTAAAAAAAATAGTACCTGGCTTATTTGGAGGTACTTTGGATTTGATAAAGACGACGTTCTCCAAACACAGGTACTCTGCAAAACTTGCCGAACACTCGTGGCAACCACCAGAGGAAACACGACTAATCTCCACCATCATCTTCAATACAACCACAGAGAACTGTTTGAAGAGTTCCAGAAAGATAGGGCTAGCCAAACAAAGGTTGCTAATGTTAAGACAAAGAGCACAGCAGTCCAATAGCCGTCTCTGTATCAGAGTTTTTGAAGTGGAACTCCTTATGAGAAAACGTCGAAGCGGTACAAGGAAATAACAGAGGCATTACACATTTTTTGGCTAAAGACATGATGCCTGTAAATACGGTTAGCAGAGAGGGCTTCACCAGTCTGATACATAAAGTGGACCGGAGATACCGCATCCCCTCACGAAACTACTTTTCCCATGTCGCCATTCCACAAATGTACAAAACATGCCACAAGACCGTCATGTTTGAACTGAGCCAAGCTGAAAACTACGCAAGCACTACAGACCTATGGTCAAGTCATACAACGGAACCATATATGAGTTTCACAGTGCACTTCCTCACCGAAGACTTTGAACTGAAAACACGGTGTCTAGAGACTGTGTATTTTCCAGACTCTCACACTAGTGAAAATATAGCCCATGTATTACGTGAGGTGCTAGCCAGCTGGTATCTTAAAGAAGACCGACAAGTGTGTTATATTTATTTAAAACTAACTATAGAGACTGGGAAGGATGTCTTTCAGAATTCAAGCCTCAGAAAATTTTTATATGGGGGCAATGTTTCAATGTTAAAGTGCACTTTGTTTGATGACATGACGCCACAGGGGAAGTGAAACTAAACACACTGAACATGGACCACAAGACTGTCAAAATAAAATAGGAAATAGGCAGACTAAGACACATGGACTTGACATGGTGATAGGGAACTGGAGATGAGACATGGACATAACTAAACAACAAATAAAGAGAACATGATGGCTAAGAAGAACACACATGACAGAATGACACAAGAGGAAACGTACAGAAGAGGAGGAGACGAGACACAGAAGGAAAGAGAGGGAGCGAGAGCAAGATGGACACAAAGGGAGACAAAGACATCACTGAGACACACAAAGGGCGAGGGAGACTCTAACACAGGGGACCTGACAGACTCACACACTGAAGACACGATAAAACTCAAAATGCTGGGTCAAGAGACCCAGAACCATGGCATATGTGAATGTAGAAGCAAGAAATTACAGGCCCTTCATGTCTTTATGGCTGTGTCCAAATTCAGGGGCTGCATCCTTCAAAGGATTGGACTACAGACTATAGGCCTATAGACTGGCCTACATTGGAAGGTCTAGCCTACAACATGTGGTTTCTGTTGCCTAGCAATCACACCATAAGCAGCTACGGCTATGATTTGACAGCATGTTCGACAGAAATACAGAAAATTTGTATTTAATGTTATTTAACTTTTATCAGAGAAAAATGTGTTGTTTCATTTGGGTGCGATGTATTTGTGAAAACACCATAGCCATGAGTCCCTTTAGCCAACAATGATGCTAAGTTTTGCTAGCTAGTTTGCTACTGTAGCTCATGAGACTAATCTCATTTCATTTTGATGGCACAAACGTAACAGGATTTATATAGTTGATATTTTACTATATATACACTTTGTGCATTTTTTATAAAGAAAATGCTCAGTGTTTGTTACGTTTGTTCCCTCCCATGCCTGTCTTTTCTCTCTGTCTTCCGTCTTCATGGCTGTCTGTGCTTGTAGTCCTGTCCCTGTGTTTTCTCCCTTCATGTTCCTATGTTAATCTCCTATCTATCTCCTTTGTCTTCCTCGTCTGTCATGTCTCTATGTCTGTTTCTCCCCAGTACAAGTGTCAAGCGTTTTATTTTGATAGGCTCCTGTGTTATGTGTATTATGTTCGATTTTGCTTCCCCTGTCTCCTCAGTCAGACTGTGTTCAGCTGTGTCACCGAAGTGTTTCTAAGCAACCCTAATCTCTTGTGTATATCTTATCTGTGTCTCCCTGTGTTCTCTTTAATGTAGTCATTGTTTCCTCTCTATTAATGTTTTCTTTTCAAGGCTTCGAAACAATCTAACATCCATCTCCACAGTGACATCTTCTGACCAATTTGACTATCACTACATCTTGATAATGCTCTTCTGTGAAACAATGATCCAGAAAAGCCATGCACAGTTCCAAACAAAGCTAGTTATTATACCGGACTGTCAGTAATTGCAATCAGCAGATGTTTTGAAGAAATCCTCTCACAAACAAGGAAAGAAAAATAATGAGACTGTAAAAGACAGTAGTGATCAGTGAGTGTGCTTCAACAAAATTCTACATCTGGTAATATTCGTGTTGGTCACAATCAATCAGTTTCTAAAGTAAAATATACAAAGAAAAGACTGCAGGGTTTACTATAATAACCACACTGATTTACAGCTGGGGTTTTTTTCTCTCTGTTTTTGCTCATAGCCTTGAAACTCTGGATGTGTTTGGATGGCTTTTAAGTTTTTTGGGCATTCATGTCATCAAAATGCTAAACGCTGGCATAGTATTAGATTTGATTTTAAATTGACTGAAAAACATATATTTAAATAGATTCTTATATAACAGTTTTCTACTCCCCCAGAGCACTCAAAGCGCTTTATACAGCATGTCACATGTGGCTATTCACGCAAGCACTTTGTTCTATGCTTTTCACTGCTTCCTAGTTAACATTCACACTCTAATGGCTGCATCAGAGAGCAACTTGGGGTTAGTATCTTGCCCAAGGATACTTGGCATGCAGACTAGGGGAGCCAGGAATTGAACCACTAACCTTCCAATCAGTAGATGACCTGACGTGCACATCTTTAAATCATCCTCTGCTGAGGAGCCTCTGAACTATTGCGAAACTTTCCTGAATTTTTATCTTGTAACACTGGCATGGCGTTTTACTGTGGGTCTGGTGATTTGGTCATAGTGAATCTGCATAACTCCTGTTGTTGTTTAGATATTCACAAGAGGAGTGTCAGTGGGAATAAAAATAGGAAAGGAAAAAATACATCTGTCATTAAAATTGTTAAGAAATAGATTGCCTGTAATTAATGAATGTGTTTTTCTAGCTTTTCTTTTTATAGTATTAATGTATTCTTTATGGCAACCCAGTATGCGAGTAATGGATTGAATTGAGGATTAAGTCACTTAATGCTGCAAATTACATTTTCTGTTGAAAGTAAAAAAAGTAAAAAAAACCAAAAAAACAGACAATGTCAGAACTGAAAACTCCTGCCTGTTTTATTTTCTCCTTGAAAGCAGAGGTGGTGTTTTATTGAGATATTTAAATGATTTTACAGCACAGTGACCTGCTCTCTCTCTGCTGATAGGAGTGATTTGGAGCTCACCCACCAGTCTCTGTTTCTTGCTTTTTCTCCATTAATAATTCAAATAAGATATTTATATATTATTTATATATCTATATTATGTTTATTTGATTATACTTTGGATTCCAGTGTTTAAGTGATTGCATAGTGTAGTCCAGGGGTTCTTAACCTTTTTTACCTCTGGGCCCAACTTTTCCGCTACAAAAAAACCCAGGGCCCATTCAGATATTAACAATGTATCAAAAAGATTAAAGTTTCTTTTTGTTTGATTTATATTTAATAACTAAATCAAATCTGAACCTGCAGATACAACAAAATGCCAAAAAGGTTAACTATTCATGGAACAAATCAAACTGCAAGTAGAAATTGAAAGGCTTAAGTCAGGCTTAATAACACAAAAATAATTAATAATTAAATTTTACTACAGCAAAAGAGACAAGAAAAAGGGGAAAAATCAAAATTGGATAAATAATGTGGTGATAAAATAAATATATTCAAAAATAATTTTCTAAATAATAAATGAATAAGCTTATAAAATGTAAATAAACAGCAAATGAAAATATTGCCTGTGAGTGAATATGAAAGTTGCTTCAGCAGTAAATCTTTTTTCATTGGCAGAACCAGAAGTTAGTCTTTATATTTGAGACAAATGAACAACAACAGTCACAACATTTTTTTGGTAAGCTGCAACTCCCCTTTTATGTTCACCTCTTAATGAGACACTTGAGCCTGCCTCTGAGACACAAATCCAGGTCCAGTCTGGGTGGAATGCGGGAAAGGCTCATTCTCAGAGTCGGGCTATGGTCTTGGCTGAGGCCACGAAGGGAAATCCTGATTCACACAGATATGTCGTTGTGAATGGGAGAAAGAGTTTCAGAGCTCTCAGTGCCAGACATGGGTACTCCTTTGAGACAGCAATTCAGAAGGAGCCCCCAGGTCCAGTTTGCCCCACTTCAACTTTAAAGTGCTGTCGGTGGAAACTTCCAGAAGCTGGGACTGCAGATATGAGGGCAATGCAACATCATTTTCAGCGGGATCCACAGTAAATGGGTCCAAAATCCACATGTGTCCTTCTCTGGGATCCTCAGGGAAATATTCATCAAATATCTCTGTCAGTTGTGAAAGGTGCTGACAGACAGGGTCACAAAAGTGAAAACATGTCCATCTCTTTTCCTGGGCCCTCTTAGTCCACAAAGCAAGTTTCCTCTTGTAAAGCTTCAACTTTGTCTGCAACAAAAACATGTTGCTGTTTCTCTCTTCAAGTGAGATGTTCAACTCGTTCAGCAGTGAAAAAATGTGACAGAGATAAGCAAGCTTGGCTTAATGATGTGCAAGAGGAGATTTTTTTTCCCCGTGAGAAAAGAAGAGACCTTATTCCTCAGTTCAAACAAACACTTCCTCTTGAAAGCCATCTCTCCTCACTGTGGTAGCAGCAGCTGGACATGATCTGCTTCCATGTCCTCACAAAGCTTGGCAAAACATCTGGAGTTATTTTTAATGAAATCTATAGTTTTTACACTTACATCCATCACCTCGTGGAACTCTGGTGACATCTTTTTTGCTGCAAGGCTTTCACTGTGGAGAAAACAGTGGGTCCATTTAGCTTCTGGTGCACGATCAAGAATCTGCCAAATGATGCCTGCCAGTCATTGAAGCTGCACCATCAATGCACACCCCAACACATTTCTGCCAGTCCAGGTCGTTCTCAGTGAAATAGTTGTCAATGCAGTGGAAACATTCCTGAGCCATGGCTCGTGCTGGTAGCTCTCCACAAAACCGCATGTCTTCATGCAAACTGCTGTCCCAGCGATAACGAACAAAAATCTGCAGCAATGCACCATTCGTGACATCAGTGGACTCGTCTAGTTGCAAAGAGAAAAATGGACTACTTTTTATTCTTTCCAGAAGCTGATGCCGTATCTAAGTCTATGTCTGTGATACGGTGGCTCATAGTGTCGTTTGAGAGTAGGATGGTCAGTAGCTTCTTTGCAGCAGCCTCTCTGATCATGTCATGGCACATATGTACAGCGGCAGACAAAATCAACTCCTCCGCTATAGTGAAAGAATTTTTACTCTGTGCCACAAGTCTGGATACGAGGTAGCTTTTAAAACACATTTAGAGTTATCAGTCAGTGACACAACACACCGTTTCTGCATTAGCAGCTCCTTTTAATATTGCTCTTGAAATATTTCACTGGCTTTCTTGCGAGTGTGGGATGTTTGGTTTCGAGATGACATTTTAATTTCAAAGGCTTCAGTGCTTCGTTGGATAGCATTAGTCCACACTCCACACATTGGGTCTGCCTCGTTTCCTCCATTCACAAACCCATACTTCAGGAAGTCAGAGTTATACTTGTACAAAAATTTTGCCTTTTGGGAGGTGAGCTTGCCACTTTCATCTTCATTTTTGCATTTTAAGAGCTTCTCCATATCTTTTGCTAACTGCAAACGGGGTCTTCTTCTGCTTGCTTATTTAGGCTGATTAAACAACTCCCATCAAGCGATGGGAAGCTGTATTGTAACTGAGATTTTCATGGATAACAGTAGTCCCTGGTGTCTTCAATTAATAACTTATGATGTCCCACGGCCCGCAGGTACAAAGCAAAAATTTTTTTGCTGCCCTCAAGCTGTGACTTGTGGCCAATTGGTTAAGAATCACTGATCTAGTCCAGTGTTTCCCAACCTTTTGGAGCCATGGGACATATTTCACATTAGAAAAATCACACCACCAAACAAATATGTCACAAAAAGCATATTGATAATTTTTCCCCGCGCACCTGGCATAGTGGAATTGGCTCGATTTGTCCTCAGTATACCTTTTTTTGCTTTCTTCTGACCACTACTCATGCTAGGGCCTTCATCCGGGTTGGAATTTTCTCCAGGACCCAGGTCAGATTGCCTACTTTTTCATTTCAGATATTTATGTATTGCTATTATGCGCTGCGTTGTCTAACTCGCAGCATGACTATGTAATTTCTTTTTCGTCTTCTTCTGTTTTACTGGCAGTTGGCAACCCATTTGATTGGAGCAAAAAGTTGTACTGTCCACTAGTGGAAGAGAATGTAATTGTTCTGCCCGTTACGCTAGTCGCTTAGAGAATCAATCAGGTGAAACCAGATAATCTTCCACGGCACACCTATGTGCCGCAGCACAGTGGTTGGGAAACACTGGTCTAATCTTCACAATCCACAGCAACAATAAAAATGAGAGAGAGGGTATTATTTTCTTTTACATGTGTGTGTAAAAAAATTGAAGCAGTAGTAACAAAAGCATTATTTCAAGAATTACAAGGCCCAGTCTAAAAGACTGGTTTGTAAAAAATGGAAGTCCTTGCTCCTGGCAGTGCAGCAAACCCGGTTACGTGTGTTCTGCACTTCAGAAGCAAAAAAATCTATAGCAGTAATATGCAGTAGACATATGAATGTAGCAGTAATATTCATAAAAACAAACGATTTAACGAGATTAATGCTGATAGCACAAATTTTAAGTAAAGCCCCCCCCCCCCCCCCCCCCCCCCCCCCCGAAAAGAAGATTGGGCCGCAAAAGGATACACCTTGTCTCATCGTACTAGTCTGAACTAACCTAATGTTATTGTATTAGTACTCACTTACTTCACATTCCTCTATCCTCATGTAGTCTTCAGGCTGAGTTGCTCCCTGCCAAAGAGACCTCATTTCGGAGATGTATCTGTACTGGACCTGCTCCCTGGAGGGACTGCGCGCTTTCACTGCCACATGGGTTACCACCTGCGTGGGGAACCAGTGCTTACCTGCCTTAATGCCTCCTTGCCAGTTTGGAGTGATAAGGAGCCTGTGTGCAGGGGTGAGTGTGTATAGAACGGTTTCTTTACAGTTTTTCTTAAAATCCTGTAGCAAAAAGGATACTTCATTTCACTTTTTGTGAAAGATACTCCACTAACAAATTCAAATTGAGTGTTCTGCTCTTCAGCTCTTTGTGGGGGAACAGTGAAGAATGCTACAGTGGGACGAGTGCTCTCCCCATCTCCCCACCATGGCCCTAATGCCACCTTGGATCGCTCCTGCTCCTGGTCCCTTGAAGCACCCAAAGACCAGAGGCTGCATCTCCACCTGGAGAGACTGGCCTTGGGACCAACTGACAGGTAAAAGCAACCATATTGTATGGATGAATATCTGAATAGGCATATCAGGTACAGCTCCAAAGGCCCTAAGGGTCAGATGCAAAATGACTAAAACCAGAAAAGACCACACAGAGTTGCAGAAAGATCTCAAACTAAACAATTACCGCTGGTAATTATCAGTAATTACCACAAAAGATACAAAGATGTACAACAATAAAAATGATCAGATATCTGTTCTTGATATCAGCAGTACTGGCACTGTATTTAATTGGTACTAAATTTTGTATTATCACACACCACTAATCCATTCATTGACACCATCTCTGTATCGCCTTAGGTTGGTGTTGTGGAGTGGGCTGGACGCTGGCTCTGTGGTGCTGTTTGATTCAGGTCGGGGGGGTCAGATACCCTTTGAAGGAGTGATCAGCGAAGGTCCAGCTGTAAGAATCCAGTTCATCACGGATCAGCCCAACCACAACACAGGATTCAATATCCGCTATGAAGGTGCAGAAGCCACTGTAGATCTAGTTGAGCACAAAAATTAAACATGAACTACATTCTTGGAGAGCAGTTCAAACAATTATATTTATAATTAATGCATAATTATGTAAGCAAACAGAAGACCACTGGTAAAAAGACCAGTGTTTATTTTTGCAGATGGACTGTTAATCAGATTTTTAATAGATTGCCAGGAAGCGAGCAGGTTCTTAATCATTATATTAGCCAGCATGTTAGTTGTTTTTGGCAGTCTCAAATAGCCAGAGGATGGAAAAATACCCTTCAAAATGTTTGTCAGTATCAATGAAGAGAAGAAAACAACCAAAGAATAATCTCTATACAATTTATTATAAATGTGTGGTTTAACAGATAATTAATGCAAAAACTATACATCATTTGACATTTAGTTATGGTAAATTGGAGGCGATGTGTTAGGAAAAATTACAGTCAAACAAGCATAAACATTTTGGTATTCATTTTATAGAGCTTTCTATTTTCTCTTTCAGCTTTCGAACGCGGCCACTGTTACGAGCCATATCTTCAGAATGGAAACTTCACCACCTCCGACCCTCTGTATGGAGTTGGAACAGTGGTTCAGTTTACTTGTGATCCAGGCCACTCCTTAGAGCAAGGTCCCCCTGTGATTGAATGCATCAGTGCCAGAGATCCATACTGGAATGACACTGAGCCTCTGTGCAAAGGTAAAAATGAAGGCAGAAAGTGAAGAGAGGAGGCTTCATGACAGATTAGGATAAGACCATAAATGTTCTATTTTTGAGGGTTCTGTCAAAATACCTTTCACGTCAGATTCAACAGAGTTCCTTAACTACATAACCTTATTTCGACCTGTTTTATCCACCTATTCATGAGTAGGTGTAAAATAATAAATTTGTCATTCGGATATTATTACAATAACTAGAGGTGGTATTTTTTATCCATTTGACTTGTAACCCAGGCTAACACACTTTGTTTTCTGCCACATATGATTTCAATTCTTGAATCAAAATCTGCTTTGACCACTTACTGCACTGAACCTCATTACAAAAGAAAACATTAAAATAATGAGCTTAGTCTCAGAGCAGATCATGAAAAACTTATAAAATGTAATTTTTAGATTTTAAGCAATTTTAATTGTGTGTGTGTGTGTGTGTGTGTGTGTCTTCATTCCTGGACATGAATTATATATGACTAAAAAATACATAGACAGAAAAGACATAGTTGTTTAGTAATTCTAGTTCTCAAAACAGGAACTCTCACGTTTTTTTCTGCCATATGTCCTCCACCTTTCCTATGCAGCACAGTGTGGAGGTGATTTGTCGGGTCCAGGAGGGTTAATTTTGTCTCCAAACTGGCCAGAATGGTATGGAGAAGGAGAGGACTGCAGCTGGAGGATACATGTTGGCGAGGACAAGCGGGTGCTGCTTGATGTACAACTGTGAGGAAAAACACCAACACACATACATACACACTCATGCACATTAAAACTTCTGCTCTCTTCGTCTTGATACATGCTCAATCATCCAGGTAAGTAAATCCCCAAGAGTTGATTCTGTTCATCTGGACGTAGCGTTTGTGGGAGAAACGTTTCGTCACTCATCCAAGTGACTTCTTCAGTCTCAGCTGACTGCAGGTTTCCCCATCCTTATAATAATGCAAATGTACTGTTTATAAGATTGGGGAAACCTGCAGTCAGCTGAGACTGAAGAAGTCATTTGGATGAGTGACGAAACATTTCTCCCACAAAACGCTACATCCAGATGAACAGAATCAACTTTTGGAGTTCTGCTCTCTTCCAAAGTTTGACGCAACCAAACCTAACTTTTGTCTTTAACTTTTTTGGAGGCAGAGAGGGTGGAGGTTAGGTGTGTGCATGGGGACATCCACGAATATCTGCTGCAAATTAAATACAGGGGAAATTTTCTCCAGGCCCAGGAATGACAGGAGCACCTGTACAACAGAAGGGACAAACTCAGGCATCTTTCACCAGGAGATAAAGTACTTGTATTGCTCCCTTCTTCTAGATCAAAGTTAATTACCAAGTGGTAAGCGCACTTTGTGGTCACACAGAGCACCATTTTGAAACACACCCAGGCATGACGTGTTAATGCATGATGAATCAAGGCCCTACATGTTGCCTGAACATAAAAGGCAAATTGTTCAGAGGTAATTGGCTAAAATGCTAAAGCTGGGAGTAATAGAAGAGCTACACAGTGCGTGGTGTAGCCCCATACTTCTTGTGGAGAAGAAAAATTGGTTCTCAAGTCAAGTCAAGTGGCTTTATTGTCATTTTAAGCATGTGCAGTGGTACAGTACACAGTGAAACAAGACAGCGTTCCTCTAAGACCATGGTGCTACATATAACAGACAATCAACACAGGACTACTCTGTACAGTTCGGGACTACTCTGTACACCTCATTCACCGTTCTACCGAAAGGTGAATGAGGTGTCACAGGATGATGCCTAACCAATGCCACAGGTCGATGAGCTCCTGGACCATGAACAGTGGAGTGAGCACTAGGTTTAACCAAGGGCTTCTGGCAGATACCCTTGTGTGCAGAGTTCAAAGAAAAAATGGCCTTCTCCACTCCGTACGGTTTCTACCACTTCTGTTTGGCTTGTTCCCAGCCACATTCCAGGGCAGGGCTCATGGGCAACACGAAGAAGTGTGTGGTTAGATAAAGGGAGGTACAGTATTTGAGGTATTTTTTGGATGAAGGCAGGTGCATCCACAGATGGATGAAACAGCAACTGTCGAATTCTGTCCCAAGACCATAAAAGGGGTGAGGGGGCTGGCTGGCTGGTTACTACCTCCAGTTCATGCCCGGCTTGGCAGACCTGACCAACCCTTGACTGATCTCACCTGAAAGGGTGCAGGTAAAGAAAGCTCTCTGTGGGGAACCCCTGCTCTACACTCCTAACTTCTCCCTACCTTTTATTCTGCAGACGGACACTTTGTCCCAGCAGGTAAAGGGGTGTCAACTGTCCAGCTGTATACATCAGCAGGAAATTGTCACAGTGGGAGGCCAGGTACGGTATGGTGAAGAGAGGTCACCTTTGCTGCTGAGCATAAATTCATCTGCGTCACCACCCCAGAAAAGGCAAGTTAACAGCACCTCAGATTAGAGCCCAGATAAATGCAACAGGGAGTTCCAGCAGCAGACAGATCTCTACATCAACTGTTCAGAGGAGACTGTGTAAAACAGCCTTTTTGGTCAAACAGCTGCTAAGAAACTACTACTAAGGAAAAGCAAAAAGCAGAAGAGATATATCTGCTCCTAGAAACACAAAGAATGGACATTAGAAGAGTCTAATGAGTCCAAATTTGAGATCTTTGGTTCCACCCGTGATGTCTTTGTGCAGTGCAGAAAAGGTGGATGGATTGTCTCTATGTGCATGGTTCCCACTGTGAAGCATGGAGAAGGATTTATTCAAAATTGAAGGCACACTGAAACAGGATGTCTACCACAGCATCCTGCAGCAACATGCCATCCCATCTGGTTTGCAATTTTAACAAGACAATGACCCAAAATACACCTCCAGGCAGTGTAAGGGCTAACTGACCAAGAAGGACAGTGATTGCGCCAGATGGCCTGGCAATCGAGATGGTTTAGGACGAGATGGACCACAGAGTGAAGGCAAAGGGGCCAGTAAGTGCGCAGCACTATTTCAAGACTGTTGACTTTTGAAAAATTATTTCAGGTGAATACTAGGGGTGCAACAATACTCGTATCGATATTGAACCGTTCGATACAGTGCTTTCGGTTCGGTACGCATGTGTATCGAACAATACAAAATTTTTCATTTCTTTTATCAACTTTTCTTCTGGCGATGCTGTCTGTGTTGAGCGCTTAGTGGATCTGCGCTCGACAGTGCAGCCTAGGCGGAGTAGTCGAACGCAGATTCACTGAGCACAGGGCAAGTTAGCAAGACAGAAGTTAAGCTCTTGTTGCAACTTGGCAAATTGAACCTCCCCCCCTAATTCAGATCTGGCGTTTGGAACTATTTTGGTCTTCATGTGAAGCATGACCCTGAAGGTAAGCGCGTCATGGACAAAACTAAAACAGTATGTTGGATGTGCCACACAATGCCCAATTACATAGGTGGGAACTACTGCGTTAGCGCAGTTTGCTCGTTAACGTGCTGGCCGTCCAGCCCCACGCACGGGGCGATCCGCGGTAGCTCGTTAACGGAGATTTGCCGTGTTGTGGCGTTAACGTCATTTCAACAAGATTAACGCTGACAGCACTAGTGGGAACACAACGAATATGACTGCACATTTACTCCGACATCATCCTAGTGCAAAGACAAGTGGAAGCAGACAAAAACAACAAGCACGCATGCTACAAACTTTACCCGAGTCATTTAGACAGCCGTTAGCACATGATTCTCCTTATGGGGACCTGATATGTTTAATATGCTGCTGAGAATATACCCCAGAAGAAGCGTATAGTATAGCTTTTATTTTGGAAAGAGACATTTCTCTGTAATAAACTCTCTTTTCCAAAGATGAGGGATTTCTCGATCAGATAGATTTATTTTTGTATTACTTTGTTGTTTCGGCAACATTAAATTTAAAAACTGTACTTTTGAGTTAAAATATATATTTATAATTTTAATAGATGACAAATTAAAAAGGCATGAACATTTTTTTTGTATCGAAAAAATATCGAACCGTGACACCAAAGTATCGAACCGAACCGAACCGTGAATTTTGTGTATCATTGCACCCCTAGTGAATACCTCATGCGGGCCATCGAGAGAATGCCAAGAGTGTACAAAGCAGCAATCAAAGCAAAGGGTGGCTATTTTGAAGAATCTAAAATATAAAACATGTTTTGAATTATCCATCCATCTTCATCCACTTTATCCGGGGCCCGGTCGCGGGGGCAGCAGCCTAAGCAGAGAAGCCCAGACCTCCCTCTCCCCAGCCACCTCCTCCAGCTTATCCAGGGGAACACCAAGGCGTTCCCAGGCCAGCCGAGAGATATAATCTCTCCAGCGTGTCCTGGGTCTGCCCCGGGGCCTCCTCCCGGTGGGACATGCCCGGAACACCAACCCCAGGAGGCGCCCAGGAGGCATCCTTGTCAGATGCCCAAACCACCTCAGCTGGCTCCTTTCAATGTGGAGGAGCAGCGGCTCTACTCTGAGCCCCTCCCGGATGGCCGAACTTCTCACCCTATCTCTAAGGGAGAGGCCAGCCACCCTTCAGAGGAAGTTCATTTCCGCCGCTTGTATCCGTGATCTCGTTCTTGCGGTCACTACCCACAGCTCATGGCCATAGGTGAGGGTAGGGACGTAGATCGACCGGTAAATTGAGAGCTTCGCTTTTACACTCAGCTCCCTCTTCACCACGACGGACCGGTGCAGCGTCCGCATCACTGCATCACTGTTCATTAAAGTTTCAATGCCTTCAGTAAGAATCTACAATGTAAATAGTCATGAAAATAAAGAAAAAACATTTTAAATCAAAATCCTGCTTCATAGTATAGATCTCTGCCACACCGTATTCTGTCAACTTCAGGGAAGCAGAAAGCAAGTTTTAAACTTTCTGACTTTCTATTTTCTGCAAAAATAGGTCAAATATGGACAGTGGTAAGAACAGCTAGTCTTTTCTGCCAAATCCAGCCCCATGACATCTACCCAGAAAAGTAATCTGTTAACAGTCTAACTGTGCAACTGTTAACTAAGTAATTTAGTAACAACAAGTTTACTTTAACAAACATTAAATGCTGTCAGCTTCACTGAGAAACAAATTTAAACACACTGATTACAAGGTTTTTTTAACTGGGCATACTTGTACCCAAGCGGAAACTCCTCTTTTTGGCAGACCAATCACAGTTTAGTGTACTGCTTCCTCCTACTGGTGAATTAATGTAAATGTTTTCGTTGTTGTTACTTGATTGCTTTAAGTTAACTTCACTTAAAACAGAGAGTAAACTGTTATTCATACTGCCTATTCAACAAAGCATTTCTTTTTTTTTCATGAAGACAGCAAAGTGAACCAAAACATTCGTTGTTTGTGTGCACAAGCTTGGCCAAATGAAGATTTTTCCTACAGCTAAGAATAACTTGGGAAAAAACAAGTAAAAAAGTATATATTGTACATGATTTTACAGTGTAAGGTGAAACTGTGCACATTGGAAGTGATTTGCAGCGATGTGTTAACCACAGGCCGCACAAAGTAGCATTCAGTGATTTCAAGCGACTACAGGCAAAATAACTGCTGGCAAAATGAGGTGGGAGAGACCCAAGCTAACTTTTCTCAACTTCGAAGATTCCCTCTATGAGGGAAGAAGGAAGAATAATGTTGATTGACATATGACCTGGTAGTAAATACACTAGTGAATCACCTAGGCAACTAAAGCCTGGATGCAAGTGAGCAGCCATCAACATCAAAGTGCTGTGCAATGAGTGAACTGTTTCCAGTGTGGATGCAGCTTAAGATAATCAATGTTTAGTTTTCACTTCATGTTCTAACACACAGAAATGTGAGCGGTTTCAGTTTGGTCATGTAACTGTTGACAAAAAAACATCCACTCAAAAACCGGAAACTACTCCTTTCAATTTGTATAGAAGTATTGATATTAACAATGAGTTGATACCTGCTTGAGTAAAAGAAATATCTGTAACTCACCAACAGTCCAAAAGCACTATTGTGAAATTAATTTTAAAGTAAATAACTCACCTTAAGTAAGGCTTTACTATTGTTTTATTTAAATTAAGCTATTATACAATTTTCAATTATATAAAAAGGGGCTGGACAAGTTTAATTAAACTCTCTGGCAGCTTTGTTCCAGCTACACTTGTTTTGGTATGCCATATAATATTTTCAGATATTTCAGTATTCAAAATCTTGCAAACTACATCTTTTCAGAGCCACTGTGGTGTGATCAATCAAATGTGTCTTGGGCAAAAACAGTGCAGTCATGCTTACATACTCCTGTGAATGAATGCAGCATTTAGACTTTGATGTCATTTTGTCTCCCACACAGTCAGCTGTTTGTACAAATGTGTTCTGAATCATTATAACTCATCCTGAACTGATATCATTAGCTGTACTGCAGTATTTCTTTCCCTTCCTCCTTGTCTTCAGACTCAACATCAGTGACAGTGACATGCTGACGATCACCGATGGAGATGAGGTCACAACTCGTATTCTGGGACGCTATGTTGGAGGCAGCAGCCCCTTCAAGCTTTCCTCAACGACCCCTGATCTGACTGTGACCTTCCACTCTGACCCGGCGGGGCTTGTCTTCGGCAAGGGGGAAGGCTTTATTATCAACTATATAGGTGACAATAACCGTTAAAGGTCTATTTTTGCTTTAAGTGTTAAAAAAGAGTATAAGCTGCGAAAAAGAATCTTAAAATCTATTTATCCATCCATCCATCCATTATCTTCTGCTTATCCAATTTTGGGTCATGGGGTGGGGGGGTGGGGGGTGGAGGGGTGGGCATTGGATGTGTACTTATCACAGCAATCTAACATTGGATTCCACACTCAGTTATAGTTCACTATTTACTTCCCCTTAATGGTGCCACATTTGTACGGAAAATTCATTTAGGGTTTTACAGCATTTTAGCAAGAGTTTTTTACTCTGTAAAAATGATTTGGGCTTTATAGATAATTGGGAAACTTTCTGAAGAAAACCTGGTCTTGTTAGGAGACATTGCAACTATCCCAACTATAGTGGACGGATACTGGATGGAGCAGCTGTCATTTCTAGAAATCTGGCCACATTTATTAAAGCCCCAAAACTTTAAAAAACTGCTAAAAAAATTAGAGCATCCCACTATTCATCACTGAATCGACACCATTGATATTTATTTAGATTCTTTTTCTCTAATCGATCTTTCTGAGTTAACTTCAGTAATTATTTCCTCCAAACCATCATGTCTTTTAGACCCCATTCCTACCAGACAGCTCATAGAAGTCCTGCCATTAGTTAATGCTTCAATCTTAAATATTATCAGTCTATCTCTTTTAATCCTGAAAAAGTTGATTCTGTTCATCTGGACGTAGCATGTTCAGTTGGAGAAATGTTTTGTCACTCATTCAAATGACTTCTTCCCACATAGCAAGCAGGTCTGGCCCGGATCTGGTATCAAGCCGGCATTGCTGGCTGACTTCTGGCATGATAAGACGTATGTCATCCAGATATGGGCCAGGCCTGGCATAG
The DNA here is from genome assembly GCF_051167445.1 of Perissodus microlepis. NCBI lineage: Eukaryota > Metazoa > Chordata > Actinopteri > Cichliformes > Cichlidae > Perissodus > Perissodus microlepis. Next base: position 55,522,087 of record NC_140467.1, on the reverse strand, counting down.
GTGGCACTGTCTATGTGATGGCATGCCACATCTGGTTCGATTGTGGTTTGGTTTATGTGGCCCAGGCTTATAGAAAACAGGCCTGGCCCGGATCTGGCATCAAGCTGGCACTTCTGACTGACTGGTGTCATGGCAGAGTGTATGTCAACCAGATGTGGGCCAGGTCTGGCAATGATGCACTATTTATGTTCCTTTTTTCCTATTTTAGTTAGAAGACCCAAATGCCATGTTGCAATACTATACTGCTATGGTAGCCAACGTTTCAAATGCAGGTTTTGACAGGTTTGTGAGTGTACACTTTATCCAAATCTAGTGAGGGTTTACTCACCTTTGCCAGTGGGTGGCTGTAGCTCAGGCGGTAGAGCAGGTCACCTATTGATCGGAAGGTTAGTGGTTCAATCCTTGGCTCCTCTATGGCAGGAAGAGTTAGGAAGCACTCAGTTAAGAGAAAGTGTGTGATTTGGTGAATGTGGCATGATGTATAAAGCACTTTGAGTAATCTGGGAGAGTCGAAAAACGCTATATAAGAATCAGTCCATTCACTGGCTGAACAGAGTTTGGTCATGTTCCTTTTGTACTACTATGCACATGTTATTATTACATGGTTTAATTAAGGTACACATTAGGCTGACATCTGGGGCCAGAGCTGAAACTGTTCTGGGCCAGCATTGTGTCTGCAACTGGCCCGTGGCTGCACACAACTTACTCTGTGTGGATACAGAGGTAATCCACACATGGGCCAGCAAAGGACCACCAGCCTGTCTGCAACTGGCCTTGTGCTGGCCAATGTGTGGGCCACCTTTGGCAAACCAGATCTGGGCCACCAAGGGGCCGTCATTCTTTCTGGTATGTGGGCCATGTGTAAGCACACTGTGTGGGCCAGATCTGGGCCATACCAATTTTGCTATGTGGGTTCAGTCTCAGCTGACTGCAGGTTTCTCCAGCCTTTAAAACAGTACATGTGCACAATGACTGGAACTAGCACTCCCGGTGAACAATGGGCTGTGAGGTCAGTTCCTTCATTAATATGCAAATTGTTATGGCCACTGATCAACAACCAGTACTCAAATATCATTAATCAATGACAATGATCAATGGCCATGAGTACCAGAGTTGGGGAATGGCTGCTATCACAGCATTGTAAGATTGTGAAAGATGTATTCTTAGGCCCTCTCCTCGATTCAGAGACGTTTTTTCCCTTTTCATGTAAATGGCTTCCTTGACCCTTCCCAAACCAGCAGGATGTGTACATTCTCATCACTGAAAGAGTGGCCACTGGCCTGTAGGTTTGAATACGCTGTGTCCTTGCCTCACAAGTTAGCTCTTCTATGTTCTGCCATCTGCTTAGCCAGAGGTTGTTTGATTTCCCTGATAACTATATCATGGCAATCCTCCCGGCACTTAACACTGTACACTATATTGTTCTGTTTGTGCCAGGGGACGGGTTCCATGCGGTTGTCCAATTTTTTGGCAAAGTGTGTTTTGGGGTTTAAAAGCCACAGAGATACTGTGTTTAGATAAAATGTGTCTCAATTGTTCCCATACTCCTGACACATAAGGGATCAATAAGGGTTTTTGCTTAGGCTGTCATGGTCCTGGGTCTGGTGACCCAGAGTTCATGTGTTTTTGAGTTTTTGTTAATATTCTAATGTCATTCATGGTTTTTGTTCTCTTTATGGGTTTTGTGCTTATCTATAGTTTATAGTCTTTAGGGTTCTGTCTCGATGTCTTCCCTGTGTCTCCGTGTTTCATGTTCCCTCTCGTCTCTCCAGTTAGAATGTCCCCCTGTTTGTTTCTCTCCCCGGTATAGGAATTTCTTTTATTTATGTATTAATCACATTATTTTATTGTATAATGCCTTGGTGCCACTGGATTTTAGCATGTCTCACACTCATACAGTTAGACAGATGGTGGGGGTCTGGTAAGGAAGTTGGGGGAAGCAGACAACTCCACAGGAAGAATCTTTTGTCCCTTCGAAGACTCTGGGAGGTAGCAAGGGAGTGTGAACCTTAAGGTGTGAAACAGCTGTGTACTGCCTTTTGTTCCCGAAGAAGGTATTTAACTGAGAGCCATGCTAGGCTCAGGGTGAGACTCTGCTGACCATCTGCCCCATGATCATGCAGGCGCTCCACCAAGCTTGGTTTTCTGTTCTTTGTTTGTGATTAAAGAATGTTAGCTACCGCTCACCACTTGTCCGCAGGCTTTATTTAATGGAAAACTTCCACAACACCCCGTTCTTGGAGTTAAGCTTGTGTGCCTTTGTCTGCTTTTTCATATTTCTCGTGCTTCCAGTTTTTTTTTTTTTGATTGTCCTTGTTCTGCGTAAAACGTATTCAGTTTTGCTTCCCCTTTGTCTCCTTATGTCAGATTAGTCCCCAGCTGTGTTCCCACCTGTTCCCCATCCTCTCGTTATCCTGTGTATTTAATCCCTCAGTCTACCTCTATTTGTTGTCACATTTTCCACGTTAGTGGTATGTCCAGTCATTAGTGGCCAGTCAGGAGCGTCTTAGTTCTAGTTTATGTTTGGTTTTTTTCTTTAGTATTCATGTATTTTGTTTTTTAGTTAATTTTTCCTAGCAAATAAAACTGCTGCTTTGAGTTAAGTTTTCCATCTAAGAGTCCTGCGTTTGGGTCCTAACTTAGCCTGCCACACAGCTTACCACACAGCTCACCACATAGGTAGCAGTTGTCCTTCTTCTCTGCTGGATTGCCTGGAGCTTTCTTTGGGCACCTTCCCAGCTTTGATTAATGCCCAGTTTGAATAACCACATTTACTCAGAGCCTTCTTAATAGGGCTGGGCCATATCATACCGTTCACGGTAATACCGGTATGATGTCGGGCAACGATAAGAAAATGAAATATCGCGATAGAATATTGGTAAAACGCGCATGCGCCGTGCCTTTGTTTTCATACGCACATGGCGGAAAAAGTGTGCCGGCGACAGAGAATGTGAAAGGCGAAAGCGGATCATTGAACGAAATGGATGAACCAGAATTGGTTTGTAAAAATGCTGCAACTTCAGTGGTGTGGAACTGGTTTAGCTTTCGTCCGTCAGATACGCAACAAAGCACTTTTTTTGGTAGCGCATGCTAGCAGGCCGTCGTTATTACCGTGTTTTTTGGAAAATACGGCACACTTAAAATCAATCCTTTGATTTTTCTGAAAATCGACAATGCGCCTTATAATCCCGTGTGCCTTATGTATGAATTCTGGTTGTGTTTACTGACCTCGAAACGATTTCATGTGGTACACGGCGCTGGAAAATCTGTCAAATGTTTTAGTACGACTTTGCTAAGCTACGAAGCCGCACCGCTTGATGGATTGTCGGAGCATTACGGCTACCGTAGGCAGGAGCCTCGTGGAGTGATACGTACTGTGTTTCAACATAATATTACCGTATTGTGTGTGTATAACCTCTTTTTAAGTTTTGTGGATATTCTACATGGTTATGCTGAGGATATGTCGGCCAGTTTCCACTGGAAATGCCTTTTGGTTAAACTGTCAGCAAGGAATTTGCATTTGCGCTGTTAAATTTTTATATAACTTTAATGCACGTAAAAAACAGCTACTTGTTTAAGTTAAAATACGTTGATTTTTTTTTTTTTGCACGAATAAAGTTGTGGAGTTGTAAAGTATTTTGTCTAGTGTCAATTATATCGTCAGTTATATCGTTATCGCAAATTTTCAAATGCATATCATGATAAATATTTTTGGTCATATCGCCCTGCTCTACTTTTTAATATGATGTTCTTCTGCTTCCCTGGCCGCTGTATCTGTGGGGATCGTGTTCGCTCTCTGTTGTAGTGTCCTGATGACACCCAGTTTGTGTTCCACTGGATGATGCAAAACAAACAAAAATGTATCCGATATTATATCTGTCAAACAGGGTGCACTGAAGGGTATGAGTTGACGGAACAGCTGATATGAACTGGTTTTCTGATCTGCAGGGATTGAATTTGAAGAGTTTACACTGTGCATAATTTATTGTCTGTTATTCTTTTAAAAGTTTAAAGGTTGTGGTAGAAAACACTGGGTTGCCAGCTTAAGCCCACAGAAGGGAAGTCAGAAGCATTAAGCGCTAAGGCATACTTGTTTTAAACTTTGGTTATCACTGACAATCAGAACACAAAATAAAAAGACACTGGAATTATCATTTAAATAGTTTTTAACTTTAATTTACTTTTCTAATTAATTTCAGTTCTGTCCATTCTCAAGCTGCCCACTTTATTTTTCATCTTCTATTTTCTGTCCTCTCATCTGTACTTGTTTTTTTTACTTATATTACTCTGCTCCTATTCAATCACATCCTATTTATTTCAAAAATCATGCTCATCCACAAACAACCCTGAAGTTTCACAAAAAAACTAAAGAAGCTCTCCTGCTCGTTTATACACTGTATTCTGCAGTGCTTCCCATATCGACACCTTATAGTAATTTCTATGGGGACTTAGACACACTGTACAATTTACTCGTCACACGCTCACCGCAGGTTTCCCCAGGGATTATATCAAGTTAACAGTATGAATAGATAGTCTGCTGTCTTTGACTATATGTGGGTGTTGCAGTGTGTGTTTGTGAGGAGAATAAATTACAGTGCACACACACTGAGGCTGCACAGAAGAAGAGACTCAACTCAATAGAAATGAAAAACTGATTCAAGAACTTTACAAATCCCTAGAGGCCCATTATATCCTACAGTGTAATGCAATACTTTACATTCTCTGATCAATCATCAGAATTACATATCTTCAGTCTGCACATTGGTCCCAGCAGGAGACTGCTTACGTATGTCTCTTGGCTAACTTTTTAAAAAATCAAACAGCATTAACTTTATAAGTATTCAATATTTAGGAGGAGCTGCTAAAATTGGTTTTGTTTATTTTTTTGTTTGCACTTGAGACATTATAACTTTATATTACAATTGCATTACAACATTATAGGGAAAATGCAGGCCAAAGCAAGCTTAATATTGTGTTCAATATATATAAAAATCTAAAGCATCTTGAGGCAACTACTGTTGTGATCTGGCGCTACATAAAATTAAAATTGAAATGAAGTGATAAGGTCTATCTGCATTAAAAAAGTATAGACAATGCTGTATATGATTGATCACATAAGTATATTTTGTATGAACTACTTTTCAATACTGACATCGGAGAAGAAGTCCAAATAGACAAATCATAGAATAATGTGATTTTCTCTGCAGTCCTTCATAAGTCTTCATAAGTCTCATTTGGAGGACTTGTTTAAATGGTTGTCTTCCAAAATTTGCCTTCACAAAGGGCAACTTATACAAAAATCTATGCCATTAAGACAGTTACAAAAATAAGTGTGTCCATGCCAGCTTTGTTCCTCTTTATATTATTAAAATAAAAAGGCAGATCTGCCCAAGACCTAACATAGCAGGAAGGTTTGAACTGCACACTTTAATGCTGGAAAGATCAGATGATCCAATCCAAGATCAAATCAATTTGTTTAAAAAAAAACTACTCAATGATGAGGAATGCATTGATCTTGCTGAATCTCATTCTGCGTAATTAATTCATGATGTCTGAGGGCTTCTCATCATGTTACAGATGTACCATAGCCAAATTTTCAATGCAGCCTCTTTAAAGCTACACTAATCACTATTTTTTATATAAGCAGTTTTTCAAATGACTTAAACAATTCAAATCAATTATGTTTTATTGATTGTTTTTGATTTATTGAGTTGAGCAGAGACTTGCAAATGGGGCAAGGGACGACTGAGACAATATATACAAAAAGTGGTGACAAGGAAAATGGGAGCACAGCAGGAACAAATTAAAAATAACAAAACAGGGAAAGCAAACTGAGCACAAAGGACATGATACAAGTGACCATCAAAATAAAACAGGAACTGGCACACAGACAGACCGAGACAAGGACACTTACAGTTGACAAAAGAACAGAGGAAAGACAGGAAAACGTATGACACACTGGAGAGACAATGGATGAACCACGAGGAGGGGAACATGGAACAAGTAAGGGAGATGAAAGCAGACACGACTAAGGCATGGATTGAGAGGGCGAGGGACTCAGGGAAAGAGAGAAACACAGAAGGAGGGAACGAGAAACATGGAGGAGGAGTGCGAGGGACATGGACGGAAAAAGATTTAAACACCAATGACTTGACAGTCACATACAGGCAACACAGGGGAGAGACCAAGACACAAGAGTAACCTAACAAGAAACTAAACTGTGAATACAAAGGAACTCAAGAACTTGGAAAGAATAAACTCAAGATTGACTAGTGAGACTTGAATATCATCATCAAAATATAAAACAATCAACAAAACACAGGAAACTCAAAATACTGGTACGACGACCCAGAACAATGACAGTATATTAAGTGGTAATAAGTAGGAGTAACAGTTGGTATCAGTGCTATATACTGTCAACAATCAGCAATGACCTGGAAAATACTCTAATACTAAAATAATTTAAAAAATTGTAAACATTTTAAAAAAAATGCCTAGAAAAGGTTCTAGTGTATTGTCTTTCTTATTCCAAATGAAGGTAAAATTTATTAAATGAACATCACATTCTTTATGTGATGATGTGAAACAAGAACGTGAACTCACAAAACACAGATCGTCAGTCAGATCATAGACTTCTATAGAATCAGTCATAGACATAGTCTAGACATAATGCAAGTTTAAGGTATATTCATTTCTTTTCCACATATTAGATTATATTAACAGATATTAATAAATATATTTAATTTTCAGTATAGTGTTGAAAAAGTACTTCAAAAAAAGTGTTTGGTGGTGTTGTCATAGGGAACATGCAATGCGTAAAAAGACATAAGTGCAATATCCTTCTCTGACAAGTGCAATATCCTTTCATTGTGTTTCGCAGAACTGTATTTGTGTGTATTTATACTTTTACATTTACTATTTTATTTTATTATACTCTCAATTTTATTATATTGTTATTTTATTCTGTGGAATGCTAAGTGAAAGCATGTAAGAATGTATGCATGCTAGCTCTGCTCCAATTTCGCTGTACAATGCCTAAGTATAGTGATAATAAAGGAATTTAATTTTTATAAGCAGGAAGAGGTGCTAGGCTAAAACTAAACCCTTGTTAATCCTACACACACTCAATACTTCCCAAGGGCTTCATGGTTTGCACTTGGTCAGCAACTATCCTTTAACACCGCTGTCACAAGCTCACTGACCTAATAAATCAAAAATATGATATTTCTATGGATTCTTCTTCTTCTTCTTCTTCTTCTTCTTCTTCTTCATGTCCTTCAATGAGGGAAGACTAAGTACTACTTTGGCTCATTACCCTACCTTCAGGTGGAAAAAAGGGTGAAGGCCCACCTGAGTAACTTCATTAGATATCTCTGCAACGTAATACATATGTTTGGATTTTCTTAACATAGTGTGATAGTATTTAATTATTAACAATTTTGTTAAGAATTTTAGTATTTTTTGATTGATTAAAGTAAAAATCTTATATAGGAAAGTAAAAAATATTAGGAGAAAATTAGTTACTGTAATGTATGAAATTGAAAGCAGTGAAATATTGTGAGACAGCAAAACAGTGGCATACCCTGAGACCAAAAAAACAACATCAATGTGAAGTGCCAATTGATAGAAGTTCTTGCATTTTATTACTTTGATGGTATGTTGTATCTGCACTGTTTTTGAACGCAACTTGGTAATCAATCTCGCTAGCATTAGATAACAACATAACAAATACCTTGCCTAAATGTGTTTGCTTCTTCACCAAAAAACAAAACAAAAGTGAGAGTCATTGCAAAATAGTTTGAACAGCTTTTTTGGGGGGGGGGGGCAGGCAAAGTGGTCCGGGAATAAACTTTACTTAAACTTAGTGCTGTCAGTGTTAATCTCGTTAAAATGATGTTAACACAATAACTGCATTAATGCAGCAAATCTCCATTAGCGAGTAAGCGCGGATCACCCCGTGCGCGGGGCTGTACGGGGCTGCGCGATGCTAATGCGTTGACGACAAAGTGCTAACATTGAGGCTTCAAGATGTGTTGTCTAAGCTGGCTATGTTCGTCTTTTATGCACAGTGTTGTATTTGTTTTTTGTTTCATTAGAGCTCTTTGAGCGAGCACAAAGTCAGCCATTTGTATTGTTTTAACTCAAAGGTATGACTTTAAGTGTCCAGAATCTGCTGGAGTAAGGCAGCAGCAGAGATTCACATGAGAATGTGTTAATTTAAATGCATTCTGTTACTTTGCAGCAACCCCCCAAAATTATGACTGGTGGTACATCAACACAGCCAAGACAATTACCTGAGAGCTTTTAATAATTTTGTTGAGGACCCCTTCAGTGGAAATCTGAATTTAAACTCTGTCTTTTCATCAGCAGCTTTAGTAGCAAGGTGTCTGTGCCAGAGTGAATGTACTGGAGAGTTGATATTTGAAGACAGTCCATCACTGAGGAAATCCATACATCCATCACATTCTATCATATTGGAGTGGCTGTAGCTCAGGAGGTAGAGCAGATCATCTACTGATCGGAAGGTTGGTGGTTTGATCCCTGACTCCCTCTAGTCTGCATGCCAAATATCCTTGGGCAAGATATTAGTCGCTCTCCAATGCATCCATCGGAGTACGAATGTGTGTTATTTTAGATAGTAATACAAAAATATTCACTATTTACATGGAAATCAGCTGTGCTGTTGTCTTGACTTGTTTTTTTTTTCTTGACTTTCAGCTACCTGAACTAAGCCTGAACAATATATATTGGCATCGTAATAATGAAGCCATTAATCAGAATGTCTTTTCTTTCGTACTCTTGTCAGAGGTGTCTCGAAACGACTCTTGTCCAGATCTGCCTGAGATCCAGAATGGCTGGAAGACAACATCCCATGTTGCACTTGTGCGAGGGGCTTGTATAACCTACCAGTGCGATCCTGGTTATGACCTGGTGGGGCGAGAGACTCTCACCTGTCAGCTGGATCTTTCCTGGAGCTCACAACCCCCATTCTGTGAAAAAAGTCAGTTCTGCTTGTTTTATTTGTTTGTACAATAACCTTTATCTGTTCTTCATGGAATTAATTAATTTTAGGTATTTCCTTGGTCCCTACAGGAGGAATTTTTAATATAGTTGTTGACAAATTGGCCATTCATCTACTGCCATGGGCCTCATTTATCAGTGTGATTCATCAATATTATCATGTGCATGCGCATGAAATTGTCCAAAATGTCTTGGTAAGCTGGAACCAAGGGGCTGAGCCCAACTACTTAAAAACAACTCCACACTATGGAGTATTGTGAAGTTCGCTGATGACGCAGTGGTGTTGTGCCTCATCTCCAACAACGATGAGGTGGCCTACATGGACAAGGTGACAAACCTGGCATTGTGGTGTCAGGACAGCCACCTTCTGGTCTTGCAAACCAAGGAGCTGGTGGTGGACTTAGGAATGAGTAAACACCGAGTCTACAAGCCCCTTATCATTAATGGCGCTCTAGTGGAGAGGGTGTTGTCCTTCAAGTATCTCAGTGTCCACATCTCCTCAGACCCGACATGGTCTGCTCACATTAAGGTCCAGTCCAAAAAGGCTAGGCAGCGCCCGTACCATTTCCAACAACTGAGGAAGTTCGGGGTCTCTCCAGTGATCCTCAGGACTTTCTATTCAGGCGCTGTGGAGAGCATCCTCACACAGAACATCACATCCTGGTATAGGAATAGCTGTGTTCAGGACTGAAAAGCTCTTCAGAGAGTGATTGGTGCAGCAGAACACTGCTGCAGGTCTATTCTCCCTCCCTCCCTACAGGACATTTACACCAGGAGATGTTGGTCCAGAGCAGCAGATATTAAAGGACTCGCCCCAACTGTTTCAACTTCTGCAATCAGGCAGAAGTTTCCGCACAATCGGGGCAACAGAGAGACTCAAGAGGAGCTTCTATCCTCAGGTCGTCCAAGTCCTAAATCTGAACATGCCCCCACTACCCTTATGGCATCCCTAAGTGAATGAAACAGGACCATACATCATGTTCTTGTCCCATTCCAGAACTTTCACGGTCATATTTCATATCATATCTGATTCATTATTACATCACAGGCTGCTACACTGATCATGCTCGTCACTCTGTTGAATTACTCTGTTTATATTACTTCGGTCACTTGTTTACTCTACGTGCTATCAATACATTGCTGTGCTAATATGGCACAAAACACTTTAACATTCCGTTGCATGTACATTTTAAGATTTTTAATTTAAATTTTCCAGATATTTTTATTTATTTAATTTACTTATTGTCTATAATGTCTTGCACAGTCAAATGAGGAGTTCAGGACACATTTCACTGTGTGTTGTACTCATATGACTATGCATGTGACAAATAAAGAATCTTGAATCTTGAATCCACTTGATGTAAGGCTTGGATGCAGCTGCTTGACCATGACCATTCAGTGAAGCTCTCTGAGCACTGTTCTTGACCTTATCTGAAGACCACATGAAGTTTGGAGGTCTGTAGAGGTTGAATCTGCAGAAAATTGGTTACCTCTGCACACTATGCACTTCAGCATCCACTTACCGCACTGTAATTTTATGTGACCTACTACTTCATGGTTGACTTGTTGTAATTCCAACTGCTTCCACTTTGCTATAATACCACCAACACCATTGGGGTGGCTGCAGCTCAGGTGGTAGAGCAGGTCAGCTACTAACTAACCTTGTTGCTCTCTGTTGCATCCATCGGAGTGTGAATGTGTTTGAATGTTATACAGTAAGCACTTAACAGTTAGAAAAAGTGCTTGTGTGAATGGGTACAGTTGACTGTGGAATATTTAGTAGCATTAAATTTCACGACCGCACTCGTTTCACAGCTGGAATCCTGTCATGGTACCACACTGGAATTCACTGAGCTCATGAGAGGGACCCAGTCTGTCACAAATGTTTGTCGAAGCAGTCTGTTTGTCTAAATGCCTCATTTTTTACACCTGTGGCAATGGAAGTGACTGGAAGACCTGTGTTCAATGATTTGGAGGGCTGAGTGAATACATTTGGCAACATAGTGTGTATTATAGTACAAATAAATTTGTACTATAATTTGCCAGACTGATTTTATAAGTCAAATTGTCTTGTGGTGGGATGGGACCAGAAGTTGTTATAGTACTAATTTCTGCAAAGAACCCAAGGTTTAATCAACATGATTCACCCTCTCCGCAACATCTAGAGTGGAAGGCTCTGCAACTGTGACACAGGACCTGATGCACTAGCACAATGTGATGCGTTTCTTAGCACTGCTGCCTCACAGCAAGAAAGTCCTGTGTTTGAATCAACTGACCATACAAATAAAGGGCCCAGTAGTGTCAAACATCTATGACATTGGCCCTTCTGTTTTTCAGCTTTTGCCTATTCCAGGAGCTCCAGCTCTAACAGGACATTTTAAACAGTATAAAATTTGGGGAATTTGGAATTCAGTGACACAGTATGGAATTTGGGGGGGAAACGTTTACTGGATACCCTTAGTTCATTCTTAATCTTACAAATGAACTGGTATTTGTAAAGGACCTTTTTAATTTTACTGACCATCAAAGCTTTATGTAGTTCACACAGTAAGAACAAACTTCACACACTTCTTGTTGTGCTGCAACTATGGTGACCTCTGCATCGCTGTGCTGATATACAAGACAGATAAACTTATCAGAATTTTTGCCATCCTTTCAGCAAAACCTGAGATTTTAAGAGTAAAATTAATATTTTCCATTCTTTATGAATTTGTTTTTGTATCAGGCTTGAACATATACACCCTAAGAGTGATAAAACCCCACTCTAAATATGTAACTTTTACTGCTTGGAACCATATTTGTGCATTTTGGATCTCAAACAAGTTACCTTGAATTAAAAAAATTAGCCCTAGCAAGTACATTCATGTAGATTGTACCTGCTCTGCTCTTGGGCATATAATAGTGTCTATATGGGCTTATTTTATTTTTTATCAAAATGTATTATTGTTTTTATAAAATTATATCTCTTATCATTCATCACAGTCTCTGCTGTCTTTTTTCTCAGTCATGTACTGTTCAGATCCTGGCCATGTTGAGCATGCTACCAGAACCCTGTCTGACCCGAAACTCCTAGTGGGGACAACCATTCAGTATAGCTGCAACACAGGCTTCATCCTACAGGGCGGCGCCACTATCACATGCTATGGACGTGAGCCAGGAACGCCTGTGTGGACATCTCATCTGCCTCACTGTGTCTGTGGGTATTTGAAAGAATGTTTCCAGACATAAAAGAAGACATGGGAGGTTAGTCAGTTCTCAACCGGCAATTGCTGATATGTATTTTAGCAAACTGGTGAGCTGAAGGGTCCCGTAGTTTACTAGTAGTATGTTAGCATCAGAATTTCAGAAGCCTATCATCTGGATAGGGAGTCGCATATGACACTTAACTGAAGATAAGAGGCTCTTTTCCCTGCTTTTTCAGTCCAAAATGAGTGGGTTTGTGTGATTTCTTGCAAAAAAGGCCTGGCTCTCTCTTTCCTCTGCTGACAAAGATCACAGCGTCTCTGCATGCCAGAGACGATGCTTCATCACTCACATTTTATCTCAGCAGTCATGATATTTGCGTGTGTCTGTGTGTGTGTGTGTGTGTGTGTGTTTTCAGGGTTATTAATGTTTGGGTGAAGTGTTTGATATGTAAATGTGATGCTAATGCACCATAGCAATCAACCCTCAGCCACCTGGAGGTGGAGGCGGAGATTATCCGTGAGTCATGTCACCTCAGCCAGGGTTTGTCAAAACCTGTCAGTCGAGCTATGACGCAGAAACCTCTGATTTGTGCTGAGAAACTCAATGAGTTCCATGCAGTTTCTTTTTCTTTCTTCTTTTTATCTAGCTGAGGATTCTGTTTCCTGTGAAAACCCCGGTCTCCCTGACAACGGCTACCAGATCCTGTCCAAGAGACTTTACCTGCCTGGCGAGTCCCTAACCTTTGTCTGTTACCAAGGTTACGAGCTCATAGGAGAGGTTGCAATTAAATGCATCCTTGGAAATCCTTCTTTTTGGAGCGGCCCACTTCCACTCTGCAGGGGTGAGATTTTTGAAGGACAATTTATTTTAATATATGTTATTATAGAAATTTTTTAGAGGCTTTAGATTATTCTGATTCACAAGAACACTAACTCCTGTAAAGTTGCGATCAGACGTTTATATCCACCCATCATGCACATGAATGTAATGGAAATATGGGGTTTCTAATGATGTCTTTGAACTATCAGAAGTCAGAAGTATACATACAGGCTTAAATAAAATAAAAATAATATATATATATATATATATGTATATACACATCCACTCTGGATATATATAATAAATAATTCCCCCTCGCCCCTGTGGGCGGTCTATCCTTCAAGTTCGGGTCCTTTACCGGAGGCCTGGGAGCTTGAATGTCCTGCGCAGTATCTTAGCTGTTCCAAGGACTGCGCTCTTCTGGACCGAGATCTCTGATGTTGTTCCTGGGATCTTATGGAGCCACTCGCCTAGCTTGGGAGTCACCACACCTAGTGCTCTGATTACAACTGGGACCACTGTTACCTTCACCCTCCACATCTTCTTGAGCTCTTCTCTGAGCCCTTGGTACTTCTCCAGCTTCTCATGTCATTCAGAATTGCTACATCTATCACTACGGCCATCTTTCTCTGCTTGTCTACCACCACTATGTCTGGTTGGTTAGCCATCACCATTTTATCCGTCTGTTTCTGGAAGTCTCCTATTTTAACGTCGGAACTTGTTTCTGTATATTATGCTGGCCACTTGGTTATGGTGTTGCCCTGCATAGCATTCCACGTATGCCCTGCCTGCTAGCATCTTGCAGCCTACTGTTATGCTCTGGATTGTCTCAAGGGCATCTTTACACAGCCTGCACATGGGGTGTTGTCTGGTATGATAGACCACAGACTTTATGGATCTTGTACTCAGAGCTTGTTCCTGTGCTGCCATGAGTAGTGCCTCTGTGCTGTCTTTCAGCCCGGCTTTGTTCATCCACTGGTAGGATTTCTGGGTGTCAGCTACCTCCTCTATCTGCTGGTGGTACATACCATACAGGGGCCTGTCCTGCCATGATGGTTCCTCCACTTCCTCAGGTTTATTGCTGCCTGAGGTATTCACTCAGCACGTGGTCGATTGGGGCTATCTTCCTGATGTATTCCTGATGTCCCCTGGCTCCTTCCTTCCGCTTAGCATACAAGTTCAGGGTGCTGGACTTGGGGTGAAACCCTCAATCCATGGTCAGGAGCTTCCTGGTCTTGATGTCAGTGGCTTCTATCTCCTCCTTTGGCCAGCTTATTATCCCAACCTGATCACGGGCAGGGCGTAGGTGTTGATAGCCCAGATCTTGTTCTTACCGTTCAGGTGACTCCTCAGGACTTCCCTGATCCTCTGCAGGTACTTGGTGGTTGCAGCTTTCCTAGCAGCCTCTTCATGGTTCCCATTTGCCTGTGGGATCCCAAGGTACTTGTAGCCGTCCTCTATGTCTACAATGTTGCCTTCTGGTAGTTCGATCCCCTCAGTTCTGACTAGGGGTGGGTTTTGATAATCGATTTATCGATTAAAATCGATTCTGGCTTGGATAACGTGATATCGATTCATTAAAGTCCTGAATCGATTTTTTAATATTAATTTATTTTGCCCGAAACGGCAGAATCTCAGGTTAAACCTCACAAAATTTCAAGAACCGCCAAACAGCTAAAACAGTAAATGAGAGCAGGTACACGGACTCTGCACAAAGACGTAAACACAAAGCGCGGACCCGCCGACGGATCAGAATCAGTGAGATGTCGCCTTTCTCACCCGACGGCACGGACACGGTCGGGGCTGAAAGCCGACAGATCACTGATTCTGATGTTTCGGCGGGTCCGCGCTTTGTGTTTACGCCCTTTTTGCGCTGATAGTTGCTGTTAGTTTTATCTCTCTCCAAACAATATTGACTGAACCAGCAGCAAAAGGAGATCCAAACTACGCTTCACAAAAACATCGTCATTAATTCCCTCTGACTTTTGCTGTTTTGCTTCCACCGAGATAAAATCACACTTCATGCAGAGCTCTCTCTCTCTCTCTCTCTCTCTCTCTCTGTGTATACTTCAAGAACAGTTTCCCATCTAAAAATCTGTTTTCTTCATTATTCGCTTGCTTGTTACGCACAAGTCTACCATTATTTACAGCGCTGTCGGCCACTGTTTTTTTTCCTTTTACTTACTTCCGAAAAGAAAACCTAATTTCTGCCGTTCAATAGGCTTCTGGACAAATGTAAACTTTTAAAAATTATGCAAAATGCAAAACGTGTAGCCGTGTCTCTAAAAAAAACGCTGTAACTTCAGAGGTAATGTTCATATGTTGATTAATGGTTTTCTTTCGTTTTTGATGTACTGCAGAATATTTTTTAAAATCCCAGGCCAGGAAAATCACCTTCATGTTTTTCTGTGTTTTATCTTCAGCTACTTTGACACAAAGGCATCTGCTGTGATGCTTACACCTTTGATAAAGTCTTGCAAGTGTCAGCTTCCCTTTTATAGATACAAAAATATGTAAATGTACTGATCTGAATTATAATATTTCTGACTGTCTGAGGCAAAATTTCCCAGATTTAAATCGAATTGAATCAAATCGAATCGAATCGAATCGAATTGTGGATCGAATCGATTCGGGACCTTGTGAATCGGAATCTAATCGATTCTAGAAATCAGTGACAATACCCAGCCATAGTTCTGACTACCTTCCCTCTCTTTGTTATCATCCGACTACACTTCTCCAGTCCGAACGACATTTCGATGTCATTGCTTTCTTTCCTGGTGGTGTGGATCAGTGAATTTATGTCTTCTTCACTCTTGGCATACAGCTTGATGTCATCCATGTGGAGGAGGTGGCTGACAATTGCTCCATTCTGTAGTCGGTATTCATAGCCAGTCTTGTTAAAGATCTCACTGAGGGGGTTCAGGCCTATGCAGAACAGCAGTGGGGCCACTATGTCCTTGGTAGAGCCTGCACTTGATGGTGACTTGTGCTATGGTCTTGAAGTTGGCATCTAGTGTTGTACCCCACATTCCCATCCCCATTCTTGATGAAGACTCTTAGGGTCCTGTTGATCTTGTACAATTCTAGACATTCCAGGATCCAGGTGTGGGGCATCGAGTCATAGGCCTTCTTGTAATCAATCCAGGCAGTGCACAGGTTGGTAAGCCTACAACTGCAGTGTCGGACGACTGCTTAGTCTACCAGTAGCTATCTATGTGTATAGCCTATATACTATTATTAATTCATTATGTAAATCTCCAATAATCTAGGAAAATGAAGGCCATGTCAAAGTTTTTGCATGTCTTTTCCATGCTGTTATCCTTGTATAGTTTTTGCTGTTGTGCTAAAAACTCAAGGAGATGAGTGTCAGGGTCAGGGTGCTGTCTCACTGCAGGGAATTTTCAGGCTGAATCCTCCTGAAGGTTCCCAAGCTCAGAGCTGGAGGCATATTTAAAACGTCTTTTGGGTCTTTCACCTTCCCTCTGCTTTTACCATCACCTGAGCTGCCACATAATATAAATGGTAACATTCCATAAAATTGCAAAGCCTAAAAACAAGAAATCTTTAATATGCTCTGTGAATTTTTATTTATAGACATTTATCAAAAAATAGCTGGCTGTGTCACTGAATATTGTGCAAGTATCATTTTGTTATACCATATTCACAATGGACCAGCATTATGGTTTGACTGGGGCTTATTGCTAAATTCTGGAAATTACTGAGGCTCCATGAGTCACCTTTTCTGAAAAAAAAAAAACAAGCATCTCTTACTTGCTTAATAGCTCTGTTTAACCCAAACCTCAATCTTTTGCTAAACTGAAACAAAAATAATCCCATGGAATTAATGTTGATGGATTAAATAAAACTGATCAATTAAATATTACATGGTCTCCTATTTCACAAATTGCTGTGAGACAGGGTTGAATTGGAATACATAAGAAAAGAAAGCTTGACAGATATTAACAATAGGAAGAGTGGGCATTAGCGAACATACAATTCAAGAGAACGTTATGTAAACAAATTCAACATAAAAAGTTATGTCAATTTTCATATGCACTGACTGACAGAATGATGTCTTGCAGCCAACCAAGACTGCTTTGGCAACCATGCTTTGGAAGGTGAGTGTCTGTGTACAGTATGTGCTGTGGGCTAAAACCCTACACAGTCTGTTTTATAGAATTACAAAAAAAACCCTCAAACAAACCACCTCACAGGCAACAAAGCTTTACCTGTCTGTGTGCTCTCCCTGCATTTGCATCAACTTCATTCCCATGTTTTGTGATTTCACAGAGCATCCACCTATGTTTGCTAAACCACCTCTAATGAAACCTTTAGAAGATTTATGTATTCTCTGGATAATGATCTGCGGTTAAATAAACCTTGTTTTATTCATGTTTTGTCTGTCAGTTGCAGAAGCGACTGCAGGTTCCCCTTTGGATGGAGGAAACATAGCACTGGCCATTTTCATCCTCATTCTGTTGCTGTCTGTGCTGCTGGGAGGAGTGTACGTCTATGTCACTCGGTAAGATCCTAGACCATGAAATTTATATACAAGGGTGAGACCTTAATTGTTTCTGACTGTTATTGTCTTGATAACATTTGTTTAATTAGCACAGTCTGGGTCACAGCTCATACTATGCAGGCTCTTGGTCAGAACCCCATTGGTGTCACCTTTTAACTCACTTACCGCTATAACTGTAGCAAAAAGTTAGGGGTCTTTCACATAATCTAGACCTCAAAAGTAATGCAACATATTTGTTTCTTAGAAAACTAGAAGAAAAGTCTTTGGCAGTCGCACACTGGCGCTGAGCCATTGTGAAGGAACAGGTACTAAAACTCTGAATTTGTGTTTTTTTGTGTCTGTTTTTTCCTCATTATGTATATTAGGTGCAGATATAACTCCAACTTAAGGCTGCCACTTATCTACCCTCACCCTTACCGACAGATCACTGTGGAGACAGAGTTTGACAACCCGCTCTATGAAACAGGAGGAGTAAGTTCTATTCAGTTAAGTTCAAACGAATTGAATTGAATTTTATTTAGATACTGCCAAAATTGCAACAACAAATACCTCAAGTGTGGGGTAAAAGCTGCAGGAGTACATTCAATGTGTCCATTCCTTTGATTTAATAATTCTCATTTCAATTACAGCAGGACACTCGAGAGTATGAAGTATCGATATGAGAATCTTCTCAAAAGATATTTGTGAAGCGTGACAAGACTGACCGCCCTGACCTAACTCTTCACACTCTCCTCTCTCGCTTCTCCACCCAGGAGGAGGCGATGTAAATACAAATAATGATGTCCAGCCCCTTCTGCATTGATGGATCCTGTTCTCTCCTTCTCTGATGTGACAGCTTTTGTAGACATTATGGGAATTATGAGAGGTTACTTGAACCAAAAAGGAGAAAGACAATTGATAGTCAGCAACTGACCAGTCTACCAGTCTGGGAGAGGTTGAATGATAGAGGAAATGGGGAAAAGGCCCAAATAACATCTGAGAACATCAAACATGGGTCATTTTCACACATGTACTGCAGTTCCTAACTTTTCTAGATAATACCTAACTGAGGTCCGAGAGTTGGATTGAACATTAGGCAGCCATTAACTTGCCAGCTGCCTAGTCTGTGTGATAGCAGGACTAGTGCACCCACTAGTGCAAGTAAATGCACGAGTGAGTGTTGTATGTACTGCCTAATGCACACTCTATACAAGCAACTTTCTCACCTAAAACACATGAATCATTTTCCAGAAAAACAAATTCCTCTGAAGTATTTCTTGTTGTGTATTACATATAAGGAAAAATATGGAAAATATTCCAGTTAGGTTCTTGTGAAATTGTCTGAAGTTCATGTGTGAAAATGGCTATTGTGGGAAATGAAGGAGGGAGGGATAGGAAATGAGAGAAATGTGGGTATCAAAGCACTTTTTAGTATATTTTTCTTGACTGTAAAAGTCTTAAGAGGTGAAGTTATAATCCTTAAGATTTAACAGATTTTTGAAACTATTTATCATGATTTTTTTCTGCAGTAGTCTTTGAATAGTCTCAAATTCTGTAATTCTGTAATCGCTATACATTAATTACCAGTTCCAGGCAGGATTCAAATTGTCTTTACACAAAGAAGATATTCACAGAAATCAAGACTCACAAGTATGCACAGCAGAGTGCTGTATCATTAATCAAATATCCACTTAAATGTTGAGAAATTTCCAGAAAATCTGCAAAGGATCCACCTTGTTATGTAAATATAAAGAGCTGGTTTATAGAGGTTAGCAGTTTTGTTTTGTGTTCCTCTCACTGCAGAAGAACAGTTAATGTGAAAAACATCTCTAATGTATTTATAAGTTCCTTTTCTGTACCAGATTAAGCTTAATGTTTATACTCTGAAACGCTGTTGAGCTAGTTTCAGTTTGAAGACTCCAGTTTTAAAAACTGAGACTTGAGACTGTGAAACAATGAAGCACATATGGCTGCCACCTAGAGACTACTTATATATTTGAAATCACACAAGTATGTCTTTTATTCTTCTTCTGTTGGTACTCTTTTCCCATTGCCATGCTTCCTCAGGATATGGATAATGCTAACATTACCATTGCATTTACTTTACGATTAATTCCTATCTGTGTTTAAGCAACTTTGACTGATTAGCACTTGTGTGCTATTTTCAGTAAAACTTTACCTCAGCGCACGTATGATCAGTGTACATGAATAGTCATTGTGATATGCAGGTTTGTTTGTATAGACACGGGCCGTTTCAGAAACTGGATAAAAACAGCATTTCAGAAAACATTTTTTTTTTTTTTACCTGTTGTGTAGTTGTAAGCTAGCTTTCTAGTAAGTTCCTGTTAAATTCAGCCTTTGACTGAATTCTGCAGAAACTCCAAGAAGCATTTTTTATGTTATTTCCATAAAGTCTCTCTGCTTTTTTCTTTTCATCTTTGTATGTTTATGATTCAGGACTTCGTATACAGTGGTCTCCAAAAGTATGCTAACAGTACGGTAAAATTTCACTTTACTTTAGCATCCATTTTTATCACATCATGCTAGCACACCAGCTTAATGGATACAGAACTTCTGCAGAATAAGAAACAATAATATGAACATTTTCAAACAGAATTTATAGTGACAACCTGTTTCAGATGTACCTCAGATGTTGGTGCCCAGTGCCCAATGGAGCTGTGTGGTACAGCCCATCTGATAAGTGTGGATATTTTCAGTAAGGTTATACTATATAATCAGTCTATTACTTAACACTAGTTAGCTGATATTTGTGTCTTTGTATTGTAGACATACACTTTAGGAAAACAACATGCTAAGCATGCTCACTAGCATTAAAAATTATTTTATGGCAACACTGATCTTACTTAATACATCTATGGTCTGGTAAAAGCACCGTTTGTTGTTACTATGGTAAACACAAGTGTTCTTAAATTACCCAGGACTGAAATCTTAAGGATTACAACTTCTAAAATGTCATATAGAATGCTAAAGGTGGGTTTATTTCACATATCCATTTCATATTCACATTCATGAGTCATGAAAAGTCCTGTCTTTTCGTAAACTGGAAATCAATATTTAGAAAAAAGTAAAGGTCAGTGCTTTCTTTTATTTGTTACCCAGTCTGACACAGGATTTGCAGTACTGTTGTTATATTTCTCTCACATGTAGTTCAATTGATGGACTGTAACAGACTGGCCTCAGTATTGCTGGGTCTGGACTAGCAGCGTAAATAGTGTAGCTGTAGTTAACTTATTGGTCTTCTGGTACAAGCTCAGCAAACCAACCAGATGATGTATTTATTTTGATGTACTGTACATGTGATGTTTTATGCAGATGGATAAATGTACATTTTCGTTATGAGAATACAAATGTTAACAGTTTCCCTAAATAAATGGTAAAACCTTAAAAACTTCAAAGGATTCTTTTTAAACACTGAGGTATTTTGTTTTGTCTTATTTTGCTAAAGGAAACCAATGGAAAAATGATTACACCTTTTTTTTAATCCAATGTCTAGCCAGACAAGACATCTGATACTCCCAAAAAGTTGATTTTGTTCCTCTGGACGTAGCAATTTCAGTGGAAGAAACATTTCATCACTCATCCAAGTTACTTCATAAGTCAGCATCCCTCCTTGTACAGGATGTGACTTCCTGTTCATTGAAAGAGTGGTTACTGGCCTGTAGGTGTGAATAGACTGCGGAGTCCTGGCCTGACGAGTTAGCTCTTTTGTGCTATCCACTTAGCCGGAGGTTGCTTGGTTTTCCTGATGTATAAATCATGGCTATCCTCCTGGCACTTAACAGCATACACCACATTAGTGTGGGCGATCGTTGCTCAAGAGTTGGGTGTTCGTCTTGTAATTGGGAGGTTGCCGGATCGAGCCCCGGCTCCGACAGTCTCAGTCGTTGTGTCCTTGGGCAAGACACTTCACCCGTTGCCTACTGGTGGTGGTCAGAGGGCCCGGTGGCGCCAGTGTCAGAGGCAGCCTCGCCGCTGTCAGTGCGCCCCAGGGCGGCTGTGGCTACACTGTAGCTTGCCATCACCAGTGTGTGAATGGGTGGATGATTGTGTATAGTGTAAAGTGCTTTGGGGTCCTTAGGACTATGGGGCTATACAAATACAGACCATTTACCATTACTCAGTTTGTGCCAGGGAGATTTCCATCAGTAACGGGGGACATTTAAGAGGTATACTGTAAATCAACGCATACGTATTGACTCTCATTGTATAAGTATTGACTCTTACTCTGTTTGTGCCAGGGAATGGATCCTTGGAGTGGACCAATTTTTGGCGCAGTGTATTTTAGAGCTTGAAAGCCACAGAGACACGGTCGGCTGGCTGTTGCTCAGGTGGTACCGCAGGTCACCTACTAACCCGGAAGGTTGGTGGTTCGGCCTCAGTGTGCTCCAGTCTGCATGCCAAGTATCCTTGGGCAAGATACTAACCCCATGTTACTCTCTGATGCATCCATCAGAGTGTGAATGCTAGATAGGAAGCACTTAGAAACAGCATTAAAAAAATGATTTGTGAATGCACAAGTTGTGTGAAGCCCTTTGAATGCTCAGATAGAGTAGAAAAGTGCTATATAAGAACCAGTCCATTTACCATTTTGGGAGAAAATGCATCTCAGCTGTTCCAATAATCCTGACACATAAGGGATCACTGAGGGTTTTTGCTTAGGCAGCAGTTGTCCTTCTTCTCTCCTGGATTGTCTGGGGCATTCTTTAGGTGCAGGTTTGACAAATGTCCGGCTTGGATAACCATATTCACTTAGGGCCTTCTTGATATGATGTTCTTCTGCTTCCCTGGCAGCTGTTTCTGTGGGAATGGTGTTCTAGCCTCTTTTAGAGTTGGATGTCTCGAGACTGGTCTTCTCGAGACCACTTTTACGTGGTCTTGGTCTTGTCTTGGTGTCGACGGACTTTGGTCTTGTTCTTTTGTTCTTGTCTTGGTCTCGGATCCCTCGGTCTTGTCTTGGTCTCGCTGTCTCGGTCTTGCTTTCTCAGATCGACATAGTGTTCGGGAGATTTGGAGTCAACCATCGGCGGAGCGGGGGGTGGCTTACTGGGCTTAAGCCCGGGTCATTTTTTCAGAAGCCCGGGGTCTTTTGGAGTGTAATTTCTTTCATAGTTAGATGCCTGACTGACACCTGTATAAAACAAAAACTACACACAATATTCAAAGCACATAGCGCACAGTCGTAAATTCCCCCTAATTTTGGTATGATTCGAGCTCAGGCACTAGGCGACTGAGCACAGCACTTACGCCTGTGAGCGAGGGGGGAGAAGCTGCTGCCTCTAAGTCTGCTTCTTGCTGGTGGAGAAGCGCAGCCAGGCAGACAGAGGAGAGCTTAAGTTTGACCTGGTACCAAAGCAAATCATTTGTACTGTACAAATAATGTAAATATGACGATGTATCACAAAAGATTGATATCAAACTGATCAATTAACCCATATTACGTTACTTGCTCTTCGAGTGAATCAACAAATGGCAAAATGAAAAGCCGAACAACAATGTTTTTTGGGGGTTTTTTTAGAGAGAGACTTAGCTTACATGTGTGTTTATTTCATATTTTCAGTTGTTACCCTCCACGGCTAAATAAAGCACTCTAAATCAGTTTCAGTTATGTAGTGATGAACACAACAATGGACATAAGGGGCTTCTTTCAAAGAAATAACTCAGGTAGATGTTATTTTATATATTATGCTTTGTATGTTGTTCAGTATATTTCTATGCAAAACAACAGGTATTTCAATACACAGCAGTACAGTTGAAACCAGATATTTACATACACTTTAGGGAAAAAACATAAAAAAAAAAAAAAATTTCCTGTTAAACATCAATTTAGAGTAAACTTGTTTTTTTTGTTTTAGATAAATAAATATTCAAATATCTTTTGAATTAGTTAAATGTCAGAATAAAGAGAGACAGAGCTGTCTATTTTTTTTATCACTTTCATCAAATTTAGGAATACATGTACACTAAGTTTACTGTTAATTAATAAGAAAACTGCAGACGATTCCATTCTGAGCTTAAGAAGCTTCTGATAGGTCCATTTGAGTAAACTTGTGGCACACCTGTGGATGCATATAAGGCAAAACACAGAGCCTGTTTCTTTCAAATCAAGAGATATCAACCAAAACACCAAAACGCTCAATTTTGAATACAATTTGGTGCCATTTGCAATTAAGAAATACATAAAATTTCTCTCTTTACTCTTAAATTTAACAAATATGTTTTTTATATTTATCAATCTAAAAAAAATAAACATTTAGTCTGATTTGATGTTACAATTAAAAAAGTGTTTGTGTTTTTATCTGAAGGGTTTGTTAATATCTGGTTTCAACTGTATATATGATGATGTTGGTGTTTGGATTGATTGTCAGCACAGAGAGGGAGAGAGAGGAACAGAGAGGGAGATGGAGAATGAGGACACAACAGAGATGGAACAGGAGCCAGGTGAGACAGACATGTTAGTCAAATGGTTGTTTGCCAAAACTCATCAGAACATGTATCTAGTACCTAGTGTACCTTTTTAGATACCATTTGTTACTTTTCAAATTCTATATTTGTTAAGTTATGCAGGCTTGTTTGCACAACAAGGCTAAATAATTATATAAACTTTTCTGAATCTAAATAGTGTACTTTGGTAGAATTAAAAAGTAAGTGTAGTGCAGGTCTATGATGATTTTTAGTGCTATTATCATCTACTTTTGATTCTGGTTCTGTCTTGGTTAAATCCTAAGTAGTCCTGATTTTGAACTGTTGTAGTCCTGTTTTAATTCCGGATCAGTTCTGGGTCTGGTTGAATTGGGGTTTAGTCCACGTGTCTTGATACAGCCCTCATTTTGTTCTGCCTTGCTGCTTAATTTAAAAAATTGTTTAAGGTGTCCTGCATATGTGATATATATTTTTTTCCTATATGAAGTCATTCTTTTTTTAACAAAACTCAAAACACAGCCTAATAAATCTTTCAGCCCCCTGGGTAGTACATGCATACTACCCTTTAGGGCTAAGCCCCGGGTGTATAAAATGTCTGGCTCCGCCTCTGGAGTCAACAGTATCCATGACACACAACGTAACGTTCGATGATGTGTCATGCGCAAAAGCATCAGCTCTAAGAGCCGTGCTTAGAGAGTGCTTTGTAGTGAATCAGAAGAGTCGACTCCCATTGAGCGAGAGCTGGCTTCTCACTTAATTTCCTTTCGCTGCTCAGCTCTGACACAGTGGCTCAGCTATGCTCCAATCCCTCCATATTGTGGTCAATCACATGTGAGGATATAGGATAATATCATTATGTGAAAAACAGAGAGGGTGAGAGACGCGACAGTCAAGTGGAGCGTGCGTCTGTCCTCTCAGTAAGTGAGTGAGACAGTAGACAGCGGTGAGGAGGACTGTGCGAGTGCATCGCAAAAACACATAAATATGCCTGACACCCATAAACAAAGCAGCGGTATATGGTATACACCTTATAATGTCCCACCTCTAATGGGTGTCCCCCAGGGCACCCATTAGAGGTGAGGTATGACTACCTACCTCTAAGTCAGGGGTAGGGAACTCCAGGCCTCGAGAGCCGGTGTCCTGCAGGTTTTAGATGTATCCTTGATCCAACACAGCTGATTTAAATGGTTCTGATTTAAAGTTCCCCAGAGGCCTGGTAATGAACTAAACATTTGATTCAGGTGTGTTGATCCAGGGTGAGATCTAAAACCTGCAGGACACCGGCTCTCAAGGCCTAGAGTTCCCTACCCCTGCTCTAAGTGTATTAACATTAACAACCTCAATTAAATGTAGGTAAATTATGCTTAATATATTATAAAACACACACCACACAAGAGTTTTCCATTAATTACTTCTCATTTATTTTGTAACAATTGTAACAATCAATTGTTATTATTTGAAGAGTTTCAGTCAGGTTTCAGAGCTGTTCACAGTACAGAAACTCCTTCAGTGAGCGTTTAAAATGATCTTCTTATGGTGTCTGACGGTGGACTGTCAGCTTGTCTTGCTGGACCTTAGAGCAGCATTCAATACTGCTAACCATAATATTTTATTACAATGACTAGAGCATCTTGTAGGTCTTAAAGGTACTGCGCTACAATAGATTGCATCATGTCTATCTAATAAACTCTCATTTGTTCATGAAAATGGGGAAGCTAAGCATCGTCGGCCTGATTAGCACTTGGATCGGAGACCGCCTGGGAATACCACGTGCTCTAAGCTTGAGAAAGACACCCTCCTGTTAAAAGGAAGTTTTTCCTTCTCACTCTCACCAAAGCACTTGCTCAGAGTGTGTCATATGATTGTTGGGGGTTTCTCTGTTTTCTTTGTATTATTGTATGGTCTTGTTTCACCAAGGCAGTATGATTAGAAGGCATAGCAGGCAATTTTATTGCTATGCAGATGATATCATGGATATCATGGATACAGGTAACACACACCAAGTAGTTTAACTACAGGACCGAATGACCTCTAATTTCCTGCTGAGGTTTTTGCACTTGGCACAACCCCCCCCCCCCCCCCCCCCCCCCCCCCCCCCACTTTCTACAATTTGTGCAATAGCTTAAAATTACAAACATCCTGTCCCACAGTGATGCTGAAATACTAGTTCATGCATTTATCTCTTCTAGACTGGACTGCTAGAATTCATTATATCAGGATATTCTGAAAACCCCCTGAAAAACCTTCAGTTCATCCAAAAGGCTGAAGCAAAAGTACTCAAAGGGACTAGAAAGAGAGAGCATATTTTGTCCATACTTTAATGACTATTCTTCATTGAACCCTTGAATTAAAAATCCTTCTCCCACCCATACAAAGTCTTGAATATTCAGACCCATGTTATTTTAGAGCACGCCGCTCACAGACTGTTGGGTTACTTGTGGTTCTTAGGTCATTTGAAAGTAGAACGGGGGGCAGAGCCTTCTGTCAGCCGGCAAGCTTATATCTGTTAATCAAGTGCAGCAGCGGATCATCATTCTTCGCCAGATCGTCTGCTGATCAACCCCGGTAAATTGGCTTCGTAACTTCCTAACTTTATTTTCTCCAGTGATTTTTTTGTGTAATTTTGTAATCTCATCTATTCAGTGATCAGCACCTTTGGCTCACTCTTCACCCCATCTCCATACCTACCTGGACCATCTCTGTTGCCGGCCCCTTTTCATGTGCTGCTGCCCTAACTCTTGGACTTCACACCCATGACTCTTTCTAAGGAAAAGAATGGAACTCACCTGCCTGCCCTCCAGTCAACTGCTGCTGTCTGCTGCACCTCTGGAAGACTCACCAGATTACGCCTCTCTGCTGACTGCCTGCCCACCGACTCCCACAGAGCTTTCCCTCACCTCCACTGCTTCACACACCTGGAACCCAAGTAACACAAACCTCTATCTACGAATACACATACCTTATCATAAGATCAGTACAGCGACTATCTCTGTTCTCTTCCGTTACAGAATAACCTTCCCCTGGTAAACCCTCCTAGTGTCTGGTTTTGCCTGTCTGACAAAAAAATCAGTTAAGGACTTTGAAAATTTGACTTCTGTGTCTGCTTTTGGGTCTATCCTTGCACCGCTCACGACACCTTCAGCTTTCAGACCCCTCTTCTGTGGAACCAGCTTCCAGTTTGAATTTGGGAGAAGGACATCTCTTTTAAGATTAACCTTGAGGCAACTGTTGTTGTGAATTGGTGCTATATAAATACAGCTGAACTGAACTGAACTGAATTTGGAACGAAATTCCCAAAGACACAGATTGTTTTAGAGCAAAGCGAAATTCTAACCTTGCAAACTTAACCATTTGCATGTAACAGGTCACTTCTGAGAAGTATGATGAGGGTTAGGTCAGATTTGCTTAAAAAATAGCTTCAGAAGAATGAAATGAAAATCTCATTACATGCATGGTGGCATCACAGTTCTTCTAAGATTTCTATTTGGGTGTCAGAAACAGAAAAAAAATCCATAAAAAGTGTGGACGTGAACCTAACTCTTACACATCTGCTAACACTCAGTAGTAACCTGGTGGATGTTATAACCTGGTGGGAAAGTGAGGTATAAACTCACTTTCCCTACTCCATACAGTTTTGACTAGCTTTCTATTTGACAAGGAACATTTCTTTGAACAGATAGCTGTTGTCCTGCAAATATACACCAAAGGGTTGGAGACAAATCCTGCCTTGCAGCATTTTCCCAGCCTCCAACACAGTTTTATGTCTCAATTATTTCATCTATTTTATCTATGAATGGTAGAATAAGAGGATCATTCTTGCCATAATAACAATTTCCACAGGCCTTCCTGCTGAGTGTAATTCTACTGGTGAGAAGGTTTTAACCAGATGCTTGACAACTGCAGATGCTCTGAATAAACCAACTGCTAGCAACACAAGTTTAATGATGCAAAAGACATTCACAGAGAGTGAAGTAAATTACTTTAATGTGCAATTTTAAGGGATTTAGTTGGCCTCATTATGCAGAGAAACTCATAATGAGACCAGTAATAGAATGAAATGATTATTATTACAACCAGCTAACAGCATGGGTCAGTTCACCGAGGCAGAAAATGGAACAAACACTGTGTTCAAGTGGTGCAAATAAAACTTGTGAATTCCATCAAATATATAGAATACTTGAGATACATTTAAATATATGTGTGTTTATATGTGAGAATTGCAAGTCCTTAACCTTTTTCTATAGTTAGTTTTTTGTCCTGCTTGTTATTTTTGGTCTTTCTATGTTCCTCTTTCCCCTCCTCACCAACCTGGTTATGGCAGATGACCAGCCCTTCCTGACCAACTGGAAGAAGTGGTGAAAGTCAGCTGTTGTTGTGAACTGACTATAGAAATCTAATTCAGTTTAATCCAATTCAGTTTCATTTATATAACTCAAATTCACAAGAACAGTTGCCCCAAGGTGCTTTATATTGTAGGGTAGACCCTATAAATGTATATAAAAAACCTCAATAATCAAACAAATCTCTTTGAGCAAACGCTTGGTGACAGTAAGAAAAAAGCTTCCCTTTTGACAGAAAGAAACCTCTGGAAGAACCAGGGAGGGCAACTGGTTGGGGGTGAAAGGAGAAAAATAAATAAATAAATAAATAAATAAATAAAATTGAACTGAATAATTTGCATCTCTTTTGATTACCATTAGTGTTGTTTCTCTCTGCACCATGTTAAATTTAGTAGCAGTTCTTTTTATTCTCTTTACAGTCCTATTTAAATGTCTTTGGAGTAATTTTGTCACATGCCTGGTGTTACATTCATTTATGTGGTTGTGTTCCATCCATTTTTTAGTCACTGTTTTGTTACTTGACTTTCCAATAAGCAAGCAGTTAGAAAACCGTTATGTCAAACTGAAGCTCTAGATAAGAAGGTTCCAAATGCAGGGGGTCATTTCCAAATGATGGCTGTAGCTCAGGTAGTAAAGCAGGTCATCTACTAACCGGAATGTTGGTGGTTCGATCCAAATATCCTTGGGCAAGATACTAAACCCATGTTGCTCTCCGATGCATCCATCGGAGTGTGAATGTGTATGAATGTTAGATAGTAAGAAAAAAAACATGCTTGTGTGAATGTGTGTGAATGTGTGTGATTGGGTGTGATTGGGTGAATGAATTAGTTGTATAAAGCGCTTTGAGTGCTCAGATAGAGTAGAAAAGCACTATATAAGAGCCTGTCCATTTACCATTTACCATGAAGTTTTCGATGTGTATCTGTTGTTGTATATAATAAGAATACAAAATGTGACTCTTTAGGGCTCAACTTAAAGGTCGCAATTAGTTTATTTTCTTTGGCAGCTTATTTTCACAAGTCCTGAGCTCGAGGCAGTAGATGAACTTGAGACAAAATCTTGTGTTAGTGATTGTCTGAAATCAGAATGTAATTAGAAGCCATTGTGCATGTGATACAATGTACTCTTCTCCCAGAGCCTAATCATATGTAGTTAGTCAGTAGTCTTTCAAAAGGTGCTATATTCCCTAATAGCTGAGTAGTAATGAAGAGTAACCTAAAATAAAAAATGTCCCTCCTGTAGGGAACAAAATGCATAAACACTGAGTCAGTGCATGACTAATGACTCGGGGGAGTTTGCTTATTTAACTATTAATTCATTATGTCCTTACCTCCAAACATGAACTCTGCTATCATTAACCTACTTCTTAAACCAGCCAAAGATCCGACACTCCAATCCACCTCCTACCCAATCGCACTCTTAAACATAGACCTTCTGCAAAGCCCTTACCAGAAGTTTAGAAAAAAAAAATCACTCATTCAAGATACATCCTGATCAGACAGGTTTTATCAAAGGCAGACACTCAAACAATAAAATGTGCAGACTAATTAATGTAATAGATTATTGCTCCATCAAAAATTTGAAACCACAGTTGTCTCTTTAGATACAGAAAAAGCATTTGACCTGGTAAACTGGAAATTCTTATTAGAAGTTCTGCACAAAATTGGATTTGGGGCATTCCTCATAAATTGGATCAAAACACTATACATCTCTCCAAATACATGTCTTAGGACATATGACCTTACTCCCCAAGGCTTAAATCTAAAGAGGGGAACCAGACACGGCTACCTGCTTTCCCTTTTGCTTTTTGTTATTTTTATTGAGCCACTAGCAACAGAATTCCGACAAAAGGTAGGTAATTAAAACTGAAAATACAGACTTTAAGATAAGACTATATGCTGACAATGTATTACTTTTCCTCTGGAACACATAAACCTCTCTTACATAGATATATAGATAAGTTCTCATCCATATCGAACTACTCTGCGAACTGGAGTAAATCAACAGCTCTGCCCCTGAATTGTAAATTTCAAAAAACTTCCACCACTCCACTGCAGTCTGGT
Organism: Perissodus microlepis; assembly: GCF_051167445.1. Classification (NCBI taxonomy): domain Eukaryota; kingdom Metazoa; phylum Chordata; class Actinopteri; order Cichliformes; family Cichlidae; genus Perissodus; species Perissodus microlepis. The sequence continues at coordinate 55,491,716 of NC_140467.1, read as the reverse complement.
AGCATTAGCTAGATAGCTTAGGGTATACATTTTTCCACCAAGCTCTCAGACTTGGCTCAATTCAATCATATTCATCTACTATCAATGGTAGAAGATGATCTCACACATTGGAATACTTTACCTGTATCACTCAAGGGTTGAGTCACCACAATTAAAATGATGTTTCCATCTAAAATAAACTAAAAAGTCTCATACATCTTGAATTTTTTGTTTCAAAATGCATCAAACCAAGCTCACTATAGAGCCCAAGGGTAGACCAAGCATTCTGTGATAAAGTAAAAATCTTGAATCTGCCTTTCATAAGCTTCAACGTTCAGCATCATAACTGCTTTAAAAACCTTAACATAAATACCTTCCTGACAGTCTTGTGGGAGACTAAAATAACTAAATCTCAATTTGCTCAGTGTAAACTAATGCATATTTGGAACAATCCAGATATCTGCCAAGAAAAAAATAATTACTATATTTTCCATCATGGCAACCAAAGGGAATGAAAAAATCATGAAAATGTTATTCAAGATGGAAACTTTATTTCATTTCAGGAACTCATATCAAAATATGGAATCAACAGCAATAGGTGTCTTGAATATCAGCAGCTATAATCCATAACACAGAAGAAATTTTATCTCAGTGAACTTAAATTACAAATACCTTGCTACTTGTGTAGCAGAGTTTTTATATTTCAGCACCCATAAATTGTTATCAAAAACATATAAGTTCTTATCAAAAATTGATCATTCAATCTCTCTCCCAACCACAAACATTTTTCCATCAATCCAGATCAAAATGTCTGGACACAAATATGTTTAATTAAGTGCTAAAAGCACCAACTTACATCTCATACAATACAAAACCCTCCACAGAATGCACTATACAGGACAGAGTATGTTATTATTGCAGTCTCTCACCCCAATCTTTTAAGTACATTCTACGAAAAACACTCATACATAGACACTCACACATTTTCTCTCTCACACACACATGGACACACACACACACCACACCAACATATATACACAGCAAAATTGTATATATGTTTTTGAACCTCCACCTGTTTTGTCATTTGGGTGCTGTGTATCATTTGAGAGTTCTTTGTTTAAAAAAAGTAGCAGTTGGAGACCAAATGACCCTCGACTTTTTCCTCCATTCCTATTCTTTTCTATTTCTCTGCTGTTTTCTTATCTTTTTTCCCTGTCTGCTCATGCATAACATCTACCAGACACTAATATGAATAATGAAATAAAGTAAATAAATAAAACAAAAACAAGAGGAGCCTGCAGAGAGTCTACGGTGCTCCTTGAGGGAAAGCAAATATGTCTGGCACTACAAAGCATTCAGACAATAATTCTGCTTCCTACTGCTGGACAGGACAAGTTTTTTTTTTTTTTTTAAAAAGTAAAACTTAGAAGAGATAGATCTAACATTTCTCATCCTTCATGTTTATTAAAGTGGCTTTCACTCAAGATGTGAGGCAATTTAGACCCTGTTCAGGAGAAAATTGTACACATGGCATTAGGTTTTTGTTTTCACTCATTTGTGAGCTCTTTCAGTCAACTGACTGAATCAAATGTAATTGGTGAAAAGTGTCAAGAACAGAGCTACTGGTCTTTTTGTCTTCATTCAAAGGCATTTTGTCTTCTCTCTCCTCTTCTTAGCTACAGGAAAGCTGTGAAGACTAATTTATTTCCATTCCACTAATAAGAACGACTGAAAGCGGCAAGGTGACAGTGCAGTGTAGCTTTTGTAGGCTACACCTAAGACTCACAAGTTCAGTGACTTTGTGTTTCTTTTAAGGTATTATGCTCCTGTAATTGTAATTGACCATATCCAAAAGAATCAATCCAATAATTTCTGAGCTGTATTGACATATATCAACCTTGTGACCAATTCAATTCAATTTTATTTATATAGCACCAAACCACAACTATTGTGGCCTGAAGCTGCTTTATATTGCAGGGTTAAGATCCTACGATATTACAGAAAAAGCTGAGAAAACCCCAATAATCATATGATCCCCTATGAGCAAGCACTTTGGTGACAGTGGCAAAGAAAAACTCCCTTTTAACAGGAAGAAACCTTTAGCAGAACCAGGCTCAGGTAGGGGTGGCCATCTGCCATGACTGGTTGAGGTTGAGTGGATGAACACAGTACAAACACATGCTGTGCAAGAGAGCCAGAGATTGGTCCTAACACAGAATCCTGTGGAAGTTAACCTCAGTGTGTGGAGAACAAATTGGAGTCTAATAGATAGATGTGATTCAAAGCACTATAGCACAGTACCTTCAATACCTGCTCTAATCACTGTAATAAAGGTAAAGGTAAAACCCCATTGACTGGTCCCCTGACTGCCTCTGTGCGTTTTCCGCGTCGAAGTCGGCGTTGACCGACGCTGCTCTGCTGGCCCATCCATTCCCGTCAGCAGAGATCGCATGGACCACTGATGCGTCGGATATAGCGGTGGGCGCTGTGTTGGAACAGTGCGTCTCCGGCATTTGGCTCTGCATCTCGCTACGCGACATTTTCAATTTTTCCTCAAGGGCCGCAATTTTACCCTCCGCTGCTGGCTCTCCGCTCCCCTGGAGGCCCCTTTTCTGTCCCTGGCCCCGTGCACCACTGCCTGCCAGATGTTTTTGTTCTGCGGTCATTGGAATCTTCTTCTTTCGTTTTTGTTAGGTGTGACGCCCATCAACCCCCCTTGCGTCCGCTTTACGACGGCCCATCTTGGGTTATTGCTGTCAGAGAAAAATAAAGGAGGATCCAATTGCAGGTACTCGTGGAGGTGTGAAGGTTTATTGTAAGACAAAACACAAGTTGAAAACGGCAAACAGAACTAAAGATAACCTGAACTGGGGAAACTAAACTACTAAACACAAACATGAAGGAGGGTGAGCAGAGGCAATGACGATAGACAGCACGGAGAACACATGGATGAAGCACGGTAGATTCACCGAAGGACCAGCGACTACAATATAAGAAGACACGACTTAAATACACACAGAAGAACACAGGGAGATTACACACAGGTGGGGAACACAGCTGGAAGTAATTGACGAGACCAGACAAGGGAGACAAAACTGAATACACTCACATAAGACACGGACTTTCACAATAAAACAGGAAACAAGAAACCACTACACAAAGATGCAGACTAGACACAGAACTAGACCTACACTAAACATGAGACACAAACCTAAGAACTAATCTCTTAACAAGAATAACTGAAACATAGATTAATAATAATAATAATAATAATAACCAATACAGCACCACAAGAGAATGAGAAAAGAATCCATAATGCAAAATCACACCAAAACATGAGAACTTAAACTACTGGGTCAAAACTGACCCAGAACCGTGACAATTGCACCAGGTCCCAAGCATTTTGTTTTGGATTTTGAGGGCCAGCAGGAGGTAGTTTCAGTGGACCACCTTAAGCCTGGACACGTTTTGCAGGATGCTCCTGTGGTGCCGGCCCGTGCCCCCTGCCGCGGCCGCCCACCTGCTGCCGGAACGTTAGACTCTGACCCTCCCTCTGAGATCGCTCCGTGCCCGCCAGCGCTCGTCCAGCCAGTGGAGGGTTCGGCCTGTCTTTCCCGGCCTGGTGAACCCACAGCCAGTTCTCGGACTCCCCGTTTCAGCCGTTCTGGACGTTTGATTAAGCCCCGGGTCCTGGACTAGTGGACTGTTTGTTTGGGTGTTCGGGGGGGTGTTCCCACTAGAGGGATCCACTCACACCCAAGCTGGGTGGAAGGGTTCTGCTGTGTTTGGGCACAATATGCTCAGTTCATGTTTGGAGGTGAATAAAGTTGGAGTGTAAAACTAAAGCTCCTGTGTCGTGTGTCACATGCCTCCACATGACATATATTTACAATATAACATTCTGACAAGATAAACCTCACATACACACAACAAAACAGCTCCATATAACACAAATTAGACCTCATATCAGGGTAAGTATTTGCATAACATAAATAATAAGTAAAATAATTTCTGAGTAGAAATGTGTATTTGTTTTTTACGGGTCAAGACAAGCTTGCATTTCAAATTAATAATGCAGATTTTGGTTTCATCATCGACTACATTCTTGAAACCTCTTTTTTTTATCTTTCCTGAAAAGTGTCTGGCAGTTTCCTCACCGACTAAATTACTTTCATGAAACTGTATTTCTTTTTCCAAAACTGCATTAAAAACTGCAAACCGTGTAAATGCACTCAAAATTGCAGTTTTGTGGTTTTAATGGTTTTGGTTAAAGTGATTTTGATTAAATGTAAAATAATCAGTGTAGAACGGACAGACTGAGAGCAAGTTTGAGTGTTATCAGTGAAAAAGATGCAGATCTTTGTAAAGACTGGCAAAACAGTCACCCTGGAATGTTGAGAACTTGAAGGCTAAGATCCTGACCAGCACAGGATCATCTTTGCATTCCTGAACCCTTTCTGACTACAACATGCAGAAGGAGTCCAGCCTCTACCTAGTGCTTGATCTCCGTGGAGGAAGCATAGAAAGAGATGTGTGCCTATTCCAGTGTCCAAAGTAGAGATGGACCGATCCAATATTACGTATCGTTATCGGTCCGATACTGACGTAAATTACTGGATCGGATATCGGAGAGAAATAAAAAATGTAATCCGATCCATTAAAGATCAAAAAAGCACCTCACAAAACTTGAAACACGGCGTAACTCAGCTCATAACCGTAGCATGTCGGAGCAGTGTGCTCACGTGATAGAGCAGCTGTGTGTATTTGGACTGTTAAGTCTAATATACCCTAGTAAGCTATAGTACTTTTTCCTTTGGGAAGGTACCATCTGTGCAGTCTGCAATTCTGTTGAAGAAAGATGTTGAATCTATTGAATTATTCTTGAAAAATAATTTAATTCTGTGCATTTTTTTTCACACTGCATCAAATTAAAGTTGATTACGTCGATTAAGCATCATGAGGTGGAGGGTGGGGGGTGGTTCCCTATTTTTTTTTGCTGGGAGTTTGCAACCCTATTAGTTAGGTTGCTTAATATTTCTGCTAAGTACTCTTTAAAATACCAGAACAGGGAGGATGGAGTAGGTTTAAGTTTATTAGATTGATCAGTATTGCTGAACTATGAAATATTTTGGGTGCAGTGTATTTTTTACATACAGGTATAACAGAATAGCTTTAGTGTTGTTGTTTATTTAAACTTGAGCATGACCTTATACAAAATGCAGCAATATATAAAAAAAAAACAGTTTTATTGATTAAAAAACACACTATATCAGATTCATATCGGTATCGGCAGATATCCAAATTTATGATATCGGTATCGGACATAAAAAAGTGGTATCGTGCCATCTCTAGTCCAAAGTACTCCTCATTCTATGTCTCAATTCATTAAAAATAAAATTCCAATGAAGTTTACCATTTGTAAATTTTACGTTAACTAAAACTGAAAGTTCACAGGTTTGGTTGTCTAAAATTTAGATAGCTTCTGTCACTTCTGAACCTTCCACTGGGATTTTTTTTTTTTGTACCACTGAACTGGAAGGTTCAGGAAGGTACATCACAGATTCATACATGAGCTAAAACTGCTTCAGAAAATGTAATGGGTCAAATAAGGCATCGACTGGTGTTGTAGATGGCATGCCATTGCATTGAACTGACTCTTTCATTAGCTGTGATTAGAAGGCCAAGATGTATTTTCAAATTTAATGAACACTCCGCTGCATGCTATCATTTGCTTTAAAAATTGAGATTTCATATTTATATTACAGAAAGTACTGCATTATACAGTACATTAAGTATCATTTATTCTAAATACAAGTAGGGAAACTGGGGAAAGCATTACCTGACAAGAAAATGAATTGCATGAACGCTGTTATGACAAAAACAAACCAAAAGCTTTTAAATGGATGTTTCTTTTTTAATTTTTTAGATCAGGGTTTTACATCAGAAATGCGCATAAACATGTAGATCATGACCACTCATCAAATACACTGACCTATTAAACTGACCTATTTATCAGTTATCTAATTGCTTCAGAGAGGGATTGTGCATTCATTAATATGCTTTGGTTTTTCTCGTTGGAACTACAAGAAGCTGGTTTCCAAAGCAGACCCGGGAGCTGATAATTACAAAAAAAAACCACTTAAACGATGTTAGACATGATCTGTGATCAGTAAGCAACACTTTGCACCTTTCAGCATTGTTTGTTTTTACAAAATGGTTTCAGCACAGGAGTTGTGAAAGTGATCTTGCTTTTTCTTGCAAGATTCTTTCTCCATTTTAGGCAGTGGCCAGTCATCAGATGGGTAGAAGTTGTGCTGCTGCTGTCTGAAGTGGAAGCCAGACTCCTCGCAATCGGACTCCACACGGATGCTGACCCTGGGCACAGGCTGGTGTTGTTGGTGTTGCAGAGGAGGGCTGAGGCTGAGTTCAGAGTCGGCACGTGAGGGGGGACAGGAGATCTTCAGGTGGAGAGTGATGCTGAGGAACAGTGGTGATGGAACACTTTTACTCTCCATGACTTTCACAGTTTCCAATTTTTAAATTTATTAGGAAATCAGACCTCAAACTGAACCAGCAGTCCTGCAACAAATCATCCTTCTGTTATGTATTTCATTATATTGTCTTTAAGGGTATCATTCATTTTATAATTTCTGGCTAAAACATATTTTTATTAGTACCAGAAAACAAAGCTTTAAATATATTTCTCTACAGTGGTTGGCAGTTACCCTCTGCAAAATGTAACCAAAGGTTTAACCACTGAGAGGCAGTGTTTAATAAGTTGGAGTGTTGAGGGTTTTCATGTGCTGTTGTTCTTTTCACTTTTGATATTTCTGTTTTGCTCCATGTCCTCAAGAGGCTTTGCTTTCCACAGGTCATAGCCACTGTGTCAACAACTGGTGATTACTCTGTGCCACAGCGGCTACATCCTGCCAGAAAACTTGAATGTGAGTGTTTTTGGCATAACCATCTGGTGTTTTGAAGCTGGAAACAAAGAGCAATGGGTCGATCTGACTGTGAAACTCAGGACTCAGGCTCATTAGCTGTCAACTTGAAACTGATCAAATCGGTCAATGAGTGTATGCTCGATAATTTTTCTGATTCCAATATTGACCATAATTTATATAATAAACTTCATGTTTGATTGATTGACCTGAAACTTGCAATTGAGTTTTCAATTTCATTAAAAAATAATTTAAGGAATTCCTAGTTATATATTACCCTCTCGCCCCTGCGGGTCCTCTACAAGAGCCCTGGGAGCTTGAGGGTCCTGCACAGTATCTTAGCTGTTCCTAGGACTGCGCTCTTCTGGACAGAGATCTCGGATGTTGTTCCTGGGATCTGCGGGAGCCACTCGCACCTAGTGCTCCAATTACCACTGGGATCACTGTTACCTTCACCCTCCACATCTTCTCGAGCTCTTGTCTGAGCCCTTGGTACTTCTTCAGCTTCTCGTGTTCCTTCTTCCTAATATTGCTTTCATTCGGTATCGCTACATCTATCACTACCGCCATCTTTCTCTGGTTTTCTACCACTACTATGTCCGGTTGGTTAGCTATCACCATTTTATCTGTCTGTATATGGAAGTCCCACTGGATCTTAGCTTGGTCATTCTCGACCACCATAGGGGGCGCTTCCTATTTTGACCTTGGAACTTGTTTCTGTATATTATGCCAGCCACTTGGTTATGGTGTTGCCCTGCATGGCATGGCGTGCATGTGATAGACCCCAGGCTCTAAGGATCTTGTGCTCAGAGCTTGTTCCTGTGCTACCATGGTTAGTGCCTCTGTGCTGTCTTTCAGTCCAGCCACTGGTAGGACTTCATGATGTCAGCCACTTCATTTATCTGCTGGTGGTACATGCCGTGCCTATCCTTCCATGATGGTATACATATATATTTATATTTTTTTGGAATGCCATTTAGGAAAATTTTATATATATATATTATTTTTAAAGAGTCTGAATAATGAACAATGAATGAACAATGAATATATTGATTGAAACCTTTATAATATAAGATATATTTACATTGTAGATTTTCACTGAAGGCATCAAAACTGTGAATGAACAGATATGGAATTATGTAGTAAACAAAAGAAGTGTGAAATAACTCAAAACATTATGGCAAGAACCATTTAGCTAAGTAAAAAGAAAAGCCAGTCCATCGTAACTTTAAGAACTGAAGGTCAATCAGTCCAGAAAATTTCTAAAACTAAAAGGATCTAAAATATAAAACATGTTTTGAGTTATTATTTTATTATTATGTTATGTTATTTTAAAGAGTGCAGTGGTGAAAACCATCAAGCACTATGATGAAACTGACTCACATGCGGACCGCTCCAGGAAAGGAAGACTAAGAGTCCTTTTTGCTTTTGAGGATGAATTCATCCAAGTCACCAGCCCCAGGAAATGGTGGCTATTTTGAAGAATCTAAAATATTAAACATGTTTTGAGTTATTTTATACGGAGCCCCGCAGGGGACATGGGAGAAAAAAAAATTAAGACGGACTTTTGCGAGATCTCGCAAAACAAACTTTTGCGAGCTCTCGCAAAAGTTTTAGCCGCATTCTTCGGACGCCGGCTCGAAGCCGACCGGGAGGTCAAGGCACGATGTGCCGGGAAAGCGGTGTTCCTCCCGGCTTTAGTAGGTCTCGACCTCCCATTAGCTCGAAGCTAACGGGAAGAATGCGGCTAAAACTTTTGCGAGATCTCGCAAAAGTTTTGCGAGATCCCGAGTTTGTTTTGCGAGAGCTTGCAAAAGTTTTGCGAGATCCCGAGTTTGTTTTGCGAGAGCTCGCAAAAGTTTTGCGAGATCCCGAGTTTGTTTTGCGAGATCTCGCAAAAGTCCGTCTTAATTTTTTTTTCTCCCATGTCCCCTCCGGGGCTCCGTAATTTTACACTTTTTTGTTTACTGCATAATTCCATATGTGTTCAGGGAACGCAAAATGGGTTAACAATTTAAAGCTGTTCTGCAGTAATGGAGGTTGATCAAACCTTGAAATTTGGTGCTACTAATTTCTACAGGTGTTCCACTTTTCTGGAATACTTACAACTCTCTCTGTCTGCATAAAAGCAGTGTTGAAACACACTGTGGTACCGTACCCTCATGAGCATCAGTAGAACAGCATTCTACTTCATAAAGGAGTGTTTTGCTACAAGAATTGTGAGAAAAAGGCAATAAACAATGGAAGCGAGACAGACCATCACTTAAACACTAACAGTTAAAAATGTAGGTCTTTCTTACAGAGAAATTGCAAAGAAAGTTAAGGTGTCAGTGAGTACAGTTTCCTTCACCATCAAAAGGCACTCAGGAACTGGGGCAAACTCAAACAGGAAGAGGTCTTGCAGACCCGAAGACATAACTAAATCAGAGGACAAGTTTCTGAGAGTTAACGGCTTGCCTGATAGGCAGCTCACATGACAACAGCTTCAAAGCACAGCTTAGTGAAGAGAAGACTTTGAGCTGCAGGTTTGACAGGATGAGTTGCAGCAAGAAAGCCATTGCTAAGGCATGAATGATGATGATAATTTTATTAAAAAAAAAACAGGGAAAAAAAGCTTGTCTGTCTTTCTGTTCTTTCATTATAAAAGATGGATATAGCTACTGTGACATCCTCCATTGGTTTCTAAAGTCTAATACCGAAGTCTCAACACATTTTTCACTGTCACCATCTTTTTAAAAATGGATTTATATCTGATCATAACAAAACAAGCAGTAAAAAAATTGTTTTTCTGGGCTATAGTGTTTAGCACAGAAAAAAAACCAAGTCTAACCTTAGCTCACTAACCCACTAACTAACCAGCTCACTAACCCTCAAAACATCACTGCTGTTTTTTAGTTTAGTTTTTGTTGTTTATTTCTTACATTTGAATCCAAAGTTACAGTACAGCATGTTGCACATACTTTTTTTCAAAAAAGATTTCAGTCGCAAAATTATATATATAGATACCAACTGTATAACTAATTTTCTGCTAACTTCTAATCAGCTGGATCTCGTAAATCCTCTCGGATTCCTAAATGCTGCAGTTTATTGTGACAGCTGGGGGATCATGTTATTGGAGCTAAAATGGACCATTTTTAACGTATTTGAAATGGCTAATGACATCAGGCTAAGTGGACTGAGCTGTGTGGATGCATATTCAGTCAAAAGCTTCACTTCATCACAAAACTCTGAGAAAAGATTGCAGGACTGTTGTATCAGACTACTAGTTTGAGCTAAACGGAGTGTCATGTGCACATAAACAAGATGTATAACGGAATCTTTGAGTTGCATCTATTTAAAAATGTAATTTGTTTTGCATTAGTGAAGGTGAAGTGTGTTTTTTTTTAAGTTACATTTTTTATCCCAGACTTCAACATGATTCAGATACACCTGCTAAGATCATACTTAAAGGAAAAACATGTTAAGATGGAGGTCCATTCTCAAATTGGCTTCAAATGTTTGGGGTATTTACTGTTTCAGATTAAAACATCCTAAATTAAATGTTTATAGCTATGGTTTGCAGGATTAAAGAAGAAATCTCATCACCAAGGATTATCAGTTTACTACATGGTATCTTGAAATTGTTTTTGTGGCCTTACAGGATCCCTGGAGTGATTTTGGAAAGAGGCACAAACACAGTCTCTGGGGGTCACAATCACCGATAAATGGCAGGATTGTAGCAGAAGGTGTATCTGGCATAAAATCTGTGTAACATGATTGAAGCAGCGTGGGATAGTCTTGAGAACAGAACAAAAGGCAGAAAGGTCCAAAGAAGACCTTTGAATGTCCTTCAAGATGCCTTTAGAAGTTTTCTCTACGACACTTAAATAAATAACTGAAAGCTGCCTCAGTGGCTTTAATTTCCATTCATGTTTGCACATGTTTGAATAAAGCACTGCACCCCTTTCCCAGTTTTCTAACAAAATGTAAAGAAATGAGGGGTGGCTCGAGATTTTTCACATTACAGTAGATAGATTTTTTTTGGGGGGGAATAAAGTCATAATGGTCATTTCTTCATCTTCTCGTCTTAATTAGTTTTGAAGAGTTTAAAATGATTTCAATGCACTATTCAATGCAATATTGTACAACAAGTAACTTTAACTTACTTTGTTTTTGAAAAAACTGATTTCTTTTAAGTGTTATACAACTTTGGGAAAACTGGGCTAAAATTCAGTGAAAATAGTAAAATAAAAAATAATAATAATTTTTGCAGTCACAAACTTACGAACAGTATTTATAGCAGGAATCAGAGCAAAGCTATAAAACAATTGTCACGTATTACCAATGGCTCCGATTTCACTCCTATTGGTATCAAAATGTCACAGTTGACAACACACGTTTTGCTTATAACTTCTTGCTGTTAACAAAATCACAAACTTACAGTAATGGAGATAGCTGTCAAATACCAAACATACAGATCTGCATAGAAATAACAATAATAATAATAACAATTAAAATAACAGTTTCATACACTGCACTATACAGTTTCTATGAAAGTGCACTGGATTACATCTCCGTTATCTATATACTCCATTGTCTATATACTCTATATCTTTCCAATACAGAAACATCACAAGCTTTCAAACATAAGCTCTACAAATAAAAATGTCTAAGTCTATGATCATCTAAATCATCACCCTACATACTAGGGATAGAAATACAATACAGAAGCTGATAATTCAATGAAATGTGTGTTTCTTATTTATAACTGTGTTTTGTGGTCTGGAAATAACAGTTTTGTCCCCAATGTTCCTGTCAGGTGAATATATCAGATCACTGTAGGGCACGTGCAATTTCAGCACACAGTACCTGTGGTCTAGCTCATTTTGATCAGATGTGACTGTTGAGTAAGGGTTCATCTCCTGTAAGAAGCCACATGCACACATATGGACAGAGAACATATGCACAAAACAACACCAAACAAGCATACACAGGCATGTAAACAGATAACATAAATACAAACACAGAAACACAAGAAATTATTAAGTACATTCACTGAAAACTGGCAGATACTGTGCTTTACTTCAACAGTCAAAGTGAAATCTACAAAAGATCCAATGTCACAAACAAGATCGATTGCTGTTTGCACCTCATCTGTGTTAGTTAATAACACTGAATATTTACAACATAAATTATGCTGACACATAGGTAATAGAAATGATTAGTGTACTCACAATCTGAGGATAGGCTTTGGGTGGGAGAGTTATTTTGGGAAAGGTCTGACTTTGAGTGGGGCTTTGTGGTCTCCATGTGAGTCTTCACTGGAGGGTTTGCAGAGCTGTCAGGCTAAGTGACAAAAAGAGGAAGCAGTTGGCATGCAGGAGAAATTAGAATCTTAAAGGATAAGACTTGATGTTTTTATTAGAGACCTTAAAACCCAGGTACACCAGCATACAGCAGCACGCAGCAACCATCACTCCTGTTAACAAGTCATCTACCTTAAAGTGTCTCAGACCTATCACCTTAATGTCTGCAGTAACTAAATGCTTCGAGAGGCTGATCCTGCAACAAATAAAGGCCTCCCTCCCACAAAACCTAGACTGTCATCAGTTTTCCAACAGCACAAACAGATCGACAGAGGACGCCATTGCCACAGCCCTCGACACAGAGAAATTTGCCACCTAGAGCAACCAGGAAACTGTCAGAATACAGTTCAGTGGTCACTACCGTTATTATTCTTGGAATCCTGGTTGACAACCTGATTAACATCAGTTTACCCCCCTCCACCTGTGCCTGGATGAGGGACTCTCCACCCAAGACTGTCATCAGGCTGGGCCCTGGCTGCTCCAGTCTGCATGCCAAGTATCCTTGGGCAAGGTACTAACCCCAAGCTGCTCTCCGATACATCCATTGAGTAGGCAAAAGGATGGTTCCACAGTGTGCGGCCTCAACTTTAAAACATGGAGGAGGAAGTGTGATGGTTTGGAGCTGTTTTACTGGATCTAGGGTTGGTGAGGGGCACCCTGAACCAAAACAGCTACCACAGCATTCTGCAGCGTAATGCAATACCCTCTGGTATACGCCTAGTTGGACAACAAGATAATGACCCAAAACATAAGTCTAAGCTATGCCAGAACTACCGCAGAAAAAAAGAAGAAGATTGTAAGTTCGAAAACATGGCACAACCAGCACAGACTCCATACGTAAACCCCATTGAGGTGGTTTGGGATGAACTGGACAGTAGAGTGAAAGCAAAGCAACCTTCATGTGCCACACATGAAGGTTGCAAAAGGAACTTGTGCAACAAATATGTGTAGAACTTTCTGAAGACTATTTGATTTCTATTGTAGGAAGAATGCCACAGATGTGTTCAGCTGTTATATCTGCCAAAGGTGGCTACTACTACTGAGTCCAAAGTTTAGAATACATTTTGGTCTGATAATTTATTCCATTATTTCTTTTTTAAATCGCAATTGCTTATTTGTATTATGCTTTCATTTCAGAGTGCAGTGAGACATTAAAGTACATAATATTCTGAAAAAAACAGGAAAAATTGGATGTTCTATCCTTCAAGATCAGGTACTCTAGCAGCTTAGGAGCAGCCTAGGAGCTTGAGGGTCCTGTGCAGTATCTTTGATGTTCCTGGGACTGCGCTCTTCTGGACAGGATGTTGTTCCTGGGATCTGATGGAGCAACTCACCTAGCTTGAGGGTCACTCCCCCGAGTGCTCCGATTACCACTGGGACCACTGTTACTTTCACCCTCCACATCTTCTTGAGCTCTTCTCTGAGCCCTTGGTACTTCTCCAGCCTCATGTTCCTTCTCCCTGATGTTGCTGTCATTCGGTATGTCCGGTTGGTTAGCCATCACCATTTTGTCCGTCTGTATCTGGAAGTCCCACAGTATCTTAACTTGGTCATTCTCGACCACCCTGACCTCCCATGTCTACCTTGGGACTTCCAGGCCATACTCAGCTCAAATGTTTCTGTATATTATGCCAGCCACTTGGTTCTGGCCTTCCATGTATGCCCTGCCTACAAGCATCTTGCGCCCTGCTGTTATGTCTCTGGGGCATCTTTACAGAACCTGCACCTAAGGTCTTGCCTTGCGTGATAGACCCCAGCCTCTATGGATCTTGTACTTAGAGCTTGTACTATCATGATTAGTGTGTCTATGCTGTCTTTTGTCCAGCTTTGTCCAACCACTGGTAGGTTTTCTGGATGTCAGCCAGTTCCTCTATCTGCCGGTGGTACATACTGCGAAGGGGCCTCTCCTTCTATGATGGTTTCCTCTCTTGCTCCTCTTTCTTGGGTTTCTGCTGTCTGAGGCGGCAGACTGAGAACATGGTCAGTCAAGGCCATCTTCCTGAAATACTCGTGAATGTTCATTGTCTCATCCTGGACTGTGGTTCTGATACTCACTAGTCCCTGGCCTCCTTGCTTCCACTTAGTGTACAATCTCAGTATGCTGGACTTGGGGTGAAACCCTCAATGCATGGTCAGGACCTTCCTGGTCTTGATGTCAGTGGCTTCCATCTCCTCCTTCTATTATCCCAGCAGGGTACCTGATCATGGGCAGGTCGTAGGTGTTGATAGCCCAGATCTTATTCTTACCATTCAGCTGACTCCTCAGATCTTGCCTGACCATCTGCAGGTACTTAGTGGTTGCAGCTTTCCTAGCAGCCTCTTCGTGGTTCCAATTTGCCTGTGGGAGTCCCAGGTAGTTGTAGCTGTCCTCTATGTCTGCAATGTTGCCTTCTGGTAGTACAGTCGCCTCAGTTCTGACTACCTTCCCTCTCTTCTTTACCATCTGATTTCACTTCTCCAGTCTGAATGACTTTCTGACCTCTTTGCATCCTGGTGGTGTGGATCAGTGAATCGAAGTCACATTCACTCTGGGCATATAGCGTTTTGTCTTCCATGTAGATCACTGCTCCATTCCGTAGTCGGTACCTGTAGCCAGTCTTGTCAGTGATCTCACTGAGGGGGTTCCGGCCTATGCAGAACAGCAGTGGGGACAGAGTATGTCCTTGGTAGATCCCACACTTGATGGTAACTTGTGCTATGGGATTGAAGTTTCCAAGGCCTGAGGTATGGAGAGCTTGCTGTACTTCTTAGGCACCTTTCTGCAGCTCTGATAGTTAGCTAACTTCCCTCCATGGCCTTTGGTCTCCTTCTACTGCTCTTTGTTGCTGTTTATCTTGCAGCCAAGCACCTCACTGATCACTGCTGCTGTGGAGCAGATCAGCTGGTTAGTCTCAGTATGGTCGTAGGGGGTATTGCCGAGCTTGAAGGATAGACTGCCCGCAGGGACAAGAGGGGATTCTTTTGCACGCACGCACGCACATTCCACATAATGTGGAGTAGTAGCCGGGGATAAAAGGATTTGACACCCAACCTTATGTGTTAAAAAGGTGTTGAAAATGGCCAAACTCATAAAACAGAACTTTTCCTTATCTGCTAGTAAATAGATCCTTTTTATTGTTAATCAAAGGTAAATCAAAGCAATAAGTCTGATCAGTATCTTAATAGAGAGATGTCTGATTATTGAACTGAATCTGGTGTCTAGATTTTGTGTGTGTAGACATGATCCATCATCAACTTTTTTATTCAAGTTTGAGTTTGAGAAGATAACAACTATGTCATCAACCCATCATTATATTTTTCATCAAGAAAGTAGTTTTAAATGTTGTGAGGGGTAAACACAGAATTATGATTCGTATGTGAATTTGCTGATAGTTAATTATGCACAATAATGATCAGAACACAATCAGTAAATATAAAGACATTTGATTTTGCCTAAAGATGATTAATAGGAATAGAAAGTTAAAAAAAAGGAAAATAATGAGTTTAGGGACAGGCGCAACTCGGGGCTTAGCTGACAGCCTGTATAGAAATGGCCTTGAGAAATATGAGAGTGAGTCCGTGTGTGAGTAAATGAGAGCACACACAAGACACAACACTCTTAATGCCTGACTTTTAAAGTGTTCTATTTAGTGAGAAAGGGGATTGTATTGTATTTATTCTATAGAGTAAACTGTGACTGACAAACACAGAGTTTTAAAGAGAAACATATTTGAATTAAAAGGGACTATGCTAAAGTGAACGTGCTAATGAAATCTCAACTGAAGCCTATTCACATGTGACTGAATGTTCAAATGTAATGAAATTGTCCATGTTAAAAGAGAGAAATAGAAAGAGGGAATAAGGTGGGTTGAAGATCAGTGAATCTCATGTAAACACACACTTAGTTGGCTAGATATTAAGAGAGAGAGAGAGAGAGGGGTGGGGAGTGGGCACTTAATTGGGATGCCTGGAGGCAATCTGGGTCAGTCTCCAGCACCCTGCAAGATGAGTAGTTCGAAAGGTTGGATTCCATAAGTTCGTTGTTGGAGATTCCAGCAGAGGCGCCAAGGCGTTAAGTGTTGGAAAACCAGGACACACTGATGAGAAATATATATGTATATATATACATATATACATATATATATGGTGAACTTACAGAGGCACAGTGTTCCAACATTCAGAAGAAGGAACTGCTCTCATGGCTAGAAATTACATTTTTTAAATTCATGTTTTCATGTTGTAAATTCTTTTTTGAATCTGCATGCTCCATCTGCCTGTTACTTTGCTGCTGAACACCTGAATTTCCCTAATGAGCGACAATAAAGGATATTTC
This sequence comes from Perissodus microlepis, assembly GCF_051167445.1. Taxonomy (NCBI): domain Eukaryota; kingdom Metazoa; phylum Chordata; class Actinopteri; order Cichliformes; family Cichlidae; genus Perissodus; species Perissodus microlepis. The sequence goes on along the minus strand of NC_140467.1, from coordinate 55,475,139 downwards.
TGTTCTATTTGTATTCTAACTCGGCCATAATTGGATCTCAACTCCAGCCCACATCAGCTGATGTTTCAGCATATATCCTTCCACAGATTTTCAAATCTCAGATAGGGCCATTTCAGTTCCTTCAGCCGCAACAAGCTGCTTTGCAACCCACATCCACTCCTGCTCTCCACTTACTTTCATGTCTATTTTCATGGATGATCGCTTTGGTCTGTGCTGGGTTTCTGACTGAACTGAAGAGTGTAGTTTATTAACTGTGTTGCACAATTCAGGAAAACATCTCCCCCAGGCGTGAATAGCAGAGGCTTATGAGACAAGAATTTCAGTTTTTCAGTGAACTGGGCAAAGTTAATACTGCTAATAGTGACCAAGCTAAAGATACTAATAAAAATGTGATCAATAACACCAAGCTTATCCTTTAAAGCCATCAGTGGGCATCACTTGTGCTTCTACACAGCTGTCAAGCAACCCTTTTAGTATGGACAAAGACTTGGATGAAGCATAAATACAAAGGGTACACATAAGCAAACACACTGTTTCTAAAGGTTGGAACAAAGTGGGAGAGGTGAAAGATGTACTGAAAAGATGATGGACAGACAGGAAGACTGTAGTAAGAGGGAATGAAGTGCCTTTCAGCAACACTGTGGGAGAGGAGAAACATACAGTATTAGTTAGAGAAAATAAACCCGGGATCGACACAACCACAGCAGATGGAGTGACACACACTTAAATACACAGTTAATACTAAGAAAGACAGATCCACACTTGACAAATAGTGCATTTCCTCACCTCCTCATCACTCTCAGGCTCTGGTGCTTTCTTGTCTTTCTTCTTCTTCTTCTCATCTTCCTTCTTCTTCTTGTCTTTGTCTGGCAGGATATCATCCAGCCAGGCCAAATCATGTTGTGAGAACATCAAATCCAGCAGCTTCCGTACAACCATGAGACCGAGAATCTACAAAACCAGGTAGATTAACATTATCTTGTCATTGTTGTAAATCGCCGCTATATAAATAATACACAATTGAAGAGAGTTGTACTACTACTAATACAATTATTATTATCATATCAGTGAATGAGGCCCAGTGGCTCAGTAGCAGACTTTCTGAAATAGAGGGGCCTGGGTTCGAGTCTGCTCTAGACCATTTCTAAATAAAGTAAGTTAACAAGTAAAAATGATACGCCTTGGAGAGATCATTTTAAAGTTGGTTTTGATGTGACAAAAACCAACTTGTACAAGCAACATTACATTTTTCATTGTTTTGTACAATGTTTAATGGATTAATTTTCAGTACTTAGTTGTATTTGGGAATCATTTGGAGAATATTTTTACAAAACAGTGTTTTATCTTCAGGTTTTCATATGACAAAAGAAAGAAGAAAAAAAGGACGACTGATGAATTTTTTCCAGGGTCAATCCAATTTGGCAATCTACTTGAGTAGAAAATATTAGATTGATAATGGACGAAATTCTGACTGTGTGCAGCTTTTCAAGAGTGATGTTGAAATATAAGTATTATTTCAAAATGGATGAGCTGGAGGTTTTTCAAAATATTTGGGACTATAAAGGTAGTCTGTTTACATTAAATAATTCTGAACTTTTATTTAGGAATGTGTCGATTTGAGCTGAATGTTTATATGGATCACTATTAAGTGAATAAATGCGTTTTTAAAATCAAATCAATATCTGTCAGATTTCCTGTCTACTCTTTGCCATATCAGAGTAGACAGAAAATATGAAAAAAGAAATGAAAAGAAAAAACTACAAAGCTTTAGAGTAGAAAATAAGGCAGTTTTTCTAGCTATCCTCTTCAAAATTTAACAAAAACTTTCATCACTAGGAGCAGCATTTTAATGTTTTTGAATGTGTGATACTGTTTGAACAAGCACATAACAAATATGCTTGTCACATTTCCAGGGGTGAGGGGAGGAAGCCAGTACAAAAAGAAACACTAATTATTTTGGAAGGTAAAACATGGAAATTTACAAAAGGTTCCAAACAGGACCAATAAAATAAGTCAATAGGACATTCTTAAAGGTCACTGAATATTATTTAAATCAAGCTAAAGTTATTAGCTGCATCATAACCGGAATGTAACCTTTTTTCAGTACAACTGTAATTCCTGCTTTCTGCTTTTTGAGTAAATGATGATAGAAAAGCATCTGTTTCGACATATTTTTTTGTTCACGTCAGAGGACGTGCAAGACAGTTTACTCCGTTTAGCTTTACTTTTAGCCTGAATAATTTTTAGTTTAGTAGCTATACAATGACCCTTCTTGGTAGTTTAGTTTGATAAATTGTTCCTGTAGCTCAGTAAGTATAGCAGATCATCTACTGATCGGAAGGTTGATGGTTCCATCCTGGGCTGTTCCAGTCTGAATCCCACATATCCTCGGGCAAGATACAAACCCCAAGTTGCTCTTTGACGATTCCATCAGAGTATGAATGTGCGTGATTAGTAGATGGAAAGCATGTAAGCATAGAAGAAGTGCTTGTGTGAATGGGTGAATGAGGAGGCAAGTTGTATACAGTGCTTTGAGTGGTCTGGGAGCATAGAATGATGCTATGTAAGAATCAGTTCATTTACCCAAACAGAAGAACACAGAACACCCTCACCATTACTGGGAAGATGATGGCCAGAAATGTAGACTTAAGGATCCAGAGAACAGCCAGACACACAATCTGGACTAGGGTGAAAAGGTGGACGCGTCTCATAGGGACATGACGCAGGAAGGAGAAGTCTGGCTGGTGTTTGGGCGGCATTAGATACAGCTTGATGCGCTCCCAGAACTGGAACAAAGAAATCGAGAAAATATTTTAAGGTATTCTTTTATTTAGTGTTTTAGAGATGAAACAAGGATTACACCAGTCTAGCAAGCTTGGAAAGAAAGTGTCTCACTCCTCCTCCTAGATGAGAGGTGAAGTGTAATAGTTAATACTTAACGCAGTCCCGTCACTTTCTTTCCAAGCTCCTTAGATTACTATGATCTGGAAGACTGAGAACCTACAGACATGGGGATTACAGATTAATTAAAAAACTAGCACCCAACTATATTCAAGAAGAGGTCAGTAAAATTTCTACAGCATTCTTATAGGCACCTGGGCATTATTTTTAGACAGATGCACTAAGACAATAGACAAACTATCTCAATCCAGACTGCAAAAAACCTTTTTTAAGCTGAGTTGATGATTAATTAACCTCTACCGAGTTACTGCTTTGGTTTAGTGATCCAGCCCTAACTATAAGCTTTTTTAAAAAAGGGAAAGTTTTAAGCCTAATCTTAAAAGTAGAGAGGCTGTCTGTCTCCTGAATCCAAACTAGGACCTGGTTCCAAAGAAGAGGGGCCTGAGCCCATTTTTCTTTTAAGTGTCCTAGGAACCACAATTAAGCCAGCATTCTGAGAACAAAATGCTCTGTTTGGGTGATATATCACTATGAGGTCTTTAAGAGAAGATTGGGCCTGATTATTCAAGACCCTCCATGCGAGTAGCAGGAATTTAAATGCAGTTCTATATTTAGGCAATGAAGTATAGGCAAAGTATACTCTTTTTCTAGTCTCTGTTTTTAGAACATCCTGATGATAATGAATTAGTAGTCCAGTCCAGAAGTAATAAATGGATGAACTAGTTTTTCAGCATCACTCTGAGACAGGATGTTTCTAAGAGATTGTGCAAAAATGGAAGAAAGCACTCTTACATTCTTAATATTCTCATTAAAGGTGGTCATAAATGACTGCAAATTTTTCAGTGTTTCTGGAGCCCCAGGTAATGCCATCTAGAGTAAGCATCTGGTTGGATACCATATTTCTAAGATTTTTAGGGCAGAGTAAAATAACCTCAGTTTTATCTGAATTTAGAAGCAGAACATTATGTCATCCAGGAAATCACCAGAAATGAAAAATTCCAATTATTCCTTATATTCCATTCCTAAATCTTCTAATGTTGCTGCCTAAGTTAAATTTGTATAATGTAAACAGAATTAGTCCTAGCAAGGAACCCTGTGGAACTCCACAATTAACCTCAGTGTGTAAAGAGGACTCTCCATTTACATGAACACATTGGAATCTATTACATTTCAATTTGCAGATTCTAATTTGATATGATCTTTAATGCCTACAACATGCTCTAATTGCTTTAATAAAATATTAAGGTCAACTGCATCGAACACTGTGCTGAGGTGTGGCAGGACAAGTAGAGATGATTCCACCATCAAAGGCCATCAGATCACTTCTAACCTTCACTAACACTGTTAATTTAATTTGATGAACTCCTAAACTTGACTGAAACTCTTTAAATAAACCATTACTCTGCAGTTGAAGATTTTTTCAGAGATTTGAGATTGACCTTTAATTAGCTTAGACATCTGTGTCAAGTGATGATGGCTTTTCAAGTAACGGTTTAATTACTGCCGCCTTTGAAGGCCTGTGGCACATAGCTGATTAATAGAGAATAGAGAACTAATAGAGTAAATTTAAATGTTATTAGGAAGTGATGAGAGAAATGAGGAATTTCAGAGAATACTGTTAAATATTCTATTTCTATGCCATGTGTTCCACAGGGTTCAGTGCAAGGACTGCATATCATGTGCACATTATATATGCTTCCCCTAGGCAGTATCATTAGAAGGCATAACATACAATTTCACTGCTACACAGACGATACCCAGCATTGTCTATACATGAAGCCAGATGAAACACACCAAATGGTTAACCTGCAGAAATATCTTAAAAAATATAAAGACTCATTGATGATGATCTAATTTTTTACTTCAAAATTCAGATAAAACTGAGGTAATTGTACTCAGCCCTAAAAATCTTAGAAACATACTGTCTAACCAGATACTTAGTCTTGATGGATATCCTATCCATTCTTTCTGTTTTCTCTCTAATATTGTAGGGTCTTTACCTTATAATATAAAGCACCTTGAAGCAACTCTTGTTGTGATTTGGTGCTATATAAATAAAACTGAATTGAGTTTAAGTGCTTTAATTGATCTGTCAATTATATTATATTATATGTTATTATAAACTCATTCATTTCCTTAAGCTTGTACAATCTGGCCCTCTGAGAAAAAACAAAATTGTCGTCCACCTTTTTCTCTTCCAGAAAATAACAAGTGATTTGAGTGTAGAACAAGCTCTGTAGTATAAGCATTTGAAAATAGGATTTGTGTGAAAATGTTACACATTACAAACACAAATTACTTTTGACTTTAGACAGTCTTGGCAAAATTGCTGTCAGCTGCTATATCTGCCTATCAAGTAAAGGTCACATGGTGTTTGAAAATGAATGAGTTTACACTGAAAAAGACTATGGATTTTTGTTATTCCTGTTTTCTGCTTGTGTCTGATTTTTCATTTATGCACCATTTTCTTTTAATATATATTGGCATATAGATTATAGTTTCCATGAAGAAAAATATGGAGAGAAAAAAAATATATATATATGTATTTTTTTGTAGTATACCTGGATGCCACTCAGTGAAGCCACTCCCATGTAGAGGAAGACTCCATAAAGGACAGGCATGGGGATGTACTGAATTGAACAGAACATACATTTTAAAATAAAACCAATATAAACTTTCTACTGACACCACATCAGTCTCATCTACGAACTTACCTGAAGTATAGGTGCAAGAAAGACTGAGAGTCCTGTTAGGACAAACACCAAAGTGCCTGTCAACCTCTGCTCTCTGGAAGTGAAGAATCAAAAGCATAGCATAAAACTTTATTCTAGGTCCACACAAAATGATGATTTAGGCAATCAGAAACCACACAGACCTTAATTTGAAATAAGGACTCTCTTTTTTATGCAGTCTATCTTTAAGATCTCAAAAGTGAAGTAAGCATTTTCACTTTTCACCATCTTAAGCCTTCCTTAAGCCAGCAGGGGATGTCCCACCTGACTCCAAGGAACTGTGGTTGCTCTCCAGGGGCACTAGATTCACTCTCCATCTTCAGTGAGTCGATATGAGCAATGGAGATCACAGTGGCTGCTACATACCATGGCATGCCCATGAAAGAACACACAGCCATCAGCACACCTACCCAGAACAGGTCCAAGTGGTAGCCACAGCTTTTCTGAAATTGGGTGCAATAACGGGAAATTACCCAGAAGATCCACTCCCCATGTAATCCTGAACTGTGTAAACAGTTCAAAAATTACCAAAAACACAAATAATACATTTGCTTTAAATTTGAGTATCACAAAGCATCATGACACTTTCATTGCTTTAGTATAGTAATGTATTGAATATCTATAACTGTTAACATTTAGGCAGAATTTTTTTTAATTTACTCTATATATTTATCTCTTCTGTGACCATTTCATCTTAGGTGTTTGCAGACCTTTAATTTGTTTTCCTTGCGGTTGACAATGACAGCACTAATCTGCTGGTCCATGAAGATGAGGATGGTGACCAGAAGAGCAGGAACGAAACTGGCCACACACCACCACCAGGGGTTCTTACCAAAGGGCATCACCAGCCAGCCCCGGTCACTACGTGTAGGCTGTATAACAACAAAGAAGAAATATTGGTAACACTTTATAATAAGTGCACACTATTAAGCATTAGTTAATCATCTGTTAAATATTTTATATTTCAAACCTATATAAATACAGTGAAACTACCATACTAGCAGAAAATAGTGAAAGAGGAAATCTGAGAATTGTGTTAGGTTACAACAGCAAAATAAAAATTGTGCAGATCATTTATTAAGTAAAAGTCATGCATATGCTAGAAAACGCTCGTCTCAGCCACTGTGATTATGTCCATTTCTTTCTAGACTACCATTTTAAACCCATTAATCTGCCATTTGGCCATTTTACTTTTTCAGGGGTGGAACAGTGAGGATTCACCTTTTATCAGATGTTGACCTGATGATAGCAATTAAGGTGCCATTTACTGAATAAATGATATTTGTCTAGTATGCCATATTACTTTTGCATTAAAGAACAGAGACTTTTAAATAATCCTTTTTTATATATAATGAAGAGATATGTTTTCTGGACACAAAAAGGGAAACATGGAAAAAAAAGCAACAAAATTGGCTATCGGCCAAATTGTTATTTTAGACACTAAAAAAGAATTGCACATTTTATCTCTGTATGTTTTATAAACATGTACATGTTGAGCTGCACATATAAACAATAGCATATTTATATAGCTTGGATAATTTCTATGGGTTTGTAAAATTCCATTCTAAGTGGGCCAGTGCCATACCTTAATTGAACTATTTAAGTCTTTTCTTTTTGATATTAAATTATTTTAAAAAGTGACTACAGTTGCCATACACACTCATTGGTTGTATAGGTATACCTGTTAAAATGCGCACATATCTAGCACAAATATCTAATCAAATTTTCTTCCAGAAAATAACAAGTGATTTGAGTGTAGAACAAGCTCTATAATATAAGCATTTGAAAATGCAATTTGTGTGAAAATGTGACAGATACAAGCACAAATTACTTCTGACTATGCTATAACTCAATTGAATTAAGATTATAGACTTTGTCAAAAAGACCTGCTGATGTTCAAAGTAAGATTGGAAAATGTTCCCTGGTATGATGAGTGATTATTCTCCTTTGATCAGAATTTGGCCCAAACAGCATGAAAGCATGATTCACTCTTGCCTTGCATCAGTGGTTCAGGTTGCTGCTGGTGATCACTTCCTGGCACATTTTGGGCACTACCTGACAGCCTACCTGAGTATTATTGCTGACCTTGTCCATCCCTTTAGGACCACAGTGTACTGTATCCTAGTAGCATGAGCTGGTAGCACCTGCTACCAGCATGATAACTCTCCATGTCATAAAACCCAGCTCACGTCAAACTAGTTTCTTTGTGACAGTGTGTTCACTGGACTCAAATGGCCTCCAGCATCGCATGTCAATCCAATCCGGTCGTTAAGTCTGACGTCACTAGCCGTGTCTGGGCCTAAACTCCGCTGCAGGTCCATATATCAAATGATCACTTTGGCATTACTGAGAGTTGAAAAACTGTCTAAAGTCTTTCATCTTTAATAAAATGATCAGCGTTCTGCTCTACCAGGTGTAACAATTGAGTTTAACATCCAGGCATCCATGAAAACGGAATTTATGACATTTAACGGAGTTAGAAGTTAGCTCGCTAGCTTCTATCTAAATACAATATAGCATGTCCTGACTGCGGGGTTTTGGAAACAAATTAAAACGTACAGCTCTGTTATCACTTCCAACATAAATGAAGACAGAAAACTAAACAGCAGTGACGTTTGTAGGGTTACTGAAGTTTGGCTAGCTGGTATATAATGATGTGCTACGTGACTGCTAGCGACACAGCTATGTTAGCATAATATAAACAAGCTAACTTTTTTTCCACTCGATAAAAGTTAACGTGAGTGTTCTCGGTGGTCAGGAACAAATGTAATCGCATGGCAGGATGCTGTAAAAGGACCAAACTTCAGCCAGGAGAACAACTGAGATAATCCATCCACAATACGAGGTTAGTCATTCATATTCTGCTGCATGGGCTGGGCTGTAGTTACATCCTAAGGTTTTAAAAACTGAGCTTAAATAAATGATTAGCGGTAATAAAAGCCGAGGGAGGTCAACAGTGATCACTGACTGTTTTAGGAGCTTTTTGAGATTAAATAGAAGAAAATACATAATATTAAACATGTTAACAACACAAAAGCCATATTAAACGCAGACTACTTTAGGCCCGGAAGTAGGATTCGTCACGTCATCACTTAACGACCGGATAGAGCACCTTTCAGATGTGCTGAAATGGGATGGGATCAGTGTTGCCAACTCCTCAGTAAGGAAAATCGCTATTGGTTGTCCTAAAAGTCGCTAAAAGTCGCTAGAAGTCGCTAAATGACGTCATCGCCTAATTTGCATAATTGATCATGCTAATCTAATTGTAACCTATGTTGTTGGAGAGAGAAATATCATCGTGGAAGAGACACAAAGTGAGTAAAAAACGTCCTAAATGCATTTAGAGTTTATTTAGAACTACAAATTAAATTTCTTTTAGCAATTATTGTTTTTTTTAATGTCACAATTCCAACCCTGCTCCTTTACCCGGGCTTGGACCGGCAAAAGTGAGCCGAAATAGGCACTCTGGTGGAGTTACTTTGTGTGTGTGTTTATAAGTAGTTTTAAACCTTGTGATCCAGAAAACAGCATAACAGTAATAGAGTAAAAGAAGAACTGACTGCGTTTCAGCACCCGCTGCTTGTTGAGAGTAAAAGCGATACGCGCTTTCACGTCTTTTTTTAGCGACTTTCTTTAGAAAAAAAGTCGCTAAGGGGTCTGAAAACTCGCTAAATATAGCGACAAAGTCGCCAAGTTGGCAACACTGGATGGGATATTCCAATGTGTAGTCTATAAATCTTCAACAACTGTGTGATGCCATCATGTTAATATGGATTAAAATCTCTGAATGCTTCTAACACCTTGTCTAAAAAGAAGGCTACTGGCCATTTTTAATTTTCTTAAGATGTTTCAGTTTTCATCCAAATGCCTTCTTTAGTTCTAAAACCAAAATATGTAAAGTCCCAGGTATTTAAACCCTTTTAGGGGTTGTTCCCTTTAAAGGTGGCTGTTGACCCATTATTGATCTTTCCTCCTGGGAAAGGGAATATTATGGTTTAAAACAAAACATATCCATGTGTTAGAATGGCCCAGTCAAAGTCCAGATCTAAATCCAATCGAGAATCTGTGGCAAGATCTGAAAACTGCTGTTCACAAACGCTGTCCATCTAATCTGACCGAGCTGGAACTGTTTTGCAAAGAAGAATGGGCAAGCATTTCAGTCTCTAGATGTGCAAAGCTGGTAGAGACATACCCTAAAAGACTGGCAGCTGTAATTGCAGCAAAAGGTGGTTCTACAAAGTATTGACTCAGGGGGCTGAATAATTACGCACACCCCACTTTTCAGTTATTTATTTGTAATAAATGTTTGGAATCATGTATGATTTTCGTTCCACTTCTCACATGTACAGCACTTTGTATTGGTCTTTCACATGGAATTCCAATAAAATTGATTCATGTTTGTGGCTGTAATGTGACAAAATGTGGAAAAGTTCAAGGGGGCCAAATACTTTTGCAAGCCACTGTAGCACTTTTCTACTCTCCTGGAGTACTCAAAGGGTTCTATACAATATGCCACATTCACCCAATCACACCCATTCTCACAAGCACTTTCTCTAAACAGAGTGCTTTCTAACTACATTCACACACATTCACACTCCGATAGATGCATAACTTGCATACTTGACATGCAGACTGGAGGAGCCAGGGATCAAACTACCAGCCTTCCGATTAGTAGGTTACCCGCTCTACCTGATGTCATCCAGTAGCTAGGTGCTAGTGCCGCTTAGGTGCTTGTAAATTCTGTAGGTGGCCGATTTCATACTGATAATAATAGGTCTAACTGGGACTCCTTTGTGGATCTTTTGAGGGTATATATACAGGGTATAGCATCCCCTGGGGTAAAGGTGGTGGTATGTAGGATGGTCTACATGGTTAATGTCCACATTTTGGACTAAAAAAATGGATGGTTTGAAACAGGAATAAAAGAAGCAATCTATATCCACTTCGAAGGACCATCATTCATCAGACTTATTGGCTTACGACACAAAATGTCAGACATCTTCAATTCAATTTTATTTATATAATCACCTCAAGACGCTTTATATTGCAAGGACTCTACAACAATACAGACAAAATCCCACAATTAAATGATCTCGTTTGAGCAACAACTTGGCAAGAGTGGGGGGGGGGAAACTCCCTTTTAACAGGAAGAAACCTCCGGCAGAACAAGGCTCAAGGAGGGACAGCCATCTGCCACGACTGGTTGATGGGAAGAAGACAGGGCAAAAGACGCACTGTGGATGAGAGCCAGAGATTAATAACTCATGAGTAAATGCAGAGTGGTGTATAACAGTGAGTGAAAAGAGGTGAGAGAAGGAGAAACGTTCAGCGCATTATGTGAAGCCCCCAGCAGCTTAACCTAATTGCAGCATAACAAAAGAAGGATTCGGGGTCACCTGATCCACTGCTAATAATAAGCTTTGTCAAAAAGAAAAGTTTTAAGCCTAAACTTAAAAGCAGAAAGTGTGCCTGCACATCATTAATAGTGGGCCAATGACTACCTTCTAAGGGACAACCTCCAGTAGGGCTTAAATACCTGGAACTCTTCACCTATCCGTTTTAAAACTGAAGAAGCCTGAGAGTTGAAACATATTCCAAAAGCTTAAAGTCCAATTTTCTTAGCCTACCATGAGTTGGATGAATGAGAACCTACATAAACATATTTTCCACCAACTTGTTGAATCTATCCTACAAAGCATTAAGACTAAAGCTAAAATGGGGTTTACATTGCAAGGCATATCTAATAAAGTGTCCAGTGAATGTAAACCTGAAATAGTTCCCTCTAAAGAGCTATACATAGGTAGCGATATTGGAAGCATAATTCATATCATGTTAGAAGTATAAAAACTTCCAATATGATAACAACAATATAACAGCAACTACATTAAAAGTTATTTTCTAACCATTGCTAGCATGCACCCAGAATTAAGGAGGGAAAAAACCCAAAATTAAACACATGTATATGTCTTAGCGACAGTATTCAAGATATCATTTTCAGACTTTGTGTAATGGTCAAAACCAGTAACAGTTTGAGCTGATTTAACTTAGGTGAAAATTGGGTCAAGGACACAGCACATGTGAAAATCAGTAAAAATGTTATATAAACCACTATTTTATGGTTTTTAAAATTCACATTAATATACTAGGCCTCGGTGGACATGAGTACCATTTGATGCAGAGTACTATTTGATCTTCACAGTTAAGGTTCAAGGTCGAAGTTGATATTGGGAAAAAAAAAATTCAAGGAAACATATTGAGTAATTTTTTATATGAAACGACATGGAGAGAGATGTATTTCTATTTTTTCTATGCGATGACCTATGACATCAGAATAATGCCATGAAGTTTTGCAAAAATCACACACTGCATGGTAAATGGTAAATAGACTGGTTCTTATCTTGTACTTTTTTACTCTACCTGAGCATTCAAAGCGCTTTATACAACAATGTACTTTAGACTGCTTTCAGTATATATTAAAATCTCAATTTTTTACAGCTTATAGAAGCCAAAGATTTTAGCCAATTCTGGTCCAAACATATAGGTAAACTTTTTTTCTTTTCCAATACAACATTATGACTTCATAATGACACAAAGAGATGAATATACTGCAAAAGATTTCCATATTGTTCTGACATCAGCACAAATGATCTACGAAAGCAATGTCATAATTGGGGATTTCCACATTACCAATGCTGACATCAGTTTTAGTATAGCTCTTGCTGCTTGGGGGGAGTTGGGCTCATTGAGTGCTCTTGTTAGAAGTATAATTATTCTTTGAAGTGACAGGATATATTTTTTTTTTTAAAAATAATTTTGTGAAAAATCAAATACCTTGAACTCTGTTGGCACGATAAGTTTGGGTGTGTCTAACCCCATCAGCATATCGAGACCCACAAAGGACATGATTGACATGAAGATGGCAAAGTCACTGATTAGCTTCCTCAGCTATAGGTCAGCCCATATACAATTACACAGGACAAAAGGAGGGCAAAGACAAATGTGCACAGTAAAAGTGATGACGGGAAACATACGTTTAAGTATAAGAAAGTGGTAGATACATGAGGAAAGCAAGACAGTGAAAAGAGAAAAGAGATTATTTACTCAGTTAAAGTGTAAAATTGATCAAACCACACACTCCAAATCCTGTTTAGATGTGTAAACAACTACATTGCTGAGGAAAGAATTGAGTGGCCAGCAGTGTCCTAAGAACAAGGTCTGACAAGATGAGAGAGGTATTTAGGAAAGGGTGGACCTTGAGTTCAGTGGGTACGTGCAGTTTGGGTGTGTCCAGCGCCAACAGACAATCCAACCCACAGAAGACCAGGATAGAAATGATGATGGCAAAATCACTGATCAGTGTGCGAAGCTGGAGCACATACGTGGAAAGCAGTGGGTGGGGGGGAGACAACATGGAGAGAACATTCTGGTAAACATATGGAAGTGTAAGTTTGGTTGTCTGGATAACGAGCACATACTGTGTAGGTGAAGTTTTAAAGTAAAACACTGGCAATATTCTACATTTCTAATGAGTATATTTAGATGAACTACGTAAGTCTCCAGACGTTTGGCAGACGTTTGGATGTCTTCTTGCAGTATGATGGCATTTGTCTTTGCCTATAAGGCACTTCCCATGATTCATTTTATTGAGAACAATTTAACACTCACTCTAAATCTTGTGAGAAATTGAAAGTGCTTCTGTTTATAGTAGCCAAACAATACTTTATTATTGCTCATCTGTTCCAAAGTCTCATTGGTATTTAGTTGTTGCTCTTCATTTTCATCATGCAACCTTACAGAAGTATACAAGTTTGGATGTTTTCAGTCCTCTGTGAAGCCTAAGTGCTTGCATGAAAACTGAAAACTGAACCATTCAGATGCTAAAATAGCTAAACAAGCAGCTCATCTCACTTAAAGAGGCTGTAAAACTAGCCTTTTAGTCTAAGTGACTGATTATTGTAAAAATGAGTTTTACAATAGCCTACTTGGTAGATCTTTTTGACCTTAAAAGGAATATCACCAGCGTTGTTCTTTAAATGTCACTACTTTGATGCTGTTATTATAGGCATAACATCAAATTAAAGGAAACCAGCATTTCACATGCAGGAATTAAAGGCAGCCTGGGAGAGTTTTCTTCCTGCAGTTATTGAGTATAAGGATTTGCTTACCTTTGTTGGGAAGTAGCGGCTAAACTTGAACTTCTTAAGAGAAACTGTCATGGAGTAGGTGCCAAAGAAGAGGATGAAGGACATGAGGGCCAGGTCAGGAACATACTTACAGGAGTTCCCCACCAGCATACCACCATACTTGACACATTCTTTCTTACTCAGCTGACTCCAGTCCAGATCTGTTAAGTTAAACTAAAAACGACAACGGCAGAAGGAGAAGCAAAAGTAGAGAATCGAGAGGATGAAGGATGGGGGGTTCAAGAAACGAAGAGATGAGGAAGGAAGAAGCATAGCAGAGAAGGGAAAATTGATGGATAGGTAGCGGAGTGGAGAAAAAGCAGACACAAGAAAGAGAAAAAAAAACAAGCAATAACAAAAGAAAAAAACACAACACATATAACTGAAAGCCACAGTGCTTTCTGATACCTGGATTAACACCCCTGTCTTGGCCCATATTTATCAAGAAACTGGACTCAATTATAGGAATCACACAGAACTTCATTCTAGACCTTTACATTATTTTTTTAAAAAATGTTGCCACATAGGAGAAAGCATTTGTATCCCAGCTTTATGAAATTTAGAGTTGCAAATTAAAAATCATGATGGAATTTGTATCCTTTTCCTGCTGCTTTCTGAGGAATAGACTAACACTTTTAAATAATGCTTAATGGTATTATACAGTTTTTTAAAAGCTGTATAATAATCAGGGTAGCCATCAGAAAAATCTGCTTTAAAAACAATGTTTGACTTCCAGCCAGCCGAGGTCACCTATAGTCAGTATCAGTACACTGAATCTGAGTATTGAAACACTCTAAAATAACCATCTTTAAACACAAGTCAGGTAAAGCTATTCATTTAATGTAGGTTAATAACAGAGCAAAATTTCATCATCATTCATCCAAGAACTGTGAAGCTTTGAGGATCTAATCACACACTATCATTGTTCAATACAGTATGTCCAGCTCTCTGCACAAGTTTATGAGTAGCTGGGCCCAGGGGAAGAGTGCGTGTGCTACATGGCGTGTGCTAACAGCCATATATGATCCTGTGAAATGCAGCAATCTCTTCACTCAGAGGATTGCAAATCTGCAAGCCAGCTCTATTTCATGTTGTCTCTGACCATGCCACTGACCATGCTGGAGATGCGAGCCAAAACTGAATCAGAGGACAAGTTTCTGAGAGTTAACAGCTTGCGTGATAGGCAGCTCGCAGGACAACAGCTTGAAGCACAGCTTAATAGTGGTCATAGTAAGCAAGCCTCAGTTTCAACTGTGAAGAGAAGACTTCGAGCTCAGGTTTGACAGGATGAGCTGCAGCAAGAAAGCCATTGGTAAAAAGTCAGAATAAGACAAAGAGGCTTTCCTGGGACATGAAACATTGCCATTGGACTACTGAAGACTGGAAGAAGGTATTATGGACTGATCAATCAAAATTCATCAGTCTGTATATATGTATGTATCACTCTTACAGTAACAACCCCAAAACTCTTTAGTAGTAGTATCTGCCATCTGTAGGGGAACTTTACTGGTCATATTTTTTTACTCTTGTGAATATAGAGCAAAATATAAAAGCTCGTGTTTTTGCCTTTTAACATTAATGAATGCTATGAGTGTCATTCAGGAGGTTGTCCACTATCTAAGTTTGTCATTAAAACTGTGGCTGTTCCTGTCTACATCGCAATCTCTCTGTGTAATATACTTACGATGAAAAGTTGTTTAGTCTCGGCCAAAAAATTCCTCTATGACTATGGCATGTAGTATAAAAGGAGGTACAATTTTAGATCTGGTAAAATAGAGTTATACTGACCAGCATAGCATTTTGTGGCTGGAAAAAAAAGAGACATCTAGAACTAGGTGTAGCTTCTAAAGTCTAAAAAGTAAAGCCAAAGTGGAAGTGTCTTAAGCCTCAGCAGTTCTTTCTAATAGCCAGGTGAATGAATGAGTCAATGAAAAAAACATTTTGGTTTCCTTAATTCTCTAATGTCAGTAAACACTTTAGAGTGAGTTAATGGACTCGATTTCAAGTTGTTTTGAATACAATGTGATATTCATTTTTAAAATTATGATCCTTAGGAGTGTCCAGAAGGATTGTGAAATGGGTGGGCCTTCCTTGACAGTTAGTGACAGGTTGCTACTGATTGAGCATGCACTGTCCAGAGCCTCCCCTCACTCCAGTGAAGAGCAAAGATTGCAACACAAACAACATTTAATTCTAGGCCACAAAAACTTGACTTTGCAAATCAATGTGAGATATTTTAGTAACAACATAGAGTTTATGCACACAACATCATAATTCTAAATGCATTAAATATAAACCATTTTGTCTGAAAAAAAGCCAAAGCAATTTGTTAAAAATGGATGACAGCCATTTTTTCTAAATCAAAGGGGTTCAGTTTTGTTTATTAAATGACAAAAAAATAAAAATAAAATGAATTATGATTAAATTAAATTAAATTAGGATTCATTACACAATTTAAGAAAGCTGAAAAAGTGTTTAAAGTTGGCGCAGCTAAAGAATTATTGTCCCAGGCTAACTTCCTTCACTAAAATGCTTGATAAATAGGGGCCTCAATTACTTCACTCAGTCTTCAAATTTGTTCATATCATACCATGTGCAGATCAAAACAGCCAAATAAACTGAGATACTAATTATTTTCACCAATGGGAATAATGAAAATTCATGAAAGTGACGCCAATGTAACTCTTTGCGGTCTTCTGTCACTTACCAGCAGAGTCATATTATCATCTGCAAGTGGAGCTGAAGCATTCAAGCCCAGTGCAGGTGCTGAAGAGGAAAAGGCATAAGTTGAAGAAGAGAAAGAAAAAAAGAATGAATGATGGATAATATAAAATGTAAAGCTTTACGTAATAGTGTTAATAATGCAATATAACTTTCTATATCCCAGTTCAATCACTATTTTTTCATTATATTGGAATGTTTACAAGAGATATTTAGATGCGTACTCACTTTTTTAGTGAGCATTCAAAAATGAAGCAGAAAAAAAAGTACACAAAATCATGACAGAGTAAAAACTAAACACATGCTTCTTATGCAATCAAATATGTCCATCAGGAACACAGACAACCAAACATGTTTTAATATTAGGCAAAGATAAAATAAATAAATACAAATACAGTTTTTAAAATGATGATTTCATTCCTTAAGGAAAAAAAATATCCAAACCTACCTGATACAATGTGAACTTAAATCTGATTTAGATGCTTTGGATTCAGATCCAGAGCCATAAGAAAGATTCTCTGGCAGTTATCGCAAATGCTTGATGGCACTTCTTGCTGCCAAAGGTAGCACAACCAGTTATGAGGGGGCATTTACTTTTTCACAGATGATATTGATTAATCGTTTTTGCCTTAGCACGTGAAATAATCATTTAAGAACTGCATTTACTCAGGTTATCTTTGTCTAATGTTAAAATTTGTTTGATGATCTGAAACATGCAACAGTGACAAATAGGGGGAAAAAGTACAAATGAAATCAGGAAGGGAGCAAATAGTTTTTCACAGGATCCTAATATTTTCTTTGCAATGCATTTAAACAGGTAGAGGGACTTCCTAAGTCTATTAATGATGCTAAAAAGTAACTTAATTAAATGTATCCAAAATTGATTCCAAACACCTTACATACACACACTGTATAAATACATGGACAAAAATACTGAGCCATCTACACATTGCCTACAGGGGCTGCTCGAAAACCCATACAACAAAGCTCTTGGTGCACTGTGCTGATGTTAACTGATGGAGAAGGAAGGAGTTTAGGATGCTGCAGTCAGTGCTGGGAACTATTATTTAATGTGAACTGCACCTAGTGACCACACTCTGTAAATGTACATGGTTTGTCACTTTATGTCAGATTTGCTGTGGTTTCTAAATGCTTCCACTTTGCAATACATATCATTTATAGATGATATTGGATATTCCACGATCATCTATAAATGATTATGAAATTTAGTCTTGGAAAGGATGAAATTTCACAGACTGAATTGTTGTGCCAGTGGCATCCTGTTATAGTACTATCCTCAAATTCAGTGAACTCATTAGAACAACCCAGAGCCAGGCAGACTGCATGGCTAGGTCCCTGATTTTATACACCTGTGGCAATGGGACCAAAAACAACTGGATTCAAAAACTAAGGGATGTGACCTGATACTTGTGGCCATTAAGTGTGTGTCACATAGTAATAATAATAAATTTTATTTGTGGGCCACCATACAAAGCATAGAAGACATCATCTTCTATGTTTTGTACATCATCTCATTGCTCACCCCTTTTCCATACTGACATGGAAAGACCAATATCAATCTCCTGGGGATTTATGATATAATTAGATATATTATATCATACAATTAAAGGAGCTCAGCATTGCAAATGGAGTGGAAGCAGGAAGAAACAGGTAACCCTCTATATTTCCAGAGTTCAAAGACACACCAATCAAATCCTCTGATGCTCATGTATTAACAAGCTCCATCTCATTTCTGTAATCTGTACCTGGTCATTGCCATGTCCACCCCACCCCAACAATAACAGAAAATAAAATTAAATAAAATATTAACATAAAATAATAAAAAAAAAATAATAGTTTGAAGACTCACCCTGGTCTGGAGCGATGCATTCACACTTATAAGCTGTAATGTAATCAGGTTTGAAGCCACGGTTGATTGGGTAATATTTAAAGGCTCCAACCTGCGAAGAACAAACCATTTTTCTCTTTGTGTAACACCTAAATTCCCATCGTCATTTTTTTTCTTGCACAAGATATTTTTGCACAAATGTATATTCTTCTACACAGAAGATTGGATTATAACTTGTATGCATAAAATAATAATTTTTATGCACAAGATCATCTGTTTTCCTGTAAGAAACTTATCTTGTGAGAATTTGTTTTTCCTAAAAGATAATTATCTAGTGTGTGCCAGATTTTTTTTTTCAATGTCAGCTTACTGGACTTTATGGGCTCTGTACTATGGTGCATTATAAGTGTTGTGTCTCTGTTGTGTGAAATGTTTGCAGAGTGTACGATAAAAGGAGATGTAAGGATAAAAGCAAAAAACATTGGATGCTTAACCATATTAGATTAAAGAATATTACCTACCATCTTCTTGATTGCATCAGAAATGAATATAAAAGAAATGAGGCTGGAGAAACCCTCCTCCGTGAATCGGGTCATATATTTGATGATGTAGCTAGCATCTGAAAAAACCAGTAAAAAACACTGCAGACACGAGTGAAGGCCAATCCACAGACGAAGCTCCATATAGTCCACATCATTGTTTCTGTATTGACAATGATATAAGGTAGAGATGTTTATGTTAGACTTTTTTTTATATATAGAATTCAACTGTGTTCTTGTGCATCTTACTTGCTGAACTCATAAAGCAGTTTTTCAAAGATGAGAATGGGCCCAGTTGAACTCAAAATGATGAGAGGCTGTCCTCCAAACAAGCAAAAGACACTTCCTGCTAAAGCAGTGCCAAGAAAACTCTCCATCACTCCCTATGAGAAAAATAGGGAACAGATAATAATATGTCAAGTTTTGTGCTATGTGCTATGTATTACTTTGCAGCTCTCTGACCTGGTAATTGTCAGTAGCATCCCCTAGTAGTCCTCCAAAGGTGATAGCATTGGTGATGCAGCCTAGGTAGATGAATAGCACAGCAGAGATGGACTGGATATGGAAACCATCATAAATATCACTGCAATACCATGGGATCTTCCTTTTGATATCCAGCCATAATCCACCACCAATCCTGTTTAAACAGAGTAGAGTGCTCATTTAGAAATGCAGAATTAAACATACTGTAACTGGAGTGGTATAATCCTTTTCAGTTATATACCTCCCAGTGAATTTCAGCTCCTCTCCCAACTCATGTGGGGCTGGAAGCTCCTCATCTTCACCTCCAGCTGCTCCGCCAGCTAAACCATTCACCTGACCCAGCTCATTCAAGTTCAGCACTGACTTTCTGGGATAAATGCAATAGAGAAAGCAGGTTTTAATTCAACTCTGGAATGTTAAATCTCCAGTTTTGACATACTGTCATTATACATATTATTTTTTTAAAGTCCATTATGGTTTTTAATGTACAAATAATAAAGCTGCTTTATCTAAAGAAAGGGCTTTGAGAGAGCATGAAGAAGTGGACATTCCTAACATGCACCAGATCGCTGGCACCCAATCTAGGATTAGGGGTATTGTTTGGACTGGTTAGCAACCTTCCTATTTGGCATTTAGCTAAAATAAAACCCAACAGTAATATATCTGAGATCAAAATTAAAACGTTATTAAAAGCACATGCCTCATTTCTGCAGATGGAACCTTTTTGGGTGGTTCAATACGGATCTTGGGGTCCCATTCTCCTGGAGGAAGGACAATCACTTCATCCAGAAACTCATCAACACCTGCAATCAAGTCTTCACGGTCCCTTGCCTTATAGGCAACATCGCTAAACAACTGAAAAAAAGAAAAAGAGATAACTCATAAAATATATTTGATGTATGCATATCCTGTTGGGTTAGTGCTAGTCACTTACATCATCCACCATGAGTGTAGCAATAGCTCTGCCAATCTCGTTGTAGGATTTGGTTTTGCCATGAGGACCCAGAAGAATGAAGAGAAATCTGCCAGAGGGGGAACAGAGGGGGAAAATGTTGATAAATTGATCAATTCAAAGATACACCCAGCTGACAGTGAAGCTGAAAGGACCTACCTGGTTGGTACAGGAACTTCAGTAAGCCCCCCCAGAGTTGTAGCTTGAGCCAAGCGTACAAAGGAGACAAAGGGTTTATCCAGAAAATCAACTTCACCAATCAGGACATTGGATGCTTCAGCATCACGAGGTATCTTCTTCATGAACTTATTCTTAAGCTGTCAAACAAAAGAATAATGCAAAGAAATGAAACCTTTGGGATAAATGCAGGAGTGTAATTTGTGTTTTAGCATAGCTGACATTTTATAGTTGCTTATGCATATCATAATCAGCTTGCTTAATCATGTCTGTCAGTAGCTAATCAGGTCGCATGAGCTAAGTTAAACAAAATGCAACAGCAGCTGGACAACAACAAAGCTCAAAAAACATTCTTATTGACTTCTTTTTTATTGAGGGAGCTCCTCAATAAAACATTTTGGCAGATAGTGTCCTGTGGTCCTCCTGCAATGAAATTTCTTGGGACAGATTTGAACAAGTAATATGATAATATGGTACACAGATGTAAACATTCAGGATCTATAGAGGCTGAGTCCTAGAGTTTCCTCTATCCCCTTGAGCATTTACCATTTTCACTTGAGACAACACCAATAAGAAGATGATAATGATGGAGAATGAAAAGTACTTTATCTGTCCCAAATGTTGGAAAATAACAATGTTACAGCACCAAAAAATAAATAAATAAATAAATAAAAGAAAATCAAAAAACAACTTAGCTCAAAAAAATTAATAAAATCACAAACTAAAAATAGCTCAGGGAAGTAGAAAAAACACTAAAGAAGGAGCTCAACTGAACAAAATACAAAAAAGTGAAGCATTAAATCAAAATCTAAATATAATACAATAAGGAGCTTAAAATAAATGCAGAAATTTTGGTATGAGATTGTAAAACTTTTTGTATCTGGCCTTGTGACAGCATTGTTGATACATAAAATTTTACTTTATATGGATACAGAGGATGGTCAGAATCCACTGATAAAATCATCCACAGCCATTCACCACAGCCACACTCATTTGGATTACTTCTGCATCAGCTGATGAAGGAATTCTAAACTGTGTGTTGGCTTAAACTAAATTCCACCAGCAACAGCATTGAAAAGTTTCTTGGGAAGTAACATAGATGCATTGCCATGGCTAATAGTTAAAATTAAGAGAAGTGTTCCTTCAGAGTAACGTGTCCTGAACTAGACCAGATTTAGACTGGTATAACCCCTTCACATTTCTATAGCAAGCGCATAAAATTAAACTCACCGTGGTCCTAATTAGCTAACAGAATTCATGCGTATTACTGTTCGAGTGCCTCACATTCCCTATGATGACCGCTGGAACAGCTCCAGCACTGAAACCCTGTTGTTTACTCTTCTTTCTCTGTGATTACAATAGTTTATTCTAAAGCAGAAACACTTGGTCTTGGAATGATGTTGCCTAAACTAAAATCTCTTCATAATCTGCTAATGCTGCTCCTAACTTCTTGACACTAAGAAACTATAAACGACACATTTCAAAGCCACATCACACATTCCAGAGTTTTAGTTGCCTTTGGCAGTCATACTGTACACAGTTCACTTATTATTCTCCTTCTTTCAGTTGTTATGGTGTTGTAGAGGGGTTTGGTTAAGCTCAGCTGCAGGAGGTAATATTAGTTTGAGTCATTCAGGGAAAAGGTCAGAGAAAGGGAGTCTAGTTAGTACATGTGGTTTGTCTGGCCTAATCACGCTCTAGTTGTGCAGTAGTGTACTGGAATGCACAGCCTTAAGAAAGACACACAGAAAGGAAGCAAAAACATGACTTGTCTGCTTCATCTGAGCAAAATAGCCAAGTTAAATTTGTAGTTACTTTACCTGAGCTTCTACAGGCTGGGTGTCTTATAACTTGCATAGCCTGCCTTATTTTCTTGTTGTTTCAATAACTATGTTATCTCTGACAATTCTTGAGTACACTCTGCTTTGTCCTAAACAGAAAGTATGTCCAGCAGACACATCTGTACCAGTGCTGATATGTGGAATTA